>NC_071499.1:46250000-46875000 GCF_028408465.1 Anastrepha ludens | reverse complement strand
GGGTAGTTCTCATAGCCCCTGTGATGCATAGGCAAGCAAGCCTTTGTACTTTTCCCAGTTTGGTTATCGCTGTTTGTTGAATAGATTTGCTCCACCATACTAGTGCCCCATACAGTATGATTGGTCTAACCATTTGGGTGTATATCCAGAGGGCCATACTGGGGCTGAGGCCCCAGGATCTCCCTAGTAATTGTTTGGTTGTCCACAAGGATTTCGTGGCTTTTTTGTTATATTATTTATATGTGATTCCCAAGTGAGTTTTTTATCTAAGGTTAAACCTAGATCTTGACCTCTTCCTTTAGTTCTATCACTGTTTCATTTATTTTCAATGCAGGAAACTCCAACTTTCTTTCTCTTGTGATTATTGTGGTTTTGTTAGAGTTGATCGACAGCCCCTCCTTTTTACACCAATCCCATGTTGCGTTCAAGGCATTTTGCATTAAGTCTGTTAGTGTCCTTTCATGGTTGCCTTTTATTATAACAGATATGTCATCTGCATAACCAATGGTTATGAATCCCTTATTGTTTAGGTGCTGCACCAAGTCATCAACTAGTAGGGACCATAGCAGTGGAAAAAAAACTCCTCCTTGCGGACATCCCCTTACTGCTGTGCCATTAAGTTCAGCTTGGTCTAACGAGGCTTTAATAATCCTCTGATTAAGCATTTGGCTTATCCAATGTGTTTATACACCGATCATAATATTGTCCTAAACTATCTAGGAAGACGTCCCGGGTAACCCTGTATAATGAAGTTCCATTCCTAAGAACTTGTTTAACTAAAGATAATAATTAAAACTTTTTTTTTCATTTTCAAAACTTAATTAAATATAATAATTAATTAAAACTTTTACACCCTCTCAAAATAGGTAAAAATTATATTTTCTTTTATTTATGAAAAAATTAAATTAATTTAAATAAAATTTAAAGTTTGCTTCGGCTACGCAGGTCGAGATAAAAAGTGGTTGAGTAACGAGAAATCTTTAAAAAATTGCTCTATTCTACACTGTAATAAATAACAGCTGAATCATATAAAAAAAATTCGTGTACACTTTCAAATTTACCTAGTAGAAGTACAATCAGCCAAAATATAAATAAATTCCAGAGTGTAATTTTTTTCCTGTCCGCTTGATGTGAAATGCCCCGTATGTTGGCTATTTGCCTGCGCTGGCTAAGATTATTAATCCTAACCTGGGATTTTAGCACAAACCAATAGAAAATGTTAGAATAACTTATTCATTATCATTATAATTAAGAGCACAGAGCCTTGTGAATTTTGTGAAACGAGTCTTGCCGATCCATTTGTAGTTTCAGAAGATTCTCTGAATAGTGGAAGTGCACAAAGCCAAAGCTCAACGCCATTTCTTTGTCAAAGAAAACCAATTCCAACCTAAAAGCTAGTGTAAATAACCAATCTTGGCGAATATTAATTTATCCGAATATGAAATAATTCCCAAATTTTCAATGAAACAGATTTGCCCTCAGCTACGTTCATAATATTCGTACAGCTGTATTGCTGGGTCATACTACGATTATTTTACAGAAAACGGTCAGACTCGAATCTTTGCTCAGGAATTGTCCATCGTTTGCAATTCCTCCTGAGATTATTTTTAACAAAGTTAGATAGCTATGAAATGATACTTTTTTCAATTTCAAACGTTTATTAACAAAAAATGGTTACAAATTTAATCTTCAAAATAATAGCCATCGCTAGCGGCACATTTTTCCAATCTCTCAGGCAATTTGTGGATGCCGCGCCAATTGGCCGTCTTTGGCGGCAAACCAATCATCGAGCCATTTTTTGGTTTCTTCTTGAGAATTGCAGCGCCGCTCGGAAAGTGCGTGGCCCATCGATGCAAACAAATGATAATCGAAAGGCGCCAAGCCTGGTGCGTACGTCTCCATCGTACGTCTCCATCAATTCCCGAGTCGCTCCTCTTCGATGTGGCGGTGCATTGCCATCAAGAAAAATTACTTTGAGACGCCGATCGGCATATTCTGGGCGTTTTCGGTGTATACCGGTGTTCAAATCGGCCAATTGTCGTTGGTAGCGTGCACCGTCAACTGTTTCACCTGGTTTTAATAGCTCGTACCAAATCATACCACGCTGATCCCATAAACCACCCAGCATTGCCGGCAGAAGCGATTTGGTTTGGCCGTTGTTTTTGGCTTGTGGCCGGGCGGACCATACGATCTTTTTCACTTGGGATTGGAGAAATACACCAATTTTTCATCACGATTCGATGCAAAAAAGACTTCCTTTTGAACTGGGAGAGCAGCATCTAACAAGTCCGCAAATCGTAGTTTGAAGGCACGAAATTCGACATTTTTAAGAGCGACAAAAATCTATTGTTGTATGAAACGTAACAAACAATGAACTGAATATTGTTGATAGCTGACAGACGAAAAAAACAAGACATTTGGGAAGGTTTGAAAATACTCGTAGCGACATCTATGGACTAACATGTAAAAGTCTCATTTCATAGGCATCTACCTGTATACGGGCTTTTACGTTATCTTACGGGCTACGTATTTTTAAAAGCCGAAGAAAATATGATTCTTGCAATTATAGGCAGATTTCCAAGCTATTAAGCATCTCTAAATGCGTTTTAATGGACAAAAACCTTGGTTTATTTCGTTTATTGCTGAATGCAATGTTGAATTAAATAAAAGCGTGGATAGTGAGCCACCTTGCCTCACACCGGATTTCATTTAAAATTCGTCAGATATTTCGCCATTCATTATTACTTTAGCGTTCGAGTGTATAACTGTGATATTGTTCAAACTGCGCTCTTAATGGCATTCCACAAAAAATTGTATACTAGTGTCCAAATGACAGCTTTGATATTCGGTACTAATATTTTCCAACTTTTCTTGAGCAGGAAGCATTTTGCTAATGTCCAACCATAAGCTAAATTACTGACACACCTCTGACGTTGGATTAGCTGTCAAAGTTAAAAAAAATTTTTAGTTCAAATTCTAAACAGACTACGGCATGAACGGCATTACTAAAGACCACGTAATCGGCTAACCGTGTATTCGTGATCGGATTTGTGAAACAGTTGATGACTTAGTGCTTTTCAAATTTTTCGTTTTGCTTACATTTCATTCTTCTTATATATTTTCAGCATTTAAAAATCTAGGCGTTCTTTAACTTCGCGATTGTCACCCACTTCTGCCGTGAAGATCGTATTTTATAAGGACTAGGCCTTTTTTTTCGCCAAGTGTTAGCAAGAGGCGAACAAATGAAGAAACTGATACAAAGGACATTGGTACGCGGAAATAGAGTTGCCTTATGGTGCTCACAATCACCAACGTAAACGTACGCCCGTACGCCCGTATCAGCTGACACGATGAAAGAACCATCTACGATACTACGGAGCGGAACGGTGGCGAGAATTCATGGAGCTCTCATTAGTTTCATCACCACGCACCATTGAAGTACATGTGTTTGTATGAATGTGAGTTATACTACTCTAATGAGTCATGCTCGCTAACGGTGAATCTTGCTCCAAGGCGAATTGCGTACATAAGGTGGGGCCATTAAGAAACAGTTAACAGTCTGACGTCAGCTCCCTTTGCAATACAAAACGAACAAAAGTAGGAGAAATTACATGTTTGTGAGAATTCAGTGAATGGCTTGGTAGTATTGTGATTTGTGAGATTTAAACTAATCAAATTAATGAAAACGAAATGCCGTGTGTTAAATTGTGAAGCATAAAAAATTAGCTCAAAGCCTCCAAATGCAGTTTTTTTGCGTTTTTATGCGGAAGACGCCGTGACAATAAAGTATGTGTGTATGCGTATAATCTCTTGTGTTTGGTTGTTTCTATTGCTTTCGCCTACTCTTCCTCTTCACAGGCAAATAATTCCCCTTCCTTTAGCTTGTTTATTCATGGGCTCTTACGACTCGACGCATTCGGAAGGCGTAATCCTGTATTCTATCACTCTTGATCTTTCTTGATAACTTTGTTGTTGCTTTTGCATGCAAATATTTCGTTAAGTTAAAGATAGTGAGCGTAGACATGGCGAATAGAAGAGGCCTACTTTTTGTTTATTTTGAACCAATTTCACTTGTATACTTTAGCCTTAATTAATTGCACTCAATCACAGCACTTTTTTGTTTTCCTTTTTTCCTCTCGTTCTTTGTAACATTTCATTCTCTGCATTTCACCACAAGAAAGTTGATATCAAAAGCGCAAGCTCGCGGCCAGAAATTCACTTTCTTCTTTTTCCTCCGAATACGCACTCCTGCTTAACTGCTTCATGGTACTGCGGGATTTTTAAACAAACAAAACTTTGCAGCAAACTCTGAAAAAAAACTTTGCTACTGAAAATTTAATTCAACGAACTCTTGAATTGCATCGAGTTCTTGAACTCAGACTAGCAACCAGCAAGCAACCACAGAATTTCCAATTCCAAACTCACGTCGAACTAGAGAAAGATTTTTATTTAGGAAATTACAAGCACAAAATGTGCAACTTCCGACTGATATGCGTATAAGCCATTTCCATTGCATGACGTTATTTAACATTCTGAGAAACATCGTATCCTGCATTTCACATGGCCATGGAAAAAGTTTCATTTTTCATTTCATTTCCTCACTTCCGCACTATGCAAACACATTTCAACACCACGTAAATAACACTAAGCAGCAAAATAACCTTTTTCAGGGTATTGGACCAAAACAATTTTGTTAAGAGTTTCGGTTATGGGTAAAAAATGTAATTTCTCCGAGAGGAATTTTCGAGATATGGTCCTTTCGAATTTCGACACTGGGGCTTTAATAAAAAATCATTTAAAATTAATTGAAAATAAACTTTTGTAAATAACTGAAAGAGTAAAATCATCCTCATCATCATCAAGTAGCGATTACAGCTCAGGGTGAGCTTTAGCTTCATCCACAATCCTCTTCCAAACTGCACGGTTCATGGCAATAGATCTCCAGCTCCTAACTCGTAGCTTTTTCAGATCGTCTATGACTTGGTCAAGCCAGGCTAATCTTGGACGTTCTCGGGCTCCCGCCGTTAGACAATTCGTTGCTAGAAAAGATTTTTGGGGTCGGCTGTCTTGCATGTGCACAGTGTGACCTAACCATCGAAGCCTTTGTGATTTAATGTGTTTCACAACATCTTCTTCCTGGTATAAGCCTAGCAACCCATCATTGCAGCGTATGGCGCCAAACACCCTTCGGAGCACTTTTCGTTCGAAAACTCACAAGCTCCATCTTTCGTCTTTGCTTGTCAATGTCCAGCACTCGCAGCCGTAGGACAGCACCGGCAGCATTATTGACTGGTAGAGGCGTAGTTTACATTCACGCGTTAACAGCTTTGGACTTGAGCAATTTTTTGTGGGCTTTGTTGTGCTTTGTTTGCTGCCACAATTCCCTATTGTAGTTGCGACACAATCTACTGTTGGAGGCCACTTTCTGTAGGACATGGTAGCATCTTGAAGCAGATCTTCCCTTCCTTCTCTGTACTTCGTACAAATCTCTCCATCGGCAAACTGGTATCCAAGGTATCTCTGTTGTCACTGACGGATCCAAGATAGAATCTGGAGTGGGAGCAAAGGTTTTCTCTAAATCAGCCAATATTTCAGTCTCCTTTAAACTGCCGGAAACGAGCAGCGGAGGATGCAAAATGCGTAGGCATCGCTGTTGGGAGAGAGACATTAATATTTTTTTTGATAGCCAAGCTGCGATCGAGGCCCTGTCGTCGCCGTATTGCAGCTCTCTTCTGATAAACTCCTATAAGGAGGAACTCAGACGTCTCGAGCTCGCAGAAAACATTTCCTTTATCTGCGTTCCTAGGCACAAGAATATAAAGGAAAATGAAATTGCCGATGAGCTTGCCAGGAAGGGGTCTACAGAATCGGTTTCAGTTGTCCCCATCTCACAGACATCTGTGTCCCGTTGACCGTTGTTAAAGGAAAACTGCACAATTTCTTTCTCAAAAAAGCGCAAGACAGATCGAGGTATGTCTCATCGTGTGCTATCTCAAATACACCATGGCCTCAATACAGTAGAAGCAGATCGCTTAAGGTGATGGGAATTCCCCACCATTCAATTTCCAAACTCATTCCGGTGTTCACTGGTCACTGGCTGAACGAAACTCATGCGGAGAAGCTTGGACTTCCGTACAACCCCTATTGCAGAAGCTGTGGGATCCTGCAGAGAAAGAGACTGTTGAGCATTTTCTTTGCATATGTCCGAGTTTGGCGGCTAGGCGCTTGAGGTTCCGTAGCGTGCCTTTTGGCGTTGGCCTGAGGAAATTCTCTAGCCTAGATCCCTTTAATGTGCTCCACTACATCAACAGCACTGGATGGCTGTAGATGGTTTCTCTTTCTTAATTTATTCGCAGGTCCACACTATGATATCGAAATGGCACGTAAGTGCTACTTGTACTGTACCTGAGATACTCTTGCCGTCTAACCTACCTACCTACCTACTGTTGTCAATTTTTTTATTAACACCTTAAAAGGCAAATGTCCCGATTTTGATGCTTTCAGGAATTCGTCTTTCTACGCTGCGTGAGACCTTCAGATATTTAGTTTTTCTTTCATTTATTTTAAGGCCTACTGACGCTTTCAATTAGAGAAAGTTTCAATGAGATAGCCTTTGTTCCTTGCCACTATTGTGATAGCGTAAAAATATAAATAAGTAAAAACACATCTACTGCAATTACCATAATGTTGTTGTTGTTGTAGCAGTACCTCCAGCAGTTGTTGTAGCAGTAAGACCAGTATCGCCACAATCGTCTTTTATGGTTCATAACTGCTTTTCTTTGTGCTGGTTTGCGATGCAGCAGCTGGTGACTGTCAACCCAATCGGCAACTGTACTCTTGAAAGAAGTTGTTGACAAAAGCCACAACTCCACAGTTGTATTGGTGAGAAATGTAATACTAACAATGGGCAACGAACCGATAAATGATACTCGTTTATGATACGTATTTTATCTCTTTATAATTCTCTGTTTTGTTCTTTTTAAATCAACATCATTTGGGTCGGTACATAAGTAAATATGCATTTTAAGTATTTTTATGCAATTTAACTCTCTTCTATTGCGCTCAAAAAATCATTTTAGACTAATTTTTGATCAAAATGAATGAAATTGAAGTAGACTCCGACTTTACCTTGTACAAGTAAAAATATCTCCCCCGCCTTTTGCTTCGATTGGGCATTTACGCTTCAATTTTTCAAATGAATTATTTTCTTAGCATTAGATAATTTTTTATTTTTTTCTTCAACTTTTTGTACTTGAACAAAATGTCTGAGTTCCCGACTTGCAACCGCTCATTTCGCAGCTTTTTTTGACCGATCGATCTAACATCTTATACCAAAGACCAATCTGGTCGTAACACAAATCATTTGTTGGCAAATAGGTTTTCTTCGAAATCAATCGCTGTGCTACAGGAGAGGTAGAATGTGATGGTGGATGACCACGACCACTTCATTACGTAAGTTAGGCAGTTGTTAGCGTGTGTCTGCCTTATGTAGGCGGCGATATATTAGGTGCGTAACTAAGTCCTCGCTGTTTGTCAATAGATGCCGCCAGCAGTGTGTGCTAGTCGACATAACTTAAACGTCATAAACCTAGCTTAGAGATATGATAAGCAAACCACTTCGGCACATTAGTGATTTTGTTTTGGTATCATATAATTTTGGTTTTGCGAAAATGTCTGATTTTGTGCCGAATAATCGTCTATTGCGGGAAGTGTTGATTTTCCTCTTTCATTCGAAAAAAAGCGGCTGAAGCGCATTGCAGAGCTACAAAAAGTTTATGGAGATGCTGCTTTAAGTGAAACCACGTGCCGAGATTGGTTCCGTCGCTTCAAAGACGGTGATTTTGACGGTGATGTTGACGACCGTCCGGGTGAAGGAAGGCCAAAAACCTTCGAAGACGCTAAATTGGAGGCATTGCTCAATGAGGATCCGTATCAAACGCAAGAAGAGCTTGCTTCAGTATTAAGGGCTACCCGCCAATCCATTGCCAAGCGATTGCATGCTTTGGAAATGATTCAGAAACAGAGGACTTGGGTTCCTTATGAGTTAAAACCAAGGGATGTTGAACGTCGTTTTATCACTTGTGAACAACTGCTCCAGCTGCAAAAAAGGAAGGACTTTCTTCATCGCATCGTGACGGGTGATGAAAAATTAAAAGAAAGAAAAGTCATGGGGACTGCCCGGTCATGCTTCTACGTCTTCGCCTAGGTCGAATATTCACGCTGCGAAGGTTATGTCATGTATTTGGTGGGACCAAGTTGGTGTTATTTATTATAAACTGTTAAAACCAAGCGAAACTATAACTGGGGTTCGAGCACTGCGCGAGAAGCGGCCACAATACGCGGAGAGGCATGCAAAAGTGTAGTTTTAGTAGTCGTAACATCGCTTAGGAGCTAAAGATCTGCCATAAAACAATTTAATGGCTTACGCAAAAATTTTACGCAAGAATAATGGATTTCTTTTTCTCCAAACTAATAATAGTTTTTGCTTTCACATTTTAATCAATTTGTATAGTTTAAATCTCACAAATCACTGCCATGCACTGAATTTTCCCTGAATTTTCACAAGCATGGAAGTTCTCTTCCGTCGAAAGGAGACTAACGTCAGACTCATCAAAATTGCGAAAAATCAGTATCCAATTCGCTTTGGGTTAAGGCTTTATGCAACTTTTTTTTATTTATTCAGCTATTCAATTATTCTTCTTTGCTATGATTTTGCGATAAAGAGAAAGTTTGCGGAATTTTCCAAAGGCCCAAAGTGTGATAATGTCAATATTTTTCATTTCTTTTTTATTTATTTATTGTAGACTAAAAGCAGTAAAACACATAAATTCTTAGTAATATTCATTCCATTCTGATCAGAATATGAATCCTTTGGAAATAAGGTAGCAAAAGTAAAGCCGGAAGCGAAGCAGGTCATAGATCAAGAACAAAAGAGGAAATAATTGTCACTTAGCAAAGAAATGTTTGTGATTCAAAAAATACGAAAGTTTCATCTTGGTTTTAGCTAAGTGTGAATAAGTCTGCATGCGTATATTTGTGTTCTGTGTGCTTGGAGCATATTTTTGTATTTGTATGCATGGCTCCTGTGCAAAATAACAACAATTTACTGCCTCGCTATTAACTTCGGTTAACCCAGTTATGTATTCTCTTTGGGGAAAATTGTTGGAAAATAAAATAATTTGCAAACAAATTTGCAACTATGTATGTACGTATGTATATATATATGCATGTATTTACATACACATGTGTAGGTATATTGGGGTTAAGACAAGACTTAGGGGTAATTTCAAACTTTCAGTTAAATGTATTTTATTGTAAGATGACCAAATTCACGCCAATTCAGAAGGTAATAAAAACCATTTACCATTTGCCAATTTTCCTGCAAAACTTAAATAGTCACAGTGATGCCATTAGCAAAATTTAAATCCATTATAAGCGAATAATTTCTAATGGCATTTTTTTGAACATAAAATTACTTGGAGCTACGCACTTACATATGGATGCCATTAGATTGCTTCTAGCTGGTGAACATTTCTCATTTCTTTCATTTTCCTTTCTAATGTGGAAATTTCTTATTTCTACGTGCGGCCATAATTACTGCCATACAAATTCCAACCACGGACCACAAGAATTCAGAGTCGAAGCGAACTGAAGTGATGACGCAGGTGTGAAAAAATAATTAAAATTTATTTCAAATAGGTTAGGGCACTGAAGGTCATAAAAGTGGTATGAAAGGAACTATTAAAAATTAAAAAAAATAAAGAATATTTAAATTTGTGAGCTTTTTTTTTGCTTTGTTCACTCCTCTCGGCCTCCTAGGGCCTCGACAAGACTCTTCTATTGTTCCCGGTTCTGTGCTGTTGTTTTTGCACCGTCCCATGTAATGCCGGCTCTGCTAGTTCCCGCAACATCGACCACCTCCAAGTGTTTTTTGGGGCGACCGCGACCTCTGCTCGTTTGCATGTTCCAGCCCAGTGCTATATTCATGATGCTATCTGGTGGTTTTCTTAATGTGTAACCTATCAATCGCCACTTTCTGCGTTTGATTTGCCTAAGGATGGGTTCCTCATTCATTAATATCCACAGTGCGGCGTTACTCAGGCTGTATGCCATCTGGTCATCATTGGAAGTCAGTAGTCTACAGCTCATTAACCACGTAGAGTGCGGTCTACGCGTTCCTGTACCTCAAGCCGAGTTTTTTCGGCCTGGTGTTGTCAAACAAAATAAAAACTATTCAATCGAATTATTGCGTATTTTTTTATTAAAAAACTAAAACCCCGATTTTTAGAGCGTCAAATTTAAAACCGGGCCATTTTGTCAAATTTTTTCCTTTTTCTTTCTAGTACGGGACATAGCTACAGTCATACAGATTAATCATTTTTTTTGGTTTTTGTGTTTCAGATAAATAGAAGAGCCCAAATGCACAACACCGTTCAGGTACAATTTTTCGGGAAGGTAACCTTCGGCGCCATTTTTCGGCTCCCCAACTACTGTAGTGTCTTTCAGGCTGAACTAATGTCAATAATGAAAGCCGTGACACTAGTACAGTATGGTGCGATATCCGGAAATGATATCTACATTTTCACTGATAGCCAGGCAGCGATAAAATCCCTCACAAAACAGTAGACAACCTCCAAGGTAGCCATGAAATGCCGCGCATCTCTTAACGAGATGGCTGAGTCATTTCACCTGAACGTAACATGGGTTCCTGGCCATTGCGACATTGAGTGGCACTGAAGAGCTGATGAACTAGCAAAAATCGGTACCAAATTTACTGATGAGTAGATAGACAACGATAAAGGTATACCCTTGCAAGCATGTAGACTACGTATCCGCGAGGAAATTGTAAGACCACCGAATGAGAGATGGCGTAACGAGGCCACTTGCAAAATCGCCCGACAGATGTGGCTGACTCTCAATGCTAAACGCGCAGAATAAGTACAGTCTTAACACACTGATTTCAGGTATTACGGAGCACTGTCTAATCGGTAGGCATCCCCCGAGGATGGGTGTGCAAGCACATGACTTCTGCAGAAGTTGTCTAGACGAGGAAGAGGAAGAGACGATCCCGCACCTTCTGTGTTCTCTGTCCTGCTCTATCCAGACGTAGACTCGCCATTTTGGGCGGACATTTCTTTAACGAATTAGAAGACCTCAGCTCTGTCGAAATTAAGGATCTTGCTAAATTTTTGAATAGTACACACTGGTTTCAGGAGGGATAGGGGCTAGTTCCCTACGCGGCATCACAATGGGCCATGAGCCTGAGTGTTTCCTACAATGGACAACCGCTTCAACTTAACCGAACCTAACCTAGTCTTGCCAGAAATACTGTGACAAATTTTACAATGCATACGGCGAGAACAAATTCGCAGAAAAAACTTGCGTTATTTTTGCTCTCGTTCGTATGCTTTGTCTACCCATAAATTATACTCAGTTCCATAGCAAAATTCGCTTGTTAAAAATGGAGTGAGGAGCTAGGGAATATCGCAATGCAGTGATTGCATTACAAAAGTGTGGTAAAATGCAAGTCGGATTTACGAATTCCCGAAAAACATAATATTTCGTGAATGTTTGTTTACCGCACGATAAATCGTTTATCCCAAATGTCTAGAGTGGCAGAGAAAAAAAGAAGTGGTCGTCCTCGCGTGGTTCGAAACAGTGCAGCCATAAAAGCCGTTTGAGAACCCCTTAAAAATTACAAAATCATGTCCAGGGAAATGACTGTATCGACTAGATCCATGTCAAGACTAATTAGAGATGATCTCCACATGAAAGCCTTACGTCGCTCAACTGGTCATCTTTTGACAACGCACTTGAAGGAAATTAGACGCGGTCAACGGCCACGAAAATATTCTTTTCACAGATGAGAAAATCTTCACTGTTAAGGAAGATTTTAATAATGAAAATGACAAAGTCTATGCTAAAACTTCTACAGGCTCAAAAAATTTGGCTCCTAGGGCTTAGCGTGGCCACCATCCAGTCCCCATAATAGTTTGGTGGAGAGTATCTTAAGCTGGGAGTTGGAAATCAAATGCATTTATCACAATGAGACGCCGAGTGTCTTGTATTAGACAATCAACCTGTCTAACCTAACCTACACTTACACTTATTCTTAATTTTATTGCAGTTCTAATTTAAAGATTGTCGACTTTTACCCATTTTGCTCCGTGAGCCACCTGAGAGTGGGTTAATACTGGGTGAACATAATGAAATGTGTAACTCATTGGGACAAGTGTTGAGTTTATACTTATTGTTGAATAACCATTTCTGCTGCTTTCTTGTTTATTTATTCCCTTATTCGCATTGGCACACTGTGACACGTGTTAATTCCCACACAATGCCACTCTTAATTTGTGTGTGATGCAAAACGAAGAAAAAAAACTCCAATGCGTAAATTGATTGAGTAGCGAAATTAAATGGCAGAGTAAGTGATTTTCCTGCTCTCAAGCCTTCTGTTAATTCTGTTTATCCGAGCTGTGCTCTTCTTTATTCGCTCATTTCTGTGGCGCTCGATTGATACGGAAGCAATTGATTAATGTACTTATACACATGCAGCTGCTGATGTAAGCATCCGCCCATCACAATGCATCTCATTTACGATGATAACCCAGAAGAAAACTTGACAATTGAGTTATTAATTCTGCTATTCTTCTTACAGAGCAGAGGAAGCGACATGGTATATTTTGATGTCCACTTTGGTGGTCATATGAGGCTTTAAATATTTCATTTAGTTAAAACAAACGAGACGTACATAAAACAATTAAGGAAGCCTTAAAATAGGCACGGATTGAACTGTGTATATCTGCGCATAATTTAGTAATATTATATTTCATTTAATAATTGACTTAGATTTTTTTTAAACTTAATTAATACTAAAATTGTTAAATAAACTAACGCGGAGCTGTCCAATAAATAAGATTTATGAGTAAAATTTAATAAGGGAACTGGATCTATCATTCGTGCATATTTTACCCATAATTTCACGTTTGCACAATTTTTGCATACAAAAAACTATTCGCGGAATATAACGGAACTATTTACATTTTCTTTGATAAATTGTGCATTCAACAAGGATTGTAATCGCGGATAGAAGCACGTGTTGTTAAAAATAAAATGAAATTTTCGAACGCGTATAAGAGGCATATTTTGTATTTTTTTTATAAAAGTGGTAAAAATGCAACAACTGCTGCTGCAGAAATAAATACTGTTTACGAAGAGAATACCGAGAGTGTAAGGACTGCGCAAAAGTGGTTTTCAAAATTCCGAAGTGGTAACTGCGACGTGGGGGATGCCGCGCGCGCTGGTCGTCCTGAAGTCTTTAACTCCGACGCCTTGCTCGAACTCATGGAAGCTGAGCCAAATTTGACAGTCGATATGAAAGCTCAGAGGTTAAATTCATCGCATGGAACAATTCATAGGCACCTGGTTCAGTAGGGAAAGACTTCAAAGCTGGGAAAATGAGTTCCCCATAGACTTTCCGACGCCAACCTTCAGCAAAGAGTGAATGTGTGTTCTCAGCTGCTGCAATGGCTTGAAAACGAAAGTGTTTTGAACCGTACCGTTACTGGTGATGAAAAATGGGTCCTTTACAATAAGGACCTGTTCGTAAACGCCAATGGTTAGATAAAGATGAAACACCAGAACCGACCCCTGAGATGGCCTTCACCCCAAGAAGATTCTCCTGCCTATTTGGTGGGATATGACCGGTATTGTTTATTATGAACTTCTGGAATCAAACCAGACGATAACTGCTGATTTTTATTCCCATCAGCTATCAAACCTGAGTGAGGCACTTAACAAAAATCGACCGTCTTTAGTGAATAGACGCAAAGTTTTGTTGCACCACGCCAACGCAAGACCTTATACCGCAAGGCAAAACATTAGGCAAGCTGAACGAGCTCGGGTGGGAGCTAATGCCGCATCCACCATACTCTCCGGATATTGCACCTTGTGATGATCAACTTTTCCATGGACTTCAATCCCATATGAGTAACAAGAAGTACTCCTCAAAAGAAGCTATAAAAAGGGATATCAAAGCGTATTTTGACTTCAAGGACAAACAATTTTTTGAGCAGGGAATTAAAAATTTGCCCAAACGTTGGGAAGGCATTGTAAATAATGAAAGAAATTATATTATTGATTAATAAATATTTAAGCATATTTTTTATTAATATTAAATTATTATATTATATTATATTATATTATAAAATATTAATTAAAACCCCCTTTAAAAACGCACGAACTTATGGCCTGATCTGATAAATGAGATACGAATACTGTGATGAGTAGAGTGCACAAAAACCGTGAGGCCGAAGTGCAGACCTTATTTCCATTCATTCATGATTTACAAATTTAGAGCAGACAATTTCCGACTGACGCGTAGAGAGTTCAATTACTTCAGTTCAAGATAAACGCGTGTTAAGTCACTTGATTCCAGTTTTATTTAACATTTTAGTTAGTTTTAGAAATATTTGTTTAAAATGCTAAGTAAAAGTAATTTATCGAAAGGAGAGGGGGAAATATTACTGTTTTATGAAGAAGGTTTACGTAATCGTGAAATTCTGTTAAGAATCGATGTTCGTTATGAAGTTAGGTTAGGTTAGGTTGATCTGGCTGGCTGAAAGCCATCACATAGACCTATTGATCCTTAGTGTTACCAGATGGAGCTAGACCCTTACGTTTCTTTGTAGTAGACATTTTGTAATTCGTCTGCGTCTTTTGCGAATCTAAGTTAACTTTGGAGCCCTATTTCCGAGAGGTTTTCTAACTTCTCATATTGTAAAGCTCCTAAGCATTTTAATCTGGTTCTAGCTTATGCAGGACAGGAACATAGAAGGTGTTCTAGCGTTTCCCTCTCTTCTAGTTCATTGCAAAATCTGTAGCTATCGTTGTTTGTGATTCCTATCTTATATACGTGCACCGCTAGCAAATTGTGGCCTGTCAGCATACCTACGATAGTTCTGCTTTCTTTTCTAGACAGAGCTAGTGAGAATCGGACGTATTTATATGCATTCTGTGTACACATGTTTTTCGTGATTTTGCAAGTGGCTCGATTATTCCACCTCTTGTCTATCCGTCTTTTCATGTCCGAAGCGATGTCTTTGTATACCGTTTTTAAAGGTTTCAGTATGTCGTTTTCTTGTTCGAGTTGTATGTAAACAGCGCTTTTCGCAATCTCATCTACAATTTCGTGTCCCGCAATGCCCTTATGTCCGGGTACCCAATAGATATGCAACCGTCTGTCTGCGGCTAATCTGCCTAGGGCTTCCCTGTTTCTTAGAACATTTTTAGATGAAATTTCATATAAGCTTATTGCTTTTATCGCAGCTTGGCTGCCAACGTATATATTTATTTTGGAATTGCTTGATGTGTTTGGGATTGCTATTTCTGCAGCCTTTCCTATCGCAAAGACTTGTGCTTGAAAGATACTGCAGTGGTCAGGAAGCTTAAATGGGTGCCTGATGCCTAACTCTGCGCAATAGATCCCTGCCCCTACTCCGTCTACCATTTTCGAGCCATCGGTAAATATATTAAGAGTATTTGGGTTAGGTTTCATTCCTCCACCACATTCCACCCCTCTTCTTCTATAGTTGTTCGGAATTTCTTCACCCAATTACATTTCGGAGTCATATAGTCCGTTCGGACCCTATAACTAATGCCTATTGAGTTATGTCCGAATGTTTTACAGGTAAATTCGCCTGTCGCGCTGAGTCTTACGGTGGATTTAGCTGCTAGGCATTCCGCCGCAATATCAATCGGTGACAAGTTGAGTATTCTTTCAAGCGCTGCCGTTGGAGTAGTTCTCAATGCAGCTGTTGTGCAAAGTGCACCAAGACGTTGAATACTTTCCACAGGCTTTTTATATGTTGGTTTTCTTGGCGCAGTTATTAGTTCGTTATGAAGTTATTAGGAGACTTTTAAAAAACATGTCGTCAATATGGGAAAGGTAGGCCTAGAGAAATGCTCACAAGCCCCTATTACGAGTACAAATTCTGCAAGCAATTCCATAAAAAGTGTTTTCGAAAGTTGATTAAGTAGATTTTATTTGTAGATTTAATTCAGTTCTTCCAAGTTGTAAGCCAAAGTAAAACGTACTTTTGAAATGGAGCATCGTCTGGTACACGCGCGAAAGGTACACACCAATCATTCCCTTCCGACTTCCAGTAAGAATTACTTAAAGATCAATCTGCGAATACTTTCTTTGTGAGATTGTTTGGCATTGTTTTGTTGTTGGGACTTTCACTTTGTACGAGCTATCGCTCAGGTTATGCTTTCACATTACCAAAGGTGTATGCATGTACGAGTGTACATTAAGGGTCATTAATGAAACGTGGGCAATTTTTCAGAGTGCCCAAATCACTGGCGTATTGATTTAAGGCAATCAATTGTTGCAATTGATTTACTTTGTGTTGCGTCTTATTTGTTTCGCAATCAATTATCTTTGCATACTTGACTTTTGCCATTCACACTTTGTTATGTCTGCGTAAGACTCTTTCGGTGGGATAATTAAGCGCTTTAACACAAATGGAAAAAGATGTATGTTGAAAGTCTGAGGTGCGTCCGTAGACGAGTCTACTTGTCTGTGCCACATTGACTGTTAGACCGAAGGTTGTAGGCTCGATGTCAACTTGTTGGATGTGCCACTAAAAATATTTGAAATAGGTTTGTTTTCAATAATGAAAAGGTTATGACAAACCTCCGAATGCTATTTTAGATGTCCTTCTGAAAACGGTATGATTCTGGGAGGCACTAGGAAGTAGCTGCAGTTCAATATCTTTGTGGGATTATAGTCGCGGAATCAATATATTATTACTAATTGAAAACTCAGCTATAAAGTTGACGTTCGAGGTACAAAAGACGCTAAATATTACCCGCGACTCAAACTACATATCGGAATTGGCAAAACATTATACTTTCCGGAAAGTGTTTACCCAAACACGGACCATTTATGATGTGACGGGTTCAAAAAATCGAATTTTATTTTTACATTTTTCGGAAGAAACCCATCTTAAAAATATACTATAAAAATTTCAGACTGAAATTATAATTATTTTTAAAGTTATAGCTTAAATAAGAGAGCGCGCCGTGGTGTTTATGGAAGCGTGTGACACGCCAGCAGCAGCTCTGTTGTCGAAACTTTAAACGCGTTTTTCTAAAAACCATGTTTTCGAAATTTTGGGAAATCACTGACTCAAAACTATTCAACCGATTTGGCTAAAAATTTAACCCCTTATTCTAGACACACATATCTAGATCCCGGACCTTTAAAATATTTAATGTTTTAATAATAAACTATTAAACAATTTATAAAGAAAAAAAATTAGATTTTGAGAACTTTTTTCACAAGTCCGCCATTTTGTTTTTAATTTTTTTTTTATGCATATTTTAGGCTTGGGACCTAAAATAAAGTCTACAGAATAATGATCTCTTTGATGCTTTTATTTCAGATGACTTTGGAAGGCTGTGTGTTTCCCCGAACCAACTCATCTTTTTTTTAAGGACTCCACTTTGACGTCAAAAATTTTAAAAAAATTAATGTAAAATTAACTTTAAACATTTTTTTTATATACTTCAAGACAACAATAAAAACATGTAAAAACTTTAAAACGATCGCATTTTATTTTCTTTTTAAAAAAGATTCATGAAAAAGCGTCGAAATTTCGTTCGTTACACCGGACTACTACCTTATAGGATTTCTTCAAATATTTCAACCACAGCGCCAGTTAACGGCTTCATTTTCTGCAAAACTATTTTTTCTGGTATATTTCATATATTCCGAATAAGAATCCGAATCGGAATCCGAACGGAATCGCGCCACATACCAATTACAATTTTTCGAAATATTTCGATCTCGCGCCTTGTTCTTTCCTCCATAAACATATATCTTTACAAGGTTACTGTAAACAGAATTTCGTGGAACACATTTCCCACAGTGACATCTAGCAGGATCCACCGAGCGGTACCCAGCTCTTTCTGGAAATATTATTTCGTCATTAAGAGAAGGTTTCTTCTTTTTGATTGTCGCGACAACCACTTACGCTAATTTGACCGAGTTTAACAAAGCGCGCCAGTCAGAAACACCAAGTGGAACCAAGCTCTTCTCTACTTGATCTTTCCTCTGCTACCACCGGCTGGTACCGCATCGAATACTTTCAGTACTGAATCTTTATACGCTACGCTATGTCTATGTCGTCGTAAAGCTCATACAGATCATTGATCCACCCCCAACGATATTCGCCATCACCAACGTGCAAGGATTCAAAAATCTTCCGTAGAAGCTTTCTCTTTAATACGCTAAGGGAAGCCTCATCGGATATTTTTATCCACCAAGCTTCTGCGCCATACGTTAGGACGGGCATGATGAGAGTCTTATAGAGTGTTTTGTTCGCTGAGAGAGGACTTTACTAGGCAATTACTTAGTTCAAAGTAGCACTTGTTGACAAGAGAGATTTTTTTAATGACAGGACGTAGTTCGTTTTATCCTCCAGTTTGGAATAGACAGCACTAACAGCGCAGTTGTTAAGGCCGATGATGTCAATATCATCGGTATACGCAGGCAATTGTAAACTCTTATAAAAACTTGGGTCAGAGCGATAAAGTAGCGGCTCGTACGATCTTTTCCTCCATCAGGTTAAAGAAGTCATACGACAGCGAGTTACCCTATCTGAAACCTCGTTTGGTATCAAATGGCTCGGAGCTTCTCAATTCTGCCGGCGCTGCAATTATTGATCATCGTCATTTTGTATAGCCATATTAGTTTGCAGGGAGACCAAACTCAGACATCACAGCAGATAGGTTGTCCACTGCATATGCCGCGATATCGCCATTCCCACCTCGTCATGGTCAGGTAGTGGAACTACAGTCCGGTCGTCAAAAATTTGTTGTTGTCGTCAACAGCTGTCACTATTTTGCAAGTTCAAGCAGGGTTCTCTTCATAATTTAATTTAATTCGGATATTAGTCACCAGACACCCTCGCACTCACTTATATCGGCCGCTCGTTTCTTCGTTCTGATAATATGTCTCTCTTCCTTTTTCAGCTCCCGATCGCTGCATGGCCCTATAGCCAGCATCATCCTTTCTTTTCGCGACAGAATGATATTCTTCATCCTACCAATTGTTTTTTCGGGTTCGCCGAAATTCGATTTCCTCTTCGTAAAGAACGAGAATTGTTGCTCCATTGCTCGTGCATGCCAGATTGCTGGACTTTCTGAGAGCAGGAGTGAGAGTCGAGTGACGAATCTTCTGGTTGTCTGTCGTGATTACAGCTTTCCGATGTGGAACATTCTTCGACAACATCGACTCGGATCAGTACTTGGTTGCCGCGCAAAACGTGTTAGATGTACGTTTTGCGCTGCAACCAAGTACTGATCCGAGTCGATGTTGGGTCCTCAGATCGTACGTACATTTAAAACACTAAACGCGTTTTTTCCAGACAGCCACGTAACTTGGTGTATCGTCTTACGTTGGAATCTGGTGCTGCAGACACCATGTTTTGGGCCCCGGCGAAGTCGATTAACCTCTGTCCGTTACCGGATGTTTTGTGGTGTAGGCTGAATTTTCCGACTGTGGGACCAAAAAATCACTCTTGTCCACCCAGTCATTCAAGTTGTCAAGCACGACTTTTATGTCGTCGCGAAGGCAGCGCTCATAGAAACTTTCCAGGCGGCGATAGAAGCAATCTTTGATCACATCATTCTCCCCCTCCGTCGGGGCATGGGGGCATATGAGCGAGATGTTGTAAAATCTCGCTTTTATGCGGATTATTGGGACACGGTCGTCTAATGGAGGGAACGACAGTACTTGGCGACGAAGTCTCTCTCCCGCAGTAAATCCAACACTGATTTTGCGCTTCCTTAGATGGCAGCTACTATTGGTCTACAATATGTCACAAGGTTACATTGAATAACTATTCGCTACTAGCATTAAACTTAATTTTGGTCAGAGCATTCAGGGCATCAACATCACTAACTGTCATAAATTGAAACTCTTCTTTAAGACTAGCAAAAGATGAGCACTTTTGAGGAAAGGGGAGCTCAATTTATTTTCTAAACGACGCTAATAAAATAGTCCTTAAGTTCATCAAGGTCAATCTCACACTCGTGACTTTCTTTGACATGAACTTAAACTTTTTTAGATTGCCGCTTAAATCACCAATTATTTTCTTCGTAATATAATATTTTCTAAGCCTGTACCCGCCAGTGTTATTTTGTATAAACATAACAAAATAGGGCATTTTAGGCCTCACTTTCCAGTCTTACAACATTTTGGGAACTATGTTGCAACCACGTTGCTTAAAAGTGTTCTGCAAATATTACAATTCCCCTAATACGCATTTTCCTATTAAAAGCAAACTATATTAAAGTGGGATTTCCAAATTTTCCATTTTAGTTTTCGTACTCAAATAAATGGAAGACTGTATGCATACTTTACTGACGTATACACAAACACGAGTGCATGCAGTGAAGGACTTAAGTCTACATACAGCAGCATAATTTCTTATATACCAGAAGGTATACAGTAATTGAAAAAACTGTCGATGTAGTTTTTTTCAGAATTCATATTTATTCATCCTTACTAATATTATAAATGTGAATGTAAGTTTGTTTGTTACGCTTTCACGCCAAAACTACTTAATCAATTATTATGAAACTTTGTACACATGTTTTTGGAGGTGTTAGAAGTAACATAGGATACTTCTTATAAAAACAAAAAATATTTTTTTTGAATAATAAAAAAATTGTTTGTCAAAAAATCTCAAAATTTCAGCTGTTTGAAATTTTTCTATATTTATTGTTTTTTTATTAAACAGTTTTATTTAGCTTGCCCAGTTTATTTATTTGTTTGTTTGGGTAAAATTTCTTGATGATCTGATATTTGGTATTTTTCTGTTATTTTTATATTTTTTATATAAAATATATAAAATTTTGATTTTTTAGGTTTGGTGTCATTTTTGTGGTTAGATGTCACTTGATTATTTTAAATCTTACCACTGATTTTAATTCTTACTCTGTTCTTCTTTAAAAATGCCTCGGAAACGGAAATCTGATCTATCTAGATAGGATTTTATCTCCTCCTAAGACCACGCTGACTGCCTTTTTCCACCTTTGTCAGAATAATACTTTTGCAAGGACATTATTGTACTCTGAGGTCAGGAATGTCAAACATACAGAGAAGCATGTGAATCTCGGCGATTGTTAGAAAATGATAATCATTGGGACGAAACTATGGAGGAAGCGGTACAATGTCGATCACCAGATAAAATCAGGGAACTTTACGCTACGCTTTTATCTTCTTGCGGTCTTTCTAATCCTTAAACTCTTTGGGATAAATACAAAGAATATATATGTACATGGCCGAAGATATTTTACATCAACTGCAGCGAGTACATACAGATATGACTTTCAATGCAGATATCTACAACGAAACGCTAATTATAATCGAAAATAAGGTTTTTACAATGGTTGGAAAAAAATTAAATGATTTTGGAATGCAAAGCCCTCGACGAAACAATACCGATGACTTTAATAATGAAATTGCTCGAGAGCTAGATTATGATTTTATAGCACTGCAACATCAAGTAACAGAATTAGTCCCTCAATTAATTCAATTAATTAATCCCTAAAATTGGGGCAAAATATACTTGTGCTACTATTTGAAAAGGTATGGGTAAGGGAAAAAGTGTCGCATTCCAATTATTCCCACTGACCTTCCATTCCAATTCAAAAGGGTCCAGTTTCCCGTCAAGCTTAGCTTTGCTGTTACCATAAACAAACATAGCGGGAGTGCATTTAGAAAAGCCATGCTTCTCTCACGGTCAAGTATAGGTAGCATGTTCGCGAGTGTCTAATGCCCGGAATTTACACATATTTGCAAAAGACGGAAAAACTTATAATAAAGTCTACAAAAATATCCTAGATTAATACTCTCCATTATATCTTTTTGAATTATAAGAACTTAAAATTATTTATTTTTGTTACAGTGAAATATATTTTAACATTTGTTGTTGTAATTAAATAAAGCATATTTTAAGTTTTTGAAACTGATTGTATGTAGTAATTTTTAAATACTAAACCACATTGATTCAGTTCTATTGAAATGTAATGATCTTTGATATTTATTTAAGGCCTTCAACGCGAGCGAAGCCGCGGGTAACAGCTAGTAAATTTATAAAAATTAAATTATTTCACTTGCTTTATAACTATTAAACTATAAATTAAAAAAGCAACAAAAACGAGGTATGACAAAAGTCTACATTTGGTTCACTCAAGCAGAGCACACATTGAAAAAGTAGCTGTAAAGTACCGTTATTCGAAATTTTCAGTCGATAAATCGTCGTTGCAAGTTGATCAAATGAAGTCGGACCCAACGTTTATCCAGCGCATCATAAAAGGTGATGAGACGTGGGTATACGAATTCGACATGCAAACCAGTCAACAATCAACAGGCGGCTGGATGGCGCTTTTCACATGACGCGAAACTCAAAAAACCACGTCAAAGTCGGTCGCAAGTGAAACTGATGCTACTCGTTTTCTTTGATTCTAATGGTGGTGTGCACTGGGAATTCGTTTGAAATGGTTCTATGATAAATAAAGAATATTATTTGGAAGTTATGTGACGTTTGAGAGAGAAGGAAGGAAGTGCGTAGGAAACGGTCCAATTTGTGGAAAGAAAACAATTGGGGATCTTGCAGCAACGCACCGTCTCACAAGGCTAATATTGTGAACACTTTTTTTGACCGAAAACTCGACAAATATCATCGAACAACCACGATATTCACCGCATTTAGCCCACTATGAATTTTTCCTTTTCCCAAAACTTAAATTGCTACTCCGCGGACGCCGCTTTGAGTCGATAGAGGCCATTCAGGAGAATTCGCTGAGAGAGCTAAGAAGATCTCTTCAAACGCGTTTAAAAGGTGCTTTGATGACTGGACTAATCGTTGGCATACGTGTATTGATGGTTGTTGGCATATTGTATTGCGTTTGAACAATTTCCTGTACTTTTTTGACGGAATGTAGTTATATATCTTCCATGGCATTCAGCAGCTAAGTGCCGATTTACACATCGTCCCCTTAGTATTAAAATAGCCTATACATTTTTTGATGTTTTGAGAAAATGAATTTCAAACTTTTTGTCGAAAGTAGCTCTCACTCAAATCTCGTTATGTCTGTAAATATTTATTATTTTTCGACTGACGTTTTGACCCACTTTGTGGAACTACAATTTGACAAAATTTTGACCACATATGAAATCGACGATGGAGAATCCAAAAATTCAATAAAAAAAATAATAATTAGCTTATGAGCACATAGGCTATTGTTATACTAAGGGGACGACATGTAGTCCAGATGTCTCCAGAGACACAGGAAATTGTCTTTTCGGTCACACGGGCAAAATTGTTTTCAGCAACATTAGTTGCTTTTGACGTTTACTTCTCTAGCATATTCTGGTTCGGATATAAAGGGTGGTTGAATTTCAAGGGCCGATGTTGAGTGTGAACCACGCCTAAACGTCAACAACACCGTTGCACGATAAGCCAGCAACAATTCAAGAGGTGAAGGATGAGATAATTCGGTACATTAACGGCATAGAACTTCAATTATGCCTCAGTGTCATCGAAAATTTGGACCATCGGATGGAGGTGTGCCGCCGAGGCTGTGGCGGCCATTTGGCGGACGTAATTGAGCCATACCAATATTATCATAATAAAGAGAAATCACAATGATTTCTTAAAAAAAATGTATTTTATTCAAAATCAACACTGGCGCTTGAAACGTAACCACCCTTTATTTTAAAACCCGTTGATCCTTAAAGCTGAGATCGTCCATCAGCAGATTCTTAAATATAGTAATGAAGAGTGCAAGCTGGTTAAATAAGAAAATAATAAATACTTTGTTGTTTTTTTTATTCACATATATAGGTATATACATTTTTGTAAGTGAATAAAAAAAATTAAATTAAAAATACTTCATACAAAAATACTTAACTTAAAATTAACTTGAGTATCTAGAAATGAGAGAATAAATTAGAATTCAACATAAACATGCCCCATAAGTTTTTTAAATTATTCCAACTTTGCTAGCAAAAATTACCCTGTCGTATTTTCCAAGCAGCGTTCTGATGTTTGTCATCATTAATTGCTTCCATTCGGTTGAAAACCAACACAGAACTCAGAACTTTCTCCCACAAAAGAAGAAAACGAATGTAACAACTATCAAGCATTTTTTGCAGCCAACTTTAAGATTGGAAATACGAATAAGAAGCGCAAAACGTGTCGCCACTCTTTGCCGCATCCGTCCTTCTCCCACGAACAAAATGTTTCCCTTCCAAATGTTTCCCTGTGTAAATGGGCACTAAGTATTTGATTTTAGAAACAAAAAATATCTACTGCTTACTACATAAGCCCCAAAACTACTAAAGCAACATTGTCCAAATTTGTTACGCAGTTCTTTAATCCTCATTTCACATCCTCTCCATTCGGTGCTGCTGAAATTGCATCGTTTTTACGAGCGAGTGTACAGCGTCGAAAATATCTGCACTCAGCTGGAGTAAGTGAATTTTGTATTCAAATAAACAAATTTACTTAATGCCAAGACGCAATGGATACTAAGCAGGAAGCTACTTTTGAGACTTCTATTTTCCGCAAGCATCGCCGAATGCAGAAAGTGAAAGTGAAACTATGTATAAGCGAAATCAAAATTGAAAATTTGCACGTGCTTGAAAGCATGATTACACGTCGGGAAGGGAAATTGTCTATGAAGCAATTTAGAGCCAAGGCATGAGCACGAGTGGGTAAGTACGCACTTGTGTGCACGTGCACTATTTGAGCTTACCAGGAGGAATAGAGTAATTGGTATTTAAAAAAAAGAAAACATTGTGTTCCAGATGCTGATGTTAAGGCAAATCCCTGCTTGAGCAAAGATAAATACCATTCGACAAGTGGCTAGAAAAATATGTCAAACGAAGCCAGCAGGAAGTAAAAGAGCGAAAATAACTATATAATAAACGAGGAAATGCTAAAGAATTGAAAACAAGAGAAAGTTCGCCATCGTTTGAAGTGATGCGCTTAATTGGCATTAATTCTGACTGTCGATATCGGGTAGTTTTTTTTTAGCTGCTGAAGGCTTCAAGCAGCTTGTTTTTGAGGTATCCACTTTTGAGTGACAAAAGTGCTTTAAAAACTGGTATTTGCCTGCTTGAGCAGAAGTGTATTACTGACTTTCAAGGAGAATCTTTTAACAAACAATGCAGCCACTTTCATTATTATTTTACTGTGCTTTCTTTATAGGGCGTGAAATACAAAGGCAATTCTCCTATTCGTAAAAAAAGACAAAAATGCGGCCTAGCGGTAATTCGAAGGCATTCTTACAGGGATCCGACGTGCGGAAGCATTTACATTATTTTTCTTTTAATGGCTATTTCCACCGCGAAATAAGTTTTTTATCAACTCTTTATCCATGCCCCTTTACTTCTGCACCACTAGCAAATAATTTTATTGTGAACTTTCAGTCTCATTTTTATGACATCTGCCTTTAAGTGGTACTAAGTTGAACATGCGATACTTTAGGATGTTTATGAACTGATTTTGTTTGCATTTGCATAAACGATTGAGCTTGGCTCCCCCCATAGCATTTGGCATGGAGCCAGGATTTCCAAACCTTCGTATTTCCAGCAAATGTACTTAGTCTTTCCTTAAATTCTGTGACAAATTTTTCAATGCATACGGCGAGAATGAATTCGCAGAAAAAACTTCCGTTATTTTTGCTTCTGATCGCATGCATCTGCTCACAAATTATACTCAGTTTCGTGGCAAAGTTCGCTTCTTAAGAATGCAGTGAGGAGCTAAGAAAAATCGCATTGCAGTGATTGCATTACAAAAATGTGGTAAAAGTGCAAGTCACATTTACAAATTTCTGAAAAAATTATTTTATTTTTGTTTTTCCTAAACATCTGAAGTGACAGACAGAAAAAGAAGTTGTCGTCCTCGCGTGGTTCGAACCAGTGCACAGTGGCGGAAATGGCGGAAAACCTGGCCAAAATTCGGGAAATGGCAGGGTAGAAATTAGTTTCAAAGTAACTCATTTTCGTCTAGATGGCAACTGTGTATGCTATTCTGAAAGGGAAACCGGTTTTCCCAGGCATCTCGAGCGTTCTCGCCATCTTTATACTTTTGCCCGCGCGTAACTTTTGTATGTCACTCAATAGCCACAAAATTGTGATATATTTCAAGTTCAACTATTCATTCCGTACAAATGGATAGTGGTACTGATGGTACATATGTACTGCAAAATTTTTCGATTCATATGAAATTCAACTTCTATCTGTGTATAAAATGTTATTGTCAAGGTTGGCCTGAGAAAATATTTTTCTAACCTAAATTACTGAAAGATCTTGAAAATACTTTTTCCCTTTGTCCATCGATGCCCACGGTTTTTCTACGCTTTTTATTGTATATTCAGTGAAGTGGTCTGAATCTAGAGTATTCAATGATTTTTGCTCGAAATCGCACGTTCTAGTAAAAAACCAGCTTTGGTTATCATTTTAACCGCATGCGCAGGCAGCCACGTGCGCGCGCGTGGGGACAGATTGCATTCCACGCCTACATCGCGGCAATTGTGCCGCATGGGTAACCTGTTATATTGTCAAGTGCATAGCCGATCATAACACGAGAAGTTTCTATTGGACCATTTTTTCAGAAACAAGCGATAAAGATCTCGTGTGGAGTCGACAAGCCATATTTGACTACTTGTTCACAAAATTTCACCTTACTTTTAATGAACAGTTGGCTATTTTGCATCAAAAAGCAATCGAAGAAAAGCATGGACATTATGAAATCGATCAAAACACAGTAGAGACATTGAGGTTGACGCTCATTAAAATGAGGCAAAAGGGGAATGACTGCTGTAAGATGAAGGATCGATTTTTGCAAAAAAAAAAAAACGTGAGTTGGCTCGAAAAAACTATCACTATAAAGGTATTATGAACAAATAATCATAATTTACATGTACAATCGTGTGTTGCAACTTACTGAATTGATGACTGACCATTTTTAGCAAAAAGCTTGTCGAGACAGTCCTGTTCAACGCGATGAGATTGAATTTTTTTAATAGTCAAACGGCCATTTCGATGAGACCATTTTATGTACCATAAATTTCAATTTATATTCATGTTCAGCATCTCAAAACACTCCTATGAGTGAATTCGAACTTTTTTCAACTTTTGGCCAGGTTTTCGAGTAATTCGCCACAGTGCAGTGCAACCATAAAAGCCGTTCGAGAAAGAATTCGTAGAAATCCCCTTAAAAAGCAGAAAAGCATGTCCAGGGAAATGACTGTATCGACCAGATCCATGTCAAGACTAATTAGAGATGATCGCCACATGAAAGCCTCCCGTCGCTCAACTGGTCATCTTTTGGCAACGCACTTGAAGAAAATTAGACTCGACCGATGCAAGCAGCGCCTTCGGTGGCTCGCGGTCAACGGCCATGAAACTATTCTTTCACAGATGAGAAAATCTTCACTGTTGAATAAGTTTTTAATAATAAAACGGCAAAATCTATGCTAAAACTTCTACTGGTGCAAAAAAATGTTGCTCGTAGGGTTCAGCGTGGCCACCAGCCAGCCGCCGTAATAGTTTGGGGGCGTTACATCTCTTCATTTCTGCGGAAAAGGGGTTAAGAGCGTGGCGAAAGTGGTAGGATGTCTCAGAAGACGTGGTGTGGCAGTTGCGCAGTACTCTCTTCAATGGGGAGCGTTGGATCTTCCAACAAGATTCCGCCCCAGCTCATAAGCAAAAAACACCCTGCAGTGGCTAAAAAACACTATCCAGTCCGATCTCTTTGCTACTTATAATGTCCAAACTACTCGAAAAAATAATTCTGCAGCGGTTAACGCCATTGATTGAAAACAAACGCTTTATTCCTACGCACCAGTTCGGATTTCGAGCAAAGCACTCAACAATCGAACAAGTGCATAGGATCACAAATGTGATAGAAGAAGCAATCGAAAAGAAAAAAGTGTGCTCTTCCATATTTCTCGATGTTGCTCAGGCCTCCGACAAAGTATGGCATGACGCACTACTCCATAAAATTAAAATCTTGCTTCCAAGGGAGTTCTCGGACCTATTTACTTCGTATCTAAATAACAGATACTTCAGGATCAAGTGCGATAGCTCTTATTCAAGCATAAAGCGAATTAAAGCCGAGGTTCCACAAGTCAGTATCCTTGACCCTATACTTTACGTGCTTTTCACATATGACCTACCGGTCTCTGAGACTAGCACTATAGCTACCTTTGCTGACGATACGTGCATTTTAGCAATTGGAGACGATGAGACACAGTCCACTCGCAAACTTCAGGAAGATGTTAACAAAATAACCGAGTGGTCTACAAAGTGGCGTATAAAACTTAATGAAGCCAAGTCACTTCATGTGGATTTTACAAACAAAAAAATTCAATATCATCCTGTATATATTTCTGGAATGAAAATTCCTTACTCCAATACGGCGAAGTCCTTAGGGATGACGCTTGATGCCAAACTATGCTGGAAAGAGCCCGTTAAAATAAAACACTTGGAATTAAACCTCAAAATGCAAAAATTAAACTGGCTCACTGGAAGAAGGTCTCCTCTTTTTTTTATAAATAAGTATTTAAACTTTTAATTTATAAACAAGTATTTAAACCTGTGTGGACTTAAGGTATACAGCTATGGGGCTGTGCCAAACAAACTCATATCGAAAAAATACAACGATTTCAAAACAAGTTTCTAAAGAACGCAGTAAACACACACACAGTAAAGGAACACTGATTTACATCGTGACCTCAAGATGTCATTAGTATCAGAAGTTGTCAAACATTACGCTGTAGCTCATGCCGAAAGGCTCGAAAAACATACTCACCCGGAGGCTCGGCGACTTGCCAATTTAGATGACCAATGCCGGAGACTTAAACGAAAAAAACCAAATGATCTTGTTCCAGAAATTTTGGTGACTGACAAATATATGTAAATTTCTGCTAGCTGTCTTCCAGTTATATACGTATTTCCTGTAAATACTGTCGAACTTAATAAAATAATATTTCTTGATAGTTGGGAACTAGGTGTAATAGAATGAAATGTATTTAAATATTTATAACGTTTCAATAAAAAAAAAATTTAATTTTCCTAAAAGTCTTCTAAGACGAAATTTAAGAAAAATATTTGTACTGGATATACCATATTATTTAAGATGGCATTTGATCAATATTGCGAAACTTTAATACACTGTAAATAAATTGTGAACCGGTACACCAAAACCCAGTTGGGGTTTTACTATTCAATATGAGTACAGTAGAGCGCGGATTTTCGGATAAACGAACATTTGCGAAATTCCAGTTCTTTGTTGAGGGTAGGGTAATAAAATATGTCATTGGATTAGGAATACATATTATGTATGTAATGCTTTTTAATGATACTCTAGAGTACAGTACATATTATGAATAGTCACATACACATTTAAGTAGGAATTGCACACACGATATATAAATACATATATCTAAACATTTTTTAATATTAAAAAACTAATCTAAAAAAAAATCGAACATATTTGTTTGCTTAAGTTTTGAGACTCGTGTTTTTGCCGCCAAATCTCTTAGGCGTTTTTAAGACTGCACAGAATCGCATTCGTCTTGGTGTCCAAACCATTTAATAGCAGTCTCAAATCATTTAAAGGCTTCTTCATTGGACGGACATTTTTCAGCTGAGACGATGTCATCACTAATTTCGTCTTCATCGTCGTCATCTTCAGGAACTTGAACCTGTGCTATTATATCGTCGTCTGTCAACAATTCGTAACCAGGATCATCCTCGTCAAATTCTAGCCATTCATGCACGTTTTCTTGGTCTCATTCTTCAAATCATGAAACCTCTTTCATCAACTCAACCATTTCTGAAACAATGTTTTCATTTGTTGGTTCTTCAGATGTAAAGCTGGCTTCGGATTCAACTGGTGGACAAAGCGTATTCCAGGATTTCTTTAGAGTAGTCGCTTTGACATAAGTCCACGCTTCGGCAGCCATGTAAACAGCATCCTTCAAATTAATACCTTTGTAGATTTCAAGAATTGTTTTATCTTCCTCTTAGCCGATTAGGACACTACGAAGCAATGCTTTTCTGTAGTAACATTGGAAGACTTCGAACACCCTCTGGTCCATAGGTTGAACGACTGAGGTAACATTGGGTGGCAAAAAAATGACCTTAAATTTTCCATCTTCTCTCTCAAGTGAAAGGTTCCAGTGTCTCCAGTTTCTATCTGATGTTTTTTTACCTCTGAAATGAATACAGCGTCATACCACTCGATAAATACTTGAGTGTACATCCTGAAATTAATGAGAGATTGCCCAAACAAAACCGTCGGCGTCGGATGCGCGTTCGATGCGCGTTCGTTTCGAGGCACGATAACACCACCGACGCTGTTATATTTAGGAACTGCGATACTAACCTAAATTCATAAAGCGCGTGACAGAAAGCAAGTATGTACATATGTACAACGCAGTCAATACCTATGAATCATGTTCTAAATAAAGCATACTATCGATGAAGACACGGAAAATGCCAAAATCATGACGTTCCCTTGCGTCGCTCTCTGAGTCATTTCTATTAAACGTTTCTATTTCATTTGTACATACTTTTTTTTATTCTTTATATCCGAAAAAGGCGTCATGTTTCCTTTCGGTTAACCGACGTTTCGGATGACCGGCTTTCGGATAATCGACGCTCTACTGTACTTTCATTTGCAATTGATTTGGTTTGGGCCTAAAAATTGCTATCGCACAGTGTAAATAAATAAATAAATAAATTTAAGTACTTTCACCCACAACGCGCGCCAATGCTAGCAGCAATTGAGTGGTAGTCATCCAAAATCATGCAGCTGCTACAGCAAGCTTTTAAATCTGCTAAGTCCACAGATTATCATTGCTACTATTTTTAGAATTGGTTGATCTTGATTTTCTTACCACTCAATAAAAATTGAATGTTAAAACATCCTAAGTAAGTAATCCGAACTCTTTGAATAAACCCATCAACATTCCCGCTCTGCCATTTAAATACCACAAGGACTCATAAAAGAACAATAAAAGCTGCCGAGTCAGTGTCTCTACCGGGACGTGCAATAAGCGTTATCACAATCGCCTGCCAGTTCTGGGAAAAGGACAGTAATCGTCTCGTAGCAATTGCATATTTTCGCTTTGGTTTGTTTAAATTTCCTTTTCGCTTCCTTTTTGCACTACCTTCGCAGCGCGCCCAAAGAAATATCCCTTTTTGTTGAAAGTTTCACTCACTAAAGCAAGTTTAAGCAAATTGGAAAAGGAAACTATTTTGTTTTATTTTGATTGAAATGAGTACATTTTATATTGTTTTTTGTTATTGTAAATTTTATATCTGTTATTTATTTCATTAAATCTGTTTACATAAACAAGTTTACAGTTCCTTTGCATTTATTTGATTGTCTGTTGATTTTCTTTGGAAGACGACTCTATGCGTTTTTGTTTTTTTAAACAAGCAAAAATGTTACGGAATAAAGTTAATGATTTCAGGGAACATTTAGATGCAAAATCCACAACGGGTAGTTACCTCCGACCCGTAGACATCGCAGGCAGAATTGCCCCTGCAAGTACTGCACTCAGACTGAGAGGCTCGGGCTATAGGCTCAACCTCACTTATGGGCACACAAGCATCCTTAGAAACTTTAAGTTCGTCCCTCTGTCAACGATTCAATGTACAGGGTTTGACTGAAAATTAATGAGCCTTATTTTTTTTAAGCAGTTTTATTAAACCTTTTGGCTTATACAACTAATATTCTTAAAAATATGACCCTTGAGCGTCAATACACCGCTGGTAGCGGCCCTTCCACTGCAGGAAATATTTGTTAAACTCATCCGCCGGAATCGCCTTCAATTCGGCTGTCACAGTTTTTTGGATCGCCTCGATGGAGTCGAAACGCCTCCCCCTCAGCTTTCTTTTCAGCCGCGGGAACAAGAAGAAGTCCGGAGGGGACAGGTCTGGGCTGTAGGGAGGGTAGGGAAGCACCAGAACCTCCATCTTGGCCAATGCAGAGGTGCAGAGGAAGGCGGTGTGCGCCGGCGCATTGTCGTGATGAAGGATCCAATTGTTGACGAGGTCGGGCCGAGCCCGGGCGACGCGGGTTTTTAGCCGAAGCAGCACTTCTTTGTAAAATCCCGCGTTTACAGTGCTTCCTGGAGGTACAAACTCCTTGTGGGCGATGCCTCGAGAGTCGAAAAAGAGGGAGTCGCTGTTAGTCTTCGACGTCCTCCCGGCCTTCCTTGAACGACTTGAGCCACCGTTTTAGCTGGGCACTGGACAGAGATTGGTCCCCGTATGCCTCCTTGAGTAGCTTAATGGTTTCGGTACTCGTTTTGTTTAGCTTTACGCAAAATTTGATCGATTAACGTTGCTCCAACGATCGCTGCATTTTCGCCACTGCAAAATCCTAACACACTTTTAAAACAGCTTTCACGCGCGGAGCGATGTTGACTGTTGCCAGCTAACTGGGCCCGATTTCTAGTAGAAGGGGAAGGTCCAACAATCTTTTTCCCCGACCAGCCGGTTCAGTTGATTGCTTGGCAGACGCTCCGCGCGGGAAGGTTCATTACTTTTCAATCAAACCCTGTATAGCCTCGCTTAGTCCAACCGGAACTTTCTCCACTCATATATCATCAAGGGAAGAGAGGACGGGAGTTATACTTGGGGACAGAACCTAGTGAACTTTTTCACAGATGGCTCGAAATTGGAAGGAAAGGTTGGCGGATCAGTTTTTTGCGAGGAGCTCCCCATCAGACTCAAATTCAGTTACCGGACCACTGCAGTGTGTTCTAGGCAGAGGTAGCCGCAATCAAGCAGGCAGCTAATTGGCTGCTCACATGCGTACTAACAGTCAAGAAAGTAAATATTTACTCCGACTGTCAAGCGACAATAAGGGCACTCGGGTCCGTGACGGTGCATTCGAAACTGGGCAGGGAATGCCTTGCCTCACTTTCGACTGCGTCCGAGTTCTTTGACATACTCCTCATCTCGGTTCCTGGTCACAGCGACATTACGGGAAACTGTGAGGCGGATGAGCTGGCCATACAAGGGACATGTAAGGTGATTTCCCCATGAAGCGAGAGAATTAGGATCCTCCTGACTACCTGGGGTCTGCGCCTGGAAAGATGGGCTTCGCGCCAACTCAGCGAGCGTTGGGCAAGTACACAAACTCGTAAGGTCACGAAATCCTTCTGGGCACTTGTGGATCGGAGGCGCTCGGGCTAGCTTCTGAGGTTGACAAAATAAGCAGCTCTCGAATTTCGTGGGTTTTCTTACAGGACACTATGCGCGAGGAATGCATGCTGTGAAACATGGAATTACCTCGAATCCTTTTTTTTTTTTGCATCGGATGTATGCGGAGGATGAAGTGGAATCACCTTAGCTCCTTCTCCTTAGCTGCCCTGCTCTGGCGGAGCTAAGATCTAGGAGCTTTTCTATGGCAAAAAAATACACTCGGAGGCTTGCTATTGCCTGCCGAGGGGCGACCGCTATTAGAAAAAAATTTTTCTCCATTTTAGTGTTTCACGGGGACTCGAACCTACGTTCTCCGAATGGTAGTGAAGCACGAAACCATTCGGCTATGGCGGCTGCCAATGAGGTTTTACACCTTTAATGCGATCCGATTTTTTTAAACCCTTTCATATTTGTTTTTTTTTTCTGCAAAATGCTAATTGTGCTGAGGTGGGGCTTTGAAGTGACTTAGTGAAATGCATTTATTTATTATCACTGCTTTTTATTTTTCCTGGATCTTCTTTAAAAAAAAAAGGAGCAGTGCGAGTGCAACATTTAGAGCTCTTTCGAATATTCGCCTGTGCATTTGGAATTGTTTTTGCCAAGGCGTATCTCTAAGCGTCGTAGGTGTAGTTGATTTCCTCTTCTTGCATTCGCCTTTAATTTGGAAATGTCAGTAAAACGGATTGACGGAAAGTTGTTGTTGTATTGTGAATGCGCGAAAAATTAATTTTATTTGTCATTCATTTCATTCTTCTTTTCTCTTTCCCTCGACAGTTCTAATTTAAAAAATGTTGCTCGAATGTCACTTCCTTGAATAGATTGGCTTTGGTTTTCGCCATCAAATGACAATCCAGGAACCTCTAAGGGAAAGAGAGTAAGAGAGTAAAGGAAACAAGTTATTAGATTATGAGCCTATTTTAAGGGATTTGAGCGAAACTCTTATTTAAACGAGTTTTCATAGTTGCCAGCTTTGCACCACAAGCACTAGATTTAGTGGTTTTCGAAAATATCAGCGGCACGATACCTATAGATCTTTTAGCGAGAGAAAAAAGAGAACGTAATCCTTGAAAAGGGCACGAAAAACGCCACAATGGACCACAAATGCGTCCATGCTATGGTGTAAAACAACAAATTAGAGCACGCACAGTACAAATATGGTAAAAGCGCTGAGAGTCAGAGACGAAAGGCAGACGGACGACGAGACTTATACCAAACTATAGATAAACGGTATGACGGACAGTTCGGATAGGTGGACTTCTGTATACTATTCCGCCAATATCTAAACGAACTAGAAAAAACTTAAACCACTAAATGCATCTACGGAGATGCACCTATTAACGATGCAGACCACACAATAGACAAATGTGAGAAATGGAAATTAGATCACTGTCGAAGGCAGGATGGGTTCCTCAAGAGGAGACAACATCAGCGAAAAAATGGTAGAAAGCGCACGTACATAGAGCGAGTCCTAGGCGCCACAAGCTTGATATGGACGAAGATGCTTAACCGACGTGCTAACCTTTATCTACCTATCTAATAAGCCGATAGCATGATGCTGACTCCAAAACTGCCGACCTTGGATGCTGGGAGCGTAGAAGAGGCGGTCTTTATTAGAATGCCTACTTGGATCTGCTCTACCTTCAATAAAATGCTACCGCAGTTTCGAAGTAGAGGAAACATGCAAGGGAGGAGGATGAGGGATAGTTTTAGTGACACACCACTCGAAGCAGCAGACGACGGTCGCTGTAAGAGCGAATACATTTTCAGGCATACTTGACCGTCACAAAAACAAAAGAACTTAAACGCAAAAATTAGAATTAGTAGCTTTAATTACAACGCTGAAATTATTTACATTATCATAAATTTATTATTACTTTATTGGTTTATTGCTTGGAGTGGAGGCAGTGAGCCCTCAAACAGTAGATCGACGTTCGCTACGAGATGTGGACAATGATTTCCAGTCCGCTTCAAAAACTATACCGGTTAACTGCATACTTGGACTTAATTTGTCAGCTTGACAGCCATCTTACAAGTTCCAGAATAATCTTAAAACTTATGCAATTCTAAATTCTAATGTAAAAATTAATAAGTTCTCCTGTGATGAAAAGGAGTCTACGAAATACTTAACCACCAGTAGGAAAGCATTAGCGTACAGGAGACCCATAATCCTGCACTCGTACTTACTGGAGAATGGAGACTTATAAGGAGCTGGTTCGATTCCTCGCAATAATAAATAATTCAAATTAAGCTCTAAGGGACGCACGATAGATCAAAGGGCTTAGTTTAACGCGTACAACCATTAATCTTACCATCATTGCCATACTCAAATACAGAAGTTGAGTGCATTTTCAGCGCAATCAATACTTTTAATAGCAAACCGATTGTCCTTTCTTTGACTAAACGCATTGTTCCACTTAAAAAACGGAAAGCTGTTGTTGTCATATTTATGATATACTCAGTGATCTAAATTTTGGAATCGATAGTAAATACGTTTATTACGTTTGGAGATTTGACTTGAAGACAATTTTGTGAAATTTAATAAATTTATATTTTATTATAAGTTAAAAATGATGAGGAAGTAAGTCAAATAATTTGCGTAATAACTTTGATATTTTAATTGATTAGAGGCACATTTTTTTACAGAATTGTTATGAACGATTGGTTGGTCACTTCGATAATTACCGTTAAGGAAGTTACTATTTACTCCGACAGTCAAGCGGCAATTAGGGCCTTGGGCTCGTTCTTTGTGCGTTCGAGATTCGTCGACGAATGTCTGGCCTCTCTCTTGATTGCATCCCATCCCAGCGGCATAGACGGAAACTCTAGGCTGGTGAGCTGGCTAGACAGGGAACTTTGGTGACGGTTTCGTTGCACAATGAGAGGATTGAAGTTCCTTTAAGAACCTGTGGTCTGCTCCTGGAAGGATGAGCCTCAAGTCAACTCAGTGAGCGCTGGGCTGGTGGGCAAACGTGCAAAGTCGCGAGATCTCTCTGGCCACGGGTCGATCGGGGACGCTCGAGGGAACTTCTAAGGCCAACAAAGCCGCAGCTTTCGAGTTTGATGGATATCCTTACCGGACATTGTCTGTTAGGTGTCCATGCGGAGAGACTTGGGATTGCCTCAAGTCCGTTCTGCAAAAGCTGTCTTGAGGACGAGGTGGAGTAATCTCAGCACCTTCTTTTCAGCTGCCCTGCTCTTGTCTGGCAAAGATTTAAACATCTGGACTCTCACTTTTTCGCTCCCCCTGCGGATATAGCGGGTTTAAATCAGCCACCGTCGGCGTCGTCCTAGTGCATTGCCATCCTCCCCTAATCCCTAGGCTCCTTCTTCTTTCGCCTTTATGTCATCTCAACGTGCAAATTTTGAATATTTCGGAGTGAAGATCAACCAGAAGAATTGCAAGCGCTACCAATGTATCCAGAAAAACAGAAAAGGTCACAGTTTGGTGCGGTTTATGGGCTGCAGGTATCATTGGACGTTACTTCTTCAAAGATGCTGCGAATTGTAACGTAACTGTAAATGGTGAGCGCTGCCGTGGAATGATATCCAACTTGTTTTTGCCCAAAATGCAAGAGCTTGACTTGCATGACATGTGGTTTCAGCAAGACGGTGCCACATATTCACACAAGCCTGCTTCAATTAACGCATTGGAAGACAACATAAAAGCATTTGTATGTGAGTAACCGGCCGAAACATTGGAAAGAGTATGCCAAAATTTGACTAAGCGGATGGAGCATTTGAAGCGCAGTCGCGGTCAACATTTGCATGAAATAATCTTCAAACATGGAATTATATGGACTGTACTATCAATTTCAATACAAATTTTATGCATTTTTCTGAATTTTTCGTGTATGTTTTGAAAAGCTTTCCTATAGCTCTTAAAAAATCGCCCTGTATATGCTGATGAGCTTGCCAGAAAGGGGTCCACAGAACCGGTTTCTTTACACCGGTTCACACAACTACCTTTGTAGAAGCTGGGGACAGCTTTGGATGGCTGTTGATGGGTGTTCTTCTTTGAAATAGACAGATACATAGATACTTTATGAAGTTTGCACTTCGACCTCATGGCCTTTAGTGTCTCCTACTCATCGCCGGTGCATTGGAGTCTCCTGAGATTGGTGGCAGAAACGACAAAAGTCTGTAGACCAACTCTCGATCATCTGCAGATGATTTCGCAGTCTGCAGTGGCCTGTGTGAATAAGCATTCTGAATTTATCCTTGGGTATGGTTATGAGTTTTTAAACCTCTTTTGGTGGCACCTTCGCAGTAAGGATTTCGCCTGGCGTAGCCGCATAGTTTGGTGCCAGCAAACCTTCCTTAGCCCTAGCTGTTTACTCCTAAGCTTCTCCTTGATGGTGTGTTGTCCCATAGCAGGGAAGGGCTCGGGTCTTATTTAAGGTGAGGCTGCAGCCTGTCTCGCCAATGCGTCCGCTTGTTCGGTTCCTGTGAGCTCAAATTAGCCGGATGCAATTGCACGTTCCTAATAGATTGAGTTTCTCGTTACACTCAAGAAGCAGTGAGGATTCGATCTCACAGGGCGATAGGGCCATGAGTGCCGCCTGCTGTCACTTTTGCTTCCTTCAAGTTTTGAAATTTTTTACGGGTTGTGGTCTACATTTTGGTATCAAAACGCTCTCTAGTGCTACTTGTAGTGTACCCGTGGTACTCTTGTCATCTAACCTATTTACCTACCTTGAAACTTTAAATTATATGGTTTTGTTGCATCATGAATTATATTAAAAGAAAAAGAAAAAAAAAATTAAAAACACAAATTGTCACAACTTTGCATTATGTCACGCTGCTATTATTGTGAACACAGGTGTATGTGGGCTTAGTTAATTTGCATTTTGTTTAAATTTAGCCATACAGAGTTTATTAGTTACTTTACATAAACTTTTATTCAACTTGTCTCACAATAATTTACCTTCGGCCGATACCTGGACATCATCGCCACTCTGGACATTGAACAGCAGAAAGTTTTTTCCGCAACAGCTGCTTCAGGTGGCAGGCTCAGGCAAAACACGCATTGCATTTCTGTATCACGGGTACGCTAGACTAGCTTTTTTATAATTAAGTTTCCAGGTTCACGATTGTATTTCTATTCGCCTCTATTATTGGTCTGTAGATGTGTACGTGCATATGAAATTGGCTTATTAGTCTTAGTCGATTTAATTTACTTTGAGTGAGTTATTGAGCCAAATTATTCGGCACGTGATCATCAGTTTGGAAAAGTTTCCTATGTTTTCGCAAATCCAAACGGAAGTGATAATGAACCATTTTCTTTTTGTATGTATATATGTATGTATGTATAAAACAATACGTATATAAGTGCGTTTGTAAGCACAATTTAACAAATAGCTTTAATTTCCGTTATTTAATTTCATACCTGTGTGCGTGAACTTGGAATGTACCTCTTACGGAAGTGTAAATATGTATTTGTGTGTGTACAAACGCTTATATATATAAATAAAGCAATTACAGGCGATTGTTTGCCGGCTATATCATCCACTGTTTGCCCATGGGCACTGCTATCACCCGAAATTGTGTTTACGGAAGTATCGGAAGTTTGCAATTACCCGGACCTGCCCTGCTACGTGCCAGCAAAGCTCGCTAAAAATGGCTTGCCTACCTGAAGTCTTCAAAATGATTTATTTGCAATGCTAGCGCTTGTGGCACGTCCACCACCATACCAAACGGCGTTTGTCTTTGGTGCAGACGGCATGACTCATTGCGTCACAAGTGTCACTAACTTTCTACAAGTACAACAAGTCGGGAGGAAAGCAAACCGAGCTAAAATGTGTACACAATTTAGTAAATGACCAGCAAAGTGTTGAAAGTCAAAATCACTGAGATGGTGAATAAGCACAAGGGGTGGCCGAAAAGATGTCGCAGCTGTAAGGGGCAAGAGATGTGAAATTAAATGCTAAATTTGTTGCGATTTTCGGTAAATTTCTCTTTAAGCCTTAAATTTGGCCCAGTCGCTATTAATTCATAGCTATAGAAATTCTTCTCTACACGCCGTTGCAGAATTATAAGCAAACCACTATTTTTTAATACGAGTAAAAATATAGTTCATACTCGCATACGAGACCTAAAGACTGCAGAACCATTTGTCTATTCTCATTTTTATTAAATAGGTTAGAGCGATTAATACAGAGTTGCCCATATTCGATGGACCCGACGGATTTCGATGTGTCTTTGGGCCCATTCCAATCGACGAGGCTTGCCCGCAGGTAACAATCTTTGCGTACGGGAATAAATGCAAATCAATGAGGATAATTCGTTGTAAAGTGGTTCGAGCAATGCCCAACTGCTAAAAACGGCGATTTTGGGATGTCCTCGGCGACGCCTTGGTCGGTTTTGATGTGGCCTCTTTGGATTAGAAAGAGCATAGCCAGTCGAAAACCTTTCGTACAAACGTTTAATGGTGTTCTTAGAAGGCGCACTTTCACATTATTTAATTTTTTATACGCACGTTGAGTTTTCACAATTGACTTCTTTTGTTGAATGTAAATTTCAACAATTTGGGAGCGCTTGCGTGGCGTGTACTGTTCCATGGTAAAAATCTGCTGGGACTGACGCTTCCAATGCGGTATGTCATTAAGCGATCTGATGTCTCTGTCAAAAGATACAGGATTGCCTGATGGGTCCGTCGAATATTGGCAACCCTGTAGACACCTTTGTAAGAGAAGGCTTGACCCCGTTGCTAGTCGCGAGATCACAACATGCATACTCTACAGGTAAATCCACAAAGACAGCACTAAATTCATTAGTTACAGAGATAGTGAAATTAATAGAGAATAAAGAGTATTCTCTGGCAGCCTTCTTAGGTATAAAGGGCGCTTTCAACAACATCTTACCGGAGGCCATAACAAGCGCGATGATTTATTTGGGTGTCGCCGAGGGATTTGTGGAATTTATAGAACTGTTACTAAAATCTCCACGTTGGCTTTCTCGACCGCCTCAGGGCGGTGTACTTTCTCCTCTGCTGTGGATACTGGCAATAAATCGATTGTTAAGGGCTCTAGAGGAGAGGAGGATATACGTAGTGGCCTACGCAAATGACGTTGCAATGTTAATAAGAGGAAAATTCCCAGATACCCTCTGCAATATAATGCAAAATGTTTTGATCGATGTAAACTGGTGGGTAAATCCCGAGAAGTTGGAGTAAAGCCCAACAAAACACAACTAATCTTGTTCACCAGAAAACACAGGATACCTGTTTAAAACCCCCCACTCTAGGTGGAATGACACTGCCAGTCGGGGAAGAGGCAAGCTACCTACGACTAATAGTAGATAGGAAACTTTCGTGGAAACAAACGATTAATGATAGAGTAAAAAAAGCAGCCACAGCACTTTATACATGCAAAAGAATTGTGGGAGCAAAATGGGGCTTAACCCCAAAAATATGATAGTACACTGGCTACATACTGCAGTGGTAAGACCAATCATGACATACGGTGTCTTAGTTTTTTAGCCATCACTTGACAAAAAAACTATGGTAAAAGGTTTAGAAAGTATTGAAAGACTGCTAGTCTCTGCATAAGCGGGGCACTAAAGACTACGCCCACGGCAGCGATGAATGTCATGCTGCACCTATTACCCATTGAGGCATACAGCAGACAACTGGCGGCGTAATTAGCATTTAGGTTAAGAGAATCTTCTAACTTAGCCACTAACAGAAGGGGTCATGCAAGTATACGAGACGAATACCCCTTCTTACATCAAACGACAGATTTTTGTAGCTCAGTAGAGCTGCACTGAAATACAGACTTACTTTGACAGAACTATCACAGTATTTTACAATAAACCTGCTGTGGGTGCCGGTTCACAGCGACATAGAAGGCAACTGCAATACAGATAAACTAGCAAGATTGGGTACCACCACATTATGGATCCAGCCAGATAAAGCGAACACACCTATACCTCTAGCAACTTATAAGCTACTAATAGACAAACACACGATCAAAGCTGCATACATGGACTCAGTCCCTGACCTGATGACGTGGTCAGAATGGAACATGGACCGCTAAAACTGACTATTGAAACTGAAGAAGAAGGGCATGAGAAATCTTCTTGGGGTTCTAGCAGGGCACTGTCTTATAGGCAGGCATGCCAGCAGACTGAGTGCACCGTGTAAGAACAATTGCAGAAGTTGTAATGACATTGAAGAAGAGACTATAGAACGCTTTCTATGCGGGTGCATGGCTCTGGATAGAAGAAGGTTCAATATTTTAGGAAAAAGTTCTTTGAATAACTTGGCAGAAGTAGCCAATATAAAAATAACAAGCCTTGTAAGATATATTAAAGCCACAGGTTGGTTCAATGAGGACATTGTAGAGTGAGGAGAGGGAACAGCCCTGGTGGTATCACAATGGGCCTACAGCAGGCCTAGATATGTCAATTGGCAACCAATATAATTAACTACCTATCTAGTTCATACTACAGCAAAACCAAAAGGGGACAGTTTCAAATTTTGTACAAAATTTTTCCAAATTTTTCAATATTTTGTCAAAACTTTAAACTCTTCAACCAGAAGTTATAAAATTTTTCTGGGCGTGCCGTTTTACAGTTGATTAAATTTTAGTAAAACGAATTGTTAATGTGTCTTTTTTTCTGCTTTCGCATTACTTCAGAGTGGCGTTCATTCTTCATCATTAAAAGGTATATACCTGAGTGCTTGCGTACAGGCCCCACTTTTGCATCCGGAGAATCTGTTCCGCGAAACCTCTGATGATTTCCCACGTTTTCTCGCTGCTTGGCATCTTGTCGATTACATTTTCAGTGGTTATGTGATCGACTGCACTCTCCAGCGTTCGACGTTCTTGTTCCCAACGCATGCAATGGAAAAAGGTGGGTTCAGCGCCATCTTCGGCTGCATCATCGTATATATAAGCATCCGAGGTATAACGCATTTTCCTATCTTGAGCACATATTCCTAGAAATACCCTTGCCCTTAAAGCATTTGGGTTGTATAAAAATTGACTTCACCGAAGCTCCTGCCATTTAGTGAGGTCTTTCATAAGTCTGGCTGTCCATCTGCCGTTTTTTTTTTTTTTGTTTTTCCAGCTGCAAGGCTTAAGTGACACAAAATAACGTAGAGTTTTTTGAATTTTCTTTTTGGGCCTCTTCTTCTACCAAAGGAAGATTTTTTTCTCAAATGGAAGAAAAAGCCTAGTACAGTTAAAAAAAATTTCAAAAATCTACGTTATTTTGTAGTTACTTGGAAAAAAGTATGTTTAACAAGTTTATAATTTTGATGAAATTTTTAAAATTCTTAAAAAATTAAGAAAAATGTTATAATCTCTTTCTCCTCAGGTGGTTAGGGGTAACCATATATTGAAGGTTGTATAGGGTAGCCATCACTACAAGACCCTTATTAAGGACCGTTTTGTCAAGCCGTTGAAGGACAACCCGAGTCCGTGTATATGTTAATTTTCGAAGAATTTAAAGCGTACAGAACATATCTTTCCAATTACATTATAGACGCCTGAACCGGTGAAGATTTGGTAGAGTTATTGAGGCTTCCTTAAATGACTTTTGCAATAAAAGTCAAAAATAGCATAAAAATCTGTATTTTCGATTGCGTTGATAAGCTTTTTAATCATTTTTGTGTAGACTTATTTTGAAAAAAATATTTGAAAGTTCTAATTTTGCTATTGTAAGCGAATTTGAATACCTCGGCAGCATTTTGAACCCCGACAGTTATACAACATCTGACATCCAGCCAAGGATATCCTAATGAGTTGCTTATCTTCATATAGGAACTTATATATTTTGTTTTTTATTTGTGTGTTGATTAAATAATTTAATTCAGCAAAATTAGAGAAATGGCAAGTGTAAAATATGATTACGCTTCAGTCGTATTGGTTCATTACTTCAGTCTAATAAGCATATAGCATTCGTATTTACATGGTTTGACAGCCGTGCAAGATATCTGTTAGAAAAGTTTGGAATTTCACTCTTTACAAATGGGATATCTAAGTCATTGTGTATTGCTTCATTTGTGACAAACCAAGGGGCGTTAACAAGATTTTTGATTGGTAGCGTTGCAGGATTTCTATATTCGATTTGCTAGCAGTTCCCCAAACCTGTATACCGTAGGTCCATACAGGTTTTAAAATGCTTTATATAGTCTTATTTTGTTTTCAAAACTAAGCTGAGATTTGCGACCAAGCAGCCAGCGCATTCGCTTGGTTTTATTTTTAAGCTGCTCTTGTTTGGCCTTAATATGGGATTTCCAAGTAAGGCGTAATGCATTTAGTAATGCATTACTAAATATGTCACCTTGGTATTCGTTGGTAGTAAAATATGTACCAAGAAACCGTGATTTGTCGAAGCCTTTTGATGACAGAGATTCAATTCACCGGCGTTAATGGATTAATGTGAGGTAATTGTTGCGCGGCCGCTGTAGCTGAATGGATAGGTGCGTGACTAGCATTGGATAGTGCCCGCGCTCGAAACTCCGGACATGAAACCAGACCAATTGTTAGAAAAAGTTGCTTTTATAGTAGCCGTGCCTCGGTAGGCAATGGGAAACCTCCGAAGGTATTTTGTCATAAAAAAGCCCCTCTTAAAAATTCATTTGCCATTCGGAGGCGGCATTCATTTGAGCAAAAACATTAAGAGGCATACCACAAATAAGAGAAAGAACTGTATTTAAAAGTGAGACCAACAGACATGCAATGGAGTGCGTAAAGGTCAAATTAAAAAAACAAAAATTTTTGATTTTACTACTAAGTTATATTATTTAATTTAGAAACAAAATTGTATGATTAATTTTGTGCCACTTTGTATGCATTCTGTCGCACGTTGCACAAATGTCTAAATATTTTTTCCTGAATGTTGGTACAACTGTCCTCTATAGTATCGCCGAGTTTGATCTATCAATTAGCTTGTTTTTGGTATTTAATTATATCAGCCAACCCCAGGTCTGCTCTGCGATTTTCACTATGGATAAAAACATCGAAGATGTCTTAAATTTTTTGTTTTGAACGTGATTTCTTGAGTCGAGTTGTTTAAAATGTTACAGAACGCCTATGGCGACTATGCTTTATCAATATTTCAGGTCACCGATAGGAATACGATATTTGCAGAGGACCGAGAAGTCGCCCATCAACGTCTTCAACGGATGACACCATCGACAAAGCCAAGGAAATGGTGCTGGAAAACCATCAAACCATCATTTAAGTTCGTGAGTTTAGAGTGTCTCACGAATCAATTCGCAACATTTTACACCATCAATTGGCCATGAGACTCGTGGCTGCTCGACTCGGTCCAAGAGAGCTGAATTTCTTTCAAAAAATTCATCGGAAGAAGGTGGCTGAAGACATGCGTGAGCAAGTGAATTCGGACCCAACGTTTATCCAGCGCTTCATAACAGAAGATGAGACGTGGGTATATGAGTTTGACATACAAACGAGTCAACATGTAACGAGGCGGCTGAATGGTGATATCCACTTGAGCCGAAATCCAAAAATCCACGCCAAAGTCGGTCTTAGAGTATCACTGGTGTTGTGCACTCGGAATTCATTCCAAATGATTCTATGGTAAAAAAGAATAAGGAATATTATTTGGAAGTTATGCGATGTTTGAGAGAGAATGTGCGTAGGAAACGGCCCAATTTGTGGAAAGAAAACTCATGGATCTGGCACCATTATAACGCATCGTCTCACAAGGCTTATAGGTATTGTGAACACTTTTTTGACCGAAAACTCGACAAATATCATCGAAAAACCACCTTATTCACCGGATTTAGCCTCCGTGACTTTTTTTCCTTTTCCCGAAACTTACATTGCCACTCCGCGGTCGCCGCTTTGAGTCGATAGAGGGGATTAAGGAGGATTCGCTGAAGTTGCTGAAAAATATCTCTTCAAACGCCTTTAAAAAGGTGCTGTGATGACTGGACTAATCGTTGGAATTTGTGTATTGCTTCGAGTGGGGCCTATTTTGAAGGCGACAAAATACATTTGATGATTAAACCATTATTTTGCGTTTCATTGAATAATTCCCGGTACTTTTTTGACAGAATGTATATACACGTATATGGTTGGCGCGCATTGAAAAGCCTAATGAGCTTTGAAGTTCAAATAAATAAACCCGCGAATGAGCTCACCCCAAAGTTGAGGTAATACACTCGCTATACTCGGACCCCCAGCTCTGCTTGAACTAATCATTGTAATCTTTGGAAAACTTTTCTTAAGCAACTGTATCGATTTCTTCACTTACTCCGTTTCCTAGTTATGCATTAAATTTTCGTCTTCCTTAAAAATCTGGTTCTTAAATGTATTCGTTTTCTTTACCATATACACTGATTCAAAAGCTCGTAAAGCGAAATTTATTCGTGCACTCTTCGCTCCAATCATGCGCAACCTTAGGCATGCCAAAATAATCATTGAGGCTCTTCGAGGTGATCGTGTACTTGTATTCCAGAATAAGTTCTTCAAAGTTCAAAATTCAAATTTTCAACATTGTCTGTGGTTAGACGTCATCCACTGGTCAACTTGAGCGCTGATCGTGCCCGATTGACCCTTTACATTATTTGCATAGACGTGAGGGAGAATTTTCTTGCTAGGATTAAGGCATTTATACTATTGTAAATTCTTCCCGATTTACCCGTATATCCAAGATCATATCAAAGCTTAAAGAGCCAATTTGATTGAAACTAAGTATTCATAACAGCGGCAGGCATCAGCACCTACTCTGTCAGAAATCAAATAGATTAACTAAACCAACCAAGTATTTATAATTCTATTGAGTGCTTAAGTAGTGCTTAGTAAAAAAATAAATGCAAGCGCAAATTTTTCCAACCTTTCCATTCCGCGAACATTTCGATCTACCCGCGTAAGAATGAATAATTTCCATCAAAATTCGGTGCTCAATTTGCAGAACATTACACTACACCTCTAGTCCGACAAATCTTTGTTTCGGTACTTAAATGTCTGCCCGTAATAAAGTATTGGCTTGAGGAATTCAAACGCTGTTTAATGCTTCGAAATGCTATGCCCACTATTTCGTGTTAATATCAAAGCGATTTGTAATGCCAAACGGGGTGAGCGCGAGGGTAGTGAAAGATTTGCAGCCAAGGCGACAAGTTAACTGACTAAAATCAAAGCCAATAAATCAGCAATAATGGAATTGAAGTTGCACAGAGACAAGCGCTGAAAATGGTAAACCCCGCCGAAATTAAGCACGTGCAACTTTTGATTTTATTGACTACAAGAGCCAACACGAAGGCCAAAAGGCGTGTCCTCAATTTTGTGCTTTTGATACGACGAAAATTCAAAGAACCAATAGGTAAGTCATCAGTAGCTGGCGAAACTTTCGCGCAAAAACTTTTAATTTATTTCGGAGAAAAATGACGATAAAAATGGAATCTGTTTTGTATGGCCATATTTGAGTAGGTGGGCTTTTATTTATTTGAATCAAGTGCACCATATTGAATGCTTGAGCATTGAAGTGAGTAAAGGCTGGCCTCGCAAAGCCGATTTGGCATGGAAATTGTTTGGAATGTTACATTCTTATCATACAAATTTAAATTGCTATTGCAGTGCTTTCAAGCGAGTCGGTAAAATTCGAAGAGAAAGAAAACAAATAAAGAGGTTTTGTATATTTAACATTTGTATGTATGTATTAATGCTTGAAAATTTGATTTATATGATTTTGGTTAAAGCATGAACAATACTTAAAATATAAAAAGAATTTTAACTCGAAAATATTAAAAAAAACAGCAATTGCCAGTTCTTCTGTTGTTCTTTCCGTGCAGTGAATTGGCATCAATAATATAAAGGGAATAAGTGTTGACCTCAATTTTCGCAAAAGTTGACAAAAGCACAAGGTGGCGCAAAGTCAAACACCCTAATGGAAGATTTATTTATTTTATTTATTTTAAGAATTGACTTAAAGAGTAAATCTTATAAGCTAATTGTAACATAAAGCGATAGCGTCGAGGCCTTACGCTTAAACTGTGTATATGGAGTTCTTTTGTATTGCGTCTTAAATTCTATGGTGTAGGTTGGTTATTTTAGGGAATTTGGTTATTAAAGATATTGAATTTGGAGGTTGGGGATGATTGATGCGTCATTGGGTTGGAGTTGCTGAAGATTTGTCTTCTGCGGGCGGTGTATAGTGGGCAATGGAGGAGGATATGGGGTATGGTACATATTACGTCCGTCCAACTTAGTTTGATTTTAGGGTATTTCGCTACACTTTCATCGGAAGTCAAGTATCTTGGTGTAATACTTGACCCCAAACTCCACTGGAAGCTGCACATAGAAAATCGAGTTGAGAAGGCCAATATAGCCTTCTACGCCTGTAAATCTATGTTCGGCAAAAAATGGGGTCTCAAGCCACGTGTCGTACTTTGGATGTACAACTTAGTGGTTCTGCCAATTTTCACATACGGTTGCGTAGTTTGGTGGGTAGCTCTTCAGAAGGGCTACAACTTCACTAAATTAGAGAGAGTGCAGAGAACTGCATGTGTGGGCATCACTGGTGCCTGTAGAACATCTCCCACCGCTGCGCTCAACGTTATTCTCCACTTAATTCCTGTGGATCTGCAGGTTAAATCCATTGCTGCTCAGAGTGCTATTAGACTGAAGGAGTTTGGCCTTTGGAGACAACTTCCTGTAGGACATAGCAGCATCTTGAAGCAGATCTCCCCTTCCTTCTCTGATATTCGCACCGACCTCTCCCCCGCAAACTGTGCTTTGAGGGTTGTGCTAGGGCTATCTTTCCGAGCAGGCAAGATTGGAAAGAGGGGAGAGTTGGTGCGGATATAGATGTCTCTGTTGTCACTGACGGATCCAAAAAGGAGTCTAAAGTGGGAGCGGGGGTCTACTCTAAATCAGCCAGCATTTCGGTCTCCTATAAACTGCCGGAGACAAGCAGCGTCTTTCAAGCAGAGGTCTTCGCGATCCTGCAGGCATGCAAAATGCTTCGGGATCGCTGTTGGGAGGGAGACATTAATATTTTTTCCGATAATTAAGCAGACCCTGCCGTCGCCGTATTGCACCTCTCTTCTCGTGAACTCCTGTAAGGAGGAACTTAAACGCCTCGAACGTGCAGGAAACATTTCCCTCATCTGGGTTCCTGGGCACAGGAATATAGAGGGAAATGAAATTGCCGATGAGCTTGCCAGGAAGGGGGCGGCAGAACCGGATCCAGCTGCCCTCTTCTCAGACATCGGTATCCCCTTGGCCGTCGTTAAAAGGAAACTACACAACTTCTTTCTAAGAAAAGCGCAAGACAGATGGAGGTCTGTCTCATCGTGTGCCATTTCAAAAGCACTATGGCCTCAATACGATATAAACAGAACGCTTAAGGTGATGGGAACCCCCCGCCATTCAATTTCCAAACTCATTGCGGTGATCACTGGCCACTGGGTGATCGGCACTCATGCGGAGAAGCTTGGAATTCCGTACAACCCCCATTGCAGAAGCTGTGGGGATTCTGCAGAGAAAGAGACTGTGGAACACTTTCTCTGCAGATGTCCGGCTTTGGCGGCTAGGCGCTTGAGATTCCTTAGCGTGCCCTTTGGGGATGACTTGATGAAATTCTCCAGCCTAGATCCCTTTTCTCTCCTCCGCTACATCAACAGCACTGGATGGCTGTAGACGGTTTTATCTCCTCCCTTAATCCTTTCACAGGTAGTGGTCCACTTTATGGTATCAAAACGGCACGTAAGTGCTACTTGTAGTGTACCTGGGGTACTCTTGCCATCTTAGCTACCTACCTACCTACCTACCTAGGGTATTTCGCAATCATAATGTTTCTAATGGTGGTTGGATAGTGATCGTAGTTGTCTATATTTGCTATTGAGTTGATGGCCGAGAGGGTGATTCCCTCATATTGTGAAGTTTTTGGTTTTGCTCTTTATTGTGTGTATATGGCTATAATTTCTGTAGAGTATGGCTATAATTTCTGTAGAGTATGTTGAGCTATAGCTTGGTAGGTTTAACATTTTTAGAACTTCGTTTTGTGAGATTATGCTGTATGTAGTATTGTTGTCGATCTTAGATCCGTCTGTGTAGATGAAGGTATAGTTGTGGTATTTCTCTTTAATAATAGAAGATTTATAATTTTTGCAAATGGCGTCGTACGTCAGTTATATTTGACACTTGTGAACTAAACAGCTGCGCATGCAAACAAATAAGCCATGGAGCGCGTGAGGGTCCAAATAGACATTTTTAACACTCAAAATAATCTTTTTTTTGTATTTAGTCAAAAAGTTACTCAAAAATGTTGCACGTCCTGCTTTACTTTTACAGATAAGTTCAAGAAAAAAAATATATTTTTTTTATTGCAAACCACTTATAATACAGGGTGAAGTCCAAAATAAACAAGACTGGCGTCATAAAAATATTTTTGATGGCGCCATCTTTTTAATGAGTCAGTGCATTGGAAGTTACATCCCCAGCTGTCTTCCAGTGAAAGCTTAGTGAGATTCGGTTTAGTAGAAGCGAAGTTCCTGAGCTCGAGCACCTTAAAATAAATAAAGTTTTTGTTTATCGCACCATTACTCGTTAAAATGATACCAGTAGTATCGCGAAACGTCATGCAGTTGGTCATCAAAATACTGCAACGTCACGTAAATTGGTTCAAAAAGTGAAGAAGCGACTTGAGCGAAATCCTCGACGGCCAATCAAATGGCGAAAGAACTGAAAACATCTGACCGTAGCATCTGCCGCATACTGAAACATGATCTCAAATTGAAGCCTTAGAAGATCCAAAAGGTGCTTAATCTTACACCAAAGCAACAAAAAGTCAGGCTTGAGAGAGCGAAGGAGTTGCTTCGCTTGGCCGAAAGCGGGCAATTTCTGAACCTTGTGTTTTCTGACGAGAAAATTTTTCAAGTTAAGCAATGAGTAAACTCCCAAAACGATGGGATTTATTTGACCGACCGTTCATACGAGAATTTGAGTCATCGTCACGCCACAAATAGACAGCACCCGCCACAGGTAATGGTTTGGGCCGCTGTGATCGCAGATGTTTGCTCTCCAATCGTTTTGATCGAGGTAAATGCAAAATATTATCCGGAAAGTATTTTGGATGTTGCTTTGAAGCCGTGGGCAGACAAACGTTTCAGTGGTAGGCCAGGGACGTTTCAACAGGACTCGGCACCGTCTCACAAAGCTCGAGTGAGCAAGCAAAGGCTAAAACACAACGTTTCGAACTTCATAAGGTCCTCACAATGACTCTTAAATTCACCAGACGCGAATCCGATGGATTATTCTCTTTGGACCGTTTCGGAGCGCAAACACCGAACTAAAAGTTTCACCAATCTCGAGGCGCTGAAAGATGTCATTGTCGGCGAATGGGCCAAAATGCCTGCAGGTCACATTCGAGCAGCTTGTGTTTCGTATCTGGACCATCTCAAGGCTATAGTGGAGGCAACAGGTGGTCATATTGAGCAAAAGTAAATTGATTCTTAATTCTGTATTATTTTCACACATTTGTTTCCTTTAATTGAATAAAAGTATTTTTCCAAACTAAATTGATGGCCTTTTTAATAAGTTACACTTCGAGTGCCGGACCCTGTAATCAATGGGTTTGGCCTTAAAACAAAGTGGTTTAACGAGGAGTAGCAGGTAAACTGCTACTGTGCTATCGCAATGGATCGTCCACGGTCTAGGGTGAGTTGATTTAGAGACCGACTGTCCTTCTACCTTCCGACGTGCCTAGATTTTTTCTTCTATATAAAAATAGTCGGGCGTATGCGTACTTTGTGTGAAAGAAGAGGCGAAACCCCTAAATATCACCCCAACCTAGACTGCACTCCCAGACTGAGTTTAACAAAAAAATATGGTTTTACAAAAATTGCTCAAGTTCCTTATATTTTAAACCTACCCAGGGTGTCCAGGCACCCTGCTGTTTAATAAAAGTGGTGTCATATTTTCATTTGGCGGTGCACATTTTTTTTTTGTCTTGCCTATTTTCATTTCCTTAACATTTCATCAATTTTAAAATAATTTTTCCGCCGGTAAGTGGTTTAAATAATTAGCATTGGGTGCTGTAGAACCCATGGATAGGAAAATAAGTTAAATTTTTGTTCTAGTATTTGTGCTGCTTTTAAACTGCGAATAAAGTGAATTTCCATTTAAAAACTGCAAATAAAGTGATTTTGAATTTCTAAGCTGTAAACAAAGTGATTTTATTGTTTTTGTGTTACTAAGTACATTTATTTTGTAGATTCAGTGTTGTAAGCAGAAAGTGAAATGGCGGGTTCCAGAAGACAGTGGAGTGATGATATGATTGAGCGACTTCTCGAGTGTGAATCTGATGAAGAAATCATCATCCGGATGAAATCATTCAAGATTTTCTTGACGAAGAAACTTCTTCAGAGGAGGACGAAACCAGTGATTTTCGAAAAGTGTTGGATGTGCCCAAAAGAATATACGGCTCAAACAGATATAAATGGAGTGGAGAAGCTCCGTAATCATCTGGACGTATTTCACGACGAAATATTATATTACACCCACCTGGTAATAAAGGACGTGCTGCACCATTAGAAACTTGGTCTTTATTTTTTGATGACGAATCTCTCCAACGTATTTTGTGTTACTCTAATGCTCAAGTCAATTTACAGCGTCAAAAATATCAAACCAATCGCCAAAACTACGACGCAGGTGATAGCTCTACATATATTAGGCCATCGTATACTCGGAACACTACCATTACTGAAATAAAAGCCTTGATAGGTTTATATTATTTGTCTAGAGTTTTAAAGATGAATTCTGTCACGGAAAAAGAATTATTTGATAAAGACACAGGAGTACCATATTTTAGAGCAACGATGTCTGGATGTAGATTTGAGGTCCTAACAAACTGTTCGAGATTCGACAGTAAAAATACTCGTGAGGAACGTCGTAGAGAAGATCGATTAGCTCCAATAAGAACTGATGACAATGTGAAGAAAAGCACGAGTTTTTACACTCCAAAAAGTTGTTGTACAATAGATGCGCAATTGCTTGCGTTCAGAGGCCGATGCCAATTTCGAATGCCTAAAAAACTTGACAAATATGGTATAAAAATAATATTGATGTGTAAAAACATTTTATATGATAAACGCAGAGGTGTACGTTAAAATTGGCGCACTTTGTCTACCAATATTCGCGAAATAATAAATGGCATACTGAAAACGTCCAGTGAACCTTATGCACCATCTGATCGCACCATAAAGCAAGGGCGATGTAGATTCTGTCCTTACAAGAAAGACAGAAAAAGCAAGACTTTTTACAGCAAGTGCAAAAAATCTATATGTGGAGAGCATCAAATAAAAATTTTCTAACAAATGTCTCTAACGCATGTTTTGTGAATTTTTTTTTATAATTCAATACAAATTTAATCAATAAACACACTGAAGTTAAAAAAGCCGCATTTTTTTTATGTTATTTGGAAAATATAATCTATAAAAGTTATGGGTGCTCAGGCACCCTGGGTAGGAAAAGTTAATGTAAAATATGGGTAGGGTTCTAGGGCTAAAGACTAAATTTTTCGTAGAATATTATTGGCATTATTACCCGAACTGTTGCATATGTTCAAGTATAGAATATACATGCATGCATACATATTTTAAAAATAATTCTAGTGTGAATAATCCAATTACCTCTGAATCAACATCTTTTGGCAAATTAAACAACATATTTGCGTTAAATTCTAAGTAATTATTAATCTATACGCGATAATGACTGCGCTGTGACACCGATTCATTAGCGCAAACAACACAAACAAGCAAAGCAAATGGTTGCCTTATCTTCTTGTGAACATTTCCATAGAACTACACGCACATCCACATCCACGCACGTAAATACTTAGTCGCAAAGGAATAGCAATGAACAACCGCGAATTGTTTCCTCCAGGCGCTTGAGTTTCATATGCAAACTGACACGAAACCGACACACACACATATCTCATATGCGATTAAATGTATGTGTAAGGATATACATATGCATAGCATTAGCGCGTGCGTACTGTGCTGGTTATCTGGCCAAGCTCATCCTCCAGTTTGCAGTGTGCGCTATCATGTCATCCCACAAATGGAGAGGACTTATAATTTTATGTCGCCTCCGAACGGCAGAAGTTTTTTATGAGCGTAATTTTCCTGGTGGAAATGCACACAGAAGTTTGCCATCCCTTCCCTTTCCAACTCACCTCCAAATGGTGTTTCGTGATCCCAGGTTTTGAGCCTGGCTCTTACTGAATGACAGCCACGCACAACTCATTTGGGTACGGTGACCGCCTTAGTGCATACAAATACGAGGTTAGTTCAGTGAACTCGAATGGAGCCATAAATTTGTGGAATTCTTCACACCTTCGTCGTCAGAATGACGCTAACGTCTACGTATATACACATTCAACAGTGGCGCTTGGATGTCAGTAGTGAGTCCTTTTTTTTTTTCTTTTGTCAAGCAGACAGTATACAATTTTACGTGATAGAGCAAAGCGTTAAAATTATTCAAACTTATTACGAAACTGGTCGATCTTTAAGGGTTGGGGTAGTCAGAATTGGATCGTTTTTTGCATTCTCTTAAAGTACCTATAATATCTTAAAAATATTGTGTGAAAGTTTTAAATTAATCCGAAAAATACTTTTCGAGTTATTCAACAATTAACAAAGGGCGCTCGGGCGCTCCGGAATCGATAGCAAAACTTTAAACGCGTTTTTCTCAAAACTATTATGTTTTTTGAACTGATAGCCACTGTAACTTAAAAATCGCTTGGTAGATTTCAATAAAATTTATACTGCTTTGAAAAACATAAAAAACTCGTGCCTGATCGAAGGACCTTTTTTCAAACATTTCTATATTCTTTAAACAATTAATTGTCGGTTTTTCCTCGAAAATCTAAAAAAATCTTCCTGAGGCCACCATATTGTTAATTTAAAAAAAAAGTTCAATCAGGCACAAGATTACAGGTATCTATTAATAAAACCAATTTCTCTTGTCCGATTGATTTTAGATTAATCTACAAGGACTTGTGATGACCACCGCAAGGGACTTTTGGAGAATCGGGCCCCACACAAACAGCGATAACTTTTACAATTATTATTTTTTTTTTTAATTTTGCCAAAGTCAAGTCGAAACATGATGTATTAATGCCATGTTTTTAATAGTAAAAATAATTGAAAATCATCTCTTTTTGGGTTTCTAACTACCCCTACGCCCCTAGCATAACATAACGCAAAATTCATAATTTTTTCGCTGAAAATAATCGGCCGAATCAGTCGACAATTCAAAGTTTGGTGAAATAATCGGCAGAATGAGGCGACAACTGAAAGCTTGATGAAAAAATTTCAAGGAACTGATTCTGTCGAGGATGAAAAACGCAGATAGGCTGGCTGATCAAAAACTGGGCATTCAGTTGAGAATATTACTGCTGTAGCGCAAAGTGCAACCTTCAACATTGATACCTCGACGTTTAACGTTCCAATAATTAGGCATTCATGAATCGACTGTTTGGCGGACGAGCTAATGGTGGACTTTTAAATGATATAATTTTTCACATAGAATTATTAAGAGTCATATTTTAAATAAAAATAGTGAAACCGCAAAGAATCTAATTTTTTATTTTTATTTCTTTTTATTGAAACATCCAGATGGAATCGGGTGCCGGAGCGGGGGTTTTCTCTAAATCAGCCAATATTTCAGTCTCCTATACATTGCTGAACACTGCTAATGTTTTTCAAGCAGAAGTCTTTGCGATCTTGCTGGCATGCAACATGCTTAAGGAACGCGGAAGCGAGGAGATATTAACATTTTCTCCGATAGTCAAGCCGCGATGCCTGTGAATGCCCTGCCCTATGGAAGGACAGAATGTTAACCCTGGGCCAACCGCTGTTCGAGAATCTCGAACAACTATCTGGCTTAGACCTTAACAACCTAATAAGGTTCCTTAACCGCACAGACTGGATATAGTTTTGCTGTAAATAACCGTTAAACAAGTTGGTAACGAGGATGTGGCAACAAAATGGCGTGGAAGCGCTAGTTGGATTCTGGAAGAACCACCACTTTAACCAATCAACCAACCAACCAAGCCGCGATTAAGCCTCTGACGACACCATGGTCCAGAAGGAAATTAGTAAACTCATGTAAAGAAGAGATCAAATCTCTTGGGTGTGCAGGGAACATTTCTCTGATCTGGGTTCCAGGACTTCCAGAACATAGGAACATAGAGGGAAATGAAATTGCTGATGAGCTTGCCAGGAAGGGGACTGAATTGGCCTCCAACCCGGTCAACGGCATCCCCCTGCCAGGGGCTAAAGGAGAACTGCACAAATTATTTCTCAGGAAAGCGCAGAAAAGATGGAGCTCCATTTCTACATGTGCTATTCCGAAAACCCTCTGGCCCCAAAACGATATACGAAGGACTCAGAAAGTTCTTTGGACTCCTCGCCATTCAATTTCGAAAGTCGTAGCTGTGTTTACCGGTCACTGGACGATGGGCATACACGCAGAAAAGCTAGGGTTACCATTTAACCCCCATTGCAGAAGCTGTGGGGACCTTTCAGAGAAGGAGACTGTAGGGCATTTTCTCTGTAAATGTCCGGGTTTGGCAGCTAGAAGACTAAGGTCACTGGGAGCCCCTTTCTTCGACAGCCTGGGCTAGTGCGCCAACCTAAATCCAATCAATCTTCTCCATTCTATCAACAGCTCTGGTTGGCTGTAGATATCTGCCTGTCGGAGGTCTCATAATGGTATCAAAACGGCGCTTTAGTGCTACTTGAGGAGTTCCAGGTGCATTGCAATCATTTCACCTACCTACCTACAATATCCAGGCGCGTCTTTTGAAAGACAATTTGTATACTTGCATATATGTATACAGGGTGCTTTGTTATGGACTACAAAAACGTTAAGGCTTCATGCCGTTGTGCATTTCATTATCAAAAGGAGCAAAAAGTTAGGTTCCAACTCCAACAAAATAGCGCCAAAGCCAAAGAGAGTTAAAGTTTTTCAAATTACAATACAATACAATTTTTTATAAACTTTTGAAATGATGAATGGCTTATTTTAAGGGCTAACTTGATTATATGTATATAAATACGGGTGTTTCGCAGGGCTTCTCCTCTTATTTAAGGTTTGCGTCTTGATGTTGCTCCACAAATGGAGCGACCTACAGTTTTAAGCCGACTTCGAACCACAGATATTTTTTATGAGGAGCTTTTTCATAGCAGAAATATACTCGGAGGTTTGCCATTTTCTGCCGGGCAGAGACTGTTATTATATTAGAAAAAGCTTTTTCTATCATCTGGTGTTTCATGCCCGGGGTTCCACTCCTGGGCACTTCTGAATGTTAATTACCATTCGGCTACATAACTTGATTGTGCCGCTGATAAATACCATAAACCTAACATTCTCACGACTGTCCGTTCTACGTAACCGGCATTTATATCCGGGCAAAAATTGCTACTTCAAAAGTATTCCTCCTATATATATGGGGAATGTGTATGATGATACAATAGCAACAAGGTCTCCACAGGGACCTGATTTAAATCAGCGATTATGCATCTAATTTACATAAAGAGCGATGGTCTGGTCTAGAACGCTGCAAAACTGTAAAGTGTTTTATGACAAGCCCATACAGAAAACTGTTCGACTTTTTTCTAAAGCTTGGAAGAAAACACGTTCGGTTGATGGCCGGTATTATTACAGAACACAATCGATAAGGTCAACATATGACCACCATTGGAATCATTGAGGACCAGATTTGCCTCTCTTGCTTAGAGGAGCCGGATAGAACTGAGCATTTTTTCAGTGAGTGTCCTGCCTTTGCTAGGGCAAGGCTACGAATTTTGGGTTTCGATGTCATGTAAAATTCGTTTCCTCAAACTCGAGTATATTTTCAGATTAGCCAAAGAATTTCGGAAATTCTCACAGGACAAGGTATCTCTATCTCTCTCTCTATCTCTAACTCTATCTCCTCTCTATGTCTATCTCTATTTCTAACTCTATCTCTATTTCTATCTCCATCACTATCTCTATCTCTATCTCTGTCTCCTCTCTATCTCTATCTCTATCTCTATCTCTATCTCTATCTCTATCTCTATCTCTTCTCTATCTCTATCTCTATCTCTATCTCTATCTCTATCTCTATCTCTATCTCTATCTCTATCTCTATCTCTATCTCTCTCTCTATCTCTATCTTTATCTCTATCTTTATCTTTATCTCTATCTCTATCTCTATCTCTATCTCTATCTCTATCTCTATCTCTATCTCTATCTCTATCTCTATCTCTATCTCTATCCCTATCTCTATCTCTATCACTATCACTATCTCTATCTCTATTTCTACCTCTATCTCTATTTCTATCTCTATCTTTATTTTTATCTCTATCACTATGTCTATCTCTATTTCTACCTCTATCTCTATCTCTATCTCTATGTCTATCTCTATCCCTATCTCTATCTCTATCCCTATCTCTGTCACTATCTCTATCTCTATTTCTACCACTATCTCTATTTCTATCTCTATCTTTATTTTTATCTCTATCTCTATCTCTGTCTCTTTTCTATCCTATCTCTTCCTTTCCTCTTTGACTATCAACCCTTTTTCTTTCCGAAGCTTTGAGTGCAATAGGCTTTTTGCCTGAGTGTTTTAAGAGTTACCAATCTCTCGGTGCTTCTTGGCTCGCCTTTTTCAAATCTAAATTTTCAAGTTTAAGCTTAAAATGCCTATAGCTTCTAAAATAGTAAACAAGAAGTTTAAATTTTGATGCAGATTGAATAGCCGCCTATCTATAAATGTCAAAATAATTACAGGTCCACATTTTTTTAGTTTTTGAACTTTTTTACACTGATCGCTAGTCTTAAAATAATTTGAATGCAAAAATAATTTTGGACGTTAGCTATTAGATAATTTTATTGTCTCTCAAATGCATCTATTTTCCTGAGAATAAATCTTCGACAACAAAGGATACGGCCCTATATAGTTCTGGGTTGTCTTACCCTTCATTCCGAAGCGAAGAATAAAAACGAAGCGTTCGAGTTGGACACCAATTTTAAGCCAAAGAATATGGCCTTGAACTCTTTGCAGTCGGTAACAAAGCACCCTGTAAATATGCGTGGATAAAATGTGCAACGCAGTGAAACTATGCCCGAAGTGCCAATGTTTTCAAACTGGAACATATTACACACACATGCACATACACCTGCATACACAAGTGTTATAAGCACTGGCTCTTGCACACCAGCGATACAAAAGCCAAAGCCCCTTGAGATATGTTACGACGGCTTTATGAATTTATGTTAATTGAAGCGAGATGGCGTTCTGAGGTTGTTGCTATTCAATTTGCACTGATTAGTTAAATGGTGCTCGAAATATTTACACAGCATTTCACTTTACATATTTCTCTTATGCAAATTAATAGGGAAGCTTTAATGAAGCCTTATAAAGTCAAGACGATTTCATTTATGCAATTTAAGCTGCTCATTTACTGCCCTGCTGTTTGCGGCTATACCTCATTAAATTTTTGTAAAGGTACATAGTAGTCCTTGATGGTTGGGGAATACCTAAGTTCGTAGCGCTTTTATATTTTCTTTACTTTTACAACGATTTGTTTGCTGTTTGGCAAAGGGTAAGTTTTCATTCGATGGAACTCTTTCTGCTCTACAAAACTATCTTAGTTGTATTTTTGAGTTATTTGATTTTTTATTAGTTTTGAGGCTTAGAAATGGCAATACCCAGAAGGCAAAAATCAACACTTTCGACACCTTCTCTTCTTTACTGTTCCTCAAGGTCAAAAAGCTATCGAAGCAGGCCGAACGTGTATGGAGAAGGTATCATACCTAAGCAAATCTACAGCACGGAAATGGGTTGCAAAGTTCAAAAATGGCGACTTTCCGTCGCTTACGTCGATGACACGTCACGCAGCGGTAGGCCTTCTGAATTCGGTGAAGAACGTCCCAAATCACTTTTGAAGGAGAACGGTTGCCAAACCAGCCGTGGATTGGCGGAAAAAATTTAGCTGGGACCATAAAACGATTTTCAATTAATTCACTCACGTGTCTCACGAGATCAACGAAAAAAACTAAGAAAGTCGCTTTCAAGAAATTTGAGCAACTTGCTGTCATAAACATCGCTTTTTGTACAAGATCGTCACGTAAGATGAGAAGTGGTCCCTATACATCAATATGAAGCAAAGAAAGAAGTGGGTGGCTCCAGTAGATACGCTTAAAGCCGAGAGTCAAGCGGGATCTTCATTCAAACAAGATCAAGATATGTGTTTGAAAATGCTCAGAAAGAGTGCCACGGTCAACAAGAAGCTCTACATTGCCCAGCTTCACCACTTGAATGAAGCTATTCGACTGAAACGACCTGGTCGACATGGTCGAGCCATACTCCGTCACGTTTCAATGTTAAAAAAGTCGTCAAAGCCGCACTTCAAGAGCTCCAAGCTCGAATGGAGGTCCTTGCCGTTGTATTCTCCGGGCTTTGCCCCACCCAATTACCATCTTTGCAAAGAGGTCCTTAAAAACTGGCTCAACAACTTCTGTGACACTAGACCAGGCGATTTTTGGCGGAACGGCATCAACAAATTGGTCGAGAGGCGGGAAAAGGTTGTAAACAGCAACGGCGAATATATAATTGATTAACTTCTTCACATGGAAGAAGAGGATTACGTCGGAAGTCTTCTAATATCCTTCAATTTCTTTCACACATCCACTTTTTAGATCGGAGATGCCTTTTAATCTTAAATTATTCCATAACATCTTAAGATTATTGTGTGAAAGTTTGAAGTGCATTAGAGTAAAATTGACAAAGGCACAAAGGATTAAGTATCTACCTCTCCAACCGGATTTCACGCTGCCGAAAATCTTTAAACGCGTTTTTCTCACACTTGCCTTTTTTACGGTCGGTGTCCACTGTAGATTCATATCTACTGCGCCGATTCTTTTCAAATTTGGTTTTTTTGTTTCTTTACTTTATTCACGAGGTAATGACTTCGAGTTTTTTTTTTTTTTAAATTTTGTCATATTTTAAAACAACAAAGTTTTCAAGTTTTTTTTATGAAAAATCGGTGTTTTGACTTCAAAGCGCTTTAAAAAATTAAAAAAAAAAAAAAAAAATTCGACGTTGTTACCTGCGAAACTTTATTAGCTGATGAAATCAATTTGGTTTTTTGATTTTAGTTGATCCAGTAATGAGTTCTGCAATAAAACTTTTTTATGAGACGTCCGCGAAGATTCGCTGCCACCAACTCATTTCTTCATAAAAATCAATCAAAATTTCACACAATATTCTTTAAATATGACTTTATAATGAAGTAATTTTAAAATTTTGAATAAATCAACTGTGTCGACAAAAAAAATTTCGAAAAATATGCTTGTTTTACACCGAATTAACCATACTACCCCCTTAAAGCGATTGCCTTTTAATATAAGAATCCAAAAAGAAAAGGGTAAGTATTATAAGTGCATGGCTCCTTCACGGAAGGTGTTTAAGCGACTGCTCGATATTTGTCGGTAGAATCTACAAACTCTTATTACCTTCCTGACAGGACACTGAAGATAGTGGCTTGCAGTTGAACTATGCCACATTGCAGGTTTCGTGGAAGAAGCTATCAAAATAAAATTACACCGCGTAGCAAAAACCAAAAAATTTCTAAACAAACTAAGAAATGTATTTGCTCGCGGAACAGGGGTTCAAATATAGTGAAGATTCGCTTTTAGTTTCTCTCTTTCTTGCCAGAACTTTTTTTAGACGACTGAAACTAACAAATTTCCGAACAAACTAAAAAATTTTCGTACTCGCAAAAATGGGGCCCCAATATAGTAAAAATTCGTTTCTAGTTTTTCTCTTTGACGTTAGAATTTTTTTTAGTGGATTAAAACTAACTAATTTCTAAACAAACTAAATAATTTTTTTGTACTCGCGATAATAGGGTCCAAATATAGGAAAAACTTCGTTTTTAGTTTTTATCTTTGAAGTAAAATTTTTTTTTAGAACACTAAAACTAATTAATTCCCAAGATTTTTTCAAGGGCTTTGAAAATTCTAAGAAATGATTAATTCAAAAAATTATTTAAAAATTTCTGTGAAAAAGTAAGTATCAGTAAAGATTAAAATTCTCTCAAACTACAAAAAAAACAAAAAACTTGGTCCTTAAGAACGAATAGATATTGAAAATGCACTTTTTAAACTTTATCCTTGCACATCCTTGAAAATTTTCTTTACTCCATAGTAAGTTTCATAGTTCAATATACTCCAAAAATGTACAGCAACTCTCAACAAAATATTTAAAATCCCTTTCCTTCAAATAATTGAATCGTCCTATTTCACGGTTTTTGAGTTTAAAATTCTATTGCACGCGGCAAGAAAAATCTGACTAAATATGCCATTCAACCCACTCAAATATTTCAACACCAAAATAATTGAAAAAAATAAAAAAGTAATGACAAGAAATAAAGCCGGCGCGAGTGAAATATGCAACAAGTCAATGACTTGCAACATTTCAATGACTTGCAATAAGCCCGTAAGCAAGTTCAGGTGTTGTTGAAAGTCTAGCAAATACATAAAAACAAATATACTTGCAAACGTACATAAGCAACGGCACGTTTCGATTCATAAATTCACCGAGTCAAGCGCATAAACGCAGACTTTCTTCCATTGCTTCCTTCTGTGACTTACACTCCACGGTTGCGGCCATGACCTTCACAAAGAACAAGCATTTTATAAACAAACTCACAAAGCTTTGTGCATTCGCGTTCAAGCACCTTCATTCCTTGCCGTAAAAACGTGTATACAAATAGCTTTTCCTCATTTCCATTCACAACTTAAGTTATTCCCCTTCTTTTTGGCTGGCTGTGCGAATGTACGCGAGGTTGAAAACCAAAACGTAAACGAAAATATGGAATATGCGACCAAAAAATATTCCTAAAACAATGAAATGTCTGCTTATAAATTTAACTCCGTCACGCTTTACTAAATTTCACATAGAGTCGGTTAAATTGCGCGCTAAGCAACTAAGAATATATTGCGGTTGACGAAGTAGGTGGGGATGCTGGCGTACAAATTTACTTAAATACCGAAAAAGATTTTATTTCTTGGTATTTTAAAATCAGGGCTGTTAGAAATCTCTGCATTGTTCTCTTGCATGCTTGGATTCATTTCACCATTCATCATTTCGCCTTTCGTTCCATACTACCGCACCCGACCATAAAAAGTCGGCATTAATGCGAGAAATGTGGTGGATTCATTTACGAGAGTAAGGGTCGAAGGGTCCTCTTTCGACCCAAATTAGTTCCCATTCAATGCGGATTTTAGTACTTTATTTTCAAAATTTAATAGTCAGATAAGTTTTTTCTTTAAATAAAACTAATTCAGTTTAAGGTATTGTGTGGCGAAACAACTCTAAGTTCCTGAGGGCTTTATGCGCGCAAATTGCTTTTTGCAACCTTTTTTCATTCTAGGCGGAATAAGCTGCCTTTATTTGGAGGACTTATTTCCAATTGTTGCGTTTGTTATTCATTGTACTTCGTTCCAAATTATATCCCTGTGCCATGTGTATTTAATATTACCTGATAAATTTCAGTACAATAAAGTGTAGTTGGCTCAAAATCACCAAGGTTGCGAATTTCAAAATCGGTTTTATGACAAAAAAAATTGCAAGCTATAATGATGAATATTAGTTTATACTGTTGCTTAATTTGTATATTTTTAAACCTTTACAGGGTAGCGCACAGAATTCTTTATTTTTTTAGTAATATTGCTTAGTAGTAAATATCTTGTAGAAAACCATCATTTCGGGAACGTTTTCCTAAGTTTCATAAAATCCGCAAAAACCAAACAAAGCGCAGAATTTGAGCTTTGTTTAAAAACATGGGTATATTATGTATCTATATTGAATAAGCAATAATGAAATCAATACATTCAAAATTTTCTACAAGCAAAATACGTCAAAAAATTAAAGAAGATGCTATTATTCCGCATAAAATTTAAGAAATTTCAAAATATTTAAAACTCTTATAATCGAATTAACAAAAGTTCTGTAATCTAATAAATATATATATAATATGGAATACCTCCATTTATTCGTATTTTATTGAAATATTGTAATGTTCCCGAAAATGATCAACCGTTCCCGGAATGACCAAAATGTTCTCGAAATGATGATATTGATATAATTAGGTAGAAATAAGGAAATATTTAAATTATAAACAACCGTTTAAAGAACTAAGTTATTTATTTACTTATTTTTTTACAAAACTTATTATTTTTCAAAAACATCAATATCATTATCAAAATAATAATATTCTTGACTTTTTTCTTTTTTTAGCGTCGGTGTTGAAATTTTATTTGCTCAAAATCAATATATGATATATCCTTAGATTCCAGCTTAAATTTTCTAATATTGTTACGCACAGATCTCAAAAAGAGTACTAAGATTTCTTCATCATCGTCATCGACACATGTCTGGAAGGTAGCAACATATCTGAAGCAAATATTTGGCTTCTCAGTAGGAACTTTAGCAACCAAGAATTTCCCAGGGGATACGAGATTTTAATGTATATTTTCTTTGCAATAAGACGTATTTGCTTCAACATAAATCTGTTTAACTTTAATCTGCTGACGACGAAATATTGTCTCTAAATCTTCATTGTCCGAGGAAGATGACCAGTATTCAGATTTACAAATGTTTACTCTATTTTTAAATCTCAAATCGTTATCTGTGATCATGGGCTCTTCGTCAACAGGAGATTCAATTGCAGGCATAAAAACTTTCTCAGGTTCAACTGCACTCATATTACAAAGGCTAGAAAGCTTCGATAGTTTTAGCTCTTTATGAAAATGTTCGTATCGATATCGAGCCAGTACACTTTTGTGATGTCCATTATACCTGGAATAGCATCCAGAGACTTTGGAACGCGGTTTTTCTCCTCAATCACGTTGTCTTCTGGGATTACTTTTACTTCGATAGCAGCGTTTTTGAACAAATCGGCGAATTCTGAGGCTGTTCTAACATCATTACCCATCAAGACATGTCTGTCAGCTGTTCTTTTTAGGTATCCTCCTACACCATCCATTGGGCCTTGACCGGCCTCGCCTTTTTCTTCTATAATATTCTCTCTCCTTTCTTTCTGCTCTTCAGTCATCTTATCCAAAAACTTTCTTCTTTTAGCATTCACTTTTTATCTTTGGTTACTTGCGCTGCACTATCCTTTTTAAGCCTTTCTGAGATTTTTTTTTTTTTTTCTTTATCAGGAGTTTCCATTATGCTGTTATTATAAAGAAAAAAAATTTTTAAATAAATTTATAAAAAAATTTAAAACTATTCGCCCTTAGAAATAATAATCATCATTCCGAGAACGCAACAGTCATTCCGGGAACGTGTCATCATGTCCGGGAACGTTTCGGAAATGACCGTTCACGAAATGGCGATTTCAAATAAGCGCGCGCTTTGATTAGACGGCGGCCATCTTAAATGCGATCTGGGTTTGCCAATAGGAAAATATGTGAATTTACTTTGTTATTTCGTGTCGTAAAAAAGAATTTCATTAATAGTTAAATGTAATAATTTCGTTCACGAATTGACGGACTATTGATGTACGCTCTACGAATAATGAATTAAAAGGTACTTACCATTTAGATTTATTTTATTTGACGACAAATACTCTGACAGCCCGCTTTGTTATTGTTTTCTTCCTCGACTGACGTCAGACACCGAATGGCTGCATTCACTTAAAATAATTTTTGATCTATTATCGATACATTCACTGAAATGACTTGTGCGGTATCGGACAAACTATATTGGATATTTTTATAGTTAAAAATAAATAATCTTTTAGTATCCTTTCTGAAACCAAATTTTGTATAAAAAATACGATGTATTAAGTAATGAAATGGGTAACTTACCTCAAATTTTTATATTAAATTTTGGACTTGTTGCTGAAGATTGTACATTAGGACGCGTTCCCGAAATGATTATCCATGCATGTATATTGGTTTTATTTAAAATTTGCTTTATTAATTAGTTATATTGTTTGATGTACACACAAAACAGGTTAGTTGAAGTAATTTATTAATTTTTTTTTCTCAAATAAGTCAAGATTTAAGACATTAAATTGCTAGCAAAGCCAATTCTGCACCTTGGTGATTTTGAGCCAGTTACAATTTTTGAAGTGAAACTTCTTAGGCGTCGATGGACAAGCGAGATTGGAGAGTAAAATTTCAAGGCCATGCAACGTTTGGGGCATTTTCGTTCCGCGAGAGCGAAAAAAGCTATAACGCAGAGGAAAAGGAGAGAGAGAGCTATACCTTATATATATCTTAGATACACTTTAGGCTATTTTTCCTGAGTTTTTCCTTGTGGTCGCTAATTTGTAGTGAGAAATAACACTGCCTACTTTTTGGCGCTTGTTTGTTGGTGCAAACTTGTAGGAAATATATTTCCTTGGTGCCTACTGTTTGGGCCGTTTTTTGGTCCCAATTTTTTTGGCGTTTTTTTTTGTGTGCTTATTTCCGTTTACTGCTATCCATTCCGGCGTCGGATTGTTTGGTATTGTCTTGCGAAGATTTGTGCCGTTGCTGCGGTCCTGAAATCGCTGCGTTTGTGCGGGTGATAATCGTTCGGAGTAGTACGCGTTGATGCCACCGGTCGACCCTTCTCCGTTTTTTTGTAAATTTTGTCTATTTGTATTCTCTGCAAATGTTGTGAATTTATTTAGATATATATTTTCTCTCTCTCTCACTTTCATTCTCTCTCGGGTCTCTCCCTCTTTCTTTGTCTGCCTTGAAAGTTTCACTTCTGTTATGTAGGCTACACGCACTTTTTTTTAAATAGATTTTTCGTCGTAATTATTGAACAAATTGTGCCGATTGTGCTTTTTGTCGTTCGTTCCGCTGCAGTTCAAGCAAGGTAACGACGCATGAGCAAGATAACGATGATTGAGCATTTTTTCGTGCGTGCAGCCGGTTAAATCTAATTATAGACGTTATCACGTCAAAATACTAAACATTGCAAAAAATTTAATTTTTCTTAATTTTTTATTTACTTACTCTTTCCCATAAAACGTGGGCATAGAAGAAATTTAACTAAAACAAAATTTTTTTCGACTAATGTTTTTGTTGGTAATAGGAGAGTTGGAGTTATTTTATTTGAACTGCCTTTACGGCGACATTGTGCCTTTGTTTGAAATTTAGTGCTGAGCTGCATTCTTCAAAAGGTACCGCTGTAGATATAACCAAAAATGCCCACTCGCATCGCTTAGCTCGCGCGTAAGCTTTTGTACTTGCAACTTTCACATTTTTAATTAATTTTTCTGCTTCTATTCAAATTCCTTTTTCCAGTTGAGCCTTAGCAAAACTTGTGCTTATGTATGGGTTTATAACAGGTGGCGCAAAATTAATCAATTATGGAAAGATTTATAGTATTTGCAAATATCGTCCTATGGCAATCATATTTGACACTTGTGAGCTAGACAGCTGCAGCATACAAACAGACAAGCAATAGAGCACGTAAGGGTCAAAATAAAGATTTCCGTCATTCAAAATATTTGTTTTTTTTTAGTAAAAAGTTGAATGGTTAATTTTGCGCCACACGATTAATTTTGCGCCACCCGTTATGTGCATACACTACTAGCTTTGATGTAAAATTTTGTAATTTTTAAAACCTTTTGCAAAGTTTGAAACTTTGTTTTCTATGAATTCGTTTGACAATTACAAAATTTATTTATTAACAAATGGTTGCAGGTAAGCGATTAAAATTATGGATTGCAAAAGTGGAGAGACCCGCTGGCGAAATATTACACATGCATGTAAATCAAATGCCGTTTTGTTTCTCCTTGCTTCTCAGAGCAAGTTACAATATGAATGTAGTTATGCGTGCATATCTGAGCAGATGTGTGCAGGTGAGAGCGGAGCTGCTGAGTTAAAACGTCGACTGCGCTGCTTGCGCTTGTTTCGCAATTCGCTGTAGCTGGGTCACCAAACAAAGGTATTTGATATAGAATACAAAAACCAAAAACAAAAAGAGAAAATTTTATAATTAGCTGTCAATGCGTATATATTTGTATATGTATGTCCGCATATGCTAATTAGAAACTGTTCTCTATATACGATTGTCGGTTGCACTCTTTATTGGGTGTTTGGCCGAGCTCGTCCTCCTATTTGGGTGTGCGCCTTGATGTTTTCCTACAAATGGGGGTACTTATCAACAAGGCAATAGACCTTTGCTTTCTCTTGCAACATGTTGGATATCATGGCATTGGCAACGTGTTGTATTTGCAAGGAAGTTGATGAGCTCAGAGAAAGTGATGCGAGACAAATTTTTGTGACGACTTTATTGTACACATTGGTCCTTGCAATCATCGAAAATCGTTTGAATAATCCAGCCGTTATTTTTCAATTCACTACTCGTTTGGCTATGGAATCATTTTTCAATAATATGGGAATATTGTAGTCAATCAACCATGGAGGCGAGAAGCTTCGTCGAAAAACTCTTTTCTTTTGTATTACATGCGAGAATCCAGTAAGTCAACAGCACTCAAAAATCTCTTATACATATTTTGCTTGCCTTCCACAGAATCCAGGAATAAATAGCATTTCATATTTTACCATAAATTTCATTTTAAACAACTTTTTTTCTTCAACCTTCTTCGAAATGAGTCGAAATAAAGAACAAAACCAAAAAAGTCCTTTTTTTCACAAACCAAAATATTTTCAGCGATTATTTCTGCTTCTGTAGGTAGCTCAATGCATGCCAAATGCAATGAAAAAGGTAAGAAACTAAAAATATTTACCTGGGATACTTAAAAATGAATTATAAATGGGGCGCATTTGCCACATCTTTCCATACAAATGCATGGGGTTCTGGTCAGACCTTTTAAATTCTTTTTTTTCGTCCTGTTCGGAGATCCTTTTTAAATTGTTATATCCATAAATCCATAGAAAATTAAGTTTTAAGAAGCTACCTGTAAGCTCAAGTCGTTAGCTGCAATAGAAATATGTTAAATTGACGTCCAAAGTCGAAAAAGGTTTGGCCAAACCTGGATTCCCCAACAGAGGATTAAGCCGACTCCGAACAGAAGGAGTTGGTTTTTTATGAGGCGCTTTTTCATGGCAGAAATACACTCCGCCGTTTGCTACTGACTGCCGTTTTTAACGTTTGAAGTTTCATGCTCGGAGTTTCGAACCTAAGCACTTCCGAATGGTAGTCATGCACCAACACATTCTGCTACGACGTCCGCTGTATATACGAATGTTTGTACTCTATTTCAATTATCACAAGTATTCACGAATTCTTCCTCAGCATTTTTGTGATATTTACTTTTCACTTGCAGTTTCAGTAGATTGTCTGTGGCGGCAGGCACTCCGCAGCATGCGCAGTTTTGCCAGTTTTAAGCATATTTACTCAAAACTCCATTGCCAAGCGACGATACATTAATTAATCCAAGTAAGCTGCAATGATCAGAGTCGCCTGTTACATCATTAGCACGAAAATGCGCTGGCTGTTTTCACATTTCATAGCAAAAGCCCACACGCTGCCCTTTCAATTAGTGAACAAAATCTGGCTCAAATATTGCTTTGATGTTTGTTTTGTAATCAAATGTTTCGCTCCACTTTAAATAGAGCTAATTAAAATATAGTAAAATTTCTACCTTCTTCATTTCGACAAAATTTTGTATGGAGCACCAAATAAATTTAATTCTACTTTCAATCTTTTGCAAAGATGGTGAGAAATTTGCTTTGCAGCCAAGCCCCTCACTCAATTACTAAGTTCTTGCATAAAATTCACTTTTGTTTCATACTGGTGAAAAAGTCCCTCCTATGGCAACGCGGTGGAAACGCATAAAGTTATGAAAATTTTGTTAATGAAAAAAGAGGCGAACGAACAGCTGATTGATGTGATGGAATTCGTACCATACATTCTGGCTTCTGTTGCTGCCCGATTACAGTTTGAGGAAAAATGGTAGAAAATACTCAACTAAGTGCTTCAAATTGATAAAATATGTTGAACACAAGTAATTCAGTGTACAATAATTCATTTAAATAATTTAAAATCTCATAAAATACAACAAACAAAAAAAATTAGTAAAAACAAATTAAATAGAAATCGCAATGGAATAAATAAAGCCAGATGAAGATAAAAAAAGCCGATGAACTGGCGAGACTCGGCACCAAATTGATCTATCATCATCATCATACAGCATTATAACGCGGGGTGCGTCAAAGCTTCATTCACAAAACTCCTCCAAAGTGTTCTATCGCTTGCTTTCCCTTCGTAGTTGCGAAGTCCCATTGCTGTGAGATCGCTTCGTACTGCGTCTATCCATCGGTTTCTCGGTCTTCCCTTCGCCGTCGCACCAATTATCTTTCCAGTCATGGCTTTCCTTACAGCGAATTCAGCAGGCATACAGAGCACGTGACCTAGCCACAGCATACGCTGCGCCTTTACAAAACGCTCAGCTGTCTCGTCTTGGATAAGTTCGTTCAATTCCGAGTTGTACCTAATTTTGTAGCCGCCATCTTCAGTTTTAATGGGTCCGAACACTTTCCTTAAAATTTTCCTTTCGAAGCGCACTGTCATTAATTTTCATAGTCCACACCTCGCAACCACATGTCAAAATTGGTCGTATAAGAGTTTTATGCATGGTCAGCTTCGTAGATCTAGATAGAAGACGATACCTGAACAAACTAAGGTGTGAATAGTAGACTCTATTGGCGGCGTTGACGCGATCTTTGATTGCGGGTGTTGAGTTACCGGTACAAGTGAACATAACACCTAGATATTTAAAATGTTGCACCGCTTCAAAAATATATGCACCTACATGAAGATTTTGTACGATAGAGTTTTTTTTTTTTGGTTGCTGAGTACAAACTTGGAAAAACCATTTATAATTCAGAAATAAACTTGTTCTTGAACTTTATTTACTTAGCTGGTGACTAAAACCGATTGCCGGTCTTCGTCGCTATCAATCGTCTCTGCAATGCAGACGCTGACGCCAATTAAAAACACCAAAGGCAGTCAGGTCGTCGACGACTTGGTCTTTCCAACACCTTTCCAACACGGGCACCTTCTTTGCTGGAGGGGAATTTTCCATTCGCTCAACGTGACCGAGCCAGCGCAGGCGCTGAAATTTAATGCGCTTCTCTACGGTGATCTCGGCGTATAGCCCGTGATTCCATCTCAATCGGTGTGGATCATTCACGCAAATTAGACCATAAATCTTGCGAAGAATTTTTCTCTCCAAACCTCCTAATAACCACCCATCGGTGTTTGTCAATGTCCAGGACTCAGCGCCATACAGTAAGACCGGGAGGATTATTGAGTTATTCTTCGCTGGATCTCTTGGCTGACTTTGTTGCTGGTTCCTAGGTAATCAAAGTCCTGGACTACGCCGAACGCGTAATCGCAAACTGCTGCCTAATACGCGTACACTGTTTGGTTGTTGAGACAAAGTACTTTATCTTGTTTTCGTTTACCGCACAACCCACTCGACGAGAGTATTTTTGAAGACTGCAGAAAGCTGCACTGACTGCCTGCTGACTTATGCCAACAATGTCGATATCATCTGCGTGAGCGAGCAGCATCACACTGAGCAACCCTATATAAAAGTACAGTTTACACTGTCTACAAATTTCACTTTTTTTTAGATAAGATTTATTTTTTATGTAACTGAACACGATTCTGTAATCGGCGAGCGCTCAAAAATATATCGAAAATTAGGTTTCAGCAAAAACCAAAAAATTTCATTTCGGCCTCAAATTGCACAGACCAAATTACGCTGCGGTTGAGCTAGCATTAAAAGCACCAATTTATTCAGTTGGCAGTCAAGTAACCGGTGGCATATTTCACATGTAAATTTATTTACTTATTTTTATAAATTAATAGCCTTTGTGAATTCTGCCCAAAATGTAAGCCATCCTAGTAAGCTGCACCCACTACACACCTAATGTAACCTGCGGAAAATTTCGCTTCGGGCGGCTCATACGAGTCCAAGTATAAAATAGATCAAATTAAAGTAAATTAGTTAAGCACCCAAAAAGTTGCAACAATCTCTAAATTGAATAATTGACCTCTTTGAGTTTGTGAGTAAATTTTATTTGAAACCCCCAACTGGAAAGTGTTTAAAAACATCAATAAAAATTATGACGGATATGAGATTAAAAGGACATATCCTAAGGCATTGCGGCCGCCGGAGTAAATCCATTGCATCACCCAATAATTAAACTGCTAACCAATGTAAGTGCGCGATAATCTCAACCACTACGTAAGTTAATAAGCAAAGAATTCGCCTTTCCAGTTGCACCCTCTCGAACTTATTAAATTCGGCTATAACAAAATTCTGCGCCACACAGCCCTTTGAGCTGGTCAGAAATATTAAGAGAAAAAGTTCAGGAGATGAGCTCGCAACGCGCTTGTAGGAAGGCAAAAGAAAAGGTTTGCACTTACTTTGTCACGCGCTTCCTGCTCCTTAATCACAGTAATAACTTCATTTATTTTGATTCACTGTGCGTAGATGTTCCCCCTAAATTTTAAAGCTTTTGATGAGCTCGTGCGCTTCTCCGGGGTTTTTTGTTTCACATTTTGCAGGGATCTCATGCCACAATGGTGAACAGGAGTTGTGTGTTCGGCCCGTAAATATATGATGAAAGTGGCTACCAAACCATAAAAAAGTACACAAACACGTAATTTTATTTGAAGAACGAATTAAGCGAAAGAATTTGGTGCTTGAAAAAAGTTCTTAAATTGAACGCTTAAACTCAGGCCTATTATTAATTTCGTCAGTGATACCCAACTTGGCAAGAAGATTTATTGGCAATTTTTAAGGCAAATGATTTATTTGTAAATGGTAATTATTTTCAATATTTTGAATAATTTTCAAGCTGTGTTTTCAGTAAGACCTCACCATTCACACACCACGATAAATATGGAGGGGTTTAGTAATATGATGGCGGAATTCAAATGAATTTATTTTCGTATGCTCATAAAACAAGAAATGGTGAGTTTGATAGCCACCTCTGCTAAAAATCGCAGAGTTTTTCCTATGAGGCCAAGTGTAGGCTCCACCACATCAAGCAGGCATTTAAAAGCATATTTGTTCAATGGGAAGTTCTTAATGAAACTTTAAAAAAATTAATTCTTCTTCATTTGCTATCCTCCGATCAGTCTCACGTATTTGTCACATTAAATAAAGATTCAGTTGAATTACTTCTTCTTCTTCTTCTTAATTGACGCGGTAACCACTTACGCGATTTTGGCCGACTTTAACAAAGTGCGCCAGTCGTTTCTATCTCATATTAACCGTCGCCAGTTGGACACACCAAGTGAAGCCAAGTCCTTCTCCATCTGATTTTTCCAACGGTCTTCCTCTTCCTCTACTACCACCAGCTTATACCACATCGAATACTTTCAGAGCCGGTGTGTTTGTAACCATTCGGAGGACATGACCCAGACAGCGGAGCCGCTGGATCTTTATTCGCTGCGCTTGTCTATGTCGTCGTAAACCTCCTAGAGCTCATCGTTCCACCGCCTGCGATATTCGCCATCGTCAACTTGTAAAGGCCCAAAAATCTTGCGCAGAGTGTTAATTTTGTTCGAATAGAGAGGATTTTGCTACTCATTTGCCTACTTAGTCCAAAGTAGCACTTGTTGGTAAGAGAGATTATACAGATTGGATTTCCTGAATTACTTGCCCACTGTAAAAACCGACTGGGCGTTTTTCCGAACCCTTCTACTATTGGCTTACAACCCCCACTCAAGAGCAACGAAGGCTTTATAAATGCTCGAGGATTTCAATAATTGTCTTTAACAAGTTGCACGGAACTCCACACCATATCTCACCAAGCAACACCACACACAGATATCCTTTGAAGTAAACAAAAATTGAAAGAAAATCGACAAGCAAGAAAAACATGGCAAAGAAGCTGATACCCTGAGGACAAAAAAAGACTTACTCAAGAACTCCATAAAAACAACTCGCAGCTCCCAAACTATCTCTTGAAACAACCTCTCCCACTGACTTCTCTCTATGGAAAGCAACCAAAAATCTATGAAGGCCAACTCTAGCACAATCATCCATTAAGATGGAGACCAACAGATGGGCTAAAACAAATCTCAAAAAGGCAAACACATTTGCTCGTCACTTAACTTGAGTGTTCTGCCTCCACGAAATCGAACCCTCTCCAAGTACTGCTCAAAAATTAATTAATACCCTAGAACGCACGCATCCGATGCACTCACCCATGAATAAAAATCTCGAAAATTGAAGTTAAAGCGGTGATTTTTTTTTTTTCTTTTTTCCTTTTTTTTTTGTCGGGACAACTAGCAAGTACAGCACTCAGACACAATTAAGTCCAGTGTACTGCACTCGGGTTCCATTTTAATTTTCTTTAACTCTAATATCACCATCAGCTTCAGGGCAGGATGGCTTTCAGTCACTGTCTTCTTCCGCTTACGTCGAGAGCGAGACGATTTGGGAGCGCCCGTGCCCAGCGAGGACTCGGTGGCGTCTGTGGGTGTCATTTCCACCGATCGAGGCCTTTTGGAAGACACAGACGCAGAAGGGCCGACAGAGCCGCCGCATTCTCCTTTCTTTCTTTCCCGGCTTCTTTGGGAGGTCGTGCAGCAACCGCAGTGACCTCACAACCTAGGCCCTCCGAAACCAGGAAACGTCTTCCAGTCTCTGAAGAAGAGAAGATTGCTCGCTCATAGAGTTGAGAGGCTTGGGTAAAGGTTGGGACCTCCAGAATCCATGCCTCTGGATTGCCATTTGTGTGGGTTCCACCTGGAGTAATCAATCCTTCATTTTCCATTACCATTCTCGGTTTTTGGTCGTGACTCCTCCCTAGCCAGTTTGGTTCGCGGGAAGTGATAAAAAAACTTAAAAAAACGAAGACCCCTGGATATGACCTCATAACAGGAGAAGTGCTGAAACAACTCCCAGAAGAAGGACTCACTTTCTATGTACGTAAGGATTACGTAACTGTTACATTATCTGGTTTTGTTCCTTCTCAATGGAAAGTAGCTCAAGTAAAAACGATCCCCAAGTTGGGAAAAAGCGCTAAACAAGTCGAATCATATCGGTCCATCAGCCTAACGCCTATTGCCTCTAAATTAATGGAATCCTTTTTCCCCAAAAGATTAATACCTGTAATTAAAGACGGGATTATAATCCCAAAGCACCAATTCGGTTTCGGGGAAAAACACAGTACCACCGAATAAGTCCATGGACTCATAAACAGCAACCACAAAGCATTTTAACAAAAAAAAATATTGCTCAGCGACTTTTTCTCGATATATCTCAAGCCTTTGACGTCTGATATGTTGGCTTACTCTATAAAATAAAAGATACTCTTCGAATAAAGGAAGTTGCCTCCAGAGGCTAATCTCCTTCAACCTAATAGCGCTCTGAGCATCAATGGATTTAACTTGAAGATCCACGGGAAGTAAGTGCAGAATCACACTATATAGAAGTGCAGGCCACACATAGCACTTTATGGAACAAGTTTTGTGTTTGATGCATTTTCCACAAAATAGACGGATGAGTACTCATCTTTTGAAGAGTTGGAGTGTCAAAATATTGCACAAAAATGTTCCTTGTTATTTTTTCCATAGAACTGCTGAACACATCGTATGGCATATCTAAAATATAAGGATCAGATAGTTTCTTTGCCGATTTATATGAATAAGAATACGCAAAAGGTTGAAAGCTTTGACGTATCGTAAAATAATATACCGACCTAAACTCACAGATCGCCGGTACACGTAATCTTATACGAGGTGTGTTCAAAAAGCATCGCGAATTTTTAATTTTCGCAGGTTGCGTATATTCGAATTTCGATTGTTTTGCGGCGATATGTTGGTAATCATGTCTCTCACTTATGCCGACGAGTTGGGCCATTTTGAATGTTCAGTTAATTGTTGACAGCTGCTTTGCTTGCACGAGTTTTGGCTCGACTTCGATTTTTACCTATTCTAAAAGATGGATCAAAGAACCTGTATCAAATTTTATGTGAAAAACGAAATTAAGTGCGCGGATGCATTCCGAATGTTGACTATGTCATACGGAGAAGCTACTTTTGACCAAAGTAACGTTCATCGGTGGTGCAAAATATTCTCAGAAAGCCGCGAAGATGTGAACGACGAAAAGTGTGCCAGATAATTGCAAATAGCTGTAAATAAATGTATGCGATACTGCCAAAAAAGTCCTACTCAAAAGTCAAAAATATTTTAAAGTGATTAAGATTTTGTGACTAGAAGTTGTTTTCCGCTAAAATTTCTAATAGGAAGAGTATGGGGAGAAATCGCAACGTTTATCAATGGTCGCAAATTACTCGTTGTGACCTGTTCACGTGCCTACCACAGCGCCTCAAAAGAGGCTTTACCTTAGGGAGTCTGCTTTTGCCCAAGGGAATATACTAGCAATTTTGGAAGCAAAAGCAAACTTACGAAACGTATAATAGACGCTTGAAATGAAAGCAGCCCACAATAGCCGCAAATAACCTCGTGATTTCATTTCGTTTCGTTTAATTTAAGTTGACAAACAAGTGAAAGGCTGCGAATGCCAACTAATGTTCGTATGCGTCAGTAATCCAATCCCTTTTCCAACATGTATTGTCGTCTAGTTAGTCCATGACATACCCAAAAAAAAGTTGGGGTGGAATTGAACTTTATATTTGTTAAAACCGGCGCATGTTTCTGGTGAAATGTTGTAGTTATAATCATGAAGAGCATATTTTAAACTTTCAGATGGCTCGAAATCTTATTTAAATTGAATTAGTCAGCATCATCAGGTAGCGATTACAGCTCAGGGTGAGCTTTAGCTTCATCCACAATCCTCTTCCAATCTGCACGATTCATAGCAACAGATCTCTATCTCCTAACTCGTAGCTTTTTCAGGTCGGCTACGGCTTGGTCAAGCCAGGTTAACCTTGGACGTCCTCGGGCTCGCGTAGTTAGACAATTCGTTGATAAAAAAGATTTTTGGGGGCGACTGTCTTCCATGCGCACAGTGTGCCCTAACCATCGAAGCCTTTGGGATTTAATGTATTTCTCGACGTCTTCTCTCTTGCATAAGTTTAGCAATTCATCGTTGTAGCGTATTCGGTACGTTCCATCGCTGCAGCGTATGGGGCCAAACACCCTTCGGAGTACGTTTCGTTCGAAAACTCTTAAGCTACTTTCGTCTTTGCTTGTCAATATCCAGCACTCGCAGCCGTAGGACAGCTCCGGTAGTATTATTGACTGGTAGATGCGTAGTTTACATTCACGTGTGAGCAGTTTGGTCTTCAGCAATTTTGTGTGGGGGTAAAATGCTTTGTTTGCTGCCATAATTCCGTATTGTAGTGGTGACACAATCTACTGTTGTCATTTTTATTAACACTCCCAAATATTTGAAGTGTTGAACACCTTCAAAGGTTAATATCCCGATTTGGATGTTTTCAGGACTTCGTCTTTCTTCCATGCGGGAGACCTTCAGATATTTATTTGTGCCTTCATTTATTCTGAGGTCTACTGATTTTGCACGAAATTCAATATTACAGAAGGTTTCAATGAGATATCTTTCGTTCCTTGCCACTATTGCGATATCTTCCGCGTACGCGATTGTTATTCCTGAGCGACTAAAAAGGTTTCCAAACTTCTCTTCGTTTTTTATCGCATAGTGAAGAAGGAGATTAAATAAAGATGTGGAAAGCGCGTCGCCTTGTTTTACGCCACAGGAGATTTCTAAGGGCTTTGACACTGCTTGTTTTACAACTACTTTTCCAGTGGTGTTAGTTAGTGTTGCCATGACCGGCTGAATAAGTTTATCGCTGATACCCAAGTTGGAGAGTGCTTCTGGGATTTTATTTATTTTTATTTATTTTTTTATTTGATTTTTTTTTTTTTAATAACATTGCAACTTCATTCATGTTTTAACTAACAAGTAATGCTTTGAATTATGTCTAGCAAACAATTCTATGGCTGTTCTGCAGAATTTCAGTGATGTTGTTTACTCCAGAAGATTATGGGATTTTTTTCGTTAAAGAAGTTGAATGTTGAAGTCTATCCATGTGTGACTTAGCATACTTTATTTATTTTTATTTTTTTTTTGCGGTGAGGTTGGGTTAAAAATGCCTTCGCACCATATAGTAACCGTCGCTACTGCATGAGTGGTGATTCCACTAAGAATATCCCCCCTCTTCTTTTGGAATTTTCCATCTACCCCGGGCCTGCTTCCGCATTGCTTCGAGTTAGAGGGCCAAGACGGCGTCCTTCTTAGGACTTACTTACACTTACTTACACACCCTGTGTCTAGGGTCTCCTGTTTTGAGAAACCTATGCTCAAAGCATTTCCCCCTCTTTTTTCGGAAAATATCTTCCACGAAATTTGCGACAGCATTCCATTTATCTACGTCTGCCATCATTTTCTCCATTATTTCTTCAGTTGTAAATACACCAATAGCACCAGTAGCAGAACTGTTCTCTCTACGTTCCACCTCTCGCATTTAAAGAGGGTCGGCTCCGCATCATCATGCTCAGTATCTCCATATATGCAGTTTGGTTGGCTCACTTTTCCCATTCGCCACAAATACTTGCGAAAGGACCCATGTCCGGACAAAAACTGTGTGAGGTAATAGTTCACCTCATCATGTTTACTTTCTACCCACTTTTTGCGATTAATGTATCGCTGTCCATCTACCGTACCGTTCAGAGTTCCATCTTGTCTGCCAAAGTGTTTGCCTCCCATCTCCGTTTATGCTCTTGTGCTAAAATATCTATAGGGATGGTCCGCTGATAACTAAAACTGCTGCTTCTGCTGCCGTTCCGTATGAAGAAGCCACTCTGAGAGCACAGGTGCATTGCACAGATTGTAAAGTTTTTCGTCGGCATTGCATCTTTAGCGAATCTGCCCATATTCCACATCCGTATAAAAGAATCGAGTTCGTCGTGTCCATTAAAAGTTTTCGCTTGTTCTGCGTTGGACCTCCAAGGCTTGGCATGAGCTTACTCAACATGCCGCTTTCTTTGGCAGCTCTTGTGACAGCATGATTTATGTGCGCCCCGTAAGTTAGCCTTGTCTCCAAATGCATTCCTAGGTACTTGACCACTCTTTTTGTCGATTGGCATCGAGTACTTGTATATCTACTTTTTATGGGGATACGTTCGTTGGTCGGAGGGATTAGCTCTGTTTTCTCTGTGGCCAGCTTTAGTCCGTGGCTCTCTTGCCATGTCTGAACTCGGATCATCACCTGATTTACCTTTCTTTTGGCTGCGTCAGTGTGTCGAGCGATTATTACAGCTGCAATGCCATCTGCGTATTCCACTAAATGCACATCCTCAGGCATCTCTATGCGAAGGATTCCATAAACCAAAGATCAGGTCCGAGTATTGATCCTTGCGCCGCATCTGCTGTTATTTGTTTAGTCTTGCACCCTTCTCGGGTTTCGTATAAGAGCTCGCGATTGCTTAAAATTTGAAGGACAGTAGTCGTGGTTATTGTCTGATTTTGCACATTTTCCACACGAGCTCCCAGCTGACATATCTTGGCTCTTACTTGTTTATTACACCGGCGGATATGGAAAGTTTACAGATCACACACCTAATGAATTTCATCAGTAGCTTAAAGCGGTAGAGGCAAATGTACATAATTCAGCCATCGTTCGGTGATTATCTTTCTCGCATCCGAAGACTTCTTCATCCCCTCCGTTCCTTTTTCCGCTCTGTTTTCCTGTGTACGATACCACAAAGAATGAATTTGGTTTCTCACCAAGTGGACGCTTGATTCGGCCACCAATTAACCTAACTAACCGGGGCTGTTAAACCGTTGTTATATAAACGAAGCTATAAGACCCTAGCACACGATTGTACGCTGGTGTAAAAAACTACATACTAATGTGGAGAAAAACGTGGAAGGACAAATAGAGTTTAGAATCATTCACTTCCAGTCCTCAGTGATTGGCGGCAATTGCGGTCTGCGGTGCGGCAAAGTATAATAAAAGTTCAGAAAGTTCACGCTCGTTGATGCCGCTGGCTTTCATGATTAAAAGAGGACACCTTCGAGTTATTCACCACAGCGCAATCACATGGGCATATTCTTTTTTATTTTATTAGCTTTCGCAGCCACTTTGAAATCAGACTCTTTACACGAATTTTAATTAACACAACTTTCGCCAAATAGCAAAGGAGCAAACAAAATAATATAAATATATTAGTAAAATACGAGAATTAATTAAACAATTGGCTATGTTTCAATTTTCACTCTTGGTTGACTTGATTCACATATATTTGGATAGTTGCATTAAACTTCGTGCAAGTTACCCTGCCCAGCTGAATTTGCTAGTTCTGTGAAAGATTCATATGCAGGCACATAGAGAAAACGGGGGTTGCCTTTTATATTTTTACCTCATAATTTGATTAGAGTAAAATAATGATGCAAAGTACTTTAATGTTTTTCAAAATACTTCCTTGGAAGTCAATTCTCTTCAGCACACGCTTGAACCAATTTTCGCTCAAGGGCATCCACCAAAACGAGTTGTTCAAAGGCTTCAACAGCTTCTTCAGGCGTTGACCTCTCATTTTATTTTGTATATTCGGGAACAAAAATAGAAGCAAAAAAGTTAAATTACCGCCGAGATCTTACAACTTGGCAGCATTGGAGTTCTTTTTCTGGGGCCATTGGTATGACCTATACCAATAAGTCTGGGGCAATTCCAGAGTTGAAAAACGAAATCAAATGCGATCTAAATGAAATTAATGAAACATAACTCACATACCTACTCAGATGGTACTGCGAACGTATGTTGGTTTTGACCTAAAACATTGCGCCATCTAGTTCGGTTCGCTGCTTGCTGGCGCAGTTGGTAGCACCGAGTACTGTCGGGTTATGCTTCACTCAATCTCCCCAATGTAGATTAGGTTTTCCTCTTCCTCTTCGTTGACCAGTGGGTTCGCCCTTGAAGGACTCTCATAGCGGAGCACTTCAGTTCATCCTCGAGACACGGCCAAGCCCGCGCAGCCGCTGTATTTTAATACGCTTCACTATGTCCACTTCTAAGTATAGCTCGTGCAGGTCGCTGTTGCATCGGATACGGAACTCATTCTCGCCTACGCGAAGAGGGCCAAAGATTTTGCGGTAATTTTTCCTCTCGAACGCTGCCAGTGCTCTCTCATCAGTTGTCGTCCAGCAGTTCATCGTCAAAGCTTCTGCGCCATATACAAGGGCAATACTATACAAAAGCATACTCATCCCCGCTTTTGCGTAGCGTTGTTTTCGTTTTGCGAGAGAGGCCTCTCGAGAGGCTTCTCCATTGCCTACTGAGCGCAAAGTAACACCTTTTGGCAAGTGTTATCCTTCCTTTAATCTCTAGGCCGACGTCGTTCTGGCTGTTAACACTGGTATCTAGGTAAATAAAGTCCTTCACCACTTCAAATTCGCGGTTGCCAACAGTGACGAGTAGTCCAAGATGCGAGGACTCTTTGTATGTTGGCAGCAGGTACTTTTTTTTACTCACGTTCACCATACGACCCACTTTTTCCGCTTCCTTCTCCAGACTGGAGCACGCTTCCATTTCCGGGACTTACCCAAATATCCTCTAGATTGCTTCCGAGCATCCGTGCGGAGCGAGCTAATATGAGAAAGCGAAGCAACTCAGGTTGTGTGTAGGGTTTTAGATCCACCACAGAAAAACTCTCCCAATGAAAAATTGAAAACAGCCTCGTATAAGGGACGCCTATAACGAAGACGATACCCGCAAACGAAAAAAGGATAACTAAAAACCATAAAAAAAAAGAGGTTGTCTGTAAAGCCGGTTTACTGACGATAGTTTAACGTGATAACGTCATAAGAAAATACTGATTGAATGGTTGCATTTTTCAAAAGAAAATTTTAATTTTATTTGTTTGATAGATATTTTGTATGGATATAGAGAATGAGTTAACATTAACATAACATAATATACTTTAACATAACATAACATAACGTAACATAACACAACATAACACAACCTAACACAACATAACATAACATAACATAACATAACATAACATAACATAACATAACATAACATAACATAACATAACATAACATAACATAACATAACATAACATAACATAACATAACATAACATAACATAACATAACATAACATAACATAACATAACATAACATAACATAACATAACATAACATAACATAACATAACATAACATAACATAACATAACATAACATAACATAACATAACATAACATAACATAACATAACATAACATAACATAACATAACATAACATAACATAACATAACATAACATAACATAACATAACATAACATAACATAACATAACATAACATAACATAACATAACATAACATAACATAACATAACATAGCATAACAAATTACCCCGTATTAAAGCACTTATCAACAGCTTTCATTTGATACCCATATTGTACATACACAACCAAAGGTTACCCGGGTCCACGTTTTGACCTATATCTCGAGACCCCAGTCACGGAGCGGCATGAAAAATACTCTGTACTAAAGCATTCACCAACAGCTTTCATTTGATACCCATGTTGTACATACACGACCGAAGGTTACCCGGGTCCACGTTTTGACCTATATCTTGAGACCCTATCTACCAATAGGTATTCAAACTATACGGAAATCATCTTCAATACCTACTTAACAATGTGTGTAAGTTTGGTTTAATTCGGTGCAAAGACACGGCGGGTCCACGTTTTGGCATATATTTCCAGACCCTAGTCATCAATAGGTATGAAAATTACCCCGTATTAAAGCACTTATCAACAGCTTTCATTTGATACCCATATTGTACATACACAGCCAAAGGTTACCCGGGTCCACGTTTTGACCTATATCTCGAGACCCCAGTCACGGAGCGGCATGAAAAATACTCTGGACTAAAGCATTCACCAACAGCTTCCATTTGACACCCATATTGTACATACACATCCGAAGGTTACCCGGGTCCACGTTTTGACCTATATCTCGAGCCCTATTTCCAAAATAAAATATAATCCATGTTACTCGTGGGGGACGTAGCTTTCGAATGGTGAAAGAATTTGCAGTTCATTCAATGCAATGAGCAAGGTAACTACATATGAGCAAGGTAACACTAATGAGCAAGGTAACACTAATGAGCAAGGTAACACTAAAGAGCAAGGTAACACTAATGAGCAAGGTAACTACATATGAGCAAGGTAACACTAAAGAGCAAGGTAACACTAATGAGCAAGGTAACTACATATGAGCAAGGTAACACTAATGAGCAAGGTAACGACACATTTTTTCGTGCGTGCAGCCTGTTAAATCGAATTATAAGACGTTATCACGTCAAAAAAAAAAATAAATAATTGGCGCGTACACTTCTGTTAGGTGTTTGGCCGAGCTCCTCCTCCTATTTGTGGTGTGCGTCTTGGTGTTGTTCCACAAATGGACGGACCTACAGTTTCAAGCCGGCTCCGAACGGCAGATATTTGTTTTTATGAGGAGCTTTTTCATGGCAGAAATACACTCGGAGGTTTGCCATTGCCTGTCGAGGGGTGACCGCTATTAGAAAAATTGTATTCTTAATTTTGTTGCTTCACCGAGATTCGAACCAACGACCTCTCTGTGAATTCCGGGTGGTAATCACGCACCAACCCATTCGGCTATGGCGGCCACCGACTAAAAACCATCTAAACCAACTAAAAACCATTATGAAGTGAAAAAAGACCATTGCGAAAAATCTTGTAGGATAACATCAAATCGCAAAGCACATAATGGAAGATATCTCACCCTATTCCAAGGTAAATTATTTTTTTATATGTAAATTTTTGAAAGCGAGAAATACTCACTTTACTTTACAGTAGCGCAAACTAAAATCTGTTAAAATACTAACCAAATAAAAACGAAATTTCAAAAGGAGCTTTATCGCTAAAAGATTAAAATGCGTAAAGGATTAAAGCGAGGCTATTATGACGTACGTCGTTTGCTCAGAAAGAACGAAAATGCAATCAGAAGCAATGAGATCGAACGGTTCGAAGATAGGAAAAGAAAGAAAAATTGCTTTTCTATATTGCCGTACGCACATACATTTGCTGTTATCCTGGAAGCAACATTTTAACAAGTGAAAGAAAATTTATATTTTACATTACGTCGAACAAAATTTTAACAACAAAAGCCTTTAGAATTGCGACCTTTGAAGTCAATAATAAATACTTTGCATAGCTACCGAATAGCCACCTTAATCCGCTTAAGAAGTAACTGGTTTTTGCAGCATTTGCTCGAACAGAGCTGCTGCCGTAGGTTGGGTTATTTAATGTAAGCTTACGCATCGCTTAAGAAATCATCTCAAGTAATCGGATTAATATGCCCGCATGCCAAAAATTGAATGATTGTGACTCTGTCTTATTTCTTACACAATCAAATTTAGTGCTTTGTGCGCTGAGCTTAAGACACGTAAATCTGTTTCCATGGAAAGCATGCAAATTATGTAATCAGATGCAAACTTTTTGATAACTTTATTTTATTAATTTTCAGAATTGCAGCCCGCAGAGCTGTTCTGTCAGATGTGAAGAGGAAGCTTCATTTGATCTGATGCCCTCATAAGGATTTCCCTGCTTGCAATAAGAATAAGCGATGGAGGGAGCAATGCACATAAAGGCTTAACTATTTCGTAATTTACGAGGTGTCTCCAAAAAGTATGGCGAATTTTGAATTTTCGCAGGTTCCCTATATTCGAATTTAGATTTTTTTGTGGCGATATGCTGGTACTCATGTCTCTCACTCATGCCGACTAGTTCGGCCATTTTGAATGCTCAGTTAATTGTTGACAGCTGCTATTCAAAGAGATGGATCACAGATCCTGTATCAAATTTTGTGTGAAAAACAAATGCTAATGTCCTCCACCTCAAAGAAGCCCTGCCAAATATCTTGGCGATTATTTCTTTGGGGTCCTGAAAAATTTGGAAAATGTCTCTCTGGAGGGAAAAATTAAAAACTGAAATTTGAAAAGGTCGAGCCAAGGAGCACCAGGAGATTTGGTGGCTCCTTAAATACTCAGGCTACAAAGCCCATTGTATTTAAAGCTCTGGGAAAGGGGTAGATAGTCAAGGACTGAAGGCGAAAAGTATCAGAGAAAGAGATGGGAAAGAATAGAAACAGAGAATTTCAGAGTATCCAGTTCAGAGATATGGTGGTCACCGCAAAACGTTGAGAGGAGCTCCCGGAGATCAGCTGTAGCTTCTTTTCAAATAAATATTTTTACTAATACTACGTCTTAGAATACAGTTAAAAGATAGCATAATAATGTGCACAAATTTGTGGATCAATAAATTTAAAAGTTTTCTTAGAAAAAATTCTGGAAAATTCGCTTTTTTCGGCCTTCAAACACTATATTTTTATTTTATTTTTTCCTTGCTCACTCCTCTCGGGAGCATAGGGCCTCAAAAAGACTCTTCCATCGTATACGGTTCTGTGCTATTGTTTTTGCAACGTAGCTCACGCAGCATCGACCTGCTCCAAGTGTTTTTTGGTCGACCGCGACCTCTGCTCCCTTGCGGGTTCCAGCATAGTGCTATGCTAATGATGCTATCTGGTGGTTTTCTCAATATGTGACCTATACATCGCCAGTTTCTGCGTTTGATTTGCCTTAGGATAGGCAGTATATAACCTCTTATAATTCCAGACGATTTCGTTGAATAGTTTTTGTTTTTTTGGGAACACCAGGCCGAAAAAAGTCGTTTCGTGATAAATCAGTTTAAAGTTTGAGGTACAGGAGTGCGCGCGGACCGCTCTCTACATAGTTAAGGGGCTGTAGAAGCTATAATATTGGGAATTTACGCATGAAAATTTCACAGTATATTCTTAAGATACTATACTTTCGAAATAACGAAACAACAAAAAAACGATTTTTTGAAATTTCTAGACAACCGGGTCTCCTTAAGGGGTTATTTACAATTGTAAGGCTGAAAAATCACGTTTTTTTGAGAATTTTTTCCAGAAAACGGTTTCATTAAACAAATAAAATTTTTAGTTATTCAAATAATGTCTACTTTAAAGTTAATTATTGCACGTAAAATTAGTGAAAATATTGAAGTGCACGGCTCCTGCAGATGAACTCCCAAGCGTCCTCCAAAAAAAAGCGATCGGCGGTGGGCAGGTTAGGTTAGGTTGGTATGGTTGCCCAGGGAGTGAGCACACTTTGACGAAGATGGATTCGTCCTTTGTGATACCATTGTCAAGGAAGTGAGGTGAAGGGAAGGACCGATGAGGTGCAGAGAGAGGGCGGGGAGAGGTGGTGATGGAATGGTTAGGAGCGTGCGGATTATGAACTATGACTATGTTTGCGTCAACCGCTTTGTGCTGCTGATGAAACTCTTCAGGTTTTTAATGTCAGCTCTAGCTATATCAGCAGGCGTGGCAAAGAAGTAGAAGCCAAGATGCCTGGATCTTAACCCCGCCAGAGCAGGGCAGCTAAGGAGAAGGTGCTGAGATGATTCCACCTCATCCTCCATACATCCAGCGCAAAAAGGGCTCGAGGTAATTTCATGTTTCACAGCATGCATCCCTCGCGCATTGTGTCCTGTGAGAGAACTCACTGGATTGGAGAGCTGATATTTTGTCAGCCTCAGAAGCTCGCCCGAGCGCCTTCGGTCCACACGTGGCCAGAAGGATTTCGCGACTTTACACGTTTGTGTATTTGCCCAGCGCTCGCTGTGTTGGCGCGATGCCCATCTTTCCAGGAACAGACCGCAGGTAGTCAGGGGGATCCCAATTTTCTCCCTCCGCGGGGAAATCACCTCACATGTCCCTTGCCTGGCCAGCTCATCCGCCTCACAGTTTCCCGTAATGTCGCTGTGACCAGGAATCCAGATAAGGCTGATGTCAAAGAATTCGGACGCAGTCGAAAGTGAGGTCAAGTATTCCTTGACCAATTTCGAATGCACCGTCATAGACCCGAGGGTCCTAATTGCCGCTTGGCTGTCGAAGTAAATATTTACTTTCTTGACTGTTAGTACGCATTTGAGCAGCCAATCAGCTGCCTCCTTGATTACGGCTACCTCTGCCTGGAACACACTACAGTGGTCCTGTAACCAGAATTTTAGTCTGATGGGGAGCCCTTCGCAAAAGACTCCTCCGCCAACCTTTCCTTCCAACTTCGATCCATCCGTGAACAAGTTCACCAGGCCCTGCCCCCAAGTGTAGCCCTCCGTCCACTCTTCCCTTGACGGGATGTGAGTGGAGAATGTTCCGGTTGGACTAAACGAGGGTATACACTGGTCTGTTGACAGAGGGATGAACTCAAAGTTTCTAAGGATGCTTGAGTGCCCATAAGGGAGGTTGAACTTATAGCTCCAGCCCCTCAGTCTGATTGCGGTACGTGTAGCGGCAATTCTGCCACCGATATCTACGGGTACCACATTTAACATTGCGTTGAGCGCCAGAGTAGGAGTCGTTCGAAGCGCCCCACTGATTCCAATGAGTGCCGACCTCTGAACTCTCTCCAGCTTCTTCACCAATGTCGTCTTCTCTAGTGAGTTCCATCAGACTATGACTCCATATAACAAGATAGGCTTTACAATAGTATTATATAGCCAGAAAACAACTCTAGGCGAGAAGCCCCATCTTTTGCCAATTGCACCCTTGCACACATACAAGGCGATTGTTGTCTTCCTCACCCTTTCCTCAATATTGGGACTCCTTGTAAGCTTGCTGTCAAGGATAATACCTAGGTACTTCACCTTATCAGAGAGCATCAGAGGCGCGCCCCCTAGTGAGGGAAGTTGAGCTCTGGGTATTTTATATTTCCTCATAAGGATGAGCTCCGTCTTAAGAGGATTCACCGACAGGCCACAATCCGTTGCCCATCTAACAACTGCATTCAGATGGGCAAAATACCTCCGAATTGAATTATGTGAAATCGAAAACCCAATTAGATTCTTTTTCTTGACAGATAAAGCTAGGTATTAGTCGAAGAAATAGTCAAAATTTTAATTTTTGATAAAAAGGCGGCTATAGGAAAAAAAATCGAATATTCTACACAAATTTCCCCGAAAAATTTGCATAAAAAAAAATTAAAAAATCATCAGAGTTCTTATTTCTTCGATTAGTTCCTGGAAAATATATCTGAGAAGGCTGTGTTAAAATTTCAAGACGATCAGTTTAGCCGTTTTTGTGAAATCATGTCCACCGACTTCGAAAACACGGTTTTGAGAAAAACGCGTCTGAAGTTTGAAAAGCACTTTACATGGAGTAAAAATTCTCTGTAACGTCTTTTCAAATTTGCGTGTAACTTCGAAAATATTCACCGGAACGATATTAAATCTTCTGTGTGCATTCTTAAATATATGTACATTAAGAAAATGAAATACAAAAAAAATCGATTTTTTGAAAATTCTAACTGCATGGAACTCCTTAAGTACTTTTCAACTGCTGTACATATTAATAATCTACGAAAGACTATTTGTTCGTGCTTGAAAATTTATTCAAAATGTAAGGCATAAAGCAAAAGCAAAAAAACTTCGCCTTGACTGATGTCATAAATCAATTTTTGACAACCAAAATTACGACAATTTGAAATAAGTTCATTCATCTACAGGACATTCACCCGAACTCGAATAGAAATTCATATGCAGACGTCAAATCATCAACATAATGACTTGGAAATTTTATTGTAAACGTATTTATTTGACATTTTGCTTTATCTACTGATTTCGTCTGCACTTGACTTGATTGCAAACGCAGAGATGGGGTACATTATAAAGCATGAGACCTTAACCATTTGGATGTCGTAGTCGTAGTCGTAGTTACTACTTAACAAATTGTCTGTGGATGCGTACACACGCATGTATGCGTGCGTGCGCCATATTAATATTAATATTCCGCTGTGTCAATAAATATACTCACGAGTCTCAACGAGGTTCTGATGATTCAAATATGATTGATTGCAGTTGGTATATTGTAAATAGTGAAATGTCGGTTAGGTTAACTTTCCAAATGCTTGAAACATGTTTGGCTTCATGTTCGCTGGTATGCATATAAGTATATAATCAAATACATTACAAACATAAGGGTGCGCTTTCTACTCGTATGAATGCAGTAAACTTAGTGAATTTCAGTTCTTGTTGGCTTAGGATGGGTAAGCTTGTTGCTGCTTGTTCCCTTACTCAGGCTCACTTAGGCCGTTGTGTCCTTGTATCACTCCTAAAACCCAAGTATGCTAGACTACCTGGTTTGGCCAGCCGAAGTAAAATTGTGAGACTAACTTTGGTTGCCACGTCACACAGTGAGGTTATTTCGACAAATTTTGTTCATAAATCCTAAAGAAGGCAATTGCTGACCGATTTTAATAATTTTTTTCTTAAAATGCTCGTAAATCATATTGGAAGATATTGCCTAGGCCCGAATTTCAATTTTTTTTTTATTATTATGCATCAAAATACACTCATAAATAGGGGTACTTTCGTGTGAAAAATTCAGAAAAACTTTAAAAATAAGAAATTGCGTCTATTCAATTTCGGTTTGGCTTTTTTTATTTAAGTTCTAATCAACGGTAATAACAGGTGGTGCTAAAGTAATCCTCCTATCAGAAAATGCTATACATTTTTCGATTGGCCCCTAATGTCAGTTCTGTTTTGACATTTGTGTAGTAAACACATGCGAAATACACGTTAATAAACAATGTTACGCTACACTGCTCCAGAACGCGGAATATTGCTGACTATTTATTTGACCAATAATCGGTCGGTGACTTTGGCACAACGAGAATTTCGTCGCAGATTTCCTCGCCGTCCAACGCCTACTGGTGAAACACTGCGACGTTTAGCCGCTCGCCTCGAAGAGACTGGCACAACACGAGATGCTGCCAGGCGTGGCAGAACCCGGAGTAGCCGTTCTGCAGAGAATATTGCTGCTGTAGGCGAGGATGTCATGGAAGCGCCGTCGACATCGACCAGACGACGTGCCACGCAAATGAGTATCAGTCGACGGTCTTTACAGCGAATTTTGGTACAAGATTTGAAGATGTTTCCGTCCAATGTCCAGACGGTGCATCAGCTGTTAGCTGCTGACCGCCAATCGCGTCTAACATAATCACCACCAAGAGGAAGATGATTTTTCATCAAAAATAATCATGAGTAATGAGGCCCATTTCCATCTTAGCGGGTACGTAAATAAGCAAAATTTACGCTTCTGGGGCACTGAAAATCAGCGTGCAACCCACGAAGAGCCATTACACCCGCTCAAAGTCACTGTATGGTGTGCTGTTTTCGCTGGAGGACTCATCGGACCTTTTTTCTTCGAAGACGTCGCGGGCCAAACGGTTACTGTGAATAGTGAGCGCTTCAGAGCAATGATCAACGAGTTCTTTTTGTCGCAACTTGATGAATTGGGATTGGCAAACATGTGGTTCCAACAGGGCGGTGCAACGGCACCCACTGCACGTGCCACAACCGATATGCTGAAGGATTCGTTTCCCGGGCGCCTAATCTCCCGTTTTGGCGATTTGCACTGGCCAGCAAGATCGCCTGATTTGACCGCTCCAGACTTCTTTTTGTGGGGTTTTTTGAAGTCGCGGGTTTATTTCAACAAGCCTCAGACTCTTGCAGCTCTTAAAGACAATATCCGTCAAGAATGTGAGGACCTATCGCCGGAAGTTTTGGCCAAAGTGATGGAAAATGCCATAAAAAGGGCTCAAATGGCAATCAACTGTGTCGGCGGCCATTTACATTAGTGATGGGCAAACTCAGCACATTTGCACTGTGCAGCAGCGTGTGCTTCTGCGTGCGTAAAAGTGCTAGGTGAAGGGGGATAACAAAGCACAGGGAAGAAACAGAAAAATTGAGCGAGTTGTGTCTGTGTTTGTACCCTGAATGAGAGAGCAATTATTCTTGAATTCTTACCATGGATGCCAACTTTTAACTTCATATCAACAAATTAAAAAAAAAATAGGTTTTTTTGGTAAATTTTTCTTCAATAACTAAATTTAATACATATTACACTTTCCATTATAATAATGAATTAAAAAAGTTCGCGTAATACTGTTTTTTAATTGCTAGATGTAAAGAAAGTTAAGACCTCTGAAAATATTTAATTTGAGATTAAATTAAAATCTTACATATTGGAACAGTTAAATCTTCAATAATATTGATCACTGCATATACTGACGAATCTGTAAATTATTCACACTTATGTTAAGATTACTTAAATGGTTTTTGAGATCGGATATATTTTTTATATATTTTATATTTTTTTTAGCAAATTACTTTATAAAACTGCAAACTCTCTTCAGCTACCGAAGTTTGTCGAATGTTTCAGAATTTTTAGCTACTGAATGATACCATTTTTTCTTTTATTTTTCACAAAAAGTGGACGTGATTGATAACTAATTTCGCCCATCTAAATCCAATACACTCTGATATGCACAACTGCAAATAAAAATAAACAACTAAGAGTATATACTTATGTATATAAATTATGAATAATAAAATCAACAATACCCAAAATTGATTCCCACATTTAACAACTGCGGCAACTCTTACTCATAAGTTTTGACATTTCATAAATAAAATCAGTTTTTTCGTGATTTCTTCATTTTTCGACGATATTTTTTGAGACCGTAAGTTACATATTATTGTCGCATAAAAAACCACTAATATTAAGTGTATTTGTATGGTGTAGATGCAGTGAAAGTGCTGAAAATTCTATTTAAAAATTTGAAGCGGCGAACGTCAAAACAAAGTGCACAGTGTTCAACTGCCGACAAAAACCTAAATTTATTTGTAATGTGTAATATATTACTCTGTTTTAACTTTTAATTTAGATAAACAAAGTTAAATAAAATATTAAATATAAAACATTTGGTTCAGCATGACCTCAAATAAAAGAACATTGTTAAATTTTAATCCGAAGTGGAGTGTAACTTTTTTATGCAAATATGTAGACGGAGAATCACAATGCCTTGTATGTGAAAAACGTGTGGTGTGTAAGGTTTTTAACATAAAGAGACATTATGAGCTGCACAGGAGTGATTATGATGAATATGTAGGAAAAGAAAGGAAAAGTATATACAAATCCTTAAGTCTAAACGAAGAGCCCGATTCGATGTGCCAAATTACAGAAGGTCGGAAAAATTCAAATTATTCAAATTTTTTTTTTAATTTCTTAGGAAAGCGAAGATTACGTTGTAGATGCAAAGCGTGCAACTTATGAAATCGCGTTAAACCTTGTTCGTGAGAATCGAGCATTTCCGGATGGCGAATTGGTGAAGTTTTGTATATTAAAAGCAGTAATAATTTTGTCCCCTTATCTCGTAGAACTATAAGCAGACGAGTAGATGAAATGGCGGAAATTACAGAATCGCAGTTAAAAGAGCGTATAAAGTCATTCACAGCGATTTCATTGGCAATTGACAAAAGTACAGATATATCCGACATAACCCAATTAGCGATTTTTATCCGAGGAGTTGATGCCCACCTAAATATATGTGAAGAACTTTCGGACATTATTCCAGTGACAGGGACGACTAAAGGTGAAGATTTATTTCAATGTGTTAATGAATGTACTGAACGCATGGGTGTATCATGGCGAAAAGTGGTTTGCGTTGCCACCGATGGTGCGAAATCCATGAGCGGATGCAAACAAATTTCTCTAATCATTTTTGTGTATTTTGTCATACTGTGCGCATTGCCATATGCGAGTGATTTGAATTTGAGAGCAACTAAGTACTCACCAAGAATACCCACTCTGCTATGATAATTTCCTCAATGTTTTTTGAAAAAATCCTCTATTTTTTTAATGGAATCATGTATAAATTCTCCTTTTTAACAAAATAAAATGTATAACATCCATTGTTTAAATAAAACATGGCTGGTTGAGATTACTGTTCGCTGTTGTGACCAGCATTCTTTAAAAAAAAATGCACTAATATAAAAACATACGATATACATACATACTTATATGTAAACGAAGACAATTTTTTCATTCAGAAAAATATACACCGATTTGTCAGTACAAATTTATCTCCACATAGTTTAGCAACTATGAAACTTTGACATGTGAATGTTCAAACTTCTTGATTATAAAATCGCCTATGCTTCTTGGTTACAAAAATTATAAAAGTAAATAAAATAGAAATTTGCAAAGATGATGTTAATATTCAAAGAAGCGTTTCCAATAAAAAAAACCAAAAGCATTTTATTATTTCATATGAACGATCAACACTTCGAAATCCCTTAACATGGAATGAAGTCCCCTTATCTGGTAACTTTGCTGTTGGCAAAGCTTCACTCTCTTTTTTACAAACACATATGCGTTGCTCAGAAGTGATTAATATACGTACACGCCTATTGCTTACCCTTCTAATGTAAGTTTGTCGCCCCCCCATCTAGCACTTTGCTAGCACGCTCTGCTGCGAGCGTGCCACGCTGCTGCCCGTCCCTAATTTACATGATATCATATTCTCGACTTGTTGTAAAAAAAATTTAAAAACCAAATAAAAATAATCCACAAGAAGAATCAAAGTTTTTCATATTTTTTTTTTAAATTGACACCCTTTAAGAGGGTGCCTAAACACTTAAGAACTAATTTTTGTCAAAGACAAACCTAGAATATTCACCGGAAAAAAAATTGAGGTACATGCGTTTTGGTTCCACGTCACGAGGGATTCGGCAGCAGAATTCTGTCCGCTCTTTTCACACGCCCAATCAGTCGTTGTTCAAGCGACAACAAAGTAATGGTGTGTACTGGCTGCGTTGATTAGTTAGTATGAAGGAAGGGGATATGACCCGCCTTACGTCAGCAAATCAGCTGATTTCTTCAGAATTGCTGAGAGTTAGTTAATGGTATAATGTTGGCCACAGCTCCGCATTTTGTACAGCGTGCCTAAAACCAATGTGTACCGTTGGGAAGCTTTAAAAGAAAAAGAAGCTTTATACTTTTTAGGACTCATATTTAATACAAATTTTTAGCCTGTATACCAACGAAGCGATTCGTGCGGAAGCGTGAGTTATATATATTTTATCTTTTCTTTTTATATATGTATATTACTTTTACAACATATTCTCACTATTCCCAACTTGCATATTCCCAACCTTCCACACTCATACACCACATTCTCTCATACTTCCACACTTCCCCACTCCAACTTCCAACAATTCCAAACTTTCTCCTCACTTAACTTAGGTGAGATAAGATTTTTTATATTTTGAATAAATCAGTTTTGTTCTAACGCTCATTCCATCTATACATTTAACTGGCGCAGTCATCGGCGAACCTCATTAATTAAAAAAGTTACACCAGGAATCATAACAACAATTAAGAACGGCAAATTTAGAGTGATCGAACTGTGAAAATTAATCAAACACAAACGATTTGACATAACTATTTTTTTGAGAATGGTAACGCAAATGACATATCAAATGTGTTCATAATTTACTTAAAGGTTTGACATTTACGAAATGGGACGCTATACGCTTGAACAAAATTGGGGAATATTAAAAACCTATTTCCAAAGTGGTGAGTCTTCTTCTTCTTCCGCGGTTACAGTAAATGGCGAGCGTTACCGTGACATGCTCAACGAGTTTTTGTTTCCAAAAGTTGAAGAGGATGACATGGACGACATTTGGTTTCAACAGGACGGTGCAACTTGTCACACGGCCAAAGTTACACTCGAACTTTTGGCTATTGTTTTTGAAAACCGAATGATCAGCCGAAATTCCGATATCAATTGGCCGCCTCGGAGCTGTGATTTAAGCCCGTTGGACTATTTTTTGTGGGGAGCCGTTAAGGACAAATGCTATGCGAACCATCCAGAGACGATTGATGCTTTAAAACACGAAATCGAAGTTGCCATTCATGAAATTGGCCAGTCGTGGCAGTCATTTGAACGATATTCTGTTTTATTCATAAATAACAATGTTCAATCTTCAAAATAAAAAAAAAGTTTGAAAAAATATTGATTAGTTTTTTTTTATAGCCGATTCAAAAAGCAAATTTTACATGGCAAACCCTATATAACTATTTTTATAAAAAAATAAAAATATGGCTATGGCACTACAATTATCGTTGAGTGACGTCGTTAAAGATGCACAAACTATTCATATATTTAAGGGTGACAGTTCTTATGCCCTATCATCGTTTATTCGTGAAGGCGAGACGGTGCAAGCACTGACTGCTGATCAACCCACATTAAAGGCTTATATTCATCAGAGGGTCATATTAAACAAACTTCAGGGGCCAGCTTTAGACGTATTGCGAACTCTTGGTCCAGGTCCTACATGGGAAGAAATAAGGACAGTTCTTATCACTAATTTTAGAGTTAAAGAGTCGTTCGATGAATTATATAACCGAGCTCATACTGCTGTTAATAATGATATTATAAGTTGTTTAAAATAATTAAGCAATCTATGTTCTAAAATTAATGAAAAATTCGAATTTGACATTGAAAAACCCACCGAATATGAACCAAAACGAGTAGATAAATTTATTTTGCGAACATTTTTAAATAATATTGATGTAAATCGGGCTTCTGTTATTATGAATGCTAAATCGACAAATATCAGAGAAGCATATAATGTATTAGAAGAATATGGATTAATCCGTGAAAACAAAAATCTTGAAACAAAAAAAGTTCAACATAATATTGTAGTTGTAAAGTTAATAGTAACCAACGTTTTGATAATAAACAATATCCAAGTTCAACATTGCAACCGAATAGCTCAAACTTTGCTTTTCCATCTAATAAATCCAAATGACAAAAATTTAATCAACAAAACCCCCACTTTTCTAATAATCAAAATAGATATTGGAATTCCTATAGATTTCCCAATCAAACAAATGCTCCTTCAAAACGAAGTAAATTTGCTCAATATCATAATAACAATAATGATTCTTCTCCTCTGGAAGTAGATCATTTACAGGTTGATTATCAAGATAGTAATGAAGACTATAGTGAAGAGTTTGACGTAAATTTTCTTTTAATAGCCTCGGGAAATCATTACCATTGATGGAGTTAACAATAGATAGTAGCTCTCATAGATACAGGCTCCACTACTTCGCTACTCCATGTTAACAAATTACCGCAATACAAGGGATTACCACTTAAGGAAAATATTTATTTTAAATACTTAAATAACACTACTAAAGTAATATATGAGATAATTACAGATGTCCCTCTAGAGTTTAAGGAGAAAGCGACAATGTCTTGGAAGCTTGCAGATATCCAAGGAAAAAATATTGCGGTACTTTTATTGAATTTTCAATTGTTCATAAAATTGGTTATAATAATGCGATTTAAGTCAAATATGCGCCGTTTTGTTCGATGACGAGTTCCCAACGAGATGCCAACTTCATAATGCCCCCTCTTGTAGAAGCTCGCTTCCCTATTGCCAAAAAACTCGGAGAGCCAATTTTCACAGGACTCTCTTGTGGACAACTTCCGACTACCAAGCTCGTTCGCCATGGACAGAAATAGGTGGTAATCACTTGGTGCGAAATCCGGACTATACGGTGGATGCAAAAGAACCTCCCATCCGAGCTCCCGGAGCTTGTGGCGCGTCACCAAAGATGTGTGTGGCCTGGCGTTGTCCTGATGGAAGACAATTCGGTCTCTGTTGATCAAAGAAGGCCTCTTCTGCATGAGTGCTGCATTCAAGCGGTCCAGTTGTTGGCAGTACAGGTCCGAATTGAGCGTTTGGCCATAGGGGAGCAGCTCATAGTGGATGATTCCCTGCCAATCCCACCAAACACACAGAAGAACCTTCCTGGCCGTCAATCGAGGCTTGGCCACCGTCTGGGCAGCTTCACCGCTTTTCGACCACGACCGTTTGCGCTTCACGTTGTCGTAAGTGACCCACTTTTCATCGCCAGTCACCATCCGCTTCAAAAACGGGTCGATTTTGTTGCGATTCAGAACCGATTCGCATGCATCCATACGGGCAAAAATGTTTTTTTGCGTCAAATCGTGTGGCACCCATATATCTTTTTGAATCCAAGCTTCTTCAAATGGTTTATAACGGTTTGATGACTCATGCCCAGCTCTTGGCCGATGCTACGGCTGCTACTATGCCGGTCTCTTTCGATCAATTCAGCGATTTTATCGCAATTTTCGACGACAGGCCTTCCGGACCGCGGCGCATCTTCGATCACCTCTGCACCAGAACGAAAACGTTGAAACCATCGTTGTGCGGAGGAAATGGAAACTGTATCGGGTCCATAAACTGCACAAATTTTATTGGCAGCGTGAGATGCATTTTTGCCTTTATCGTAGTGGTACTGTTAAATATGCCGTATTTTCTCTTTATTTTGCTCCATGTTTGCGAAGCTATAACTCACGAACAACTAAAAGCAAACAACAATTAATCAAACACGTGTTAGCACGTGAAAAGAGCTTTACAAAAAGCTCTAGCGTGAACCGATGCGACGAATACAACTAGAACTACGCGCTTGCAAAGACAAGCTTGCGGAAATACCGCAAGACTTTTTTGACAACCTTATATTTCGACGCAATCATAGGTCAAAATATTCTCACACCACTGAAAAGTATTATTCACATGCATAAGCAAACCATTACATTCAACAGCGTACCAATAAAGTTCTTGAAATCTAGTCCATATTCATATAATCAAATACACACTTTAGAAAAAACAAACTTTGACAAGCATATTTTAAATCGCCTACACATATATTGGATTAAACATACAAGAACAGAAATCAGTACATGAAATTCTTCATTCTTTCAGAGATTTAATTTTTGTTGAAAGACAAACACTTAGTTATACTGACATTAAAAAAAAAAATAATTGGAGCGTACACTTCTGTTAGGTGTTTGGCCAAGCTCCTCCTCCTATTTGTGGTGTGCGTCTTGATGTTGTTCCACAAATGGAGGGACCTACAGTTGCAAGCCGACTCCGAACGCAGATATTTTTATGAGGAGCTTTTTCATGGCAGAAATACACTCGGAGGTTTGCCATTGCCTGCCGAGGGGTGACCGCTATTAGAAAAATGTTTTTATTAATTTTGCTTTCACCGAGATTCGAACCAACGACCTCGCTGTGAATTCCGATTGGTAATCACGCACCAACCCATTTGGCTACGGCGGCCGCCTGACATTATACAACATGAAATGAAAGCTATAGCTGACAGGCCGATCTATTCCAAGATGTATCGCTACCCCAAAATACACGCAAAAGAAATTTGTAAACAAATTGATGATATGCTTAAGCAAGGAATCATAGAGGAAAGTAATTCGCCATACAATAGTCCGCTTTGGATAGTCCCGAAGAAAGTCGTAAGCTCTGGAGAAAAATCTTGGAGAGTTGATTACAGAGCCTTAAATAGCATCACAGTAGACGATAAGTTTCCCAAATATAGATGGTATATTTATTTTATATACCATATATATTTTAGTACTATCGATTTAGCGAAATGGTTTCACCAAATTCGACTAAGACAAGAAGACCGGCTGAAAACTGCTTTCTCCATACCATATGGACACTACGTATTCCTTCGCATGCCATTTGGCCTCAAAAATGCACCTGTCACGTTTCAAAGGCTTACTAATAGAATATTACGTGACCAAATTAATATAATACGAGGGGTGCCTTTTATATTTCGGGATTAGAGAACAAAAACAAATTTTAATCATCGAAAATCACTTTATTGTTTTTCAAAATATTCTCCATGAAGATCTATACACTTTTGCATGCGTTTGAACCAAGTGATTCGACAAACTTTTGCCACTCTGAATGAGGTACCTCCAATACATGCATTTTGAATGCCGCAACCGCTTCTTCAGGTGTCGAAAAACGTTGACCTCTCAGTTTGTTTTTTACGTACGGGAATAAAACGAAGTCATTTGGTGCCAAGTCATGACTATACGGCGGATGACCCATTAATTCGATGTTTTGAGTGCTCAAAAATGCAGTTGTTTGAGCCGATGTGTGAGAGCTCGCATTGTCCTGGTGAAGAGTGTTCCGTCTTTGGCGATTGGTTTTCCTAATTTCTTGGAAGACAACTGGCAAACAAATGGTTGTGTATCACTCAGAATTTACTGTTCTGCGTTGTTCTTCGTGCGCGAACAACTTTTGTTGGATTTGGCTCATCTTGAAACACCCATACAGTCGACTGCTGATTCATCCATGATTCATCACCTGTCACGATGTCATAGATGTGTTTCGAAGCCCCGCAATCGTATTTTTTGAGCATTTCCTTCGACCAATCGACACGAGCCTTTTTTTCAGCGATTGGCAAATTGTGTGGGATCCAACGCGAACAAATTTTTTTTAACAGTCAAATGTTTATGCAATATTGAATGTATGCTGGTCCCACCAATGCCTAAGATTGTCTCAATCTCACGATAGGTCACATGACGATCTTGCAACATCAGTTCGCGCACAGCATCAATGGTTTTCGGAACAACAACTAATTTTGGACGACCTTCACGAAATTCGTCTTGGAGTGAACTACGACCACGATTGAACTCACCATACCATCGATAAACATTGGTCCTTAATGGAGCTTCATTGCCAAAAAATGAATTAAGTTCATCCATGCAATGTTGCTGAGTTAATCCACGTCGAAAGTTGTAAAAAGTAATCGCACGAAAATGTTCACGATTTAATTCCATTTTTGGACCGAGATGAATCTTTTAAGTTACTGTAAACAACACAAATAGCGCTGGTATTTCAACACGTTCTGAGTACGTCAAAGCCAAAAAATGTCAAACTCTGCGATACAGCTGTCAGTTGCCATATTGCAACACCAGGGTTGCCAACTCCTGCCAAATAAAAGGCACCTCTCGTACGTCGGTGACTGTTTCCAGCATTATGCGTAACACGCAACCACGCACGGTACCAGTAACAGCACAAAATTCAAAGTTCTTACTAACACACCAAGAGACCTTGCATATGCGAATTGTCGAGTGTTTGACCATATGAGTTCGAATTACTGCGTCATAGCAATGAATTTTTCGTTCGAATTGCATTCTTCTCGTTCGAATGCATAAAAATGTATGAACATAATTCGAAATATAAAGAGATTTTGAATTAATGAGAGGTTCGAAATATCGCAGGTTTCAATTAACAAGAGTCGACTGTATTTGCTTTTTATCAGCAAATGTTTGCTGCTTCAAAATTTCAGCATGCCTCGGCCTTTAAATATTGCTGCTTTACTCGTTGTTGAATAAGAGACCCAGACCTACCATAAATTCGAGTGTTGGTGTATGAAAATACATGCGAATAGATAAAAGCAGCGTGAGACTAATCCTCACATTTGCATTTATTTTTAACCGGCTTCTAAAAGTTGTTGGACTATGGCAATTACAACGGCAAATAATCGTAGTGATAAATATTTATGTAGTTACATATAGGAAATGGCAAGCAAGCCAGCTCCGAACTGGTTAATAGCAGCATGGCAAATGCATGCCAATTATAGAGAGTGTGAACTTTTTGTGTAAAAAAAATCGTTTACATACCCACACATTACGAAAGTAAAAACAATTTCCTTATACCAAAGGGATTTGAATTCACAACCTCAGTGTGCAGCGAGAATCGAGTGAGGAGCAAAGAGTTTCCAACATTAATGGTTAACCTTTCTTGGCATTCGCTGAATCGGGCTGACTTGTTTTATTTTATTTTGCTTGTTCATGTTTATATTTATTTACAGCAGTGCAGCATTAGAAAAAATTCTACTTAGTTGCAGCCATTGCTCCGAGGAAGATATTCCTGGAATCCATTAAATCAAGTTAATAAATAGTTTCCAGCTTAGAGTTGGGTGGTTGAGATGGGGTTATAAATACCTGCCATTAGTGCGAAAAATGTAATAACTCGCAACACATTCTGCTACACAATTTTAGAACGGGTCAACATTTATAAGCAGCCGGTAATTATATAGGGTTCGCCATATAACTTTACGGAATTAAAAATACTATAAAAAAGAAACTACTCAATATTTTTCCAAACTGTTTTTTTTTTTTGTTTTGAAGTACTATCCTTCCGGTTAATGATGGAACACAACTTCATTCATATGGCTGCCTCGGCTAGCCATACACCATCCCATACGATCGGTCCAATTTTTCAATACATTTTCGATTGTATGCGGCTGTATTTCAGCTATGACATCGCGCATGTTGGTCTTCAGTGCATCAATTGTTGCTGGTTTGTTGACATAACACTGGTCTTTGACGGCACCCCAAAGATAATAATCCAACGGCGTCAAATCGCAGCTTCGAGGCGGCCAAACGATATCAGAATTTCGGCTGTTAATGCGATCTTCGAAGACAGTGCGCAAAAGATTGATCGTAGCATTCGCTGTGTGGCAAGTAGCGCCTTCTTGTTGGAACCAAATGCCACCAATATCCTCCTCTTCAATTTCTCGGAACAAAAATTCGTTCAACATGGCCCGGTAACGCTCTCCATTGACGGTTACGGCCACTCCTCGCTCATTAACGCACATACGCTTCATTCGGTGCTTTTCTTCTTCCCATTGCCGTACGTAATTTTCGTACACATTCTGCAACATTACCATGATTTTCAAAGTAATGTCGCAATATTTCCCAGCATTCTTTGAGCGTATACACAACCGTTTTCGTTCATTGTCATTGCTTTCTTGCAGGACATAGGGCACCAACAACACCTACGCGCCATCTTGTCCGATTACTGGATAACGCCTTCACCTATATGCAGCCTAACCCGGTTTGAGCAGTCTCGCAATCCACATTTCTTTTCCAGGTTTCTCTTGGCCTGCCAGGCACTCTTTCTCTCGTCTGTAAGTGAGTTCCATTCCATTGCCTTATTCGCAAATCCACTTCGAGCTCTGTCTTCTAATCCAAATGTCGGCTGGCGACTCCATGCCTGACATTATTTTTGCCCAGAAAATTCCGAATATAATTCTTAGAAAGTGGTTGGCAAAAACTTGTAATTAACTGATTGTATCTGTGGGGATTTTCCAGCCAGAGCTACTGTACACCAGTACCGACAGTGCATTCGTCTTGAAAAGCCTAACCTTTAAACTGGAACTCGGGTTATTGTTTCGCCATACACAGTACAACAACTCGGATGCCCCTCTGGCTTTTTCGATTTGGGAGCGTATGTCTACATCAGTGCCACTGGGTGATGACTGGCCAACCCAGTTGACTTAATTTTTATCCGCAAATTAAAACACGAAATTTAGATTGAAAAAACAATTCTTTATTTTATAAACGTAAATTATTTCGAACCGAAGCAAAAAAGGGCGATGAAGTAATTTATGCTTAATTAATTACCGATACCGGGGGAGCTGTGATGGCAAAGGAAAACGAAACTGTCTGGCCAACGAAAACGAAACTGTATCAAAAGGTGCGTAAGCTGGTCCTTTTATAATGGTTTTGGGCACCGCTATCCCTTTATCGATGCTAGGTGAAGGGGAGATCACGCGAAGACGATGCGACGTGGGCTTTATGTATTTTTTCGGCATACATATGTATCGATGTGCATGTATGTTGTTGGCAATGCAGATGTACTAAATTCTGCACAACGAAATGATGAGTAAGTGATAACAACAAAGTGTAAAGCAGCGAAGAGCGAAGTGAACGATGAAATGATGAGTAAGCGATAACAACAATGTGCAAAGCAGCGAAGAGCGAAGTGAACGATGAAATGAAATGTGAGCGATAGAGAAGTGAAAGGAATAGGATGAGCCCAAATTGTGGGTGATGCGAAAAGAAAGTTAGGGTGAGCCCAAATTGTGGGTGATGCGAAAATAAACCTTAAACCCTTAACAGCCACCATCCGGGGCAACTTTGCAGCCGAGGTAAATAAATTCCTCCACTGTAGCGATAGGGTTACCTGCAAGCTCCACACACCCACCCATCTTATTTGCGAGACTCATCACCTTTGCCTTGATATAGTAAATTTTAAGGGCAGCAGACCAAACTTTGAATTCATTTCAACTTTCCTATAAAGCGGGGATCCCATTGCGTTAAGTTCGGAAAGGCTATGTGCCAGGTGGCATACGTCGTCAGCGCAGTCGATGTGTTGTAGTGCGCTACTTTTCGTCCTTTCAGGACCGCAGTTGTGAAGAGGGATTAGGGCTGCTTCGAGGACGGAATAATACGGGTGATACAATACATCCCTGCAAACTCGGCTTCGAACTTTGTAAGCCACTTGTGCAGCACACGGCATCATAAATTGTTCTAATTATTGAAATGGAATGGATTTTTTCGGAATGCCTCGACGGCACATACCGTCTCTGTGCACGCTGTCTAAAGTTTTTCCAAAATCAATGAATATCAAATTAAGGTCAGCTCTGAACTCTGCGCATTGTTCGATGATAATTCTTACAGCGTTTATATGGTCATCACAAGAGGATCCTGCTCGAAAATCATCTTGGGCGCAGTCGATTGTGGAATAAAGGTGATCACTTAGCTCATCCTGGATGTTGCAATCTTAGATACCGCGGGCAGCACGCAAATACCTGGCCAATTATCACAAGCTCTCAGAACACCCTTTTTGGGATTTTGATAATAATACCAACAGCCCATTCAGTCGGAAAACTTTCGCTATCCCATGTTTTGCTGTTGGGAGTGTGAAGCAATTCTGCAGCAAAATCGGGGTGCGCCGTGAAGAATTCATCAATCAATCAATCATCAATCCCTGCTGCTTTGTTGTTAGGTAATGATTTGATAGCTCCTTTCTCTTCGTTGACACTGGGAGCATTGGCTCTTATTCGAGTGGTGTTGTTAAGGGAATCCGTCTTGCAAAATGGTCTTCTTCTGTAAGCAACAGACGACGGAGGGACGGGATGGTCCGCGCACAGGCGAGATTACTGTTGATCAGTTGTTTGACCTCTTCAGCTTCGCAAGCCAGATTGTTAATTATCTCTTGTGGTTGCCTTCTGCTTCCACCTATATTGAGCATCCAGGTCTTTACGTTTCTCGGCGGTTTTTGCTGCTACTACACAGTTGAGCCTTTAGTTCGGCATGCTCCTAAATGAGGGTCCATGTTTCATTGGATATCTACGACTGAAATCCTTGCAGAGGTCTGCCGATCGTGTTGTCACCGACTGAGCGGAAAACAGCTTTAATTTTTCCCATTGTAGCTCCGCTGCGCTGTCCGTTGGTCTTGAGAGCTCGGATGCACGCGTTTCTGCAAGAAACTACTATACCGCTGGGCTCTACATTTACTTTTTGCAATCGTAACGCTTCTGTAAGCAGAGGTAGCGCTGATTTTTTATTTTTTTTCCGATAACTTTGTTAATTTATATGATTTTTTTTTAATATATTGCAATTAGAAAAATGTTTCAAATGAAACTTTAAAACTGTCGTTTCTCCATTTTATATTAATATTTTTCGCTATATCCTTAGACTTTTAATCAAAAAATTGTGTAGCTATCAGAAATATTCGGATATCAAATACTTTTTAGTAAATAATTGAAGAAGTAAATGATCAATAGATTTTGCGTCAAGTTTGAAGAACTTTTTACACGAGACATAGGTATATCCGAAATATCGCAAAAAAATAAAAAGTTCAAAAAATTAAAGAGCTAAAGTCGGTATTCTGTGGATCCTACCTCAATTTGCTTCAACATTTTTTCAAAAAAAATGCCTAAATAGAATTAGGATTTGCCTTAATTGCACTCAAATGTGAAATTTCTGTCTAATTCGAGTTTAGTCATTAATTTCTTTGGTAGGTTAGGATAGGTTAATATGGTTGCCCAGGGAATGGGCACACTTGGACGAAGAAAGATTCGTCCTTTGTGATACCATTATGAAGGGGGTGAGGTGAGAGAGAAAGATCGATGGGATGCAGGGAGAGGGCGAGGAGCGGTTAGGAGCATGCGGATTACGAAGGATGACTATGCTTGCGTCAACCACTTTATGCTGCTGATGAAATTCATCAGATTTTTAATGTCAGCGCCAGCTATATCAGCAGGCGTGGCAAAGAAGTAAGAGCCAAGATGCCTGGATCTTAGCCCCGCCAGAGCAGGGCAGCTAAGGAGAAGGTGCTGAGATGATTCCACCTCATCCTCCATACATCCAGCGCAAAACGGGCTCGAGGTAATTAAAAGTCTCACAGCATGCATTCCTCGCGCGTTGTGTCCTGTGAGAGAACCCACGAGATTAGAGAGCTGATATTTTGTCAGCCTCAGAAGCTCGCCCGAGCGCCTCCGCTCCACGTTCGCGACCTTACACGTTTGGGTACTTGCCCAGCGTTCGCTGAGTTGGTGCGATGCCCATCTTTCCAGGAGCAGATCGCAGGTAGTCAGGGGGATCCCAATTCTCTCCCTTCGCAGGGAAATCACCTCACATGTCCCTTGTCTGGCCAGCTCATCCGCCTCACAGTTTCCCGTAATGTCGCTGTGACCAGGAATCCAGATGAGGCTGATGTCAAAGAATTCGGACGCAGTCGAAAGCGAGGCCAAGCATTCGTTGACCAATTCCGAATGCACCGTCATAGACCCGAGGGCCGTTATTGCCGCTTGGCTAGTACGCATTTTAGCAGCCAATCAGCTGTCTCCTCTATTGCGGCTACCTCTGCTTGGAACACACTGCAGTGGTCCGGTAACCTGAAATCTTTGGTAAATCGATATTAAATTTCTGTCACAATTTGAGAGAACAACCAAATTCGAGTTTAGCCTTCAGTTATTTTTCATGCCACGAGTAGTAGCCAAACTCGAATTTTGTTCTCATTCCAGAAGTATAGATCTATAGTTTCAAATCCTAAGCAGCTTGAATTAAGGTATGAGTTCTAGACAAAATCTTGCCACAGCTTAAGTCAAGATAGTATTTAGAAATCAAGTAAATTTTTTCCCCCTTACGCATGAAATCGCAAAATAACATATTTTAAAATGCTTGCTCAAAAAGCCTTGATTTTAGGCAACGCTTTAAAATTTAAAAATTCGCTGTCGAACAGATTGGCCTGCATGGCAGGCATTGTGTACGAAAGCTAATCGTATCTACATACATACATACATATGACGGTAATACTTACTTGTGATATTTTAGTAACAGTTTTATTTGTGTGTGTATGTGAGTTGAAATTAAGAATTTCCGCATCAAGTAGCAACATTGTATATTCTTACGCCAACGTTATTTCTCTCAGAAACACACACACATTTTATCACACAAAGCAGAGTTATCAGAAAGAGTGAAATCAACACCACGCAAACAGATTATTGCAGCTTTACGCCAGACTGAACACATACATGCATATGTACTTATGTATATGTGTCAACAAAGCCATTAAATACCACAAAGCTGTTTATTGCGAATGTCTCTCCGCATAACTTCTGTTCCGTTGCCCATAACAAAAAAAAGGAGAATTAAATGTAGGAGATTCTTAATGCTCACTACAATTTATGTTTTTTATACTCATAGAGTATTTACGTGTGAAAGGATGAGTACATAAGCGTATTAATGGAATCATACTTGGGCGTAGGTTGAGCTCCATTGCGAGAGAAGTGAGTAAAAATTTGAGAATTTGGTGTAAGGCAAGGCATTGCTGCTTTAAGTAATACACATACATATATAAATTAGTTCTCATTTTAAATAAAATACACCAAAATATCAAACCGTACTTCGGTGCAAAGTGTAATTGTGAATTTCTTGTATATAAACAGTTAAACACGTTTTCTTCGCTCTCCCATTTTTTGGCTAAACTACGTTTTTAAGGTGTAAAAAGTGCTTGAACGAAGAAAATTAGTCAAATTTCAAATTCAATATAAATCGAAAAATCAATTAAAAAATGGGACTAACAAATATCAAAGAGCGTATATATGCATCCTAAATGTATGCTTTAATATTGATAAAGGATTAAAGAACCATGTTAAGCAGCGGTTCAATGTTGGCTTAACACATTCAAGAATGATTTGGATGGCTGTTCAGCATGCACGATATACATAATTACCCAGTAGAAAAAAGAAGGAGTGAAAAGCGATTACAGAAGCTCTTCTTTGGAATCGGGAGGGCCTTACCATCTCCATGATTTCCTTAATTATTTTTTATATGAAATGAGCCAAAACGCAAGGCATTGCATTTTCGCTTGCGACGGAACATCTTATAGAAGGTGTTATTGCAAGTCATTATGCCACCGCTTGTACGAGAATGCTTTTGAGAAGGAGCTGTCTTCAAGCACTTCACAAACGCCTGGCAGTATGCCCTTCTTGCTCGCTTACTTTGTAAGGGCTGCAGGAAGCCGTCTTTGTCATGTGATGTTATCTTACTTCCAAGCAGCAACGATAATTTCAAAAAATTATTTTAATTTTAATAATTATAAGTATTTTAATAGATGATTTATTTATTTATTTATTTTTTATAAATATGAATTTTAAACAAAAAAGATAAATAAATGTAATTAAATTATTTTTTTCTTAGCAAGGCATGTACTCTTGTGTACTCGATTCTTTGCGATTTTGAAACCTTTTTTAAGTTCAACAATATAGTTGTCCCATGTAATTACGCTTTCTGCAACAGATTCTACAATTGAAAGGAAACACTTATGTTAGATATTGGATTGAAGATTATTGTTATTGCAACTTACTATACAAAATATCATTTACGTTTTTATAACATTTAAATGATTCTTTTCCTTGTATGCCGTCGTAATTGAAATTGAGGAATACGTCTTTTCCAAATAAATTGTGGATATTTTTGCAAATGCCACCCCTTTCACATATTTTTGTTATGGTATTAATCTGTAAGTAAAAGACAATTTATAAGTTCATCTATTATATGGAGAACTGAATGAAGTATTTATTTACAGTCATGGAGTAACGACCAAGAAAAATTTTTAAAATATTTTTAATGTGGTTTTCTTACTCGTTATCTGTTTCATATAAATATATGTCATAAAAAAGTAATTAGGCTTTTTATTTACCAATTCATACTCTGCAAGGTTTGGTATTTCTTCCTCAAGTCGCTTCAATTCATCGATGTTTTTTATTGGAAACATTTGAATTATGTGGGAGTTTTGTTGATTTTTGGTTGCTAGCTGGCGTACGTATATTTTTATGGATGCTAGCTCATTCACCACAATTAATTCATTTTGGCTTAAAACAGTTTCTTGCAGTTGTTTTATAGTTTCGCTCTGTTGAGTTACCAACGCTTTTAAGGCACTCATTTCCAATTCAAATTTATTTAGTTGCTCGTATGACTTTGTAACGCCTAAGTTGCCAGTCATTCGCCGGAAAACATTCTTGTTTTCTGCCATTTTTGCCTTAAAATTATGTCAAAGTTTAATTAGAATTTTTTTAACTGCATACAGCTGTGTAGTAGAGGAATAAGCACGTGAGTATTTTCATATGGTAAGCACATTATTTTGCAAACAATTTCATTGACATTAAAAATGTCGTTGTCAAGATCTGATTTAATTTCTCCTGTGCAGATGCCTAAAGACGTCATTGATTGCAGTGGTTCGTCAAAAAAGTTTTTTAAATTTTGTATTTTCAAGCCTTTAACACGTCCTCCAGCCTCTTCCAAGAAGCCTGCCACTTTAATTAGGGTAAATGGGCTTATACTCGTACAACAGAAATCATCTGGGGAGTTGGTACTTAGGAACCAGTTTTTAGTTCTGTAGCTTATAATTCTGCCATGTCGATTTCTTATAAATCTCTCCTGTTCTTCACGTAAACCAATATCAGCATTATAATATCTGTTATGGACTTGTTCCAAAATTTTAGATGGTTTTCTGATATTTCTTTTTAAATTTTGCATAAAATTTTCAAAATCAAATGCTGAAAAACTTGGTAGTACACCCATGTCTACCACGCATTGACTAATATGGAGTAAGTTGTGTATGTTAAATGTAACACTATTTGCACCAAATATTATTGGAAAATTTTCGACAAACAAGGTCAATAACTCATTTGCTGTAATAACATTCGAAGCGAAGTTCGCAGGAGTAGATAGTAATCTATATGCCGAATGAAGGAGTAAAAATTCATAATAAAAGTTTTCGTCAACCATACTTTTCAACACAACTGGTCCAGTGTAGAGAATAAATTGACGAAATTCCGTGGCTTTCCATCGTGAAATTTCGTCAAAAGATCTCGGTTTTCTCTGAAAATCGTTCGTAATATATGAACTTAATGATAATAACCGAGTGGATAACATTTTCTTTCTGTCGATGGTGATTGAAACATCTATTTTCCCATTAAATAGAATGTCCAACATCTTTTTCATAACGCCTAAGTCCAACAAGTGCATAGGCTCCAACGGAAATTGTGTGATCATTTTTATGCCAATTGTTTGTAGACTGCTTGGATTATTTTTAAACATCTCTTTGTGAAAATCAGGTTGTTTTCTTTCATTAAAGTCATTGTCGGTTCTTAATAGCGATGATTTAGTTTTGAAAGTTGTAACATTTTTAATTCTTTCCCTTCTCTGGTAACATTTACCGCAGCCTGCTAAAGCGTTATGACCCTTAGTATCACACATGAAGGAACGTGCTGGTGTATCACATATAAAAGCTCTGATTTCGAATTTAAATTCCCGGCTATTCAGCACAAGGCCATTTTCTTTTAATATCTTTAGTTCAGTTACCAAGTCGTGAAGATAAGTATCTACATTATGCGGTTTTTTTTTACCCATATAGGTTCCAATCAAGAATACTTTAATTTTTCGGATATTAACAATTCTTCCAATTATTTCCCACAAACTTTCTAAACTGCTTTTATAAAGTGGTAGTCCATCCACTCCAATATCAAGTATGATTTCGTCATAATCGGACAAAGCACATTCGGGTATTTTTCTTAGCTGCTTTTCTAACCCAATGTGCAAATATTTTCCAGGGGACACAGTTCTTAAAACAGCTTTTGACTTACCATGTTTAAGCAGTCCAGCTAGGGAAATTGGCTCATTTAGTCCTTCTGAATTTAAAATATTTAACATCGCTTGTATACAAGCCCTTGTTGGATGGTAGTTGCTGTACCATTCTTCTAATTTATCAATTAAATTCTTTTGCATTTGGTTATCTATTCGCATTTTGTTATCTACTACACTTAAACTAGAAACATTTATTTCATCACTTTCTTGTAAAACTATCTTGTAACTATCATTTTTTCTGCATTACACTTTTTTTTTGGGGCTTCTACTTTTTCATTCTTTCTTTCACATAGCTTAAGTTTGCGTATTAAATTATTTCGTTCCTTTAAAATTTTTCTTTTTATAGAACTCGCGGTCATTCCTCTTCTACCCATCTTTTTATTTATTTAATTTACACTCACTCTTTTTATTATATATTAAATTTTACTTAAGTTATTTCTAACTTTCCGAAGCACGTCTTTTCATCACAAAAATACACTTTTAATAAATTTACAGAAATGAACGCGTCGCTTTTCTTTGTTTGTACCGCTATAACTGTAAATTTCGACAATTGTGTATACAAACGTTAGCTCGTAGCTACGTAGCGGACAGTTTATTTTGCAACACCTTGCCTACTCACTTCTCGAGAAGGGGCACTGGAAGCGCTCTGTGAGCAGTGCTGTTGACATAAGCATTTCACTTGCTTAGAAGCTGTTCTGTAATAGCTTATGAAGGCAAGATATTGCACCATTTCCTTCTGGGTACATACACGATACTCAACATGATACACCTATATACATACAATGCGATTCCCAACCTTATTTTTCTCATATTCATCGAGCTGAACTTATTGAAGGGTTGGGACGTGTAAATTCTGTTTAAGAAAAAATTAATGCAAGGATGAAAATAAAAGAAATCAAAAATGATTGGGATAGGGAAAGCAAATTTAAACAAAGATGAGAAGATAAAGATAATGCTAAAAAAACAAAATGGAAATAGAGAAAAAAAAATGAATCTGAAAATGCAATTGAATAATGTCATAGGAATTATTATTAGTCGAAATTAAACCACGGGTGAAAAATTTCAAAGTTAGTCAGTTAAGTTCATGGCGAAAAGACTTTGACAGCTGTGCACATTAACAGACCGTTAACCGGCTCTCGGCGATTTCGACAGAATTAGATGATTGGCTGATGTAGCAGGGGTTAGGAATCGGCAAGAATGATAGAAACACGATTGCGCCCATCAGAGAGTGCGTGACGTCACGTTTGCCGAGTTATGCAGTGTAGCCAACCATTTCCTCTTCGCAATAAATTTAGTGTTTTTTTATACCCAAAATGCGAAAACTTTTAAGTTTCGTGTTTGTTTCTTTTTTTAATTCAAAGCTACCGAAACTATAAGTCAAAAAAAAAAACTGTATTATTAAACAAAAGAAGGTTAGAAAAGGTCACTCTGAGAATATTTTAGTGCTAATGAAAATTTGTTGATTGTGCAAATTTAATTTTTTGTTCCTTTTAAGGTTATGCAAGAATATTAAATCTTATTTTCTCAACTCTTCTTAACATTGAAAACCTTTCTACACATTTTAAAAAGCGTTTAAATTTACTGAATGCGAATTAAAGCCATAGAGATGTAATTATTTCTTCCGGTCATCAATCCTTAGTGGGACATAGGGCATCGATAGGTGTATTCATAGTAAAAATAAGCAAAAAAAATACAAGAAAATACTGAAAAAATCATAATGACATTTTTACAAAAAGAGTACCTTATCTAGTTACATAACCTCAATTTAGTGAATAAGTCGTTCCCTTAACAAAAGAGACTCGCTTAACAAAAAAAACTCCTAAATTAAAATTGTACATAAGCATAACACATTTATTTAAATAAAAACGCTCATTTTAAAGACAGTTTGTCACGCATACAAAGTTCTTTGAGTAATTCAGTAAAAATTTGGTGTTTTATTTTCTTTAAGTGGGCATTTTAGTACGTTTTTATATCCAAAGCTAGGCAACACTGCAGTAGCGAGAGAGAGATTTGACTGTCGAAAGCAGAAGAACACCAACAACAACTGCAATCACGGGCAATGCTACCAGATGTTAAAAAAAGTAAATCTACATAAAACTGAGTGAATTATTGAACTAATTTTTAAAATATGTATATTTTACAAAATTATAAAGATTACATTTTAATTAAAACAGACTAGAAAAATGTCATGAAGAAAAAACTAAAACTCCGAGATTAAATAACAAAAAAAAAGCTAAATCAAGTTACGAAAATGGTAATCTGGCCCTACTGGTGCTAATACGATGTCATTCAATGTCAAACTGCTAAGAGCAAAGTAACGGTACCGCTATAGGCGCCATATTATTATTCTTTCCATTATGAGGAATCGGTTTGCTTACGAAAACACGAATACTGTGTTAGTTATATACGTTCCCTTTACTTCGTTGCCAGCTGAATAATTACTGATTGGACGATTGTGTGAATAGGTGTGAAGCGAGCAGACCGAATAAAGCTGCCGAGTACTCCCAAGGATGATAGAGGTTAGGGGTATGCCTTCCGAATTCGCTTTGTCGTAAGAGCCCATGAATCAACAAACAAATAAAAGGGGAATTATTTGTTTGTGAAGAGGGATAATAGGCGAAATCAATGGAAACAACCAAAGAAAAAAAGTATGCGCACACACACACACGTTCTTGCCGCGGCGTCTTCCGCATAAAACTGCAAACAAACTACATTTCGAGGCTTCATTTTAATTTGTGCTTTCAATTTCACAATTTAACACACGGCGCTTTTTTTCATTAGTTTGTTTAGTTTAAATCTCACAAATCGCAATATTACCAGGCCATTTACTGGATCTTCACAAATATGTAATTTCTCCTCCTTCTGTTTGTTTTGTATTGCGAAGGGGGCTGACGTCAGGCTTGTCGAAAACACGAAAAATAAAGTAACTGTTTTGGGAAGACGCCACCTTCTTCTTCTTCTTCTCAATTGGCGCGATAACCGCTTACACGAAGGTCCAAAAATCTTACGCAGAATCATCCTCTCAAACACTCCAAGCGTCGCTTCATCGGATGTTGTCATCGTCCACGCTTCTGCGCCATACGTTAGGACGGGCATGATGGGAGCCTTATAGAGTTCTAGTTTTGTTTGTCGAGAGAAGACTTTACTACTCAACTGCCTACTTAGTCCAAAGTAGCACTTGTTGGCAAGAGAGACTCTACGTTGGATTTCAAGGCTGACATTGTTATCGGTGTTAATGCTGGTTCCTAAATAAACGAAGTCTTTTACAACTTCGAAATTGTAACTGTCAACAGTGACGTGGGTGCCGATACGCGAGTGCGCCGACTGTTTGTTTGAAGACAGGAGGTACTTCGTTTTGTCCTCGTTCACCACCAAACCCATTCGCTTTGCCTCTTTATCCAGTTTGGAGAAGGCAGAACTCACAGCGCGGTTGTTAAGGCCGATGATGTCGCTATCATCGGCATACGCCAACAATTGTACGCTCTTATAAAATAATGTGCCTGAGGGACTAAGTTCTGCGGCGCGTACGAAGCTCTCCAACATCAGGTTAACGAAGTCACACGACAGCGAGTCACCCTGTCTGAAGCCTAGTTTGGTATCAAACGGCTTGGAGAGGTCCTTCTCAATTTTGACGGCGCTGCTGGTGTTGAGCAACGTCATCTTGCATAGCCGTATTAGTTTTGCGAGGATACCAAATTCAGACATCGCGGCATACAGATAATTCCTTTTCGTGCTATCGAATGAAGCTTTGAAATCGACGAAAAGATGGTGTGTGTCGATTCTCCTTTTATGGGTATATTCCAAGATTTGGCGTATTGAGAATATCTGGTCGATGGTAGACTTTCCAGGTCTGAAGCCACACTGATAAGGTCCAGTCAGTTGGTTGACGGTGGGCTTCAGCCTTTCATACTACATATTCGCTAGAACCTTATAGGCGATATTTAGAAGACTAATCCCGCGGTAATTGGCACAAATTGCAGGATCGCCCTTCTTATGGATTGGGCAGAGCACACTTAAGTTCTAATCGGCAGGTATGCTTTCATCCGACCATATTTTGCACAGGAGCTGATGCATGCACCTTACCAGCTCCTCGCCGCCATGTTTGAATAGCTCAGCCAGCCGTCCGTCGGCGCCCATGGCTTTATTGTTCTTTAGCCGCTTTATCGCTATTCTCACCTAGTCATGGTCGGAAAACGTTTTTCTTAAACATTTTTTTCAACTATATTTTTGTGACTTTTGAAACACCTCCCCTCAGATTTTTTATTTACAGCTTAAACTATCCTTAGTATGACGGATATTTTCTTTAACGATGGGTCTAAAAAGGAAATAGGTTCTGGAACTGGATCTTACGTAAACGATAGTAATAAGTATCGTAATGCTATGGAAGGAATGGCAACTGTCAGGCTGCACTGAAGCCCCTGGAGAACGCGAAGCAAACTTCAAAGTTTGTTCAAGAATCTAAGAAGAAGCTTAATTTTGTTCGAAGACGGAATAAGCTTGTACTTATATGAGTTCCAGGACACCGCGGTGTTCGAGGAAATGAAAGTGGAGTTAAATTGGCCAACTGTGGGTCAGCGATTCGTCCACTGGGATCAGAGCCAATAATCGGAATCAGTTCTACAGGAATCATAAACTGGATCAGGGATTACGTATGCAATTTACATAAAGAGCGAAGGTCCGGCCTAGAACGCTGCAGAACTGCAAAGTGTTTTGTGACAAGCCCGTATAGAAAACTGTCAAACTTCTAAAACTTGAGAAGTTCGACAGGGCACAATTCATGGGCAACATCATTAAGAACCCGATTTGCTTGTCTTACTTAGCGAAGAGGAGCATTTTCTCCTGCGTAAGTGTCCTGCATTTGCTAGAGCAGGGCTGCGAATTATGGCTTCCGATGCCATGAAACGAGTTTTCTTCGTTCTCTAAAACTGGAGGATATTTATAGATTGGCCAAAGAATTTGGAAAATTCTCAGAGGTCTAGCTACCTCTATTTCTCTATTCTATGCAATCTTTTTCCTTGTGTTACATCTCTTCTTCCCTTCTTTCTTCCCTCCTTCACTATCTACCCTTTCACTTTCCAGCGCTTTAAATACATTGAGCTTTTCATCCAGAGTGTTTTAGGAGTTAGCAAATCTCTCGATGCTTCTTGGCTCGACTTTTCAAATTTCAAAATTTCAAAGCTCAGTAAGCTCTGCAAGTTATGTAATAAGACCGCCCTAACTTTCCGGCGGCCGCCGTGGCTGAATGGGTTGGTGCATGACTACCATTCGGAATTCAGAGAGAGAACGTCGGTTCGAAACTCGCTGAAAGATCAAAAATTAAGAAAAAGTTTTTTTCTAATAGCGGTCGCTCCTCGGCAGGCAATGGCAAACCTCCGAGTGTGTTTCTGCCATGGGAAAGCTCCTCATTAAAAAAATATCTGTCGTTCGGAGTCGGCTTGAAACTGTAGGTCCCTCCATTTGTGGAACAACATCAAGACGCACACCACAAATAGGAGGAGGAGCTCGGCCAAACCCAAAAAAAAGGGTGTAAGCGCCAAAAAAAAAAACTTTTCGAGTTAAATAAAAAAATACTAAAAAAATACTAAAAAGCAGTACTAAGAACCCAGTAAAAAATGCAACTGCAGCGAAATATAGCTTGCTTTTTATCTTAATGAAAATGCCGCCCGCGCCATTGCTTTGCCACCACCAAAGTTTTTATTATTTTTGACATACGCACCTCGTTGGTACCCAAAACAACCCTAATTACCAATAAGAAGCGTACGAGTCTGGGTCTGTCTAGTTGCATTTTTTTCATCGGAGAACAAAACATTTTCCCACTCAGTTTCACACTGCATCTGTTTTTATCTCAACAAAAGTCTAAATAAAAGTCCAAACTCGCTTAGCTGTGATGCGTTTTAAACACTGGCTTACATACCGGCTTTTTCCATTTTACGTAATCCGTGTTATATTTCTTCAATGATCTCAAAATTGTTAAGGGGTTAGGGATCGTCAGAGGCTCGAAAAAATGATGATTTTCAATAGTTTTTTTTTTTTGCTAGTCAATTGCTTTATTTTACAAAAATAAAAACATTAATACATCATGTTTCGACTTGACATTAGCAAAGTTTCAAAAAAAAATTAATAATTGTAAAAGTTATCGCTGTTTGTGTGGAGCCCGTTTCTCCAGAAGTCCCTTGCGGTGTTCATCACAAGTCCTTGGAGATTCATCTAAAATCAATCAGGAGAGAGAAATTAGTTTTATTAATAGATAGTATTGTGGCTGATCGCAGATTTTTGTTTTTGTTTTCAAAATTAACACTATGGCGGCTTCAGGAAATGTTTTTCAGATTTTCGAGAAAAAAACCGGCAATTAATTGTTAATCAAAAATCAAAATTTTTGAAAATAAAATCCTTCGACCAGGCACGAGTTTTTTATGTTTCTCAAAAGTAGTTTACATTTTATTGAAATCTACCAAGCGGTTTTTAAAATACAATGATCACCAGTTCAAAAAAAAAAGTTTTCAGAAAAACGCATTTAAAGTTTTGCTATCTGTTTCGGAGCGCCCGAGCGCCCTTTGTTGATTGTTGAATAACTCGAAAAGAATTTGTCGGATTCAGTTTAAATGTTCACATAATATTTTTAAGATATTATACTTTAAGAAAATGCAAAACAAATAATTAAATTTTTTGAAAATTCTTTGCTACATTAAGAAACTCAAATAATTTTTTTTTTTAATGTATGGAATTCATTTATTTTTTTTTTCAAGTTGAAGGTCATTAAATTTTATTAAATGTAGCTTAACTAGTTTTAAAAATAATGGAATTTAAATGCCCCCCATGCTCGTTGACACAAGTGCGGCATCTTAGTAAAAAGTTGTTCATTGCTGCTTTGAGAGTTGCGACAGGAATAGCCGCAAATGTTGCCCGAATGGATTGTTTTAGTTCATCCAAATTTGTTGGCTTTGTTTTATAAACTTCTTGTTTACATAAACCCCACAAGAAAAAGTCAGGTGCAGTAAGGTCAGGCGACCTGGGGGGCCAACGAAATTCGGAGTTTCTTGAAATCAGTTTATTGGGAAATTTTCGTCGCAACTCTGTCATAACAGTCTGGGCTATGTGAGACGTTGCCCCATCTTGTTGAAACCACACAGAGTTGAAAGGAATTCTCTTTCGGCGTAGTTCTGGATAGAAAAATTCTTTCAGCATTTTCAAATAACGGTCTCCAGTAACCGTAACGGTGTGACCATTTTCTTCAAAAAAATAAGGCCCGACAATACAGCGTGAAGAAACCGCACACCACACTGTCACGCGAAGAGGATGCAATTCCGTCTCGTGGAGTATCTGTGGTTTAGAAGTACTCCATATTCGACAATTTTATTTGTTCACATTGCCGTTTAAATCGAAATGGGCCTCATCAGACATGAAAAGGCAGTTTAACATGTTTTGGTCTTCTTCCACCATTTGCAGGATCTTCTGGTAAAATTCCAAGCGAATCGGCAAGTCTGCTGCATTCAGTTTGTTAGCCATTTGAATTTTGTAGGGAAATAAGTCTAAATCTTTGAGCATTATTGTTTGCAAAGACTGTCGGCTGACACCAAGTTGAGCAGATAAGCTTCTTGTTGAAACCCTTGGATTGCTTTGTATAGCTGCAGCTACAGCAGCGATCGTTTCCTCCGTCCGAACCGGTGGGTTTCGATGATAAGGCCTTCTTGCGACTGTTCCTTGCTCAGCAAAATTATTCACCAGTCTCATTATGGTCCATCTGCTCGGGGGATCGCCGCCAAACATCCGCCTGTACTCTCTCTGTACCAAAAGTTATCCATTTTAATAAATTTTAAAGATCAATCTGCAAATTAAAACAAAAATGGAACAGATAACTTAAAAAGAAAAAAAGTTATTCAATTTTTTTTTGGTAGCGGCTTTCATCAGCCACCCTGTACCTACCTCAAGGCTACAAATAAATCATTTTGTAAATGACAAAAATGTTTGGCTCACTTAACATAGAATCGCTCACCTTGCTAATTTCAGTGTGTCATTTTTAAGGAATTAAAGCAAAGAAATTTTCTCCTCAAAGCTCAAAGTGCCATAGAGGATTTTCTTTCACTTGATGAAATGTAATTTGCTTTTGCCATAGGCTAAGAGAACATTTTTTTTTATTCATATGCTCCTTTTTGTATTATTGTCTTTACCAAGTTAACAGAGATAGCCATATTCTTGTTTTTTTTTTTACTAATTTTCTATTTTTGTTCCATTTTTTTGTCTTTGCCCAGTTCACACGCCATTCAAACTTTGGCAATTATAGGAAGTGATGATATTGGCTAACGCATGTGCCACATGTGAATTACTACTGACCTTCATTCTATACGCACACTTAAATATATACACACATATACATATGTGTGTGTGCTATACACATACAGACACATATACGAACTTAACTGCCAATAACTTTGGCCTTTGGTTTTCGTCTTGACCGAAATAACAGCCAGTGAAATATTTGCACATTCAAATAGGAAATGGAGCAACGGAAAAAATGTCGATTCTTTTGGTGTTTGAGTTTCCACTTTTTTGTGTTCAGAAAGAGAAGAAGAGAACACAATTGTAAGCCTGAATTAGTGTCAATGTTGTTGGAAATTTATTTGTTAAAGGCTCGTAAACTTGTACGAATAATTGCAAAAACTTTGAATTGGAGTTTCCTTCTCCCCCACTTGCCTACAACTGTGGCATATTTTGTTGTGCCGTATGTTGAATCTCGCTGTGTGCTCTTCTACCTTCCAGTGTCCTGTGAGAACTGCGATTAGTACTGAGATGTTGGGTCGGCCGTAGTCAAGCAATTGTTTGGTCCTCGAAACGTCATAATCAGGTCTAGGAAACATTGTACGGGTTGGTGGGTCCTTCCATTGCCTACGTATACTGCGGTAATAGGGAGAGTCTAGCTCTCTCTTAATCGGGCTGAAGGCAACTTCTGCAGATTACGCTGCAGTCAAGCTAAGGCGGATACCAGCATAGCAGGCTCATCCCTCTTCTCGTTACCCTCGATGTTCCCATGGCCTGAAACCCATAAAAAATAATTGATAAGTAAATAATTGGCGCATACACTTCTGTTAGGTGTTTGGTTGAGCTCTTCGTTTTATTTGTGGCGTGCACCCGTTTGTTGTTCCACAAATGAAGGTACCAAACGGCAAATGGTGTTTATGCCCCATTGTCTGCCGAGGGACGATCGCTGTTAGAGGAAACTTCGTGTATCATTTGGGTGTTTCTTGCACGAAGATTCGAACCTTCGAATCACGAAGATTCGAACCTCCCTAACACCAGTCACATGACTTATTCACAATGGGCAGTTACTTCTTGCCATTCTGGCCCAACTTATCGAACATACAGTACCAGTAGCAGTTACTGGTGGTACATGTAATTAATTTCGTATTTGTTGGTTGGTTGGTTTAAGGGTGACCCCGCATTGGAGTGTCACATAGACCGCAAGTTGGGTCCGTTGTGTTGCCCTAGACCTCATTATATTATATAATTTCCCCACCTAACCGAGATGTTTATTATAGATTTTGGTCCAAAATATTAATTCGTTTCGAGAATTTAATGAGAGATTCGATTTTCAGGTCCGAGAGTACTGAAAGATTATCAATTGTTGGAGAGCCTAGAAGAGCGAATCGACTTCTGGCTAGACCGGGACAACTGCACAGCAAATGTCTGCTCGATACTTCCTCATCTTCGTCCTCGCAGTATCTGCACAGGTCGTTTTGAGGAACCCCGAGCCGACGTGCGTGAGTGCCCAAAAGGCAGTGGCCGGTGATAAGAGATATTATATGCCTTAGTTCGTGTTTCGATAGACTTATAAGAGTTTTTGTCTGTTTCAGATTGTAGGATGGCCAGATTTGTCTGGTCGTAACGCAAGTAGTTTCCACTCGCCACCTCCGATCAGCAATGCATGTTGAGAGCGGAATGTGGATTGTGGGTAAGTTACTAACATTTGATTGCGCAGCTCCAGCTCTCGCGAGCTCATCAGCTTTGCAGTTACCTTTGAATCCACTTGTATTTGTTACTAACCTCACATCTATTTATGTAGTCAATATTTTGACAGCTAATCCATGTTAAAACACGCCAAAAAATCAAGTAAATTTGATATGTCAGAGTGAATATTAGTAAAACACACAAATTTTTTTATTACAGTCAAAATGTCAAATTACGTTCCAACAAAACAGCATTTGCGGGGAGGTTTGCTTTTGTTCTTCAATTTAAAGAAAAGTGCAACAAAAGCACATCGTTAACTCTCAGAAGCTTATCCTGAATATGCTCCAGAGGTCAGAGTATGTCAGCAGTGGCTTGCACGATTTAAAAGTGGTGATTTTGACACAGAAGACAAAGAGCGATCAGGTCCATCAAAAAAGTTTGAAGATGAAGAATTTGAGGCATTACTCGATCAAGATCCATGTCAAATTCAAGAAAAACTTGGAAAAGCATTGAAAATCACTCAACAAGACATTTCTAAACGTTTAAAACCAGCCAGATACATTCACAAACAAGGAAATTGGGTGCCACACGAATTGAAGCCGAGAGACGTTGAGAGACGATTTTAAATGTCTGAAATACTGCTTAATCGCCACAAAACGAAATCGTTTCTGCAGCGTATTCCCACTGGCGATGAAAAGTGGATTCGTTACGACAACCCAAAGCGTAGAATATCATATGTGAAGCCAGGCCAACCAGCCAAATCGACACCAAAGCCGAATATTCATGGTTTGAAGGTAATGATCTGGATTTAGTGGAATCAGAAAGGTGTGCTGTACTATGAGCTGTTAAAATCTACACAGAGAAAAAAATGAATACGTTTGAAGCAAGCAATAGCCGAAAAACGGCCAGAATGGGCGACCAGACACGAGAAATTGATTTTCCATCATGACAATGATCGGCCACATGTTGCAGTACCGGTCAAAAATTATTTGAAAAATGCCGGATGGGAAATTCATCCTCACCCGCCTCATAGCCCAGACATAGCATCTTCTGATTACCACTTGTTTCGGTCGATGCAGAATCACCTTTCTGGAATACGATTCACCAATGTTGAAGGTATTAAAGAATGGCTTGATGACTTTCTCGGCGCAAATGGTGAGAAGCTTTTTGGAATGGAATCCATAAATTGCCTGAAAGTTGGGAAAAAGTTGCCGCTTCCGATGGATAATATTTTAATTAAATATTATTTCACTTTTATGCTTAAATAAGTGTTTCTTTTAACAAAAAAAATCGAAATTAATTATACCTGTATGTACCCCCAATATAAGTTCTAAGTTGTGACGCGTAAATCGTCACTACGTAAATTCAGCAAAGAAATAAACTTGCAAATCAACAGAATGCGTTCTACTTGGCGTGTGGGAAGCAATTGAATTATTTGTTTTTTCCTCTAATAAAAAGCGATTGTGTGTACCTGTATGTGAACTGATTTAATAATTCATCACAGCATTAGTTTGCGTGGGCGCTTCCGTTTTTTCTATCCTTCTGTTTTTTGTAACATATTGAGCTTTTGTGAAAGTGTTCGTGCGCCTGTTGGACCATAAAAAACTAACCTCTGATCACAATTTTATTGTTTATTTGTTAACATTTTTCACACGCGGATGTACGTGACTAAAAACCAACTCGACGGCACTTTGAATCAATGAAAACCATTTTTAGTTCCGCCAACATGATTGTGGAGTCCAGGTGTATATTTAGCCATTTTTACACTCTATCTGTAATTTAGTATGACAGCTGCGCTGTAATTGTATTTGCGTGCTGTTGCGCAGCAGCGCTCGAAGAACGTCAGTTGCTAATCATTGATGGTGGGAAGCAACAATCCAGCAACGCTCACAAAAAACCATGGCATGAATGCGAATAATTATGCAGGCGTGAAAATGTGATATCCTGAAATTGAATTATGTGAACGCCATTTAATGAAAGAGCATCACTTTTACCAGTCGATGTAAGGATGCAAAACGTAATTTAATTGTTCAGGACACCTACCTGCATGTATGAAAATATGATTATTTGGTTTACATAAATGGCGTGGGTGATAAATTATTTATATACAGAATAATAAATACCAGCTATTTTGGTTAGGTTTGCCTTTTTTTGTTTTTTTGTTTGTTTATTTTTTTATTTAAATTAATTTGTTCGTTTACTTTAATTAATTTTTATATAAAAAATTTAGTTCATTCGACCACAAATATCATGTAAATGAAAGCTTAAAATATTGTACGAAGTTTATATAACTTCAACAAATTTCCATCAACCATTGCGAACGCAGTTTTGGATCTGGGTGCAATGTTTGATTCAAAATTCCTATTTCTGCGTCAATTATTTAATATAAAACAGTGTATAAAACTTAGATTAACAACATAAGAATCTCTTTAATTGCTAAAAATATATAGAAGTTATTAACAAAATTAATACTTAAGGTACTAAAATAACAAATATATACTAGGTATTATTTAGGTTTCTTACATAGAAAGTAACTTTTTAATTGCGTTTGAAATATATGTTTGGCGGTAGAAAAGTCTAAATCCAAAAGGGAGGCGAAATAATTAAAGCCAGACAACGTTCTAACGAGCGGCGCATAGGCACTATATAATGTCCTACTGAAGCCAATGCGAAAAATTTTACAACGGCGAAAATTTCTGCAAGGAACATGAAACTGTATTCTTTATAGAAGGAATATAAATGATACTGCCTGAAAAGTACCTCTGTCACTTAATGGAAAGAGAGTAATCAAACGACAGCGAGATTCGTATGATGGTTTCGGGTCTGAGAAATTGAGTGCGAAACGCACAAACATTTTAACCCTCTCCACTCGATTTATATGGACTGCATGATAAGGTCTCCAAATAAAAGAGGCATAATCTAATTTGGACCAACCAAACGCAGAGAATAATATCTTACGTGTATGGTCATTTCCATTGTGACGGGTGTGGCCGTGTTACTGACATTTTTCGTTATAATTTTAGAATTTAAAACTGTTACTTAAATTAAAGGACACTAATCCCTGCCAAGTACATACTGAAAATGCATCATTTCCGACCATAGCTGCCATTTGAATACTGTGACGGGTGTGACTTTACATATTTAAGCTTTCAACAAAACTTTACTTTCATTGAAGTTTTTGTAAAATTTCCCAAAGAATGCGTATAGAAATGTTGAAGGAGCACATTGTTTGAAGTCTTTCTGGTTGTATGTCATACTTACTTTTCTAAAAAAACATATTTTTCTTAAAAAAAAAAAGCTTAAAACAAGGGACGGGTGTGACCACTCTATGTGATGGGTGTGACCTAGTATGAAAATTCAAAAAGTTTGCTGAACTAAAACTTTTTATTGAATCCAATTATGAATAAAAACACATAAAATAACATTTCATTTTTTTATTCGCTATCATTGACATCACAATACTCTAGACCTGTATTTTTCAAGGAAATTTGTTTAAATTCAGATAAATATGAATAGGAAGAATATGCTGAGACCGCATGTGCTCTTTTAAAGGCATACATTTTTTGAAGGTTCCCTACCATTTTAACGCTTTCCCATATTTCGTTTAAGGGGGGAAGCTGGTCTAGAATTTTGAAAAAATCGAAAAATTTTTTTTTGTCTTAAAAGGTGCTTTAGGGTCTTAGAAATAATATACCAAATGAGGGATGCCAGCAAAAATGTCTAAATGCCCAAATTTTTCATTCGACGGCAGTGCCTCGCAGGTATGCCCCGAACGCTACTTACAACCTTAAACGCGTTTTTCTCGAAATCACTTTTTTTAAACTGGCCGAAGACATAACTCGAACAAATCTTTACCAATTCTTACGAAATTTTGACAATACATTCGAAATACCTTTCTCCGGAGACGTACATAGGATTTTTTATTTATATTACATAGTTTTTTTTTTAATCAACAATTTTATGTCGTTCTTTATAGTGAAAATTGTAACTTTTTGTTAAACGTGCACCATTTCGCGAAAAAACAAAATATCGAAAAAATCCTACGTACGTCTCTTTCTGTTGTTATATAGAAACTAAAAAAATTTTATTTTTTGATCCAGGACAAAAATTAAGGAGTTTACGTCTTCGGCAATGGACCCACTAGAAAAAAAGGCGCCTTAGGAGAACTGCTGGACAGCGGCCATTTTGAAATTAATTCAGACGAAAAATTTTGTATTTGTGCCATGAAAGCTATATTATTAAACCTATTTCACAGATTTTCGATTGATTCCTTTGTTGAGTCAAAATAAATTCATAAAATATGCCCATTTTTTGCGCTCTAGACCAGCTTCCCCCCTTAAGAAAAAACTATTCTGATCGATGTCGACTTTTGATGCGTAAAAAACATTGATCTTATTCAATTTTTGTTTTGCGACAAGATATTTGAAACAGTCCAGCGGTGTTTTCATAAAACATTCTCTAGCTTTAATGGCTGTCCATAATGCTCTTTTTACTGTTGCCCCTATAGCATCTACTCCGCCTTTACCATGGCCTGTAGCGAACCCAAAATCCTTGGGAGCATGACATATGTATGTTGAAAATGTTGTACCTATTTTTAAATTGAGATGCACAACCATCTGAAAAAATGTGTACAACTTTCAAATCAATTCCTTAAGGTCACTTGTAATCATTTTTAAGAATGTCCAAACACTGTGCTTGTTATGAGTTAAATCATCACTGATAATAGCGTAGGATTGTGTGGAAATACCGTATTGATATCTAACCCAGGCGCATACTGTTAAAATAGTCAATTGTGGATGCTTCCAATGTGCACTTTGTATTTCGTCTTGGAAAAACATTGAAAAGTTTTCAGCGAAAACTACTTGCAGAACCACTTCGTTTTGGTTGGGTATCGCTTTCCTGTCTTGGAAACATTGCGCTTGCATATTGTTGACATACCAATGTGTTTTAAATTGATCTAGATTCAATTGAAAAAGCTTCAAGAATTCTCCTACAGCTGCTTCCTTAGCAATTATATGGAAACGCCCTTCCTGACTTGTTCAATACTTCCACGACACTATCATATTTTCATTGTAGTTTAATAGTACCATATCATATATATAATATTATCACAATAGAGGCATTCGTTATCTCATACATTTCTCACTATGAATATTGGAGCATGTTGACTCAAAACTTTTGAAGGACTCTCCGGTATAGTGAAAAAAGTTTTATGAGCAACCTCTGTCATAAACTTAATGTTTTCATGATAGATGCATGCACATATTGAGGGGAGTTTCCGCCACCAGGCACACATTTAGCGACCGATAATTATAAAATTGAGATTTACCAATTTTAATTGTTGGATTTTCTTCCTTAAATAAACTGTAGCACTCGCCCACAGTCATGTTGAGGTATCGTTTTTGAACTTTTTGCTTAGCGCCCGTTGATGGATTTTTCACGATTTTTACGCCCGTTATTCCAAGTGTATGACGACTGATATCATCCCGTAATTAAAAGCTTTTGATATTGTCAACATCGTCAATCGGAGTTTTCACTCTTGTACTTACTGAGGACATTATAGATTTTAAGGGAACGTCTTTGCGAGTTGCTTAATAACAGCAATTCTTTTCGATGGACTACGAGGCAGGATTTTCTCAATTTTGATACTTTCTGCTCATCCTTTTTGCGTTGTCTACTCTCTTGTTCTCTCTAAAGCCAAATGCAGTTCATATTTTTCTTTATTGTTTTTAAGTTTTTTCCTTTGTTCTCGCTTTCTGGTTTTCGAATCCATTAAAAAAACAAGCACTTCGCGTTTATGTGACGGGTGTGACCAAGTATTTTATATTACTGAATTGCCAAAACGCGAATAAAAAATTAGTAAAATGTCACCAAACTATTTGCTACGCATACTTTGTTATCATTGCAAAGTATCAAGTGATTATAATGTACGGTACCAATTAAATTGAACTTTTTAAATTTTTAGTGGGACGGGTGTGACCGAAAATTTTAAAGTTTTAAAAAATCGATCAAAATTTTATTTTACAATGTACCATGCCGAAACTTTGAAAGAATGGAAGCAATAGCATATTGTATTCAAATATAACGGGGTTTTGTCAATAGTCATAAAGGAAGAACAAGAAAATGTAAAATAAAGACACATCGTAAAAAGAATGTAAACTCACTTTTCAGTATAGGCGAAGTTCACAGTGTTGCCAAACTTATTAAACTTAAGGCAAAAATATAGTTTTTGATTTTCCCATATATATTATTCTCTGGCAGACATTATTTGACTGAATTTAACTAAAAACAACTAAATTAATTTTTTTCTGCATAGGGCCGTTTTAGGTGGAATTCACCGTATGATGATATATGGGTCAGTGAAGTGCGATGAGTAACGTCTTACAAAAGCGAGCATAGCAAAAGAATTGGAAACGGCAAAATTTAAGTGCCTGATAAAATTAAGCTTTGAATCAAAGAAAACCCCTAAATCTTTTATCACATCAGACGAAGCAAGATATGTATAATTGATATGATAAGAGGTATAAAGGGGGTTTTGAAACTTAGAAAATGAGATTTTGTGACATTTTTCAATATTAAGAAATAGACGATTCATAAGGCACGCGGAAAATAAATTATTCAACTCAGACTGTAGGCCGGCTGAATCACTATAATTTCTTATTTCAGCGTACACTTTCAGATCAACCGCGAAGGAAAAGCAAGAACAAATATCATTAATAAACAAAACAAATAACAAAGGTCCTAAAATATGTACTATCCTGAGGTACACCAGAGGTGGTGATGAACTGTTTCGAAGAAACGTCATCGATAACTGCAGTGCTGCATCTCTTTATTAAAAAGGACCGAATACAATCAAGGAAAGTAGAATGAAAACCGAGACAAGCCAATTTAGTTACTAAAATCGTATGGGAGATTTTATCAAAGTTTGGAAACCATTCTGGAAGCCTGCGTGGCAACCATCAGAAAAAAACGGATAAGTTGATAACGTAGATCTTGCAGATACAAAACCATGCTGTCGAGGACTAGCTAGTAGATATTTAGCGCTAAAATATAACTTGTCTTTAACAACGCATTCAAAGAGTTTAGATACAGCAGATAATTTGAAAATGGGTCTGTAATTTACAATATCACTTTTATTAGCGCTTTTGAAAATAGGAGTGACTGAAGTCAGTTCCCAATCATCGATAAATATTCCTTCAGCCTTCAGGATTTGTTAAAAATTTGTTTAAGAGGTTGCACCAAAGAGCGACCATTTTTAAACAAAGTTACCGAAAGCCCGTCCACATCCGAATGAGCAGAGTTTTTAATCTTTAACAATCCAAGAAATTATGGCGAATGCCTGCCAAATGTATTTCCTGAATATCTTCAGCAAATAAATTCGTAGCATCACTGACAGAGCAAGCAGTTACGTCCCTATAAAATTTCTAAGCGATTTCACACCAACTCCATTTTACAACGAAAGTAGGACTGCAGGAGGGACCGTGAAAAAATCTAAAGCTCTCCGAATTAGCACCGAATGTAACGAGCTCTTATTCAGATACGACAGTCGGTTCTACGTAACCTGAACGACCGGACTCATATCCGGCCAAGGACTGTCACTTCAGCAGTATTCCCCGTATATGTATGGGGAATGTTTATGCTGCTACAACAACAACAACAACAACAACACTTTTACATCGACAATAAACCGTTGGCAAATGTAGACCATTTTTGTTACTTAGGCTCCATCATTGAAGAATCTGGCGGCTGTTTGGTAGATGTCAATATTCGGCTTGCAAAAGCTAGGCAAGCTTTTGGCGCCCTAGGCCCAGGCTTCGCAGAAAACTTAAACGGCTCTCTATTTTTTTCTCTGATATTCTACCGAGCATTTGTACCCAGATCTTCCATCTCACTATCGTTATTGTTTACCGAGTCAGTTATACTGGAATCCGTTACAATATCGGGATCGCTCTCTTTATCATTAATGTTTCCAGAGGACTACGAAAATGCTTGTAAACGTCTTCTCTTCATTGTAGGCGAAATTATGTCATCGTTGCGGTCGGAATTCCTCACTTTGAGGATAAAAAAAAATAAAACTAAAAAAGAAATAGTAATTTACAAATACTTTCCCAACAACTTTATACATTTACGCACTAGAAATTCTAACGTTGTACTGCACTCACTTTATAAGAACCACTGGTACGCGAGGTGTCCACTGATACTCACTTTTATGGTCCAATTTGTACCCAATTGATAATAACTGGCCACCAAATACCAATAAATTGCTGATATGAACAATCGCTTAGACGAAGCAAGAGGCTTTTTCTACCGGGGCACATGAGTTTATAACAAATTTTTCATATGGCAAATTTTTCACATGGCAAATTTTTCAGAGGCATAAACCTCTGTGTAGTTCACGATAAAAGATAGCGTATGACACGGAAGAAGTACGCAAAGTACAGTGATCCTGTAGGTGCTCAGCATAGCATCGTCCAACATAAATGCAAGAGTTGCGCATAGGTTTTTACTTTCAGTATTTTACTTTAATTTTTTACCCTTATTAGAAAATTGTATCAGCAATTGGATCATATCTATGCTAGAAACCAGGATCATCAGAGCTAATTTGGGTGATATTAACATAACTAAGAGTGGGGTACTCCATAGGGGGGAGTATTTTCTCCACTTCTTTGGTTATGTGTTATTAGTAAAATCTTAACAAAACTTAATGGATGAGGGGTAAAAGTGGTCGCGTACGTTGATGATGAGGTGTTAATGGCATCAGGACTGTGTCCCAATACGATCTGTGGGATCATTCAAAGGGCGCTAGGTGAGCTTAACTCTTGGGCCACTGGTTCTGGCCTAAGATTAAACGCGCGTGAAACAGAATCTAAGCTATTTACCACGCGACATAAGGTACCAATTTTTACCCTACCAAATATTAACGGACAAACTCTCTCACCTTCAACCAGTGCAAGGTACTTTATGGTAATTCTGAAGGTACTTTGTGGTAATTCTGAACTGGAAATTAAACATTGAAGAACGAGTAAGGAAGGCAGAAATCGCTTTATATGCCTGTAACCGTATGCCAGGAAGAAGATAGAGTATTCAACCCAAGTATACATTAAGCTTGTAAAGGGTGGTTGAATTTCACGGGCCGATGTTGAATGTGAACCACACCTAAACGTCAACGACGCCGTTGGACTTCTTTCTTTGGGGTTATTTGAAAGAAAATGTGTACGTGGATAAGTCAGCAACAATTCAAGAACTAAAGGATGAGATAATTTCGCACATTAACGGCATGAAACCGCAATTATGTCTCAGCGTCATCGAAAATTTGGACCATCGGATGGAGGTGTGCCGCGGTGGCTATTTGGCCAATATTTGATCCGTACGTAATTGAGCCATACCAATATTAGTATAATAAAGAAAAATGAGAAAATTTCTTAAAAAAATTGTATTTTATTCAAAATCAACACCGGCTCTTAAAACTTAACCACCCTTTAGATAAGGAACTATTTGCATTTGGTGGTCTTTGGAGGTATGCCGCCGAGGTCACGGCGGCTATTTGGTCAATATTTTATTCTGTACTTAATTGAGCTAACCCAGTATTATCACAATGAAGAGAAATGACAATAATTTCTTAAACAAATTGTATTTTTTTTCAAAATCAACACCGGCCCTTGAAACTTAACCACCCTTTATAAGGCGGTTAAATGACTTCTTTTATCGTATGGGGGTTTGGTGGAAAGCTCTAGAGAGAGAATACAACATCAAATTACTTGGCAGAGTACAAAGATCAGCCTGTGCAATAACAGTCGGTGCAATCAGACCATGTCCTAGGGAGGCTCTGAACGCACTGACACACGTTATTCCGGTAGATCTAAATATCAAGAAGATGACAACCCTGAGTGCATTTAGGTTAAATGAAGCGGGCCACTGGAAGGAAAAAACTCATAGCCATGGCAGTCTACTACTGCGACAAACCCAGTATACCTCGTAGAGGGTTGATTATATCATCCCGACGGTAACATGCAATAGAAACTTTGCCACTCTCATGGACTCTGGACTCTCATTTAACAACTTTGAAACCAGAGCCTATACAGGCTCCAAAATGGAATGTGGTGTTGGAGCTGGCATATATTCTCACAGACTTAATATTGAAAAGTCTGTGCGTCTCCCTAATACCTGCAGTGTCTTTCGGGCGGAGGTACTGCTCATTAGGGAGGCTTGCAGGTGTCTTATCAAAGATTTGTCTTTCACGTTATTCTTTCGGATAGCCTGAATTCAGCTACAACAACCTCTAAACTGGTGGAACAAAGTAGGAATAGGAAGCAGGAATAGCCTTACCACCTTGAGTGAAAATCATAAAGTTAACTTAATCTGGGACCCAAGCCATCGGAACATTGAAGGTAACGAAAAAGCAGATGAACTGAAGCAGATGAATAACGATCTGGTAGAATCGGTATTCACACCATCAGGTGCAGTCAAGAGTGCAATTTCCCTAAAATACCTCCGAATCGCGGATTGTTGGATGGGTGGATAGACCAGGCGAAATGCAAAATTAGCAGAACGTTATGGCCTACCTACAACCTCAAACAATCGTCAACATTGTTGAACATGAAACGACGGGACGCCTGGAGACAGGCTTTTGATGTGTCGCAAAAAAAGCAGCCAAAATGGGCATAACTCACAACACATAAACAAAAAGGAAACAATCTTTCACTTCCTCTGTGAATCCCTTGCCCTATGAAAGGACAGAATGTTAACGCTGGGCAAACCGCTCTTTGAGAGTCTCGAGCAACTGTCGGGCTTAGATGTGAACAACCTGATAAGGTTAATAAAACCGCACCTACTGGATATAGTTATGCTGTAAGTTATAGTTAAACAAGTTGATAACGAGGATGTGGCAACAACATGGTGCGGAAACGCTAGTTGAATTCTGAATCACCACTTAAACCCACCAACTAACCCTTATGTTCTGTATACTTTAAATTTTTCACTTTTATAATGGCAACACGTAATAATACTCGTGATAGAAGGGTTTATCGCAAAACATGAAACTTGAAATTAAAATGTGAAAAGGTCGAGCCAAGGGGCACCAGGAAATTTGGTGGCTCCTAAAACAATCAGCCTCACAAGCCCTTTGTATTTAAAGCTCTGGAAAGAGGGTAGATAGTCAAGGAGGGAAGGAGAAAGGTATCAGAGAAAGAGATAGGAAAGAATAGAGGTAGAGATAGAGATAGTTAGTCCTGTGAGAATTTTCCAGATTCTTTGGCAAATCTGTAAATATCCTCCAGTTTTAGAGAAGAAACATTACTCATTCTCACGACATCGGAACCCAAAACTAAACCAAAAGGCAGGGCACTCATAGAGAAAGTGCTCAGTGCTATCCGCCTCCTCCAAGCATGACAGGCACATTGGGTCCTCAATGATTCCAATGGTGGATGTAGAAACTTTATATCTCTTATGTTTTTGATGCAATAGACGATATCTTCAGTATAAATTACAAGTACACAGTGGTGCAGCTGAACCAAGGATGTCAGTGGAGGGATTGTGAGGTAGTGTGTCACAGAAAGATCTAATGTCTAATAAAAAAAAAAAAATTAACTGTGAAAGCATCTCATACATACATCGCATAAAAACAATTTTCGTACGACTTTCAGTGACACCCACTGTATGCATGTATGCATTACTAGCTTTAATAATTGTATATTTGATATAAAACAATGTGCACTTTAATTTAGATACAGTGTGAAATGTTTAAAAAATATGGTAAAATAAGCAAACGCAATTATTGGCAAAAATTTGTTTCAAACGACCGACTCCAACTTAGGGCCACACACGACTGTGTATTTTTGTTACCATTTCCATCTGATATCGGGTGTAGTCAAAGTGACATTTATTTAGCCCTGCCACCTTACACATCTGTATATATAAAAAAACGCGTGTTTTCTTTTTCTCTTAACGAGCTTTGTTCATACGCTCAAATGGAGATGCCAAATTTCATTAAATTGTAATTGGAAGGAGTTCAAAGGCCTAATTGGCGTAAGGACAAAAAAGTAGATAAATTGCAATAAGGAAATGCGCGTTGCCAAGGATGCTGATGAATCTGAGAAGCTGCGAGGAGTATTTGAATGGTTTTTTTCGAATTTCACACACATATGCATGTACTTCTATATATGAAACCAACAGGAAGAAGACGGCAACCACTTCATTACTGTCACTAAAGTAAATAGATAAAAAAAAACTTTCTTAACTTTGAGTTTGCTCAAACATATTAAAATAATTTCAAAAATTGCTACACAAGTGAAAGTAAAAATTTGAGGGGAACACTGGGAGAAAGGGATAGATACTCGAGAGGCCGGTTCTTGCTTTAAAACCAGATCAATGCGCTCCGAAACCTCCCAGGGACGGTTGTTGTCCAGGTCTAAGTTACGCTGCATTCGCCCTTCAATCGTATTGGTTGTTTGAGAGAAAATTTAGAACATAAATATGTATAGCATTAATGGTTACTTAAGGAGATGTTCGACGTGACAAGAAAAGTGCTCACAGCGCGCTTGCCAAATTGAAGAATTTCAGATAGTAATTGCAAGCAGAGTTCCGGCTAAGATAATCCGTCTCACCAGTGCCTTTTATGACAACTCCGAACTGGCAGTGCTTCACAACGGCAACATCTGCGACGCATTCACCTCCAACGCAGACGTAAGGCAAGTTTGTCCCCTGTCGGCCCTTTTCTTCGTCATCGTCTTAGCTGATGTTATGAGTCAACTAACCCTGTTTCACCAGACAGCTTGAGGAGCTGGACTTCGCCGTTGACATCGGCCGCTTCTCTCACAAACTCTCTGACATGCAAGGAAGGTGAACAAACTAGTCGCGCTGGCACGCACTGTCGGACTTGAGGTCAACATGGCCAACACCAAGGCTATGAGAGTAAACCACAATAAAGCAAGGCAGATATTGGTTGACGGGCTCCCGGCGGAATTTGTCGAAAGCTTTTGCTGCCTCGGCTGTACTATTACAACACACGGCGGAGCAGATGAAGATGCCAACTGCAGACTAAATAAACCAAGGGATGCGTTTGGGCGAATTCATACAGTATTGGTGAGCTCGCAATCCTCCACGCGCTCTAAAATGCGAATATTCAGCTCATGTGTGAACTCAGTATTGTTGCACGGAAGTGAAACATGGCTGGTCTCTAACACCAACACATAAAGGCTATACTTTTACATCAACAAATGCCTCCGCTTGATCTGTAGAATATTCTGGCCGAACACCATCAGCAACGACGCGCTGTGGAAATCAACGAATGAGAAACTGATCCTATAGCAAAACAAGCGTTTTCCAGGTGATGGCTTAGAAAACCACCAAATAGCATCACGAGAATGGCACTGAACTGAAACCTGCAAGGGAGCAGAGACCGCGGTTATCCAAAGAATACTTGGAGAAGGGCGATGTTGTGCGAGCTAGCAGATGCTGACATCTCATGAAATGACGCAAAAAACACAGCCCAGAACCATGCACGATGGAAGAGTGTTGTCGGGGTCCTATGACCCGGGCGGGATGGACAAGGCAGAAAAAAGGTCTAGGGGGATTACATTACAATTTGCAGAAAGTGTATTTATAAATTCAAGTATCGGAAGTTCGCATGTATTCGAATGTAACGTTTTGCCAAAATTTCAAATAACACAACTGATAATTATTCAAGCTTGCGAACACCCAGATGCTCTGGCTGAAAGCGAATCTATCAAAGGTGGTATGGGTAAATCAGCAGATTTGTTTATCCTGTCGCCGTGTCCATGCAGCTGTCAGCCCAAAGTAAAACTCATTATTTGTTTTCCACTTTGCCAATAACACACAAAGTCACAATCAAATCTGCAAAACATTGTTGGATGCATGCGTCTTGCTGTGGCTGAATTTTTATTTAGGTATAGAAAGAAATACAAAACCACATCAATTCAATATTTAAATATTCAAGTTAAAAGTAACTTTCCACATTGATTGCAGTCGGATTGTGGAATTATCTTTCCATTGAAATTTATGCAAAAATTCAAATTGCTTTGCGAGTCTTCAAATGAAAGAGTCAAAATTTATGACAGCAAAATGAGTGGAAAAGAATTTTTGATGTCACGTCTGACCGCATTTCTCTGTAGCCAGGCTGTGGGTGCATAAATGAAACGAAGCGATGCTAAAAGCAAAAAGAGAGGTCAAATAGAGACGAGAAAAATACTTTATTTCGATTTTGCATAACGTAGTTATTTTGGGAAAACTTTGTTGAAATGATTTGAATAAAATTATACCTAAAATTAGGTTAATTATTTCTAAAATAAAGTAGCACACACAACTTAGCTAATATCAACCAAGGCGAATCTATTAAAGGAGGTAGTAGTGGGCCAGCTGATTTGTTTTTTTCTTTCGCCGTGTACATTCGGATGTCAGCGCAAAATTAAATTACGAAACGTTTTATTTGCATTAAAATTTGTAATTCGAAAATTGAAATTTTATAAATTCTAAACTAAAAAAAAATTATTAAAAATCAAAATAAAATATTGAGATAGTCCGCAATTTCTTTTTAAATAAATAAATTTGTTCTAAATAATTAAATCATTTCTTTGTTTTCTACTTTGACATTTCATTCTAGTGAAAAAAATGTGCCATGTTTTTTTTTTATTTATAGAGAATCTTACATACGTCTTACGAAATTATTTACCAAAGATGGGCACTTCGCACCAACAGTAAAAATGCAATAAATATATTGAAATTTTTTAGTGATTACTGAAAAAAAATTAAAATAAAAATATTTTTTTACTGATTACTGAAAGGAATTTTAGTAAAAATATTTTTGTACGGATTACTGAAAGAAATTTTAGTAAAAATATTTTTTTACGGATTACTGAAAGAAATTTTGGTAAAAATATTTTTTGACGGATTACTGGAAGAAATTTTAGTAAAAATACTTTTTTACGGATCACTGAAAGGAATTTTAGTAAAAATATTTTTGTACGGATTACTGAAAGAAATTTTGGTAAAATTTTTTGACGGATTACTGAAAGAAATTTTAATAAAAATATTTTTTTAGGGATCACTGAAAGGAATTTTAGTAAAAATATTTTTTTACTGACTACTAAGAGAAATTTTAGTAAACAATTTTTTTACTAATTACTGAAAAAATTCCAGTAAAAATATTTTTTTAGGGATCACTGAAAGAAATTTTAGTAAAAATATTTTTTTAGGGATCACTGAAAGGAATTTTAGTAAAAATATTTTTTTACGGATTACTGAAAGAAATTTTGGTAAAAATATTTTTTGACGGATTACTGAAAGAAATTTTAGTAAACATATTTTTTTACTGACTACTAAGAGAAATTTTAGTAAAAAAATTTTTTACTAATTACTGAAAAAATTCCAGTAAAAATATTTTTTACGGATTACTGAAAGAAATTTTAGTAAAATTATTTTTTTAGGGATCACTGAAAGGAATTTTAGTAAAAATATTTTTTTACGGATTACTGAAAGAAATTTTGGTAAAAATATTTTTTGGCGGATTACTGAAAGAAATTTTAGTAAACATATTTTTTTACTGACTACTAAGAGAAATTTTAGTAAAAAAATTTTTTACTAATTACTGAAAAAATTCCAGTAAAAATATTTTTTTACGGATCACTGAAAGGAATTTTAGTAAAAATATTTTTGTACGGATTACTGAAAGAAATTTTGGTAAAAATATTTTTTTACGGATTACTCAAAGAAATTTTAGTAAAAATATTTTTTTACTGATTACTAAGAGAAATTTTAGTAAAAATATTTTTTTACTGATTACTGAAAAAAGATTCCAGTAGAAATATTTTTTTACGGATCACTGAAAGGAATTTTAGTAAAAATATTTTTGTACGGATTACTGAAAGAAATTTTGGTAAAAATATTTTTTTACGGATTACTCAAAGAAATTTTAGTAAAAATATTTTTTTACTGATTACTAAGAGAAATTTTAGTAAAAATATTTTTTTACTGATTACTGAAAAAAGATTCCAGTAAAAATATTTTTTTAAGGATTACTGAAAGAAATTTTAGTAAAATTATTTTTTAAGGATTACTGAAAGAAATTTTATTGTAATATTATATTAGTAAAAATATTTTTTAAGGATTTCTTAAAGAAATTTTAGTGAAATATTTTTTTACTGATTACTGAAAAAAGATTCCAGTAAAAATATTTTTTTACTGATTACTGAAAAAAGATTTCAATAAAAATATTTTTTTACTGATTATTGAAAAAAATTCCAGTAAAAATATTTTTTTACGGATTACTGAAAGAAATTTTAGTAAAAATATTTTTCTTACTGACTCCTCAATTGAATTGGATTCAGTCTTAGGCAAAGAAAGGTCTATGACTGAAGAATTTGAGAGCCAACTAGAAGCAGAGAGAGTTCGGAAATACTCTGTGTAAAAAATATAGATATTACGAAGAATTCTGTTCATGAAACATTTGTCAAATTGAAACTATTTGTAATGTGCGGCTTGATGTTGTTCCACACCACCTCCGAAGGGCAGATGGTTTTCTCTACGGAGCTCTTTCATCGCTGAAATACACTCGGAGATCTGCCAAGGAGCGACCGCCTTGAGAAACAACTTTTTCCGTTATTTGATGTTTCATGCCGGGAGATGCCAGCCCGTACACTTCCGAATGATAGTCACGTGCCAAACCATTCGGTTAAGCCATTCGTCGTAGGAATGATTAATCCACTAAACCGTTAATAATGTCAACATAAAAGAAGGTCGAGCGAAAGAAAAGTTCTCATAATTTGAGGAAATACGATCCCGTAGAAATTGGATATATTTTAAAAAGATACCCTAAACTATTCACTAAAATTTTCCATGATCGGTAGATATAACAAGCACACACATCGACTTCTGCAAACATAATTTGATTATTCAAATATAAAAAGAAATGTATATACATTTTTCTTGTGAGCAATTATGAACAATTTTGTAAGTCTCTATACATATTTCATATACAGCTGTGTTCAAAAATATAGTAGTGCAGCGTCTTACAACATTCATATTCATTTTTCTATATGTTAAACATTACAAATTAATCGGGTTTTCATATATTTCTAAGAATACCAGCATTCAAAGAGAATAGTGAAAAGATACCGTTGGTTTTACATTGGTTTGTGGAATTTTTTGACGACTTTTGCGAAGTGCACCAAAAAGTGGCTGCTTATAATTATAGTAGTGATTACATCAAAAGAAAAACAAAACTGAATAACTTTATTCAAAAATGATTTTTTGAGTTCTTCATACTCAATACAGTCTAATATTTAGTTGCCCATGCTTTATTTTTAATAACGGCTTCGCATCGGCGGAGCAGGAATCGATAAAGTCCTGACAACGCTTCAAGGGGATTTGAGACTATGCTTTCTGAACCACTTGCCAAAGCTAAGCTTTGTTTGAAGCATTTGCAGTTGCCACAACCCGCTTAAAATCTCCCCATAAGTTTTCGATCGGATTAATATCTGGTGACTGAGGTGGCCATAGCATAAGATCGATCTTTTCGGATGCAAACCAATCTTTCACAAGCTTGACCGTATATTTCGGATCGTTGTCCTGTTGAAATGCCCATTTTATAGGCATTTCCCGACTGGCATATGGTAGCATTTTATTTTGCAATATGTCTACATAAACATGCCTATCCATAATGCCATTTATCATATGGATAGGGCCAACGACATTGTAAGAAAAGCAAGCTCATATCATTATACTTAGGCCACTATGCTTAACTGTATTCTTTGTGTACCTAGGATTATATTCGGTGTTTGGTGGACGTCGTACATATTCCCTAGAGCCTGTTCCACCAAATAAAAGAATTTTGCTTTCGTCTGTCCACAATATGTTTCGCCACTTTTCTGCGGGCCAGACCAGATGAGAATTTGCAAAACTGAGTCGTCCCTCCACATGCTTCCCAGTCAAAAGTGGTACTTTTCTTGGACTTCTGGCATTTAAATTTTGCTCAATTAGATGATGATGGACTGTAAAGTTACTGACCGAGAGATTCAATTCATTTTTGATAACTTCAGATGATGCTGACGTCCTTATCTCGCTAAAGCGCACAATGCGTCTATCTTCGACAGCGGTTGTTTGACGTTTTCTACCCCTGTTTTTATAATGAATCGCATTAAATATCATTTTAAGTCACCAAAATTTTCAATTTGCTTGTACGTTTTGCCTTTTGATCTTAGCCGAACTATGAAATCTGTTTTCTCAGCCGTGCAATTATTTCCCCTGCCCACTAGAATTCAAATTGTTACGTGCCCAATGAAAATCCATCACCAAAACGTTAATTACTACATTACACTTACTATTGAAGTTTTCTGTTGTACTAATAAATTATTATAATTGGTTTGCAACCACTCACACCAAGCCCTACTCTAATTATGAACGGCCACTTTTTGGTGCATTTCGCAAAAGTCATCAAAAGCTCACACAAACCAATGCAAAACTAACGGGACTTATTCGCTACTCTCTTCTTTGCATTCTATTCTTAGAACACAAATGAGCACGTGTTCATTTAACACTGTTTAACATGTCGAAAAATGAATGTGAATGTGGTGAGGCGCTACACTACTATATTTTTGAACACAGCTGTATGTAAACCCAGAACACCCGTTATAGCGAATCTCACTCAACAAGCCGTCTTCTGCCGAATTATTCAGCTCCTCTGCTATAAATGAAATTCCTTTTCGCCACATTTAGCGAATTTGATTTTATTGCTTGAAGCCAATGAACCTCCAAAGCTGCTTGCCTGTGTGCGAATGTATGTCGAATATTAGCATTTTTTGACACTTTCGGTCTTCCGCTGGAATGCAGCCGTTTGGTATTTGCGTATTTCATTTATTTCGATTACTTCCACTTCGTTGAGTTGTAATTACTTTATTGCATTGCATTTTAGTTGAGGAACAAATTTTTATAAGCCACATTGATTATTAAGTACAAGTTATGGTAATTAATGAGGATTCCCGAAGGCACTTAGGCACAGCAATTTTGCCTGCGAGGTGGGAGAAAGCTAAATAAGTGATTTTTCATGTTCACTAGGCCATAGAAACTTAAATATTTGAATCCATAGAAGATTAAAAGATTAGTGGCAATTCAGGCAGCTTTAATTGAAAAATAATTTTTTATGGGGTTGCCAAATATTTTTACAGTATACAATTTGCAAATTAATAATTATTTCTAAAATTTTAATTCTATTTAAGGATATTCAGTGAGGCGCTTAACTGAGTGGATGGTGATTTTAATATTTACTGCATTTACGGCAAACCTCCGACTGTATTTCTGCCATGAAAAAACTCCACATAAAAAAATATCTGCCGTTCGGAGTTGGCTTGAAACTGTAGGTCCCTCCATTTGTATCACAACATCAAGACGCACACCACAAATAGGAGGAGGAACTCGGACAAGCACCCAAAAAGGATGTAAGTGCCATTTATTTATGTCTATTAAAAAAAATAATTATGTGGTAATCCTGCTTTAAAATGTATACAAATTAAAGTTTGTTTTCATAGCTTTCATTTTGTAATATATCTTTATTGGATTTCAGTTTCGTTCTAGCGAAAAGCATTGATTGCAAATTTCTACAAGGTGAAGTCCAAAATAAACAAGACTGGCATCATAAAAATGTTTTTGATGACGCCATCTTTTAAATGAGTTAGTGCGTTGGAAGTTACATCCCTAGCTGACTTCCAGTGAAAGCTTGGTGACATGCGGTTCAGTGACAGCGAAGTTATTGCGTGGAAAGTGTCAGTATGTTTGTGTCACCGGTTTGAAAATGAGCTTCGAACAGAGAGCTAATATCAAATTTTGTTTTAAAAACATTTGAATAAACGAAAAAAGTGTACGGCGATGATTGTCTATCTCGTGCCAGAGTTCATGAGTGGTTTACACGTTTCAGAGATGGTTGTGAAGACATGGCCCGCCCAAAATCAGTAATCACCGAAAACTCCATCGAAATTGTTCGAAAATTTATCAAAATTGAATGGAAATCATCGTTGAAATTCATGGAATCAGAGTTAAATATCTCCAAGATATCGATTTATCGCACTTTAACTTAACATTTGGACTGAGCATTGGACGAAAAGTCTGTGCACGTTTCATTCCGCACAAGTTAACTGAGCACCAAAAATTGCTCAGTATTCAACATTCAAAAGACCTCATTAAAGAGGCGAGAAAAGACGAGAACTTCCTTTACAACATTGAAACTGGTGCTGAAACGTGGTGTTTCTAACATGAACCTGAAACTAAGCGTCAAAGTGTCGAATGGAAGGCCACAGACGAGCCACCACACAAAAAATCGCGTTTGAAGAAGGAAAAATCAAAGCGATGCCTATTTGTTTTTACGTATCCAAGGGGATTGTCCAGAGGGGGCTCGTGCCAACGGGCCAAACCGTCAGCGCAATTTTCTATCTTAACGTTTTGAAGCATTTGTTGCATCCCATTCGTCGAAGTCGCTCTGAATACCGCGAAGGAGGAAGCTGCCGTTTATTGCATGATAATGCACCATCTCATCGATCAACTCTTGTGACTGATTTTTTGACCAGATATCACATTTCAACCATCAATTTCTCACCGTATTCGCCTGATATGGCTTCCTGTGACTTCCGCCTATTCGGAAAATTGCATTTGGTCATGAAAGGAAAACGTCAGCTCGGTCTTGTTTATATATAAAGTTCATGTCTATTCAGACAAGCCTGTTGCAATTAACTCTTGGAAGACAAGATTTAAGCATTTATATGTGGGATACCGGCCGAAACATTGGGAAGATTATGCCAAAGTCGGACTAAGCGAATGGACCATTTGAAGCGCAGTCCCGGTCAACATTTGCATGAAATATTCTTCAAACATTAAATTATATGGCTGTACTGTCGATTTAAATAAAAACTTCATGCATTTTTCTGAATTTTACGTGTGTTTTTTTGAAAAACTCAAATTTATAATGAAAATAGGTGACAATAACAAATTCAAAATTCCACTCAAGTGAAATCTGTATATATCTGCGGTAGGTGCACTTCTACGGAATGCATAAGCCTAGAGGAAAATCAAATATAATAAAATATTTACGAGTGTTGCATCACCAATTCATGTCAGAAGTGAAGCGCTTACTCTTGCTCAAAAGAGGCACAACTCAAAATTTTTCGTTTCATAGAAAAGGTTAAAGAGACGGACACAGCTTCTCCTAGTATACGCGAGGAGAAGTGGAACTAATTTGGCAGAAATTACCAACACAAACCGAGTGCATTGCAAAGATACGATGTGCAGTATGAATAATAAAAATATTAAAATCTTGAAAGTCAAAAAAATATAAACAAATAAAATATGAGATATGTGACTTGAGCCATTGTTGAGGAATAAAATTCTAGTCAAAATAATTGCCTCAGCAGCCTGATTCGTTTTTGCAAAATACTACGAAATTGCCAAAATAAAATAAATTATAAAAGTTGTTATCAAAGATTTTTGACTTTAAGAAGAGAGAGAGAGAGAGAGAGGGAAAAGTGGAAAAAGATTTGTCTTGATTTAAATTTGTTTGCTATTAATTGGCAAATATGCGTAAATATCGATATATATTTTTCATGTGTGCGTGTTTGGTAATTTAAAGGGTTTTCCAATGACGGGTGTTATTTTGAATAGATGTCACTTTGGTAGATGTCACTTTTGAAGCTGTGATTTTTTAATATTTGACAAGTAGAAACTGAGCCGTTATTAAAAATGGAACGATACACGCTTAAGGGGGGCCTCTTATCAGTCGGCTTCAAAAAATCTATTTTTTTTTGTTTTACTGCAATCGATAGATATATAAGAAGAGAATATGCCCTCAAAATTTTATAGCGGAGTTTTACCTTCTCAAAACTTTGAAACACGTTTTCTCAAAACCATGTTTTTGAAAATGGCATGTAAGATTAAAAAAAAACGACGAAAGATTTCGCTTCAAACTGATAATCTATATAAAGATAATTAAAATGCGCAACTAACTAACTAACAAAATAGAAAAAAATAATAATTTTTTAATGTTATTTAACACCTTTTTTGAAAAAAAAAAATAGCGAAAAAAAGCACTTTTTTCAATAATTAATTGTGTGTTCATTGTTTCATATTTTTATACAAGAGTAGTCTATTATATGCGGGAAAGCTTCTGAATAAGACAATATTTTTCTTTTGTGTTTCAGGTGAAAACTACGACCGCAATCTTACACGCCGCTTTACTAGCGCCCAAAGAGAAGCTTTGCGAGATCCCTCATTTGTCCGCCATTTTGTTTTTTATTTATGTTAAAAAATTGTTTCTTACCCTTCAATCATGCCTTCAAATAAATGCAAACGATTATTTCTGTGTGTCGCTTTTTTCGCCTCGAAAAAAAATCGAGAAGAAACAACTTTTTTTGAAGCCACTGATATTGAAGAGGCCCCCTTTAGCAACGCATTGAAATTATTAAAATTCACTATAAAAATGGTGAAAATTTGGCAGAGACGGTTCGTAAAACTTGAACATTTTTGGTAACAAATTTGTAAAAAAATTCGAGCTGTTGGGACAAATTAGTGATGTGAAGAATAAAACCCGCGCACTTCGCTCAAGAACAGCCGAAAATATTGTTGTTGTAGCCGAAAGTGTTGAAGAAACCCCAGGTTTGTCCATTCCTCGTTGTTCTTTGGAATTAGGCATTCCACAAACGTCATCATTACCCCGTATTTTGCATAAAGATTTGGGTCTTAAGGCTTATAAAGTCCAGTTAACACAAGAACTCAAGCCGGCCGATCATCAACAACGTCGTATCTTTGCTGATTAGGTCGTTGAAATGCATGAAAATGATCCGGAATTCCATCGAAAAATCATCTTGAATGATGAAGCCCATTTCCACATCGGTGGCTTCGTCAGCAAGCAAAATTGTCCGATCTGGGGCTCAGAAAACCCAAGAGTTGTTGTTGAAAAGTCTCTCTATCCTCAACGTGTGACTGTTTGGTTCGATTTATGGCCGGGCGGAGTTATTGGACCTTACTTTTTCGAAAATGAAGCTGGAGCTACATTTACGGTGAATGGATTGCGCTATCGAGAGATGATTAACGATTTTTTATGGCCGGAATTGGATGGTATTGGTCTGGGCAACGTTTATTTTCAACAAAATGGCGCCACGTGCCACACAAGCAACAAAACCATGGATCTTTTACGGAAATAACACCTCTCATTGGAAAACCCTGTATTTGAAATGCCAGTACACAGGGTAAACCAATTTTAAACTATGCAAGTGCTTAAAAAACACTTCAAATTTGAATATTCATGTAAGATTTTGTGCAAAATAATAGATCTGTTCATGAAGCAAATGTATATATATATATTCCCGTTGTTCCTAGATGGAACATAGGGTCTCTATAAACAATTTAAAGCTCGACTTATTTAATGCTAGGAATTTTACTCACCGTCAAGCGCGGCCTGCTTGCAGCGCTTCTACTTCGACTAGTTGCCTCCACCTGTTCGATGATCTGCCACATCTGCGACTTCCTTGCGGGTTCCGATCTGCAGCTGTTTTGGTAATGTCTCCGTTGGGTTTTCGAAAGTATGGCCAATCGATTTCCTTTTCCGACTCTGAATTTCAAGGTGGACGGGCATCTGCTTTGTCATACCCCTGAGATTGTTGTTGGAGAGAGTGTTAGGCCGAAAAATGCGTATGATCCTACGAAGGGTGCGGTTGGTAGAAACTTGTAGGTCATGGATGCCACGCACAGACGCGTTCCAAGTTTCGCGTCGGTATAGCACAAGTGACTTGACATGGGACTCGAATATGCTGAGCTTCGTGCGCCTAGATATGTGTGATGACCTCCATGCCTTGTCCAATATACCAACACTGAGCACAGTAGCGTAGATTTTCAGGTAGAGGCAATAGGGCGCTCTCCCTCCCGTGAAGTATTACCTACCGGTCGGCCCGCGGGAGGGAAACGGAGCTGGGGTGGTTTTTTCGTGAGTGAGTCGAAAGACAAGACTCACACTTTCACAAAAAAAAAAAGAACACCAAACATTGCACGGCCTTTTGATATTCGGCTGCCGAACCGCCGTCTTTATTAATGATATGATGATACTCCCGAGATCGCAAAATTCTTCTACTTCTTCGATGTTAGTACCACATATTCGAAAAGATGGGGCTACTGTGGTGCTTATGCAAACCATCTTCGTTTTGGCAAAGTTAATTTTTATACCTTCCTGTGCTGCAAATGCGCTTACTGCTTCCAACTTGGATGGTATATGCGTATGTTTGTGCGAGAGCAGACAAATATTGTCTGCTTAGTCGAGATCTTCAAGACTGCCGCCCAGGCCTCAGAAGATGCCTCTTCTATCAGCAGAAGCTTGCCGCATTATTAAGTCCACGACCAGGTTAAACAAGAGCGGAGATAGCACACATCTTTGCCTTACTCCTGTGCGAACTTGGATACCGCTGCTTATGATGTATTCGTGCCTAACTCGACAGCCGCCATGTGGCGAACGAGGGTTTTCCAGATAGCTCCGTGGTCAATAGAATCAAACGCTTTTTCGAAGTCGATGAAGCAGAGCGGCGTGCGCCATTCGACCGACTGTTCTAAGATCACTTTACGCGTGTTTATATGATCGACACACGAACATCGTGGTCGACAGCCAGCTTGTTCGCTCCTCAGACCACACACCAGTGCCTCAGATAATCTTTTAATGATTATGTGGGCTATGATCTTGTTCACCATGCTGACCAGTGTGATGCCTATCCCATTTTTGCATTCGGCTAAGTTCCCCTCTTTCGGTAAGAACGTAATGACGACCTCCTTTAATTCGGTGGGAATATTTTCAGAATTCCAAATACTTTACAGCAGAGGAAACAAATATCGTGCGCTTACTTGAGGATGGGCTTTGAGGAGTTCGGGATTGATGTTGGCTTTATGCGCTCCAATGGCGCCTATTATTACGCTTTTGTCTGGGCTGGTAATACGAGTGTCCCGTTGAGGGCATTCACAAGGTTGAGTGGGTTGCAAAGATATTTTAGATAGAAACTTCTCGTAATATTTCTCCCAGATGTCCCCTGTTGTCGTAATCTCACCATTTTCATCTTTAAGCGGTTTCGTGGCCATAAGCGAGGTATTTGTAAAGCTGCTTATTGTGCGGTAGAGGTCACAAGTGCGATGTGCCTCCGCTGCTGATTGCGCCATGTTGGCAAAATTGTCATTCCAGATTCTTTTATCTGTTCTCGCGAAGCAAATAGTTTGGAACAAATGTTACAAATTATAACGTTTTGGAGTTCATGTACCAAAGGAACTCCCAAAGCAGGGGAAAGTGAGAGAGCAAACTGACACTTCATTTTGAGAGGTGACAGCGATGATGAAATGGAACAAATTATTGTGGGTAAAATGAAATCATGTGATTCCGAAGCCCGTTATATTGCATTTTATTTGCTTTATATATATTTTTTTAAATTTAATACGAGGTAGGGCAAGTAATTTTAATTTTTGTGATTTTTCCATCCAACAATTTAATCAGCTGTTCGTAAAACTTGCAAATTGTTGCAGGTTTTTCGTGATGTACTTTTTGAACTGAAACTTCTTAGGCGTCGATGGACGAGCGAGAATGGAGAGTAAAATTTCAAGGCCATGCAACGTTTGGGGCATTTTCGTTCCGCGAAAGAGAAAAACGATATAACATAGAGGAAAAGGAGTGAGAGAGCTATACTTTATATATATCTTAGATACACTTTAGGCTATTTTTCCTCAGTTTTCCTTGTGGTTGCTAATTTCTAGTGAGAAATATCACTGCCTACTTTTTGGCGCTTGTTTGTTGGGCAAATTTGTAGGAAATGTATTTGTGGCGCCTAGTTTTTGGCGTTATATTTCCTTGGTGCCTATTGTTTACGGCGTTTTTTGGCCCCATTTTTTTATCGTTTTTCTAGTGCCTACGTTTTGGCGCTTATTTCCGTTTCCTGGCTATTGCTTGTACGTATTATAAAGTGCTATCCATTCCGGCGTCGGAGTAATTGGTATTGCCTTGGGGTAATTTGTGCCGTTGCTGCGCTCCTGGAATCGCTGCGTTTGTGCGGGTGATAAACGCTCGGAGTAGTGCGCGTTGTTGCCACGGTTTGCGTCCGGCGTTTACCTACACAGATGGACCCTTCTCCGTTTTTTGTAAATTTTGTCTATTTGTATTCTCTGCAAATGTTGTCAATTTATTTAGATATCTCCCTCTCTCTCTCATCCTCTCTCGGGTCTCTCCCTCTTTCTTACATAGGGTTTCCTCCCCCTGGTCTTTCCACCGGAGCAATGGGCTTCCTCTGTGTCGCTCCTTTGGATTTCGCCCTCGAACACCTTCTTTGCTGGAGCTTCTTCATCCATATGCACGACATGCCCTAGCCAACGCAGGCGTTGGATGGCGATGCGTTGAACTACGTCAATGTCGGCGTAGAGCTCATACAGCTCGTGGTTCATTCTTGAACGGAAGTCTTCGCCAACGCACACAGGACCGAAGATCTTACGAAGAACTTTTCTCTCGAACGCCCCAAGAGGGGCTGCAATCGCTTTATGGCACTACCCATGCCTCTGTGCCATAAAGCAACACGGGTATGATGAGCGTCTTCTAAAGTGTCAGTTTGGCCATGCGAGAGAGGGCTCGACTACTCAATTGCTCACTTAGCCCATAGTAACATCTATTAGCAAGAGTGATTCTCCGTTTGATCCCCAGGCTGATATCGTTGTTGCTGTTAACGGCGGTGCCAAGGTAAATAAATTCTGGCACAACTTCGAAGGTATGTATAGTTGTCCGCAATGACGTGCGTTCCTACACGCCGTGTGTTCTGCGTTGTAGACAGCATATACTTCGTTTTACCATCGTTCACCGCCAGACCCATTCGTGATGATTCCTTTTCGATAGCAGAAAACGCAGCGGTGGCATCTCGCTTACAGCGGCCGATAATGTCAATGTCATCGGCGTACGCAAGGAGCTGGACACATTTGTAGAAAATAGTGCCATTACGATGAACACCTGCTTTTCGGAGCACCCCTTCCATCACGAAGTTGAAGAGGTTGCATGACAGTGGATCACCTTGTCTGAAACTTCGAACGGTATTGAATGGCTCGGAGAGGTTATTTCCTACCTTGACGGAGCTGGTTGTGTTGCTCAACGCCGTTCTGCAAAGCCGTATGAGCTTCGCTGGTATACCAAACACAGACATGGTGGCCTACAGGCAATCCCTTATCGGGCTATCGAACGCAGCTTTATAGTCGACAAAGAGATGATGGGTGTCGACTTGCTTTTCATGGGTCTTTTCCAGGATTTGGCGTAATGTGAAGATCATCAGCGGCGTTATAGGTATAAGAAATTGCTCCAATCCTTTGGAGCTGCCGAACGCAATGTAAGTATTTAGGGCAGATAAGATGCCTGACTACCATTCGGAATTCACAGAGAACGTAGGGTCGAATCTCGGTGAAACATCAAAATGAATAAAATGGTTTTTTCTAATAGCGGTTGGCGCTTGGCAGGCAATGGCAAACCTCCGAGTTTATTTCTGCTATGAAAAAGCTCCTCATAAAAAAATATCTGCCGTTCGGAGTCGGCTTGAAACTGTAGGACCATCCATTTGTGGAACAACATCAAGACACGCGCCACAAATAGGAGGAGGAGCTCGGCCAAACACCCGAAAAGGGTGTACGCGCAATATATAATACAAATAATGAACCACCACAAATAAATGCGACGCAAGTAAAATTAAAAAAAAAAAATGGCCCCTTTCGGCTAACTGCGTGTTTTTGACTCCATAGAATTCGCCTAATGCTGGTTTACGTATTGCTTTCCACCTCATTGGCATCCGGCATAAATATTCTTCTCATATTTTCAGCTGGCTATTGAAACTATAGACAAACATTGGTTGACAGATGCCATAAACGAAATGGATAGCCCTGTATGAATAAGTTCCAATTTGCACGAAGCTTTAGTTAAATTTAAATTTCCAAAGAAAATTTACGCCAGCCCAAATTGCAGCTATCAATTCATTTTGATTATGAAATATTCAGACTTCCGCCAAGAAGAAAACACAAGGCAAGTGAACGTTTGAGTGGCGTAACGTATCGATAGCTTATTTAGTATTCGAAATATAAACTCGCATTATTGTTGTTTTCTGTGCTATCACACATCAGCGCCTCAGATAGACTCGTCTTACGGCTGCAATTGTTATAAGCTAGAGAAACTCAAAATGCTCACTCCGCTCCGATCATAATGCCCAAAGTGATTACGAGTATAATCCCTTTGTAACGCACATTTTTTGTACTTTTTGTTTTTGTTTTTGCATAACCGTTAGCCAACACTTTTCTGCTCACTTGCATTATCGTGAATTTCAAACCTTCGGGCGTGTCGATGCACACAAGAATTGATACAAATTGACTCTCTGCAGTTAGCCATAGAAATCATTCCCTTTGAGCTGTAGTCACTTTGACACCTACCTACTCGTGCAGATATTGCAATTTACACTTAAGAATTGACCAACTCTCATTCAAATGAAAGCTAACTTCCTGTTCATCATCATATTGAAATGAGATTAAAGCTTGCAGCTGAGCGACTGAGAGGGAGAGGGGGAAGTTCATGCTCTTTTGTGTAATAAGTATATGTGTATATATGTATAAATGTGTGTATATGTAGGTACTAATACTCGTACTCCGTTAAAATCCACTTTTGCTCAAGCGTTTGAATATAAATTTACGGTGAGGAGCATTCGTGCGTTGGTTTTACTTTTGTGTGTACGAGTATATTTTGCTTGAAAAGTATTCGCACATTATAAATAGTAGAGGTTATATAAACTGCTGCCTGAAATGACACTGGAGAATTTATTGGTGATATCGCACACGAATAACGACAGGACACAAACAACGACTATACGCCACAAATCGAAGGAGATACGTACACGTACGCGTGCGTTGAAAGTTCTTCTGAGAAAGTCTATATCTACATAACCAAGGTGGATTATTGGTGTTTTCTAATAATTTGTTATGTTCAATACTGTTGAAATATCGTTGCACATGTTAAGATACATTCCAGTCTATATGCATTAGGATGGGTCGACACAAAAATGCTTTTTGGTTTTTGATGCTTAATTAATTCTATGCCCAAAATTTTTAGACACGTATTTAAATTTGTTTTTAAATTTAATATTTACCCATGCCGCTCTCTCTCGACTGCATCTGAATACTTCAATATTAGTCTCATCTTGGTTCGCGGTCGCAGTGGCATAGAGTGAAACTGCTGGGCTGATGAGCTGGCTAGCCAGCAGACCCTGGACTAGACAACAGACGGTTTCGTTGTCTGTGGTCTACCGCTGAAAAGATGGGAGTCGCGTCAACTCAGCACGCACTGGGATTGTGTGCAAATGTACAAACCCGCGAGATCCTTCGGGCCACGGTTAGATTGGAGGCGCTAAAGGTAACTTCAACGGTCAACAAAGCCATAGCTCACGAATTCGATGGGTATCCTCACCGGACATTGGCGGTTAGGTGTTCATGCGGTGACACTTGGGATTCCTTCAATTCCTCGTCTTCCTTCAATCTTTCCTTGCAGTATACTTTGCAGTAGATTAAACTTATAATTTAGTATGTTTTTCTGCGTTTACTGCACCGTAGAACCTCTCTATCGCTATTTACGCTTCGCAGCACTTCAGAGACACGGTCGGTCCATGGAATTTTAAGTTGTCTTCTTAGTATCCACATCTTGAATGCTTCTATGCGATTCTTATCAGAAAACTTTCATTGTCCAAGTATCCAGGCCATGCAATAAAACTGATGCAACATAACATTTCACAAAACGTATTTTTAGATTTAATTAAAATCGTGTTTTCTTAAAACACAGCTGTATTTATAAATGGCAGCTCTAGACATTTCTATGCAGCATTTAATTTATATGGCATCATCGCATTTATCATTAGGTACTTAAATTTATCAACTCGTTGATTCGCCATGTAATTAGACACCGTTAGACACCTTCGCAGTCACTGCCACTAGGTTTAGGTTTAGGTTCTCTTCATCGTTTCATAATGATACTGATGACGTTAGGGATATAAGTGCCAGCCAAATCAATGGGTTCGCACATAAAACAAAATGGTTTGACGAGAGGTAGTAGATAAACTGCTGCTATGGTATCACAATGGATCGGCAACGGTCTAATTGAGTTGGTCTAGAGACCGACTGCCACTAAAGATATCGTATTTTAGATCTTCCAGATAGAGTTTAAATCTATTAATTGTAAGCAAAATATTTTAAGTAAAAAATATGTTAATTTTACCTTTACCTAAGACTAATTATACCATAATCCGTGAACAAACAAAAGAAAGAACAAATACAAAAGAAATTCAATTTTTATTTTTATTTCCTTCCTAACATACATATTTCATACATTCAAGCAGAAAACATCAAGTCGGGTCATTTGACCGGCTATGGTAGAAATCGATTTCTATTAAGTGTTGGTATGATTAGTGTTAAGTTAGTATAAAATAAAATTCTCTTCCTTTGGTTTTACAAAAGACTTTATTTAAGTTCAAACAATTCTATGTATTTCGACTGAAGTGGCTAGCTTCTGACAAGTGGTCGTTTCAAAACTCGTGCAATGAATGACCTAATTTTTGCACAATCAGCAGCGCTTTGGTTTTTTCCTTTCTCCATACCTGTTTGTCCATCTTTTTTTATGCTGATCACTCCCGTTGCATTTTTGTGTGTATCAACAATTCAATTTCTCTCGATACTCGTTTGGTCGCTTTGCACTGCAGTTAGGCTGTACTTATTGATACCATTGTTTTTCCTAGCATAAGGTGACAATTCCGTTGGAGTAAACAATGCTTTTGCACACGGTGCCAATATCATTATCATAATTATGTTCTTAACTGATGTAAATATGTATCTATGTGCATTTTATATCCCAGCATCAGCTTGCTTCACAATGCAACCCAGTAGTGGCGTACTAGAGGGGAAAATAAACTTGTGGATTATTGCCATTGTTAACTTATATAATTGCTAGCTCATTGGAGACTAGCTATTCCTGTTAAGAATTATTTTTAACAAATTTGCTCTTTATTCTCTAGGATAGATTGCAAATAATAGATGAATACAGAAGAAATAAGAATTATATTTTATCCTAAAACTAAAAAAAAAAGAAAACTGTATTAAAAATAAATGTCCAAAATAGTTGGATCATTTCGCATGTAATCACTCGTGCGGTGTGTGAGGTGAAAGAGTGAAACTCTTTCCTCTTCCAATTGTTTGTGTAAAAATTGCTCTCAGAGCGCAGCACGCAGCATCAACAATTTTGTAGAGGTGAAATTGACACTATTTTTGTTATAATAATATATTAAAAACTACAACATGTTTTTGATTCAATTAAGCATGCAAAATAAAAATGAATAGTATATTAGTATATGTATAAAATTTATTCAATACTGTAAACCGTGGTATTCGGTGTTTTTATGCTATGCACAGAGAGTTAACGAAAATGAATTTATTAATTGACGAATTAAGCTTTTGAATAGCTGCTGATTTTTGGCAACTGAAATTAATTATTTAATGCAATTAAGCACTCACTGATTCAGGTGGTAAATTTGGTGTTCAAAATGTAAAAAATTAATTTCAAAAAGGGATGGTTGATGTGCTGGTGGTTCATTCCTCATCATAGCAGATATTTTTTTACTGCCAGATTTATATTCAATCGCGAAATCCATTCACAACTTTGTTTAGTTGGGTTTATCGAAATTTATTGTGCCATGTGGAAAAGCACTAAGTCTGTATGTGCGGAAAAGTGTTGCAACAAAATATACAAACGAACATCGGGAGAGGTTTTCCATTGGCCGTTGGCCAAATAATTTAATGATAGTATTGTAAGCATTACGAAATGGGAAATAATTAAACAACCAAGCCTGGCGGCCCATCTCAAATTAATTTCTAATTGAGTTCCATTCATCAGCTTAAGCGCGCTTACGTACTGTGTAATAAGTATCATCGAATATCGCCTTAGTATCCTTCCCTCTGTTCATTAAATAGTGGCAAATCAGTGTAATTTTGTAAAAATTCTTCTTATTTTTTTTTTGTTTTTTGTTTTGCAACAAAATTTTTTCAAATATTAAGAAGAAAATATGCTTTCATGCGCATTGTTTAAGGAAAAAGTATACAAACGTAGCTTTTATAGAAAGTTTAAATAAAGGTGAATATGCTTAGAATTTTTCTTAATTTTTTAATTAATAGACCTTCCATATATATATATATGTATGTATGTATGTAATTAGAATTACACGATTTAGATTAAAAGCTAGTTTTGTATCATCGAGAAAATATGGCAACTGCTCCAAAGGTGTTAATCGCTAGATGCCTGGTCTGGACTACACTTCCGATGTTATGAAGGGTGATCAATATAGAGGTATGTGACCTTAAATTGATATAAAACAACGAGAATTCAAATTGATTGGTCAATTTTTATTATATAATATAAATAATAATGTAATAAAGGGGGGATAACGAAATTGCCTTCTAAATGGCAACAAGTTTGCGAACAAAGCGGGGAATATTTGACTTTAATCGGATAATTCTAAGTGCGTTAAATAAAGCGTCAAATTTCAATCACAAATACGACATTTCTTTTTCCCCAACCCAATATTTTTACTCGCTTCATTTCATGCAATCACTTCAATGTTTTCCCCTTAGTATTGTTAGGAATTTTTTACTTGGAATGGAAAAATTTCTAAATCCATTTATTAATTTTCGTATTGAGTTTGCTTTAGAAATAGAATTCTGCATTCAGAAATTGTTGAGCACTTCTTGCTTTTGCTACATTTCTGCTCTGCTCTCCACTCCCACTTCCAAGCGCCAACACCAGGAATGATGGCACACAGATATACCGGCCAGCCAAAGCGTGAGTGGAAAAGGCTTAGGCTTAGCAGCAATGCAAAAGCAGAATTGATAAGCAAACATCCGAATATGTGCACATAACCGAAAATATCCATAAATTTCGATTGCATTGTGTCGAAACAAGGTTTCTGATTTTCAGGATATTGAAACGCTATTTTGCTTTATTTGTCGGTGCTGCAGGCAAATTTGGAAATACTTTTGGGATGTATGTAATCTCGTGGTGCGTATGTATGTATGCATTCGCAAGGCTTTGTTACCACGCTTTTGTATATTTGCGTTGGCTTCATTAGCATATTTACAATACTTCCGATCTGTAGGTATTTACATGCACACATACATGCATAAGTATGGAGCTACGTATTTCGCACGCCAAATATTTTCCTTTTGCCGGCAATAAATTTCTCGTTTTCATTCTACGGCAAAATGTAAATGCAAACATTTAATGTGAGAATATTTTTAAATTTGCATAATTTTCTAATCTAAGTAAGGCGACTACGACTCTTTAATATAACAAAGTAGAAATTTCGTTTTCTTAACTTCTTTCCAGGATTAGTGCACATTTTATCGGTGTTTGTGCAATGTAAGTGAAGATTTACGAAGCTTTGCCAATCTGTACAGGCCGAATCATCTTAATCCGGTTAATAGTGCTAGTGAATAGCTTTGACAACACGCAGTAGATTTAAAAATATTGTGTTTTTATTATTTTTCTCAACTATTTTCCAGAGGCATCGTCGATTAAGTGCTAGGTTTGTATTGCTAAGGGAGCACGGAGAAGAAAGGGTGGAGCGTCATTAATATACATAAAGTGTGATTCTACTTATGCGGCTGCCTGGGTTGGCTTTCGCATACTATTGCCTCAGTTTCCCGAGACTTTGCTTAGCATGGAAATGTTGGTAGTTGCATAAAGGCTGTAAATTTTCAGCAAATTTTATGACAAAAAAAAAAAAAAAAAAAAAAAATATTGGATGTTTTATATGACAAAGCTGCAACTGAATATATTTTGCCTATTTCCCTGGAAAATGTTAGAGTGAGGCCAGCGAAGGTGGACCAAAAACGTAAAACAGCAAAAATAAAAATGTCAGGTCGGTCCATAAGTTCGTGCGTATTTTACCCATAATTTCACTTTTGTACGATTTTTGCATACACAAAATTATTCGCGGAATATAACGGAACTATTTATATTTTCTTTGATAAATTGTGCATTCAACAAGTGATTGTAATCGCGGATAGAAGCACGGATTGTTAAAAAATAAGAGGCATATTTTGTATTTTGATATGAAACATCTATAGGCTCACTTGTAAACCGAATCGTTGGCGTGGCGACGCTTGCCGTGGCGACTGGTCGCCACGCTATACTAAGGTATACATATACTTATATATTTTATGTCTAGTAGTATGAGAAGTGCTATGCCAATTTCAAAGGAACAACTCACAACTGATGTGGGTTAAAGTGTGTTAGTATGTGTGTCATGTTAGAGAGACAAATGTAGAGTTGCTAAAGAGCGGCAAGTTGTATGCTCGTCAGTGCTTAGTAAATGTTGGTGCGCTATGTGTTTTTGAATGTGTTCGGTAATTTGCTATGTAGATAATAGGAGTTCGTTTACAGAGAATTCATGGGAAACTGGAAGGTTGGCTAGAGTGGGCACCTTTGAGGCGCGCTCTCTGTACGAAGAAATGACGAAGCTCAGTGTTTGAGTTGAAAAATATCAAAAGGTCACAGAAAGCAGAGCCACAGCAGAAGTTTCATTAATCAATTATTTAAACCAAGTGGAATTATTTTGCAATGCCAAATTTATTGCTTTATTAATTTGAAATGAAAAGTGCAAACTTATTTAATAGCAAATTCGAGATATGCCAGCTCGTAATGAGCAAAAGTTCATATTGAATAAAAAGTTTAAGACTATGGATTTTTTTGATTATCATACAAAGTGACACAAAATTAATCATCCTATCGGATTATTTATGGCGGCCGCCATAGCCGAATGGGTTGGTGCGTGATTACCATTCGGAATTCACAGAGAGAACGTACGTTCGAATCTCGGTGAAAACACCAAAATTAAGAAAAACATTTGTCTAATAGCGGTCGCCCCTCGGCAGGCAATGGCAAACCTCCGAGTGTATTTCTGCCATGAAAAAGCTCCTCATAAAAATATCTGCCGTTCGGAGTCGGCTTGAAATTGTAGGTTCCTCCATTTGTGGAACAACATCAACACGCACACCACAAATAGGAGGAGGAGCTCAGCCAAACATCTAACAGAAGTGTACGCGCCAATTATTTATTTTTTTTATTTATCGGATTATTTATATTTTTTACAAATAGTGCAGTACGTCAATCATAATTGAAATTTGTGTAGTGTAGAGCTGCTGTATAAAAACAGACAAGCAATGGCGGGCGTAAAGGTCAAAAGTCATCGCTCAATATAATTTTTTTATTTATTATTTTTTTAATTTTATTTAATAATTTTCAAATACAAAACTGGATAATTAATTTTACGCCACCAGAAATGTCAAAAAATTTCATCACTCAAAGTCATTTTTTTATTTAATTTTTTTTTTTTTATTTTATTTAATAATTTTCAAATACAAAACTGGATGATTAATTTTGCGCCACCTGAAAATTCAAAAATTCCATTACTCAAAATCATTTTTTTATTAAATTTTTTTTTAATTTTATTTAATAATTTTCAAATACAAAACTGGATAATTAATTTTGCGCCACCAGAAACGTAAAAAAATTTCGTCACTCAAAGTAATTTTTGTATTTAGTTTTTTTTTAAATTTTATTTAATAATATAATTTTCAAATACAAATCTGGATGACTAATTTTGCGCCACCTGAAACGTCAAAAAATTTCATCACTCAAAGTCATTTTTTTATTTAATTTTTATTTTATTTAATAATTTTCAAATACAAAACTGGATGATTAATTTTGCGCCACCTGAAAATTCAAAAAATTTCAGCACTCAAAGCACACTTCAAAAAGAATTTCAATTGCAAATCAACAACAATCCAAGAGAATCTACTACCAAATATGGAACAACAATTGACGCTGTATTTGTGAGATATCTTGATAATATTTCATCCAATACTTTTTTAACGTACTTTAGTTATCATCGCCCAATCGTCACAGTAATACCGGCAGAGGAAACATCGAATATAACTATTACTGAAGTCACAGATGAAAATATTTAAATTGTGGCTTGATATTAATATCGAATTTTGATATCACATGTAAATAAATGTTTATTAAATAAAGTTACCATTTTCTGTAAGAAATTCGTAATACGAGTACTTCATTTTTTCATTAGGCTATATTTAATTCCTGTAATAATATTATCTTTTATGCATATTACTTGTACACACACGATGTTTCACATCTGCCAGGCGTCCCATGACGGCTCACATTTTAATTTTTTTATAAAAGTGGTAAAAATGCAACAACTGCGCGCTGGTCGTCCTGAAGTCTTTAACTCCGACGCCTTGCTCGAACTCGTGGCAGCTAAGCCAAATTTGACAGTCGATATGATAGCTCAGAGGTTAAATTCATCGCATGGAACAGTTCACAGGCACCTGGTTCAGTTGGGAAAGGTTTCAAGGCTGGGAAAATGGGTTCCGCATAGACTTTCCGTTGCCAACCTTCAGCAAAGAGTGAATGTGTGTTTTCAGCTGCTGCAGCGGCGTGAAAATTAAAGTTTTTTGAACCGTGCCGTTACTGGTGATGAAAAATGGGTCCTTTACAATAATCCTGTTTGCAAACGCCAATGGTTAGATAAAGATGAAACACCATAACCGACCCCTAGAGATGGCCTTCACCCCAAGAAGATTCTCCTGTCTATTTGGTGGGATATGGCCGGTATTCTTTATTATGAACTTCTGGAACCAAACCAGACGATAACTGCTGATTATTATTCTCATCAGCTATAACAAAAATCGACCGTCTTCGCTGAATAGACGCAAAGTTTTGTTTCATCACAACAACGCAAGACCTTATACCGCAAGGCAAACATTAGGCAAGCTGAACGAGCTCGGATGGGAGCTAATGCCGCATCCACCATACTCTCCGGATATTGCACCTTGTGATTATCACCTTTTCCGTGGGCTTCAATCCCATATGAGTAACAAGAACTACTCCTCCAAAGAAGCTATAAAAAGGGAAATCGAAGCGTATTTTGGCTCCAAGGGCAAAAAGGGAATTAAAAATAATAAAATAATGAAGGAAAATATATAATATTATTGATTAATAAATACTTTAAACATCTTTTTTATTAATTTTAAAACCGCCTTTAAAACACACACGAACTTATGGACTGACCTGATAGTACCTAAAAACAAAAATGGACCAAAAAAGCAAAAAAGTACCGGCATACTAGGTTGTTCAATAAGTTTTGCGGTTCGATAAGAAAAACACAATTTTATGGTTCGAAATACACTTTATTAGTCAGTCTCTCTGTCTCTCTCTTCCAGAAGTGAAAATCTGGTAGGGCTGCAAAATACGCTTCCACAGCTATTATGACCTCATCATTTGATGAAAACCGCTTTCCACGCTTTCATGGATCTTGGCCATTGTCAAAATGCTCTTGTGCCACGTTGCATTGTCCTGATGAGAAATTCTTTTTGTCTTTTGCAAACTGGGCTTTTTCACGAATTTTCTTCTGCAGCTGGTCTAAGAGGCCACAATTCAGGCTACAATTTTACCAGTTTGCCATTACTTCACAAAACAAAATTTGTTACGCATACCAAAGACACGAACTCGTTTCAGAACCGAGGAACCAGGTTTGCCCCACTTTTTAGACTCTTATTTTGATTTACACTCTGTGTCAGAAAAACCGAACCGCGATTATTAATGAAGCATAAAAGATATATATTTAAATTTCTTTTTACATGAAAGTATTTACAAAACTACTAGTCGCAATTACTCAATACGCCGTGTAGACTTCTTCGTTGTCGAGTATAGCCTGGCATCTCTTCATAATTTGAACCGGTAGGCCAGTCAATGTTTTAAAGCAACTCGTGCGTGAAGTTCATAAAATTTCGTCCTGTTTGTCGACGAACTACGCAGAAAAGCTCGTCGACAAACAGGACCAGATTTTGCGAGCTTGCCGCGTGAGTTGCTTTAAATCATTGACTGGTCTTCCGTCAAGATGTGTTTTCATAGTTCCCCACACAATTTTATTGGGGCTACTGTCCGGGGACTGGGAAGGCCAGTCCAATACTGTCACACCATTTTCTTGTTTCCAGAGTCGACTTTGGTGTTTTGGGTCATTATCCTCCAATCATTATTTCTTGCTGAATACATCTTTTTCGCCGACTCGTTTGTCGTCGTTTGTAAGTTTCGACCATTTTTTGGCGTTAAAATTTTGGGAGAAGCCACCCCAAACATTCACTTTCACCGGGTGTTTAATAGTTCGCTGTACGAGTTTAATATGGCTCGTTGGCCAAGCTCGCTTAAGTGAAACCCAAGCCTAAAAAGTTGCTTCATTCGAGAAAGCACCCTTATTCCCATCCCGTTCCATGTTTTCGGTAGCCCAAGCGTTGCGTTTCTCAATGTGTTTTTCTGGGAGCAGTGGTTTTGATGATGTGGAACGGTTGAATATGCTCGCCTCCTCCAGAACTGATTGTGCTTGGCGTAGTCGCAAAGAAGGGTCCCGCTTAAAAAGTTGGACGATCACTTTATCCTGCTGTTTTGTCGTCACTCGCTTCAAGCCGCGCTCGGAAAAGTCAGCAACATTTTTGTACACTTTATACCGGTGATTGAACATCACAACAATTTTTTTTTTTTTTTTAACCACTTTTGCAGCTTTGCCGTGAGATAATTTCGGCCCTTTCGAATGCGTGCATAAAAAATACCGCCTCGAAACGCACTCATTTTTGGTTCGTTGCGTTTACGAGAAAGTTTCGAACGACACTAACTTGAGTTAGCACTGGTTAACCGGCTATTTTCATCTGACACAGACGTAGGATCATAGTGATAAACCCAAGTCTTATCCATAGTGATAAATCGATGCACAAAATCCACTTCATCCTTTCGAAAACGCTCAAAATGTTGCTAAGAGAGTCGCATTCGAATGTGTTTTTGTTGTTTGTGTTCCATTGATAGCGAATGCGGCACCCATTGTGCGCACACAACTTTCTGGACCCCAATACTTCAGTCAAAATTTGGCTTGCATGAGATGTCGAGGGCTTCTACTAAATCTCTTTCAGTCACACAATGATTTTCCAATACGATATCTTGAATCTTTCCAAGATTTCTAACGACCACGTTTAAATTTAGCAACCCATCTTTCTACTGCACTGATTGATGGCGAAAGGCCCTTATACACTTTCAACATTCGTTCATAAATTTCCCTTGCTTCGAAAAATAAATATTCAGTCACTGCTCGAGAATTGATTTTTTCCATTAAAGAAAATATTCTGACTCATCGATACTAAGTGGCTTGTAGACAAAGAATGAATTGACAGATTAAAACGAAACTTCACGTACGTTCATATGAAGAGTGTAACAACATAACAAAAAAAATTTAAGCTAATAGCCATGCCCTCTCTTATCGAACCACAACCTCTTGAACAACCTGGTACTTATAAAGGATTTTTCAATAAGGGCGGGTAGATGTTGAAATGGAATGTCGTGGCGTTTGCTGTGTGGCACGTAGCGCCGTTCTGCTGGAACCACATGTCGTCTAGGTCCATATGGTTCCATATGGGCCATAAGAAGTTGGAAGGGACACTACGTCTACCGAAAAATAGGCGCAATGCGCGCAACGTTTGCGTTAATGAACACTCATTTTCATAATAAAGTTTTATCATTTGAACGTGCTGTTCAATCGTGTAACTTGCCATTATGATTTGGCATAAACAACTGAATAATAAACAAAAGATTTGACAGATGTCCCCAAAACAAAATGGCTGCCACAGGGCGCCAAAATCGACCCACACCAATTGAAAAACCCTTTACATATATGTATAAGGTAGATCCAAGCTATTGGGCAATCATTTTACGTGATAGCATACACTGCACAAAAATCAATGTAATAGTAGTAGTAGTAATTCTTTATTTATTATAAACTAGCAACCCGCCCTGCTTCGCACGGGTATAAAATATATACCCTATGTCACTCACTGAAAAAATGATTAAAATCGACCCAGTAGTTTTGGCTTATTCATTACTGCCCGTGGCCCGCCCGCGTTAAATTTGGAGTAAAACAATTCCCCTTTCTTTATAGCATGAAGATTCCCTGCTATCTTTGGGATATCTAAATTCATACCCTACATTTTTGCATATTAACTTTTTGCATTTTTACATATGTATTTATTTTATTTTTACAACAATTACTATATTACAGAATGTCTTTATATACAACGTTCATAGCCTTCTTGTCATTAGACAATACAAACATGTTTTCTCTAGAGGTTACTCTTGAAAGAGCGACATACAGTTGGCCATGTGAAAAACAGTCAACACTCAAATCTAAGCCTGCAACGTTGAAGGTTTGACCCTGAGATTTATTAATGGTCATTGCAAAAGATGTCTTTACCGGAAATTGTAAGCGTTTAAATTGGAATGGTAGATCCGATGGTATCAGGGGGATTCGGGGAATCAATAAATCTTCTCCGGTACCACATCCTGTGAGTATTGTGCCCTCTATTATGAAAGTTTTCAGTGATTTTACCGGCAAACGCGTGCCATTGCAAAGTTTAGGTGGACTTAGGTTTCTTAATAAAATAACAGGACAACCTATTTTCAGCTCCATTTTGTGAGGAGGGAGTCCAGACGGGTTCAAAGAATTTAGAAATTCTGTAGGAAATTGAACAGCTTCTTATAAATCGAGAACAGTATCGACCGAGTAGTATATTTTCGTCGGCGCATCAATCTTTGAAATAATCAAGTTATTTACTTTATCTACTTGTTCGTTAGTTGGTGACAGAATAGCTCTTTCTTTAAACCAAGATATTGTCTTATAACTTATGTTATCAATGTCAGGATAGACATTGTTGACTAACTCTTGGATGTTGTCTATCAAAACACAAAGGTTTTCTAGGTTAATCCTTCCCTCACTTTGTGTTAATTTTCCATTGCCAACTTTTAGCAGGATCTCTGGAAATAGCCTGTTCTCACGTGAAGATGACGAAACCCTCATATTAGTTTTAAGATCTAATTTATTGACATGCGACCAAAGGTGGGATCTTTTTAGCGAAGCATTTATTTCGTCAGTGTTCCTCGAGTCACAACTGGTAGGATTTGACGAAAATCTCCTGAGAACAGAATTGTACATCCACCCATAGGTGAATTTTTGTTGCTCAAATCGGGCATTGTCCTATCCAATGCTTCCACAGACGTCTTGTTTGACATGATAGCTTCGTCCCAGACTATTAATGAGCAGTCACGCATCAATTTTCCTGTATTGCTCTGTCTAGAAATACTACAGACGCTGTTATCATCATCGGCTGCGATTTTCAGCGGGAGCTTGAATGTAGAGTGTGCGGTTCGGCCTCCTTCCAAAGGAGTAGCGGCAATGCCGGATGACGCAACAGCTAACGCAATTTTTCCGGTAGATCTCAATTACTAACTACTGATGTAATATCTTGAAAAATATTGTTTTTAATTATATGATGTAAAGAGCCATATACATAGATCTATATGAAAACAACAATGTATTTAAGGTATTTAATTGGATAAGGATTAATGTTGTACCTATTTGTTGAAATCGCTTCGAAAATAAGCTATTAGTTGTCGTAAAAAGTAAATGACAAAAAATGTTATTATATGGAATCGATAGCAAGCTAAACGCGCTCCGAATCAATAAAAACGATTCAAAAACTGTATTTTAATTACAGTATGCAAAATTCGTATTAGTACACCTCCTAATAAATAAAAAAACCACGTATATTTTCAAATTAATTTTAAAACAAATGCTTGAAACCGTTTTATTTTATAGATAATTAACTAAAATAAGGCCAAATAAAAAAACCGCTCACAAAGTGTATTGAAATGTAAAAAAAAAAAATAAGAAAGAAAAAAATGAACACTATCCACAGAAGCAAAATTCGTATTAGTACACATGTATTTTTAATGATTTAAAGAGTAAATAAAAAATAGTTCAGAAAATTAATATTTTGTAGGATACCCTCGTTGCCTTAGAACAGCAGACAATCTCTTCGGCATAGATTCCACCAATTTTTTTGTGAGATTTGGAGAAATCTTCTTCCACTCTGATTTGAGGACTTTTTTTAAATGTTCTCGGTTCCTTATTTGATGATGTTCCAGCTGCTTTTTGAAAATCGACCATACATTTTCTATGGGATTAATATCCGGGCTTTGTGGTGGTGTTTTGAGATAATTTGGACAGTTATAAAGCATCCATAACCTTGTATCCAACGACGTGTGCTTAGGGTCGTTATCTTGTTGGAATATACATTTTTTTTTGCAACCCAATTTTTTGGCACCTTTGCGTAGATTCTTTTTTAAAATATCAATATATTGCCTCGCAGTCATAATTCCATCAATAAAATGCAACTTTCCTACTCCGTTTGCCCCGAAACATCCCCATACCATCAGAGAACCACCACCGTGCTTGAAAGAAGGCTGCAGATTTCGTTTTTGAAAGCCAGTATTACACTCTCTCCAAATTTGTATGCGCCCATCGGACATTTTTATATTAAATTTACACTCGTCTGAAAAAATTACCCTTTTCCAAAACCGCATATTTTTGTTTAAATATTGTCTGGCGAATATAACACGCTTTCTTCTATTGACTGAGCTTACATACGGTTTTCTAACCGCAGTTCTGCTTCTAAATCCCAATTTTTTTACATAATTGCGCACTGTTTGAGGTGTAACTTTGATAGAAAAGTATTTTTCTAGTTCTGCAGCTAGTGAAACTCCACTGACGGTGGGGTCTTTTCTCATAAGGCGTTTCAAATAAGTCTTGTGCCTCTGCCCAAGCTTTGCAATGTTCGCATTTCGAAGCTTTTTGTCAATCCTTCCACTGTCTCTAAAAATTTTGACTAAGTTTTGTATTGTAGACACACTTTTCTGCAATGTTCTCGCAATTTCGCGTAAAGACTTTCCGTTTTTGTTCATATTTATTATTAATCTCCTAGTTTCGTTTGACTTTGGCGACATTGCAAGCTAACTCCGCGAACTTGAACAAATGGCTACTAAAACGCAACTGCCCAAGGTTAAACATTGAATCGTTTCGAAAATAAAGGTAAATACCAACAAATTGTTTACAAATTCAACGCATACTAAGTGTACTAATACGAATTTTGCCTGCAGTAGAAATAGCTACACTGCTACTAAAGCTATTTTTTTTCACTATGCAAATGTTTCGGAGTTTTTGTTGTTATTCTATTTTTTTATGAATTTTACAATACCGCACTACGATTGAAACCAATTGCTTTAAAGTAAATTTGAAAATATACGTGGTATTTTTATTTGTAAGAGGGTGTACTAATACGAACTTTGCATACTGTATGTGCGATTTACTAATATAGAACGTGAAAATAGCGTTTTATTTCGCTGTAAAATTGTATGTGCATATAATTACATGGAATTCAGTACATACATGGATACATATGTACATACGTCCGAAATGAAATAATGCGAGCGATTCGTAAATATATACATACATACTTCACCATACGATGTAATTCAACATTAATGAGGTGTGGTGAGATTATCGCTTAACGCCTGTTGCTTCATTCGGTTGACAGCGAACAAACACACAAACAGCTTTTTTTGGAAAAAGAGCTGCTTTTGTTTAAACAATTTTGGTTAAATAACAAATATATCAATTTTTTTTTGATGCAGAACGAAAGTAAATATTTCAAAGTTAAACTCTAAGAAAGTTTCATTTTAATTGGTTCATTCGTTTATGATTTATGGCCGTGAAAACAAAAAAATTATGTTTTTTTGCCACATTTTGACCGATTGCCACGCCCCCTTTATATATTTCTTCATATTATATAGATATAAACCTTCCTCTTCAATCAATCTATCTTTAAAAAAAAACCGCATCAAAATCCGTTTCGTAGTTTTAAAGATTTAAGCGATTACGTGGACATAGGGACAGAAAAAGCGGGTTTGTTTTATAATATGTAGTGATATTGCACCTTGCCTTTCAATAATTTTTACAATAATTCGTTTGAATATATAAATACATAAAGAAAGAAATAATAAATTTGTGGCAATAACAATTTTGTCTGTCACAGCTCAAAAATTAAACTCTGCAATAAGAAAATTTCTATAGTGTAGGACTGAGTATAAAAAGCAAGTTAGTTCTGAAAAGCACATACTGGTTTTAGGAAAGATAGGGACTAGCTCTCCACGCGGCATCACAATGGGCTATGAGCCTGAGTGTGTCCCACAGGACAACCGCTTCAACCTAACCTAACCTAACCTTGTAAAACTCCGATGATAATAGCAATTCTGATAGTGATGCGGTGCAAGCTAAAATGAAAAAAAGTTCGATGCCTTTCAAGTAGCAGTGAAGAAAACCACAATATTTCCAATGATGGTCTCAGTCTGGATGATGACGATTGGGTGGATGTTACAGAAAACGACCGCAAAACAACTAAAAAACTTTTCTCAACAACTCCTAAGATACCAGGCCCCCAAATTCTTCCAGCGGCAACAGAACCACTACATTTTTTTTAGCTATTTTACCTATGAGCTAATAAACAATATAGTAAAGGAAGCAAATAAGTATGCAAACAATAAAATAAGTGCGAATGTATTATCTAAAAAATCTCTGTGGAATAGGTGAAAAAATGTTGGCAAAGAAGAATTTTTTGCCATTATGCGATATACATGAATATTGGTCCACTACTGAAGCAAGTCATTTACCATTTTATGTAAATACCTTTACAAGAGATCGATTCAGTCAATTTTTTTGGATGCTTCACTTAAAACAAACACCAACCGCTGCCAAATCTTTGAGAACGCGGTTACAGAAAGTTAGTCTGTATCTAGAACATTTAAATGGCACATTTTCCACTTATTTGGATGTTATCTAACCGGTACAATAAAGTGAAATAGGAAGGGTATACTTACAGCAATATAAAAACCAAAATTTACCACAACTAGAAGATCAGTTTTTTCTGGAAAGATGAAAAATAAGTTACTGTACTCCGCACTTGGGCCCAAGCGACGATGCAAACTGTTACGAGAATAAATCGCGGTGGTAATGCCCAGATTGTTCAAAAACCCACAATAGTTTTAGATTATACCAAAAATATGGGTGGTGTCGATCAAGCAGATCACTATGCAGCTTCTTATCCGTTTATGAGGAAAAGTCTTAAATGGTGGCGCAAATTTTTTTTTTCGGGATCGGAAGTATCCGTAGTAAATGCATATATTCTGTATAAAGGTACCGAAGTACAAAGTAATGAGAAGCCCATGATTCATCTACAGATTGTTAAAAAGTTAATTCTTCAAATAAGAGGCGATTTTCGAAGAACAGTTCAACCCCAAGGGAAATGTAATACCTCTGAAACTGAAAATCGACTTGGTGGGAAATTGCATATTCCTTGGTTTGGAAGGGACAAAGACTGTCGAGTATGTTCCGATAGAAAGATTAAAGGCGGCCGTAAACGAACAACCACATATTTTTCAACATGTTCCGCAAATCCATCACTAAACAATGGCAATTGCTTCGAAAAATATCATACTTTTAAAAATTATAAAAATTAATTTCATTTATAAAATTATAAATCAAGTAAATATATTGAATTTATATCTAAATCAAACAGTTTACGAGGGTGGATTGATAAGTCTTTAGAATTGCGACATCTATCGGTCATTAATTTACTTAATTATTGTGATCGTTAAAAGTGAACTGTCAAAAGCGAGCTGTCAAAATTTCATAACATATGGTCAAACGGTCCTTTTTTGAGAATTATTTTTGCAAAACACTATTGTATTTTTATTAAAAATGGAAAAAAGTTAACTTCGTGTTGTTATAAAGTTCTTTCATTTGAAAGGTTTAAACCAGAAACAAGTTATTGAGGAGTTACAGACAGTATTAGGGGAACATGCAACCTCAAATGCAACAGTTTACAATTGGGTAAACGACTTTAAACGTGGTCGAATAAACACCAAAGATGAGCCACGCTCTGGGAGGCCAAAAGAGGTAACGACTCCAGAAACGGTGGAAAAAGTGTACAAAATTGTCACACAAGGTCGAAGAATTAAATTGAGAGAGATTGCTGACAGTGTGAACATTAGTTATGAAAGTGTGCATAACATATACATGATGAATTGGGTATGAAAAAGCTTTCAGCGAGATGGGTGCCGCGTTTGCTAACTCCTCTGCAAAAAATGAACCGAATGTCGAGTTCAAAAATTGGTTTAGACATGTTTAACAGAAATCCATCGGAATTTTTGCGTCGTTTCATAACGATGGATGAAACGTGGATCTACCACTCTACACCAGAGTCTAAAGAACAGTCCAAATAATGGGTAGAACGTGACTCAAGTGCTCCAAAGAAGGCAAAGGTCGTTGCATCAGCTGGTAAGTTTATGGCATCTATTTTTTGGGATGCACGAGGTATAATTTTCATAGATTATCTTGAAAAGGGTGAATATTATACATCTTTGTTGGATACATTGGACCAAAATATTAAGCAAAAACGGCCACATTTGAAGAAGAAGAAAACCCTCTTTCATTATGATAACGCTCCTTCACATTCATCTTGGAAAACGCAGGAAAAAATAAATGAGTTAGGCTATGAATCGCCAGATTTAGCTCCCAGTGACTTTCCTTTTTCCAAATATGGAAAAATGGCTCGTTGGAAAAGGATTTGTGTCAAATAGTGAAGTTATAGCTGAAACAAATGCTTATTTTGAAGGTTTTGAAAAAACTTATTTTAGAGAAGGAATAAATATGTTAGAAAAGCATTGGAAAAAATGTATTGCCTTAAAAGGAGATTATTTTGAAAAATAAATTAATTTTTTGTTAATAAAAAAAAAAGCTCTCGGCCCTTAAGTAACATATTTTGTCTCTTATTGTGGGTATCTTTGAACTTTTATTACAATATATTTACAAAATCCTTCAAACTACCAGTTAAGAAGCACAAATAAAAATGCACAAAAAATTATATTTGCTTTATTTTTCCTTAACGCACTGTGGTATTCATTAAAATAAAGTGCTTCTGTAATTGTACCTGTGGTTTAAAGCCAAAATGTGTTCACCACCCCTTAAGCTCTTCCAAACAGAGTTTCCCACAATTCTTACTACCTCCCCGCGTACAAATGCATTTTGACGTGTTAATTGCCACATTTTCAAGTTAGTCCAACGCTTCTATAATCCATAGCTGGTGCGCTAAATATAGTACATAAATACCTACTTATGTGAGCTGTCGGGAGACGCACTTAACTGCTGTTTCTTCTTCACCTTCCATTAAAGTGGAACGTACTCAGTATACGTTTAATGGAGTGTAAAATATTCTGAAGTGTGGGCGGAGTTGTCGATACACAACTTAGCCATATTGATCCGAGTAGTGCATTGAAAGTGTTGGTGTTCGAAATTACCCACCTCGTTCTCTTACACAGCACTTGCGGTAAAAGTCACTAGGCGAGAAAATGCTCTAATTTGTTTTTATATTAAAAAGCTTAATATATTAGAGTATTGTATGTACGTCAATGAATTTGCCTGACGCTGTGTGTGTGTGAGGGCAAACTGGTGCTATTCATTCGTGTGTTGTTTGTGTAATTTCTCTTCTTGCATTCTTGTTCGAATTTTGACGTTTCTCTCACTCAACTGCAGCAGTGGAACGTAATATTCAATTTTGTGTGCGCTCGTGTTTTTGTAACCACTGGAACCCCGTGCTTCGCTAGAAAAGCGTGAGTTAGTTTTGGAGCATTTCAAAAAGGAATGTTGCTTAAATTGTACATTTGCGTTCGTCAGCAGTTCTGCGCATTTTTCAACGCTTTGTGCATGAAAACCTTACCACACGGTAAAACCTAAGGCACGACAGGCTTCAAACAAAACTTTAACAGGGGAAAAGAAGAAAAATCCAGCAACAAACACTACAAATAACTGAAATGGCCAAAAAGGATTTAGGTAAGGCTAGCTATTCAGACACTGTTCGGAGTCTATTGAGGGAAGCAAATTTAAATGGTCGACTAGCGCGTAATAAGTCTGACGAAAGTGCATGGAATAGGGAGTAAAGAAGTGCAGTTGTGCGTGACCATCTAAATAAGACTCGAGCACTTCGGAAGATCGTACTTTTTGTAGGCGAGGTATAAATAAATTTATTTGGACCTTTTGGAGGCAGACTTTTTATATGACGCAAGACCAATACGGAGCTCAAACCCTAAATTTTTCGTGCTATATACTATAACACACGGCGGGGGCATTGAAGAAGCAATGAACGAAGAAACAATGAACAAATATACAGGGTGAACGATATGAAGTGTTACCAACTTCACACCGCTTGTATCTGTAAAACAGCTCATGACATCAGCGTCAAAATTGTTCTAATGACAGCTCAATATATTGTTTATAAGCCATCAAAAGCATTTGCGTCTCAGTTTTGTTGAATTTTTTTTCTGTGATGGAATTTAAACGTAATAGTGCGATTGGGTTATATTTGGCTGGAAAGTCACAACCAGCCATTGTTCGTGTGTTCAGCCACCTCAAAGTGAATAAAATGTTTGTGTATCGCACTATAAAACGTTACAAAGATACTGGTAGCATTGCAAAACGCTATGGAGGTGGTCCAAAAGAACCACAACAACGCCAGAAATGGTTCGGAAAGTGAAGGCTCGGCTTGAACGAAATCCACGTCGAAGTGGAAGAAAAATGGCCAAAGAACTGAAAATATCGCAAGACAGCACTGGACGCATATCGAAAAATGAGCTCAAGGTCAAGGCTTACAAGTTCCAAAAAGCACACGATCTTTCATCCCAGCAAAAAAAAGTTCTGTGCGAAAGAGCAAAGGAGTTGTTGCGCTTGCACGAACGTGACGAATTTCCTAACTTTGTGTTTTCTGATAAAAAAAATTTCCCTATTCAGCAGTTCATAAACACTCAAAACGATCGTGTGTACTTGACCGAACGCTCATACGAGAAATCCGCAAATCCGATGGACTATTCCATCTGGCCGATTTAAGAGAGCAAGGTGAGGACTAAAAAATATGCCAGTATGGATGCGCTGAAAAAAGCGATTATACGAGAATGGGCCAAAATACCTCAAGATCACATTCGTGCAATTAATTTTTTGTTTGTTTGAAGACTATAGTCAAGGCAAAAGGTGGTCATATCGAGCTAAAGTGAATATATGTTAAATTTGTAATCATTTCTGAACAATTTTCTCTTTAAAATCAATAAAAACTAATTTCACACAAACAATTTATGGTGTTTTGAATAGGTAACACTTCATATCGATCACCCTGTAAATATTTAAAATTTCTGGAAGAAATTTTGCTTCAAACATGGCTAATAAATAAATGTTCTTCATTCACATAGCACTTGGTTACTCTGCAGGAGCCCAACTCAGACCATCGTCTTCTATGGTTGAACCTCATGAAGTCGTCAATCTATAGTTGAATTGATGCAGAATTGACACCTAGAAAGACTTTAGGGCCTAGAAAGGCTTTACCCAACTCGTTCCCTGTAATACCACAATGTCCAGGCACTCAAATAAGACAAATTTGGTGGTGTTTTGCAACACTGTTCAGTTTTGTCTTACATTCCCCAACTAATTTCAAGGAGCAGCGTGGATTAGCAAGGGCTCTTAGTGGCGTAGTGATGCTTACATTGACTCACAAGCGAGCTTAACACAAGACCCATATTTATATTTCTGGTCTAATAATGGAAAAACGAACGTAGGTCTCCATGAGAATCAATACACTTTTCCTTTTGTTTGAACCAATTTTCGAAACACTTTGTTCAGTTACGTTTCTTTAAATTGTGTTGGATCCAATGCGACAACACCTTTTTTTGCCACTAAATGGTCTTGCAAAAACTTATTGATCTTCGTCATACTGACGGTCAAAGATGCCTCAATCACTTGGTATGAAATATGATGAATTTGCTCATCACCGGCACAGCACCAACGACTGATTTTGGACGACCTTCCCGGAATTCGATCACTCGAAAATCCATCATACCGGTTCTTTACGGTGCCAAGGCATGGTGCTTGTCTGCCCTATAATGATTTTTATTTTTATTTTATTTTATTTTATTTATTAAACAAACGCCAATCGCCAATATACATATAGCGTTTTTCAATAGGTGCGCTTCAACTTTTTTCCGATAGGGAGGGCGAACGACGCAATATTTTTTATTTTACACTTGTCAGTTGTAAATTCCATTAGTATACATTTCATCATGGAACGCTACACACTTGAGCAACAATTGCAAATCGTGGAAATTTTTTATGAAAATAATCGTTCTGTTGCTGCTACTTTAATCCAGATTTTTTCCAAAAAATCATCTTCAGTGATGAAGCTCACTTTTGGCTCAATGGCTTTGTCAACAAGCAAAATATGCGTTACTGGGCTGAAAGCAATCGCCACGTTACTGTGAATGGAAATCGATACCACGACATGATAAACGATTATTTTTGGCCGCAATTGAATGGTATGGACTTAGACGACATGTGGCTTCAACAGGACGGGCCCACAACCCACACAGCACACGCTACACTTGATTTGTTGAAGAGTAAGTTCGATGAGCGCATTATTTACAGAAATGGACTGGTCGAATGGCCGCCACGCTCGTGTGATTTGACGCCTCTAGACTATTTTCTTTGGGGTCATGTGAAGTTATTGGTCTACAGTAACAAGCCGGAGACGATTTGTGAGCTCAGAGCTAATATTGAACGCGAAATTGCTGGAATTTCGGCCGATTTATGCAAAAGAGTGGTCGAAAGTTGGGTTCAACGATTGGACTTCGTAAAACGTGCACGCGGTGGTCATGCAAAAGAAATCGAATTTCATACTTAAATCTATATGTTCAAACTCGATAATAAAAAAAAAATTATTTAAAAAAGTCAAACCGTTTGTGTTTTATTAAAAAAAAAAGTTGAAGCGCTCTTACTGAAAAACGCTTTACAAATATAAAAGAGAGTACAGAATCAGAATTTATAGAGGGCTGGTAAGAAATACAATGATAGCGATTATGGGACAGAAGGTTCTTGAGAAAAATCAGGGTACTACTATAGGATGATATTTTTGGCATTTCGCAGAAAAATATCGTAGGTTCCACCATAGAAATCGAGAACACCATGAAGTGAGTTGACGCTGATGGATATTCTATTGCACGGGCCGTGATAGACGTAGCTTTTAAAGGTAGCGACTGTTTTCAGTAGACGACTATTCGTAAGAGTAAGACCAGCCGGGGCAAGCTCGAAGTAGCTGCGTACTTCCGGGGCATCAATAATACCATTTACCACTTTATAGAAGAACGCTAGATCAGTTATGCGACGGCGAGCCCGCAGACTGTTGATGTTGTACCGAATGTAGATATCTTCTGTGGCTGAAACGGATGACGATGAATGCCGGAAGGCAAAGGTCTTGCAGAGCTTACGCTGCACACTTTCATTTCTAGTAATGCCTGCATCAGTGTATGGAGACCAGATTATGGATTCGTACTCCAGTATTGTAAGATCTAGAGTTTTGAAAAGACAAATCAGGCAGTAGGGGTTTTTGAAGTCCTTACTATTCCTAGTTATAAATCCGAGTATCTTAAAAGCTCCTGAGTTATTCCGTCTATGTGCTTGTGGAAAATTAGTTAGGTGTCAATCGTGACACCGAGGTCTTTGATGTTATTCACCTCCCTTATTTGATCACCATTGAGTGTGTACACTGCAGGTAAGGGAGTGCGCGATCTCGAGAAGGGCATCACAGCACACTTTTTAAAGTTGAGATCCAGTTTGTTCCTTGTGCACCAGTCAGAGAGATTATCGACGTCCTGTTGTAGTAGATGACTATCCAGCACACTAGTGATTGATCGATAAACTTTAAGATCGTCTGCAAAGAGTAGGCATTCCGAGTTGAAGTCGTTACCAATACCATTCACGAATATGCTGAAAGGAATCGGACCGAGGTGGGAACCTTGCGGGATACCAGAGTTAGCCGCATATTCATTGGATAGGTGGCCATCCACTTTGACCTGCAGGTGTCTACCAGCTAGATATGACCTAAGCCAGTCTAATGCTTTGTCGCAGACGCCATATTTCCTGAGCTTGTATAGCAAGATGTCATGGTCAACTCAATCGAACGCTTTACTGAAATCAGAATAGATGCTTTGAACACAGGTGTTGTTATTCAGTGAGTTCAGTAGATAGTTGGTGTAGGCGAAAAGGTTACTTGACGTTGAGCGGCTGCCAATAAAACCATGCTGTCTTGTGGTGATGATTGGACCGAAAGCAGCAGAGAGTTGCAGTAAGATCAGGTTTTCAAAAAGTTTAGCCAAGGCGGACTAAATGCAGATTGGTCGATAATTCGTGACTGTATTCTTTGGGCCTTCTTTATGAATGGGACTGACGTACGAGAGTTTCCAGTCTATAGGAAAAATACCACACTGCAGAGACGATTGGAAAATGTGTGTCAGCGGTTCATAGAGCCCATTGGCGCAGTTCTTAAGAAAGGCATTCGGTAGGCCATCAGATCCCACACCTTTACTAGGATCTAAGGAGTTCAGTTGCTTCAAGACATTATCAAAGGTAACCTCAAAGTCATTTAAGTTTACCGAATGCGTGTAAGGGTGTGAGTATGCCAGGGTCACGCTATCGTCAGACACCGATGCATATATGTTTTTAAAGAACTGTGCAAATAAGTTACTGATCTCCACGCCACTTGATGCTGATTGATTATTCCAGACCATGGATGCTGGAATGTCACTGTTTCCTCGCTTCTTATCCTTGATCTAATTCCAGAAGGCTTTGATGTCACCTTTCAGTGACCCTTCTACCTTATCAACATACACTTTATAACACTTGTTGTAGAGATTTTTGGCACTCTTGTCTCAGGTTACTGAAGAGTGTGTAGTTTCGCCTGGTTTTCTGCTTTTTTCTTGATAATTTTCTCAGTCAATTCCCTAGAAAATCAAGGTGGAAATCTACTGGGTTTGCTGAAGTAAACCGGCACGAATTGGGTAACACCTTCCTGAAAAATGTTGTAGAGCCAACGCAGTTTATCATCAACAGATTCTTGCTAGTATAAATCTGTCCGATTGGTTCTCATAAACAAGATATTCAAGCTGGCATAGTCCACCTTCTTGAAAGCATAGTTAGGGATACCGACCGGTGGTGAGCTAGGCTGGAAGTTGAGCTGACAAGCTAGGGCCGGGTGATACTTATCCTCAGGAACCAGAGCAACAGTACCATACGGGATTGTGTCGGTGTTGCTGAAGCTGCTGAAGTCGAGTTAGTAAGTGATTTTAGTTCATCAGTGCATACTTGGCTTGTTAATGCAACTCGAAAGTTATAAAAAATAGTCGTATGAAAATTTTCACGATTTAATTCCATTTTTTTGGCGAGATGTATTTTTAAAGCACCTGTAAACGACACTAATGTGGCTCACACATCAAAATGTTCTGAGTAAATTTACGATTAAATATATCAAACTTAGCAATGGAAGCGTCAAATGACGCCTGACAACACAGGGAGTGTCCATTCCAGAAATATAAAAGACAATCCTCGTAGACGAATATTTCGCTAGAAAGGGATTTTGCTTTGATTTTCAAGATTTTAGCGAATTGCCACACGCAAACACTTCCACGCTTCTATTCTCCTCTCGCACCTGCATATTTTTGATGGTATCGCGAGCGTATAATCAGCATTACCTTCATTTTCGTGCGAAATGCCATTTTGAAGACTGCCTGCCATTTCGTTTTCGTAAACGCCTGCTTCATCACTACATAGACACCGTGCGTTGCGTGGCGGTGGAGTGGGTGGGCAATCCAGTAATCCTAGCTGGCGTCGCGTGAAAAACCGCGAAGCACACAAGCAAAAGGATAATTAACCGAATGAACGGAAAATGTCAACAAAGCCAGTGGCAGATTGCGCTAAAATTTCGCATTGTTTACTTTTTACAGATCTAATAACTTACCGAAAGCTCTGGTGGAAGGACTAGCACCGTTCGTAAGTACATGGAAATTTTAATTTTGCAAAAATCCCTAATTTGCATAATTTTCTAAAAACTCACAGATACAGCCATACTTTTATCCTTAAATCCTTAAATCTATTAATACAGCTATTTTTTTTTTTTGGAACATTTTATACAAAAAACTGTTTAAGAACTTTTAAGTATCTCATTACCGCACATTGTCGTGGAAGAGACAAGCAACCCAACACGCTCTTACCCTTGCTCGTCATGCCAAAATTAATTGTTTATAAACCCTTCCAATGGTCATTAGTCACACTGTTAATATATCCCAATTTATATTCGACACGCTCAGGGTATACGAGTAGTTGTGTTTTGCTGCAATAGCCTACGAGTGTCTTTGGTTGGGGAAGTAGTAAATCTTCGGAACTTTTAGCACGTTTAATTCTCCTAACTTTAAACTTTTGAGAAGCTTTGCAATTAATAAGTTTAGGACCCGTTTAAATTCACACGCCATTGCGCTTCATATACCCAGCGCATGTTTTTAGTGAGATACCAGCAGCACAAAGTCGCATAAGAATTATAGGTTTAACTTATACTACGCTCGGATTTTGACGACTGAACGATGACTGAGTTACGGTTGCTGATAAAAGTCATCCATCAGTTTGTTAATATCAAGTACTGCTTTATCAGCAGGCGGTGGTGGGAGCCGGACAAGCTGCCTAAATTGTAGCCCCTCGAGAGCAGGTAGAAGGTTCTGAAATAACGCCGAGTCTCACTGGACTTCTGTTAGGGCACACACGAAATTCGGGAGTTAAGATTTTGTTAACGTTACAAGATCCATCGAACGCCTCCGATCGTCAAGTGGCTCGAAAGATTTCCTAACCACACAAGTTTGTGTCCTTGTCCAGCGATTGCTGAGTTGAAGCGAAGCTCACGGTTCCACGAGTAGTCAAAGGTAGTCATTCCTCTCCTTTCGCGCGGAAGCTAACTCACAGACAGGCCCCTTGTTTAGCCAGCTTATCCAGCTCACAGTTTCCTGTAATGTCGCTATAACCAGGTATCTAGATTAGACTTCAATCGAAATGCAATCGAAAGTGAATTCAGACATTCCTCGAGCCCAGTGCCTTAATTGCCGCTTGGCTGTCGAAGTAGATATTAATCTCGGTGACAGTTATTACACAAGCGAGCAGCCAAAGAGCTTCCTCTTTGATTGCTACTACCTCATCTTGGAGCGCACTGCAGTGATCCGGCAAGCTGAACTTGAGTCTGAGTTCTGTTTTTAATCATGAGTCCTGTTTTGAGTCATAAGTACAAGGAGCTCCTCGCAAAATACTTCTCCGCCAAGCCTTCCATTCAACCTCGAACCATCCGTGAACAAGTTCACCTGGGCTTGTTCCAAATGCTGCACCGCGCCTTCTACTGCTTCTTCCTTGATGGAATCTGAGTGGAGAATGTTCCGCTTGGACTAAGCGAAGGTGTACATTGAACAGTTGTCAAGGGGATGAACCCAAAGTTTACGCCAATTTTTCGCTTCACTTCATTCTTGCATTCTACTATTACTGTCAAAATGTGACAAAATCTGAGTACTTACCATGAAAAGTTGGATAAATATTTTATGTTACAAAAGTAGCGTTTACCTTTGTGGCTAGACAAGTTCCTCAATACGCGTCAGTAGTATGGAGTTCACGGTAATAAAGGCACTTTTATGGGATGGACTCAGTTCGAAACCAATTTTCGTTAGTTATGTTAAGAGGGTTTACAAAGCGACTCGTCCAAAAATCTTCTCCCATAAGCTCCAATATTTTTTCATTTTACTTGTGCTTCCTAGCCTTAGAAAGTTTCTTAGTGTTCTGTTTTTGGTTAGATAACCCGGGGAAGATGAGTAGGAATGTAGACGAAAAAGAGCCGCTGTCCTATCTGTGGTGGACAGCCACTAAGTTTAGATGTTTTTCGGCTCATCGTTTTTGAATGATACTGATTACCTTACGGATATAAGTGTCAGCCAGATCAATGGGTTTGCACTTAAAATAAAATGGTTTAACGAGCATTAGCAGATAAACTGCTGCTGTGAGGTATCACAATGGATTAGCAACGGTCTAAGTCTTCTTCTTCTTAATTGGCGCTATAACCGCTTACGCGATTTTGGCCGAGTTTAACAAAGCGCGCCAGTCGTTTCTTTCTCGTGCTAACCGGCGCCAGTTGGACACACCAAGTGAAGCCAAGTCCTTCTCCACCTGATCTTTCCAACGCAGAGGAGGCCGCCCTCTTCCTCTGCTACCACCAGCTGGTACCGCATCGAATACTTTCAAAGCCGGAGCGTTTGTATCCATTCGGACGACATGACCCAGCCAACGAAGCCGCTGGATCTTAATTCGCTGCGCTATGTCTATGTCGTCGTAAAGCTCATACAGCTCATCGTTCCATCGTCTACGATATTCGCCATTGCCAATGTGCAAAGGTCCAAAAATCTTACGCAGAATCTTTCTCTCGAACACTCCAAGCGTCGCTTCATCGGATGTTGTCATCGTCCAAGCTTCTGCGCCACACGTTAGGACGGGCATGATGAGAGTCTTGTAGAGTGTTAGTTTTGTTCGTCGAGAGAGTACTTTACTGCTCAATTGCCTACTTAGTCCAAAGTAGCACTTGTTGGCAAGAGAGATTCTACGTTGGATTTCAAGGCTGACATTGTTATCGGTGTTAATGCTGGTTCCTAAATACACGAAGTCTTTTACAACCTCAAAATTATAACTGTCAACAGTGACGTGGGTGCCGATACGCGAGTGCGCCGACTGTTTGTTTGAAGACAGCAGGTACTTCGTTTTGTCCTCGTTCACCACCAAACCCATTCGCTTTGCCTCTTTATCCAGCTTGGAGAAGGCAGAACTAACAGCGCGGTTGTTAAGGCCGATGATGTCAACATCATCGGCATACGCCAGCAATTGTACGCTCTTATAAAAAATTGTGCCTGAGCGATTAAGTTCTGCGGCTCGTACGATGCTCTCCAACATCAGGTTAAAGAAGTCACACGACAGCGAGTCACCCTGTCTGAAACCTCGTTTGGTATCAAACGGCTCGGAGAGGTCCTTCCCAATTCTGACGGCGCTGCTGGTGTTGAGCAACGTCATCTTACATAGCCGTATTAGTTTTGCGGGGATACCAAATTCAGACATCGCGGCATACAGGTAACTCCTTTCCGTACTGTCGAATGCAGCTTTGAAGTCGACGAAAAGATGGTGTGTGTCGATTCTCCTTTCATGGGTCTTTTCCAGGATTTGGCGTATTGAGAATATTTGGTCAATGGTGGACTTTCCAGGTCTGAAGCCACACTGATAAGGTCCAATCAGTTGGTTGACGGTGGGCTTCAGCCTTTCACACAATACGCTCGCTAGAACCTTATAGGCGATATTTAGAAGACTAATCCCGCGGTAATTGGCACAAATTGCAGGATCGCCCTTCTTATGGATTGGGCAGAGCACACTTAAATTCCAATCGGCAGGCATGCTTTCATCCGACCATATTTTGCATAGGAGCTGATGCATGCACCTTACCAGCTCCTCGCCGCCATGTTTGAATAGCTCAGCCGGCAGTCCGTCGGCGCCCGCGGCTTTGTTGTTCTTTAGCCGCGTTATCGCTATTCTCACCTCGTCATGATCGGGTAGCGGAACGACAATTCCGTCGTCAACGATTGTGGTATCGGGATCTTCACTTTCTCGGTGACATGCGCAGCTGTCACTGTTTAATAGGTTCGAGAAGTGTTCCCTCCATAATTTAAGATTGCTCTGTACGTCGGTCACCAGTTCGCCGTCTTTGTTCTTACAGGAAAACGCCCCGGTCTTAAAACCTTCTGTAAGCCGCCGAACTTTCTGGTAGAATTTTCGGGCGTTGTTCCTGTTGGCCAGCATCTCAAGCTCTTCGCACTTACGTATTTCGGCCTCTCGTTTCTTCTGTCGGATAATACGTCTCTCTTCCTTTTTCAGCTCTCTGTAGCGATCCCACATGGCTCGCGTTGCGCCCGATCGCAGCGTGGCTCTATAGGCGGCATCTTTTCTCTCTGCGGCAGCATGACATTCCTCGTCGTACCAATTGTTTTTTCGGGCTCGCCGGAATCCGATTTCTTCTTCGGCGGCGGTACGTAGAGAACGAGAAATGTTGCTCCATTGTTCGTGGATGCCGGTTTGTTGGGCAGTACTCTCTGAGAGCAGGAGTGAGAGTCGAGTGGCGAATCTTCTGGCTGTCTGTTGTGATTGCAGCTTTTCGAGGTCGAACATTCTTTGCGTAGGTAGATGCACGTTTTTTGCTGCACAGAGGCGCGTGCGCAGTTTGGCTGCAACAAGGTAGTGATCCGAGTCAATGTTGGGTCCTCGGATCGTACGTACATCTAATACACTAGAAGCGTGTCTTCCATCTATCACAACATGATCGATCTGGTTTCGCGTTTTTCGATCAGGGGACAGCCAGGTAGCTTGGTGTATCTTTTTATGCTGGAATCTGGTGCTGCAGACTACCATGTTTCGGGCCCCGGCGAAGTCGATCAGCCTCTGTCCGTTACCGGATGTTTCGTTGTGTAGGCTGAATTTTCCGACTGTGGGACCAAAAATTCCCTCCTTGCTCACCCTGGCGTTGAAGTCGCCAAGCACGATTTTTATGTCGTGGCGGGGGCAGCGCTCATAGCAACGTTCCAGACGCTCATAGAAAGAATCTTTGGTCGCATCGTCCTTCTCTTCCGTCGGGGCGTGGGCGCAAATTAGCGATATGTTAAAAAAACGGGCTTTGATGCGGATTGTTGCGAGACGCTCGTCCACCGGAGTGAACGACAGTACTTGGCGACGAAGTCTCTCTCCCACAACAAATCCGACACCGAATTTGCGCTCCTTTACATGGCAGCTGTAGTAGACGTCGCAAGGTCCTATGGTTTTCTTTCCTTGCCCCGTCCATCGCATCTCTTGGATGGCAGTGATGTCAGCCTTTACTCTCACGAGGACATCAACCAGCCGGGCAGAGGCACCCTCCCCATTAAGGGACCGGACATTCCAGGTGCATGCCCTCAAATCATAGTCCTTAGTTCGTTTGCAGGGGTCGTCATCAGTATAGGGAGGTCTCATCCGAGGCTTTTTTAAAGTTTTCATTGGGGGCGATTTTTAAGTGGCGGGTCCCAAACCCAACGCACAACCAGCTATCCTGGAATGTTTCGCCTTCTCACTTTAGCTCACTCCCGAACGGGTGTTCGGAAGCTACCCAGAGGATACGTGGGCTAATCCCGGCCGTTGTGAGCTGCTTGAACCATATGTAGAAGAATCGTCCTGGCCACTCCCAAGTGAATGGCGATCAGTAACTTTCCCCACTTGCGTGGACTTCTACACATGGAACCTTCCAACGGTCTAAGTGAGTTGGTTTAAAGACATACTGCCACTTCTACCCACTTAAATACCCTACTTGGGGTAACCTCAAATTTTCGAAAAAAATGCATTATTAAGCGATGGCGCAATGCAGTACTTGCAAACGAACGGAAATGTACAGAAATTCGTCAGCATATGCTCCAAAATATATTTCATACAATGTCATATAGCCACATTGAAGAGGTGGTAGCAGTAAAGCAAAAACAACAGGTGCAATGGGCTGCGCCTGTCTGGTCACCTGGAACTAGTGACACGCAGTGGACAAAGCTCCAGACTTTCCAAAACACTGCTATTCGGACAGCGATGTGTTGCCTCCTGAAGCGCCCTCTTCAACACCTTCACAACGAGGCACAGACGCTCCCCGTAATGGAGCACAACAAACTGCTCAGCAACCAGTTTCTGCTAAGGTGCTACCGCAGGTTTCACCCTTGCAAAGACCTCCTTCAGCCTGAGGCGCTTCCCAGGCACGTCAGGAGACACCTCCTCAATTACGCCGACGAGATCCAGGTCAAAACGAACAAACATCTACTGCACCAGACACTGTTTAAAAACAAAAAAAAATAATTGGCGCGTACACTTCTGTTAGGTGTTTGGCCGAGCTCCTCCTCCTATTTGTGGTGTGCGTCTTGATGTTGTTCCACAAATGGAGGGACCTACAGTTTCAAGCCGACTCCGAACGGCAGATATTTTTATGAGGAGCTTTTTCATGGCAGAAATACACTCGGAGGTTTGCCATTGCCTGCCGAGGGGCGACCGCTATTAGAAAAATGTTTGACACTGTTTAGACAGACAATAAACGACATTCATCGAGAGACCATCACCACCTGTTTAAGCTCCCGACCACCAAATACTGTAATCGGAGTCCAACCTCCACCTACAGCAGATGAAAAGCTCCAGCTTCCCCATGAGACCCGCGTAACACTAGCACAATTACGTTCTGGATATTGTAGCAGGTTACACTCCTACTTATCCAGAATTCACCCCGACATACCAGGCATAAATGTGTCCTGCATGTGAAGGTACCCTGCACGACACTAACCACCTTTTCAGATGCCCCTCTAAACTCACTCATCTAACACCCCTCACCTTGTGGACCCAACCTGTCGAAACAGCATGTTTCCTGGGCCCACCATTAGATGAGTTAGACGAGCACGACTGGTAAATACATCTCACTGACAGGGCTTGTATTGCTGGTACAACAACAACAACAACAAAAGGTGCAATGTATTTTGTTTTTGCTTTTGGTCTCTAAAGTATCAAAATTTATAAAAAAATGTGACTCTTTAGAGATCAAATAAATAGAAAAAAATCGAATCAGCTGCTTTTCTGGTACCGCGGCGAATTGAATACTGAAGCTGGCGTCTTCTCAAAACAGTTACTTTATTTTTCGCGATTTTAAGAAATCTAACGTCCTTTCCAATACAACCAAACAAGGATAGAGAAACCAAAGGTTTGTGAAAATTTAGTGAATGGCTGTTAGTATTGCGATTTGTAAGATTTAAACTAAATAAACTAATGGACACGAAGTGTCGCGTGTTAAATTCTGAAAGCACAAAATGAATATATCTAAAAGCCTCGAAATGCAGTTTCTTTGCATTTTTTAGCGGAAGACGCCTTGGCTAGAAAGTGTGAGCGTGTGCGTAAAATTTCTTGTAATTGGTTGTTTCCATTGCTTTCGTCTACTCTTCGGAAAGCGCAATCTCTTTCCCTATCATTCTGGAGGCGAATCTGTTAAAGGTGTTATAAGTAGATCAGCTGATTTGTTTTTCTTTTTTTTCACCATATGCCAGCACAAAATGAAATGATGAAAAGCCGTACTATTCGCACCATTTCTTTGTTTTTTGTTTTTGGTGGGTGAGGAAGGGTTCAAAATGCCTCCGCATTTACAGCGACCGTCGTCTACTGCGTCATGTGGTGTGGCCACAAAAACGATCCCGCCTCTCCTTCTGGGGTATGCTTCTAACTCCAACTGCAAGTCGGCTGTTCAAGGCAGTTCGTCCTTTTCTTTTTCCTTTGTCGTGACATTCTAATGTACAAAACGTTATTGTTAGTCTAGTGCCATCCCCTTTGTGTGTTCACATTTTCTTGCACTTTTCAGTCTCAACCTCTTTCACTCACTCTTCCTCTTCTTTTTGTTGGTTTATTTGTAGCACTGACGTCACGGTGAATTGGGAAAGTGCAATATAGTATTCTATCATTATTAGGTGCGCTTTTTACTCTTTCACATTTCCATTCGACTATCACAAGCAGAAGTTATGTGAACACAGTTATAATACCTAGCGCACTAGCGTACACTGGTATAAAAACGTTTGTGGCGATTTGGCAAGTATAAAACCGTTTTATTGGGTTATCTTCAAGTGCCCATATATATGCACGTATTGTTGTGGCAATGAAATGATTTTAGTTCACTCACATTAAGAAGGGCTGATTTGTATGGGTAAAAATGCCACAGCTGATCGTGTGGCAACAAGTAAATCTTCAAATAATTCTAATTAAAGGTTTAAATGGCAGGAAAATTAAATTCAATATATTGCAAAAAAAATAAAAGTTGCGAACATGGCGATTAATTAAAAAATTTTTAATTTTCCCTTAATGCGTGTAAATTACCAGAATCAGTATAATAAATTAAATGAGTCGACACTTATAGATCAGTCGAGTCTAATTACACTTAGCGTCAAATTTATAAAAGGTCTGAAAAGTCCCGGGCCTAACACATAGATGACACTAGTTTTATTGCATTCACCTCTTTACACTTAGTACTAACCTTAAAACGACAGCTGTTAAAATGTCATGATATTCTATTCATTAGTTCGTGAATTATTGTGCTAAGAGTTGCGCTACTTTTGTTACTTTCAAAAGAATAAATCAAAAATACTTTCGTGTTTTAATTTTACACTCCTTCTTGATGGGAAAAGATACGGTTCAAGCAAAGCAAAGGCTTGAAAAGTATTATGGGGACTCCGATCCATCAGAAACAACAATAAAACGATGGTTTGCTGCTTCAAACGTGATTCGTGGTCGTAGAGACACCGATGGGGCACAAGGCAGTGGACATCCAAACGAAGCGGTAACACCCGAAAAAAATCCACAAAATCGTTTTGAGTGATCAAAAAGTGAAGTTGCGTGAGTTAGCTGACATTGTCAAGATGAGAAAGCTCTGCTCAAAGTGGGTGCCACAAGTAATTCAAAACAATGGCCTAACTACATGGATTGAACTTCGAATTAATAATTAATAATTGCAAAAGTTATCGCTGTTTGTGTGGAACGCGTTTCTCCAGAAGTCCCTTGCGGTGATCACCACAAGTCCTTTGAGATTCATCTAAAATCAATCGGACAAGAGAAATTAGTTTTATTAATAGATAATATTGTGCCTGATCCAAGGAAAGAACCGCCAAGTAATTGTTTAAAAATATAAACTTTTGAAAAACAAAATCCTTAGCAGTATACATTTTTTTGAAATATAACAAGCGGTTTTTAAATTACAGTGATCACCAGCTCAAAAAACATAGTTTTGAGAAAAACGCATTTAAAGTTTTGCTATCGAGTTATACGACATATTTAATTACTTACACTGTGCCATCTGGTCCCATATTGTAAAGGCTCTTGAAGAGAAAAAAACACCAGCATACTTAGTATGGGTTATAAACAGTTATCTGTCGGTACTGCAACTCCCAATGCCGAGGGGAGTGCAAATAATAGGATACGCAGACGACATTGCGTTGACCATAGTCGCCAAAACAATCCCCCAGATCCAGAGTATCTGCAGCGAGGCAACAACAAAGGTCAAACAATGGCTAACGGCGGTTAAACTCCAGCTAGCCGGGCAAAAAACAGAAGCAGTTCTCATTACGAGTAGAAAAAAATTAGAAACGACCACACTAAACATTGATGGGTTCAACGTCACAACACAGGCGGCACTACGATATTTGGGTGTAATGATCGATGCTCGACTAAGCTTCAGGGAGCACATCAAAAAAGCATGCGGAAAGGCAGCCATGGTAACGGCGGCACTGTCAAGGATTATGGCCAACATCGGTGGTCCCACTCAGAGTAGAAGAGCGCTCCTGGCTAGAGTTACCCAGTCTACACTCATGTATGCAGCACCCATATGGGGTAAAGCCCTGATACAGAAAACGTACGCGAAGAAGGCGGAAATAGTTTTTAGACTTATTTCCCTTAGAGTTGCCTGTGCTTTCAGGACAGTGTCGTTCGAAGCAGTATGTGTCATATCGGGTATCATGCCACCAGATATAATGACCTCAGAACTGGGTAGAGTGTACGACAAAGCCAAAAGCCTAAACAGGCGATTAACGGCGGAAGAGCGTAAAGAAGAAAGACGGGGGAGCATAAGTGAGTGGCAAAATCGCTGGGGCCAAGCGACAAAAGGGAGATGGACGCAAAAACTTATCAGAAGCGTACAGGCCTGGGTTGAGAGAGGACATGTAGACACAGATTACTATCTCACACAGTTCCTGACGGGGCATGGATGCTATAGAGAGTATCTCCAAAGACTCGGCCACGAGGACGCAGCTGACTGCTCGTTCTGTGGCAACGGTAGTGAGAACGTGGGACATGTCTTCTTCTCCTGCCCGAGATACGCATCTGAGAGAATGTGCATTGAAGAAATCATAAAAGAAAAAATATCCCCGGGCAACATTGTAGATCACATGCTGCAGTCGAAATTGGTGTGGGCCAAGATGAAAGAATGGTCCGCAAATGCGTTACAGGAACTGCGGAAAAAGGAATGGGAACGCAGTAAGGAACGAAGACAAAGAAGTAATGAAGGGTAGACGGAGAGAGAAATACAAATGAAGAGCCATAATGGCTAGCTTGGCCCTGCGATGCAATGCTTAAACGGCGGTACCGCAGGGCAAACGAAAGCTACAGAGGTTGGAGTTAGGGTTTAGTACGTAGGTGTACTGTTTCGCAAATCCAGTTTAGTAGTAATACTGACTGTGCGTGGTCCCGAATGAGGTGCACCTTTAGCGATCAGTATGAATCGTGCATGCCGTCTGTATTGACGGTATCTATGTAAGATTCCCCCTTCGGATAAAAAAAAAAAAAAAAAAACACTGTGCCATCTATTCCTGCACCATATAATAGTTCTTCTACCGTCCTAGCAGCTTCCAAAGAGGCCGCGGCGGCCATTTGGCCGATATGCGTAATTGAGCCATATCAATATTATCATAATAAAGAGAAATTACAATAATTTCCTAAAACAATTACATTTTATTCAAAATCAACACCGGTCCTTGAAACTTAACCTTTATAATTAAAAAAATCGATTTTGAGCCGGAAAACAAAATTGCCGATAAATATTGAAAAACATTTTTTTGGGCGAACAAAAAAATATGTGTCTCATTATTTTGACCAGAAAGCAACATATTTGAGAAATCGAAGAACATGTTCCGCATGGCCCGGTTTAATTGAAATGGAAAGCATCTAAAATTTTTTAGCTTACTCTCTAACCTCTTATGTTGAGTCTTGTCTTTTTTTTTTTTTTCTCTTCCCCTGCAGGCACATAAATTTCTCACTCTTACTTTCTCAAGAGCCCAACTGGCAGTTCCATAGCGATCGAAATGAAATTCCTGTTTTTATAGCTATGCATGCGTGGTGCTCCATTTAACTTGAGGCCAGGTATTCGAAAGTTTATACTTCTCGGTCTGATAGTTCAGGCTGTGCCAGAAGCAGCCCCAGGATCCTTAAAGTATCTCTACTCAAATTTCATATCGTGCGGAATTGAGACCAGAATCAGCAAAATATTATATATAGTTCTTGGAAGTCTAATTTCTTTAAGTACGAAAGCACACGTTCGGTTCTGTAATATGATTTATATGTGTAAATGCCTCAATTTGAATACTTTATGTCGGAATATCTTTACCTCAGCGCTATCTATCGGTTACATTTTTCCGAAATAAACCACCTTGATTAAATAGTTCCCGGAACAACCTCCAGGAGCCGCACTGAGTAAACTGATTTTAGTTTTGTTTTTTTTATTAGGCTGCCACATCTATCTTTAACATTCCTACCAAAATAGTATCACCATTGCCTAACGTTTGTAAAAGTTACGTCGTCTTGAATAAATCTATCTCTGCACGTTTTTTCGATATTGTACAGTTTTAGAAATTTATTTGGAATTGCAACAAAGAGTTCGTATCAAATTTTGCATTAAAATTCAATGGAGTGAAAACTTTAGAAATATTGGGAAACAGTTGCAGTCATGATACCTTAAGGAAATCTGTCATTTACGAGTCGCATGAAGGCTTCAGAAGAGATCGTGAGTCCATCGAGGATGCAAACGCCGGCCGTTGACATCGAAAACTTATGAAGACATCAATAAAGTGAAAGAAAAGTTGATAAATAACCGCAAATCGAAAAAATGGACCATAAGAGAGCTAGCAAAGGTTTTTTTACATTGCTTATGGATCCAATATAGGACATTGCAATTATTGATTTGGTTTGTGCCGTGCAGCAATAGTTGATTTTTAAGGACCTGAATTTCATGCAAAAAATGGATCGCTTTGATATCGCTAATGGCATGAGGTATTGTAGGTATAGCAGGAATTTTTACCAGAAGATTAGACAGTTAATAAGGGCTATTATTTGGCTGTTAAGAGACGTTAACGTGAAGAAATTTGCTAAAAAAACAGGATTTGTGGGAAAACCACTCGTGGATTTTGCACCATGAGAACGTACTGGAGCGCAGTGCCAGTTCCGTTTCCAGTTCCGTTTTCGGTTTTTCGGGAGGCGGTTTTTCCTTCCTGGCGAGAGTTTTTATTGGACAAAAGCTTTCAAGGGCACCGTTGCAAGCTGAAGTGAAAGTCTCCGCCAGTTCGGCGATCGTTTCGTCCGATAGATCCAGATTTTCTCCTGGTGCTTTAGGGAGTCGGTTAAGCAGATTTCTTCAATATGTATACCAGTCCGCCCTCCTCAGGTTCCTATAGGAGGATCTTATGGGACGAGTTTCAGTGAGACAGAACTGAATGTACCTATGATCCGAGAAGGAGGGAGATTCGGTTTATTAATGTGAAAGAAGCCACAGTGCGGGGGGGGGGGGGGGGGGTCGTTTAAAATGAAATCAAAAAGTGACTCATCTCTTGCATTGATGTTTCAACTTTCCCAGCAGAAGTGATGGGAGTTCGCATCACTGTCTATGATAACGCCGGCTTTCCTGCGTTTTGTTTCAACCTGGGTTTTCCTTAGTAGCACTGGAGATGGCTCCAACTTGTCGTCATGTGCCATATAGAAGGACATCAACCATAGCCTTCTAGCAGTACCCTCCAGGCTCACCGTCACAATGTCTTCATTGCTGAAATTTGGCAAAATAAATGCGTTAGGTTCCTTCCTGATGATTTACCTGCCCTGCTATAAGCCACCAGTTTGTAGCCTTTCGTTCTTAGCCCAGAAATAGCGTTACTGCTCAGTCACGGCTTCTGGATCAGTACTATATCAGCTCCAGATTAATAAGTTGTCGGACGCCGCCTTAGAGTGCTGAAGAATTATCTGAAGAATAATCATCCTCCAAGAACAAAGGCAGTGCATTCACAGAGAAAATGCTCAATGATCCCAATTCATCATTCCTGTAGAACTGACTGCAATTATTGGCTCTAGTCCCTGTGGTCCAACCTCTGATTTGGAGTTGGCCAATTCATCGGTCATTTCATTTGAACATCGCGGTGTCCTGGAATAATTCAAACTTATTCCGCCTTGCAACAGAATTAAGCTTCTTCTTACATTCTTCAACAATCTTTGAGGTTTGCACTGCGTACTCCAGGGCCTTCAGTGCAGCCTGACTGTCTCCATTCTCCTGAAGACTCCAATCTGTTTTCCGCTCCAGCACTTCTCAATTATCCATTCTGCTACTTTAAGAATGACAAAAATTTCCATTGGGAAAGCAGTTACCATTCCTCCCTTCTCATCTTCAGGGAAATAATTATCTAAAATTTTGTAACCCTCGACCTTCTAATTTCATTGTTCTCGACGTTTAAGTGGCAATATTCTTTTCTTACACTCGCCGGGTGGTTGGTGTATCGAATGTAGCTAATATTTTCGTCAAATGAAGTAGTCGACCCGCACTTATAAATATAAATATGTATACGTAAGTATGTATTCACATGCCTTTGGATACCCTTTTGCACTTTTTCCTCTTATTAAATAAAAAGAGGTACCACTTCTAAATGATTGGCACTGAGGGTACGGTGAAGTGTATTTTCTTGATTGCCGAAGTGTGTAAGTTTATTTTCGGTGATTAAATATTGTTAATTATTCATTGTCGAAAGGGATTTGCAGTTATTAGCGCTGATGATACTTAATCGGGGTCATGAAAATTTCTCAATAGCACTTCACGCACAGGAATGAGGGATAATTTGTTGTTGTGTTTTTTTTTAGGTATTTTGTTACGGCTTTCACGAAATGGAGTATTGCGAGTTGAGCTTTCAAAAGAGGGCTGCGGATATGCAATCATCGAAAATTGTGTGTCTGTTTTAGATTTGAGTGATTTTTCGTGTCTTCAGTTTTGAAGCGATTACCTCATTAAGGAGTTTTTCGGTCACTTTATTAATTGCCCGACAATGAAATCAATTAAGACATTTTAAGTACTCCTAGAAAGAATCAACATTTCGATTTTGTATTGCGAGAATTTTTGAATTGAAAAGAAACAAAAAAGAAAAATAGCACGCGCATTACTAGCAAATATTTTAACCATTTCATGTAGATTTAGAGGCACCTTTGGAGATGTGAAGAAAGTTAGCTGTTCAATTAATTTTGCTTCACTTTACGCATTCTGAGCACGCAAATGCAAACTTGCTTCTGTTTCGCCTCACAAAATTGATGTTGCGCTCAAAAACGTTTGATTTTGTGTTTATGACTTTTAAATATACGACCGCGTGCTTTGCGAAAAACTAAAACTCTTAGATGCAGCATTTCTGATTATCTTGCGGTGAGAAATTTTATAACTTGTACATTCGTGTGCAAACTTTTATGATATTTTTCTTCTCCTTAATTGGAGCGATAACCGCTTACGCAGTTTTGCCCGAATTTAACGAAGCGCGAGTCGTTTCTTTCTCGTGCTAACCGGCGCCAGTTGGACACACCAAGTGAAGCCAAGTCCTTCTCCACCTGATCTTTCCAACGCAGAGGAGGCCGCCCCCTTCCTCTGCTACCACCAGCTGGTACCGCATCGAATACTTTCAAAGCCGAAGCGTTTGTATCCATTCGGACGACATGACCCAGCCAACGTAGCCGCTGGATCTTTATTCGCTGCGCTATGTCTATGTCGTCATAAAGCTCATACAGCTCATCGTTCCATCGTCTGCGATATTCGCCATTGTCAACGTGCAAAGGTCCAAAAATCTTACGCAGAATCTTTCTCTCGAACACTCCAAGCGTCGCTTCATCGGATGTTGTCATCGTCCAAGCTTCTGCGCCATACGTTAGGACGGGCATGATGAGAGTCTTGTAGAGTGTTAGTTTTGTTCGTCGAGACTAGCACTTGATGGCAAGAAAGATTCTACTTTGGATTTCTGGGCTGGTTCCTAAGTATACGAAGTCCTTTACAACCTCGAAAACATAATTGTCAACAGTGACGTGGGTGCCGAAACGCGAGTGCCCCGACAGTTTGTTTGATGAGAGGGGGTATTTCGTTTTGTCCTCGTTCACCACCAGACTCATTCGCTTTGCCTCTTTATCCAGTTTGGAGAAGGCAGAACTAATATAACAGCGCGGTTGTTAAGGCCGATGATGTCAATATCATCGGCATGCGCCAACAATTGTACGCTCTTATAAAATATTGTGCTTGAGCGATTAAGATCGTACCGGTTGATCCTCTCCGACATCAGGTTAAAGAAGTCACACGACAGGGAGTCACACTGTCTGAAACGTCGTTTGGTATCAAACTGCTCGGAGAGATCCTTCCCAATTCTGATGGCGCTGTTCGTATTGAGCAACGCCATTTTGCATGGCCGTATTAGTTTCCTTTTCGTACTGTTGAATGCAGCTTTGAAGTCGACGAAAAGATGCAGACACACTCCTTTTCTTCTTTTCTCCTTTCATTTGCCGTTTCCAAGACTTGACCTATTGTAAATATCTGGTCGATGGTAGACTTTCCAGGTCTAAAACCACACTTATAAGAACCAATCAGTATTCCTAAATATTTCTCCAAACATGAGACGGTTTTTTGAGGAGCTTTTTCGCAGAAATACACTCATAGATTTGCCATTGTCTACCGATACTAGAAACAATTTTTTCCGTACTATGATGCTTTATGTCGACTGGTGGAGTTGAAACCGAACCCAAGGGCGATGCCGTCATGAGGATTACGATAAGTTTGCATAACTTTAAGAATTCTATTGGTGTATTACCAAGTGAACTACTCTAGCTTGGTGTAGCCAAAGTAAGCCATAATAAGTTGGAAAAAATGTTCATACGTGGGTACATACAGTCCGGTTCACTTAATTAGAGGCAATCATTTTTATGGCAGAATATGGTTACTAAAGCAACGGTATTTGATCTAATAAGCCAAGACTTTCTGATAATTCCAGTGAAGACTGCATTTTGCTCGAAAATAAACATGCAACAAAATATTTTTCCATCTAATGGTATTTCTCAGCAGTAAAACTTCAGCAGCTGTTTCGCTACGCTTGATTTATTGGTTCACTTGAATACGGGTACTCAGTTTTCTTATATTATTTGCGCATTAAAGCTGTGAAAAGGGATCGTTTTTTTTAAGCATTCATTGTTGTGGTTGAAAACATCCTAATTCTAATAAAATGGGAAAGCAGAAAGGTTTAGCAGATGGCGAAAAAGGGCAAATCGATATCTTGTCCTCAGAGGGACTTTTGAAACGCCAAATTGCCAAAAAGTTTGTTCGAAGTCCAAATGTTGTGGATCTTTACGTGAAACAAAGTGTCTCCTATTGTAAAAACTACAAAGGCAGAACTGTGATAGCTTTGACAATGAAAGTAACCCTCCAAATCCTTAGGATTACATCAAATTCTGCCTTTTTTAAAGCAAAAACTAAATAAATGGCATAAGTGTAGCCAGAAAATCCACCGTTCGAAGGGATATTCTGAAAGCGCCATAGCTAAAGTATACAAAATTACAAAAAAAGAAACGTCCTTCACAAATAACGTCGCCTCGATTTCACAGGGGACCTCATTGCTCGGAGTTCTGCTACAAATACCGATCCCAGTAAATGGATAAAAGTAGTATTTAGTGTCGAAAAGAAGTTCAATCTGGAGGGGCCGGATATATACAATTACCTTTGCCATGGCTTAAGAAACAAGGCAAGGCACTTGAGTCAACATCACAGCCGTGAAGGTGGGGTTATGGTATGGGGAGTAATATTGTACTATGGTGCGTTCGAAGTGAAAATTGTACACTACAAAATGACGGAAAACAGTTATGAAGCTCTGTTGGAATCATCTTTTCCGGAATTTGTGAAATGTTTGGACCTATCAATTGGATATTTCAACAGGATAATGCACCTGGACACACTTCAAGTGTGGTCGAAACTAGGAATGCGTCCCATAGCGTTGAAATTTTAGCATGGACACCGTATTCCCCAGATCTGAACATTAGTGCAAGAAAAAACAAATTATTGCTTCTAGTCAAGTGGACCGGATTTTATTTTCCAGTGTTGTTTAATGGAATGATAAATGGAGTTGTCAATGTCAAAACCATTTTATTTGCTCTTTTCCTTTAAACGTAATGCTTAAGTGAGCGCTTGATTGCCAAAAACTGCTCTCTGTAGCCGAGATACGCGCCTTAATCCAAAAACATCGGCTCAGGCTGTTCAAAGAATTTTGGATTACTGAAGATAAGTTCCACAATCGTGTTGTTGTTAAGTGGTCACCAAACATTTGGGAATTTATCCTGTCTATTGTATTTTCCGACCTATAGCACGAAAGGAGAGTGAGTAGGGGCAATGGGGGGAAAGAAGAGGAGTTGAGTACATGTGGATTACGAACGATAACTGAGTTGCGGCTGTGTTAAGTTCATCTGATTTTTCCTAAGAAGGTTTGCCATATCAGCAGGCGTATGAAAGAAGTGAGAACCAAGATGTCCAAATCTCAGCCCCGCGATAGCAGGGCAGCTAAGAAGAAGGTACGGAGATAATTTCACCACATTCTCCATACAGCTGATGCAAAGAGGGCTCGAAGTACTACTGTGGGCAAAAAGTAAGGTGAATTTATTTGTCAAACTTCGCGGGATTGAAATTTCGCTCTAGTTATTTTTTTCATGAGTTGGCAGTACTGTTAATAACATCTGGGCCAACTTTCATGTCATTATCAGAAATATATTTACGCTTGTGTTTACCAAACGACCAAGAGTGCATTTTTCGATTTTTACAATGTCTGATTTGATTGAGCAGAGAAGTGCCATCAAATTTTGTTTGTGGAATAAAATTTCGGCTGCGGAAACGTTTAGCATGTTGCAGAAGGCATTTGGTGATTCGACCATGTCGCAGAAAAATGTTTATGAGTGGTACAAAGACTTCAAAGAGGGTCGAGAACGTGTTGATGACTTGGAGCGCTCCGGACGACCATCGACGTCAACAGATGACCAACACGTCAATAAAGTGAAGGAGTTAGTGCTCAAAAATCGTCGGTTGACTGTTAAAGACCTTACTGATATGATATACGGAATATCAGAAAGATCTGTGAAAACCATTTTGAAAGACCATTTGGGCCTACGAAAAGTCAAATCTCGTTTGGTACCGAAAACTCTCAATTTCTTGGAAAAAAGTCACAAACAATGCTTTCAGACTATCAGGGCAAGCTCAAATGAATCATTACGGGAGATGAGACTTGGATTTATGCTTACAACCCTGAAACAACCGACCAATCAAGCGAATATCATGCTAAAGGCGAGGCCAGACCGAAAAGAGCACGTCAAAATCGTTCAAAAATAAAGGTCATAATGACAGTTTTTTTCGATTTTCATGGTGTGGTGCACTATGAATTCCTTCCACCTGGCCAAACTGTTAATAAGGAATATTATTTGAGCGTTATGCGTCGTTTACGTGAAGCAATTCGTCTAAAAAGACCAGAACTATGTGCCAAGAACTCTTGGTTTTTTGCATCACGATAATGCACCATCTCACACTGCACTCCTTCTTCGTGACCATTTCGCCAAAAATTCCACGCATATCGTTCCGCAACCACCGTATTCGCCTGATTGAGCTCCGCGTGACTTCTGGCTATTCCCAAAGCTCAAGAGACCACTCCGGGGAACGCGTTTCGAGTCGATTGAGGAGATAAAAGCTGAATCGAAGAAGGGGCTGATGGCCATACCGGAAATGGACTATTTTGGGGATTCGAAAAATCGTTGGCATAAGTGTATTTTATCGAAAGGGGATTATTTGGAAGGGGATGAAATTGATTTACAAGAATAAATAAAGATTTTTCATTTTACAACCAAATTCACCTTACTTTTTGCCCACAGTAGTAATTCCAAGTCTCACAGTATGCATACCTCGCGCATAGTGTCCTGTGAGAATACTCACGAAATTCAAAAACTGATATTTTGCCAATCTAAAAGGATTCCTCGAACGCTTCTGATCCACACGTAGCCAAAAAGATTTCGCGATATTACAAGTTTGTGATGACATTGCAAGTTGACGCGAAGCCCACCCCTCCAGGAGCGCACAGCAAGTGGTCAAGGTGATTCCAATCCTATCCCTTCGCGGTGAAATTACCTCACAAATCCTTTGCCTTTCCAGCTCGTCTCCCAGGTACCCAGATGAACCTTAGATCCAAAAACTCGGATGCAATCGAAGGTGAAGCCAGCCATTCCCTAACCAGGTTCATCTACACCATTCGACCTCAGTGCCCTAATTGCCACTCGGCTATGGGTGTGGATATTTACTGTCTTGACAGTTAATACGCAGGTGAGTAGCAAATCAGCTGCTTCTTTGATTGCGGCTGGTTACCTCTGCTTGGAACACACTGCAGTGGTTCGGTACCCTAAACTTGAATCTTCTCCGCCAATCCTTCCTTCCAACTTAAAGCCATTCGTTCACCAACAGGTTCACCATGCCCTGTCTCCAAGTGTAGCCCACCGCCCACTCCTCACTTCATGGAGTGTGAGTGGAGAATGTTCCACTCTTTCTAACAAAGTCATTTAATTTTTTTTTCTTGCATAAATTTGTATATTGCTCACCACCATCACCTTGCATATCCGCACAAAATTTTCGCATTCGCTTTCAGCTGCAAAATGGGTAAATTATGCAAAAGAAAGTTATTAAAATGTGTAGTTTAAAGTAGGTACTAACTGTATTTATTAAATTTATAGTTATTTAAATTTGACCAGAGTTCACAATTTTCGGAATAATTGTGTTTGCTTACATCTGGTAATTGTCAATTCGCGCGAAAAATGCCATTTTACGATTTGCATTGGCGCTGGCGTTGCTTAACTTTGGCTAAGTGAGTATCTTCATATAAAAGTACGGATGTTTATATGTATGTATGTGTGAATTTATAGACAATTGTCAAAGCAAAGTGAACGCCAACGACATAAAGTTGGACAACTCTCATCGTTATGCGTGAGTTGACAATTACCAAATGTAAACAACTAAAATTTCAGCTGCATTTATTCGTAAAAATATATCTGTTGCCTTCTTTAAATTCCAGACTAAGTGGAGTGTGAAGTCGAGGCCTCATAATGCTTTTTTTTAAAAGAAAACTTGTTGTGCTGCATTCAGAGCGCAAAAATCTGTCACAGAATCTTTTTCTCAAACACTCCATGGGGCGCTACATCGTATAATGTCATCGTCCAAGTTTCTGCAACATACGATAGAGCACGCATGATGAGAGCCTTATAAAAATTCCAAGTAAAGTTACCGCATTTTAGAAATAATTTATTCTCAACATTCTCGGAAACAGTCGCGCAGTTTCAAGAGCCTAGAATTGCATTTATTTTATTCTTCAAATCCTTACTGATATTCAAAGTGCAAAACTTTAGGTTATTATCAATTAAGTTACCTGCTCACTTTTATTTTTCCTCTAACATTCGATGCCATTCACGAAATCTCTGTGCGTTCACGGAAGTGAAGCTAATAAGTAGTAGTACAAAGTGTCTTTATATTCAGGCCGTTAAATTTTTAATTAACATAAACTTCTGATGTGCAATTTTAAATGTAGAATGCAAAAGAAACACACAAAGGCACACCGAATAGCACGCGCACTTGCCTGCAAAAGAGACTACTAAAAGCTATTCTAATTTTGTGGCCATTAACAACGAGCGAGAGCTTATTGCGATTTTCTCTAAATAATCATAAACCTGGTTGAGTTTTGGTAAGGGACTTTTATTTTATCGATTTTTATTTATATTTTCATCCTTGTCATATTTTATATTAGCTTTTTACATATTCGGCGCTCACCGTCAACTTAAGCAGAGAATTGTAGTTACTGACACATTTTCGGTACTCTGCTTTGGTTAAAAAATAAATAAATAATTGGCGCGTACACATCTGTTAGGTGTTTGGCCGAGCTCCTCCTCCTATTTGTGGTGTGCGTTTTGATGTTGTTCCACAAATGGACTCCGAACGGCAAATATTTTTATGAGGAGCTTTTTCATGGCAGGAATACACTCGGAGGTTTGCCATTGCCTGCCGAGGGGCGACCGCTATTAGAAAAATGTTTTGTTCTCTGCTTTGGTTACCGAATATATAATTATAGCTTTGGGTATCTATAGTTTTCCTACCCTCATTTCCATCAAAATTTTAGTACTAAAAAAGAAATGACATGACAACACGTTTAAATAATTTCATTAGAAAACTGTACTGGGTCTTTCAAGTTCGAGTTAATTTGTTCAATTGAAATTAAACACATATTTTCCCGACTACTTCTGGCCTGGTATTAGATGCTCTGGATAGTCTACCACCATTTCATGTATTCATCCAAGCAGAGGCCTTGCAGGCCATTTACAGGCTGAAATTCAATGGGAATTGGTACGGCCCCTGTACGGCACTGGACAACAGAGAAGGCATGGACTTCGATCCAACGATCCTCTCCATGCCGATTGACTTCATGCCATCAGGAGTAGTACTTGAAAAGAGATAGAGTTTAGTGCTGCCAGAGGCTCTATTGTGATTAAACTCTGAAAATGAGCCCGGCAAACACTGTTTTCGCATTTTCACGGAGGGTTCCAGGACCGAGCATGACTCTGGCTCTGGGGTCTAGTGAAATCCAGCAGGACAAAACTGCACTTTGCGCTTGGAATGCATGCATCTGTCTTTAAGTGGAGGTGTATGCTGTTCAAGAAGCGTTGAACTTTGTTGTGGAAAACAGATGGAGAGGCAGATCTATATGTGTCTGCAGTGACAGCAAGGCTGTGATCATGGCCTTAGCCAGCCCTCGAACCCCTTCATGGCTAGTTGAGTCCTGTAAATGCAGGCTGAACTATGTCGGTAGACATAATATCCTGATACTAACATGGGTCCCAGGACACGTGGCTATCGCGGGTAAAGAGATCTTTGACTCTGTACCTAGGACGGGCTCTGAGGACAACTTCTTTGGCTCGGAGCCCGTTCTGCCCCTCCCTTCTGGAGCCATCAAAACCACGGTTAGCATACGGGTCACCTCAACCCTCAAGCGAGCTTTGGAAGGCTGAGAGAGACTGCTCATGGACTAAACTGATGTTACCTGTCATGTCCGACCGACTGTCGCAGATTTTTCTATCATTAAGCAGAAGGGACTGTAGGCAGCTGGTTGGACTGATGACGGACCACTTTCTATGGGCGAAGCACATGGAAAAGGTAGACATCTCAGACAGTGACTCTGCCCAACATGTGGAGAGGAAAATTAAATAATTAAATAAATTGAATTAAAAATAAAGAAAATTTAAAATGGAACCCGAGTTCAGACCAATAGACTTAATGCTGTCTGATTGTTATACTTGCTAGTATGTCCCGACAAACAAAAAAAACACATATTTTAATTCGAACGGAAATTATTATGTATGCGTTTATTGACATACACTGTACGTATGTATTAGGTTGGGGCATAAATTCATAACGTTTTTATATTTTCTTTAATTTTACAATAAAAATTAATTTGGTTTTTAAGTTATTTAAGTTTTTATTAGTTTTGAAGCCTAGAAATGCAATACCCAGGAGGCAAGAATCTACATTTTCTACACCTCCTCTTCTTTGCTTTTCATCGAGGTCAAACAGCTGCCGAAGCAGCCCCGGACATTTGCAACGTATATGGAGAAGGTGTCATAAGTGAAGCACTGAAATTGTTTGCAAAGTTCAAAAATGGTGGCTTTGACGCCATAACAAAGTTCTACATAACTCTTGTCAATTTTGATAGCTGTTGAAAAAAATACTACAATGTTGCTCTACACTCACAAAATTTTTCACTACAACTACTAGCCTATTTTTTTTATTTTTTTGTTGATACACTCTTCATATGAACGAATGTGAAGTTTCATTTCAATCCATCAATTCATTCTTTGTTTCCAAGCCATTTAGTACCGACATGTCACAGTATTTTCTACAATGGAAAAAATCAAATATGGCGCATTGATTGAATTTTTATTTTTGGGAGGTTTAAAAGCAAAAGAAATGTATAATCGAATGTTGAAAGTGTATAAGGACCCTTCGCCATCAATTAGTGCAGTAGAAGCCTTAAAGACGATCCTCGTTAAGGACGTCCAAAAACAGCAATCGTAGAAAAATTGCAGAAAATTGAATTGGAAAATCTTCAAGTGTCCCAGTGTAAGGATTATTTTGACTGAAGTATTGGGTTTCATAAAGCCAACAATGGAACCAAAACACATTCGAATGCGACTTTCTCAGCAACATTTTGAGCGTTTCCGAAAGGATGAATTGGATTTTGTACATCGATTCATCACCATGGATAAGACTTGAGTCTATTACCATGATCCTAAAGTAAAGAGTGGTGTTAACCGGGCCCTTCGCCTCCGAAACCAGTTCGTGTCCAGAAATCGGCCAAGAAAGTGTTAGCATTTTTTTGTGATGCTAAATAAAACTGGTAAAACAATAAATTCTGAAGATTATTACCACCTTTTAGACTAGCTGAAGGAAAAAATTCGGTAAAAAAGACCAAATTCGCAAAAGAGTTTTTTTCACCAAGACAATGCACCGTGTCACAAAGTGTTCGGACTGTTGGAGTATACACCGTATTCACCAGATGTGGCTCCTAGCTACTTCCATCTGTTTCTATACCTAAAAAAATTCATACGTGGAAGGTGTTTTTCATCAAATAATGGGTCATGACAGCTGTGGAAGCGTATTTTACAGTCCAAATTCTCTCTTCAGGGATGAAATTCACAATTGGGATCTCGTTGGAACAAGTGTATTAATGTTCATGGAGACTATACTGAATAATAAAGTGCATTCCAAACCATAAAATTTTGTTTCTTTTACTGAACCGCAAAACTAATAGAACAACCGAGTTGCCTTCATACACGTGAGGACAGAATATCCATTTTGGCATGATTGTTTAAGATAATGGGTTCTACTGACTGCCCTTCTCTCTTGGAAAATATTGCTTTCAATATTCCTTTTAGAATTCGTCGCCATTCGGAATTCTTTAAAATTGATTTTTCTAGAAATAGATATGGTGTCAACGCTCCCATGTCTAGAGCTTGTGCTGAAGTAAACGTAGTCCTCATTGCTTTAGATTTTGATTTCACGCAAGCAAGGCCGTCTTTAGTTAAATATTTACGAATGTTTTCCTCTGCGCCACGTCGCTAGTATTTTATCTTAGCTCCGAAATTTTATATACGTAAAGGGTGGTTAAGTTTCAAGGGCCGGTGTTGATTTTGAATAAAATACAATTTTTTTAGAAAATTATTGTCATTTCTCTTTATTATGATAAAAATGGTATAGTTCAATTACGTATAGAGTAAAATATTGGCCGAATGGCCGCCGCAGCCTGGGTGACACACCTCCATCCAATGGACCAAATTTTCGATGAAGCTAATGCATAATTGAGGTTCTATGCCGTTAATGTGCCGAATTATCTCATCCTTTAGCTCTTGAATTGTTGCTGGCCTATCGACGTACACCTTTTCTTTCAAATAACTCCAAAGAAAGAAGCCCAACGGTGTCAAATCACATGATCTTGGCGGCCAATTGACATCGCCGCGACGTGAGAGTATTCGGCCATCAAATTTTTCGCGCAAAAGAGCCATTGTTTCGTTAGCTGTGTGACAAGTGGCACCGTCCTGTGGAAGCCACATATCGTCCATATCCATATCTTCCATTTCGGGCCATAAAAAGTACGCTATTATCTCACGATAGCGTACACTATTCACAGTAACTGCCTGACCGGCCTCATTTTGGAAAAAATACGGCCCAATGATGCCGCCGTCCCATAAACCGCACCAAACAGACACTCTTTGTGGGTGCATTGGTTTTTCGGTAATCACTCTTGGATTATCCCATTCGCTCAAAGGCGGAAATTCTGCTTATTGACGAATCCACTGAGGTGAAAATGTGCCTCATCACTGAAGATGATTTTCTTCACGAAGTGCGCGATATGCATTTTGATTTGAACGCCCGTTTTCATAATAAGCCTGAATAACTTTAACGCGTTTCTCGATTATGTGTCTTTCCATGGTTCAAATTAAGTTAGTCTGAGATTGAAAAATGTCAAATCTAATGCAGAAAAAAGCTTAACGTTGAGGTGTGGTTTATATTCAACATCGGCCCCTGTAAATTTAACAACCCTTTATATTGCCCTAATTTTAAGATTGTTCTACATTTAGATTAGTGTTAGTCTGTAAGATTTTTGTACTTGAAGCTTGAAATATATGTAAGTAAGTGTATGTATTTAGTCTGTAGGCTTCTTGTAACCATAGACTTAAATGAATAAATAAATAAATAAAAAGCAGCGCGCACTTGAAGAACCCTGTACCAGCGACCCTCGTCAAAGTTGGCCAACGTGTCAACACACCATCCTGTCTAACAAAATTTCCAGCTGACATGAAAAAGCACAAACAACACGCGCCTGCATAAATTTGCAATGCAGGCACTAACTGCGTAAAAATAAACTTAATGAACCAAATTTAAATAAACTTCTTAATTCAAAATATGAAAAGCGTGAATTTAATTCAATAGTAATTTTATTCAAGCAATTCACGTTTGGGTTATATTTATTTAATATACAACGTAATTTAGCATAAAATGAAGTTAAAGCTTGACGAGAAAATATCAAAATTAAAATCAATTTTCATAAATTCGTTCAACAAAGCAGGAATACGGATGCACATACATATTCTTATAAGTAATTTATAGAAGCTTTGATTATTTTACACGCACAAATGGTGCCGATTCGCTATCAACCAAAGTATCAACCTTGCATTTGGAAACCATTAGCGACATTTGTCACGGAATGCGTCATATAATTATAAAAGCCATTGGAGAACACTGGCCATATTCCGATTACACGACGCCCACAATTTGTTTAATTATGCCACAACAACAATTATTACCTGGCACGTGGATCCTGAGCATTAGGAGTGCATTTGGTCGCCTTTGTCGACCAGCAGTGGCGGTGTAGAGCGCAAATTGGAACAAAATTAGTTTGTGGCAGATAATGTAAGGCCTGTGCATTAACGTAATGCGCGGTTTGCTGAAAACATGGTTTTGGGGGAGGGACCAAATTCATCGATTTTACACCGTACACGCGGCTGATTGCAGCCAGGAGGTAACTATCAATTCAAAACCCGCTACTAAATATATTGTAGTATACTTAAGGACAATGGTTGATAGTCGTTTAAACTTTGAAATGCACCTAGAATGTGCTGGAAAGAAGGCAATGAGTGTGCAGTCCTTTATGGCCCGAATAATGTCAAACAACAAAGGCCCTAGTCGTGGCAAAAGAAAATATTGGGTTGGGGAATAAGTCCATAGCGTTTTTATATCTTCTTTTATTCTACAACGATTTGTTTGCTGTTTGGCAACGGGTAAGTATTCTTTCGATGGAACTCTTTTTGCTCTGAAAAACTATGTTAATTGTATTTTTAAGTTATTTGATTTTTTTTAGTTTTGAGGTTTAGAAATGGCAATACCAAGAAGGCAAAAACCAACGTTTCCGACACCTGCTTTTCTTTGTTTTCTCTCGAAGCCAAAAAGCTGCCGAAGCAGCTCGGGACATTTGTGACATGTATGGAGTAGGTGTCATAGGCGAGTCTACAGCACGGAAATGGTTTGTAAAGTTCAAAAATGGTGACTTTGATGTGGATGACACATCCCACAGCGGAAGGACTTTTGAATTCGATGAGGAACGTCGTAAATCACTTTTGAAGGTGAACGGTCGCCAAACCAGTCGTGAATTGGCGGCCAAAATGATCTGTGATCATAAAACGATTCTCAATCACCTTCACTCAATGGGATTTACCGAAAACTTAGAGTCTCGGTGCCTCACGAGCATCAACGAAGACGACGAAGAAAGTCGCCTCTACTGGACCAGTCAGTATTTAGACAGTCAATAAACGACATTCACCGGGAGACCGTCACCACCTTCTTAAGCTCCCGCCCTGTGAATGCCGTAATCGGAGACCAACCACCACCTATTGCAGACAAAGAGCTCCAGCTTCCCCGTGAGACACGTGTAACACTGGCACAACTACGTTCTGGATACTGTAGCAGGTTAAACTTATCCAGAATTGACCCCGAAATACCAAGCATATGTTCGGCATGTGAAGATACTCCGCACGGCACTAACCACCTCTTCACAGGCCCCCTTAAACCTACTCATCTAACACCCCTCTCCCTCTGGATCCAAGCCGCCGAAACAGCTTTCTTCTTGGGTCTACCCTTAGATGAGCCAGACGAAGACGACCGGTGATATACTCTACACTGGCGGGGCTTCTATTACTGTTAAAACAATAACGAATACAAGAAAGTCGCCTTCAAATTGCTTCTCAACATCTCACCCGCCATCGAGCAATACGTGGTCATAAACAGCGGTTTTTGTACCGAATCGTCACGGCAGATGAGGTGCCTATCAATTTTAAGTAAAGAAAGGAGTGATTGACTCCAGGAGATACACCAAAAGCCGAGAGTCAAGCCGGATCTTCATCCATAGAAGAACCAGATATGTGTTTGGTGGGACAGGACCATGCCCTCGGTGCACTGGGAAATGCTTGAAAAGAATGCCACGGTCAATAGGAAGCTCTACATTGAAAGACCTGATCGACATGATCAAACCATACTCCTTCACGACAACGGCATGTTGGACAAGTCCTAAAAGCCGCACTCCAAGAGCTCGATTGGGATGCACCGACCGATTACGACCTTTTCAAACCATATGAAGGCCGTTACCTCCGACAGCAAAGCGCTGTTTTAAAACTCACTCAACAAGTGAAGTGCGAATCTGGAAGAGCTACGCTTCCACAGCTGTTATGAGCTCATAGTTTGATGAAAAACACCTTCCACGCATGAGTTTTTTTAGGTATAGAAACAGATGGAAGTAACTAGGGGCTACATCTGGTGAATACGGTGGATGCTCCAACAATTCGAACTTTAATTCATGGATTTCAGCAATTGTCAAAATGTCACGGCGCATTATCCTGATGAAAAAAAGAAATTTCTTGCAAACATCTTCTTGGGCGCTTTCTAGGCACGAACTCGTTTCAGAGCCGAAGAACCAAGTTCACACCACTCTTTAGCCTCTTATTTTCATTAGCGATCATAGTAATAGACCCAAGTCTCATCCATGGCGATGAATCGATGCACAAAATCCACTTTATCCGTTCGAAAACGCTCAAAATGTTGCTGAGAAAGTCGCATTCGAATGTGTTTTTGTTGTTTGTGTTCCATTGTTAGCGAATGCGGCACCAATTGTACGCACAACTGTCTAAAATCCAATACTTAAGTCAAAATATTACTCATTTTGCCCTGTGAGACACTTGACGATTTTCCAATACGATTTTCTGTAATTTTTCCACGACTGCTGTTTTTGGACGTCCTTGAAGTGGATCGTCTTCAAGGTTTGTAGGATCACGTTTAAATTTAGCACCGCATTCTTCTACTGCACTAATTGATGGCGAAGAGTCCTTATACACTTTCAACATTTGATCATACATTTCTTTTGCTGCCAAATATAAAAATTCCATCCCTGCACCATACCTGATTTTTTCCATTGTAGAAAATACTCTGGCTTGAATGAATGATAGATTCAATTGAAACTTCACACACTCTCATATGAAGAGTGCATCAATATAACAAAACAAAAATTAGGCTTTAGCAATGCCCTCTCTTATCGAACCGCAAAACTTATTGCACAACCTGGTAAAATGATTCTGAGTGATGGAACTTTGCGCGCTCCGTTGCCTGCCTATTTATTTACTGCTGCTGTCTAGTTGACAAGTGTCAAATATGATTGGCGTACGAGGCCGTTCGCAAAAGTTATAAATCTTCCGATAGGGTGCCCCCTTGCATATTTTTTCATATATGAGCACATCAAGAGTTTTGTCGAATTCTCCTTCAGCCTAATTTGATGAAACGCATCCCTCGGCACAATAAGGTCATTTGGCTGCTAAAGTTATTATATTTTCTCTGCCATTAGATTATTATATTATTGTAAATATATTTTCACTTCCATTTGCTATCACATTTCTATCGGTTTTGTATGTACTTTCATAACAAGTTATTACGTTTCACTTGCAGATTTTCACACTTCCTATTCAAGTGGCATTCTTGTGTTTCACTCAATTCAATTGCATAATTATGCAAAACAGCAAAGCTCATTAGCACCCGCTGACAGACATAGAAGTTCGTATCTTTCAATGGTAACGGGTGTTTTCTTAGCTTCATGAGATCAATCGATATCGATAACTATGATTTGGCAGCTGAGAATGGCAAACTGCGTCGACATTTTTGTTCAGTAAAGTTTGGCCAGTCAACATGTTTGTTTAATGCCAAAACAACACTTCCATATTGTGAAATTTACTTCGAAAAGAAAAATAATAATAGTCTGTAGTACCTATTTTTTGCGAGATGAGAAAGGAGCTGCCCTTGTGGTGAATGGCGAGGGCTATCGAGAGACGCTGACTGAAGTTTTGTTTCTTAAAATTAATCAGCTAAACAACGACGACATTTGGTTCCAACAAGACGGCGCGACTTGCCATACAGCGCATCGATTTTTTGCAATATTCCACCCAGATTTATTGGAAAAAGTAGTAAAAAATTGGATCCAGTGGACAATGAACTCGGAACGACGGCCGATCTTATATTTAAAAAATATATGCAATGAAATGAAATGAAAAAAAAAACACTATGAATACGGGCTAGATGTTCCCTGCCGGTTCATTGATTTCAAACAAGCCTTCGACAATGTTAAAAGAGATAGGATCCAGCACATATTGCTTATTCTTGGAATACCTGCCAAACTAATAAGGCAACGCTCACAAATACACAAGCAAAAGTGATCATTCAAGGGAAGCTCACAGAGTCGTTCCCTATTGAAATAGGTGTAAAACAGGGTGATGCCCTATCAACAGTCATATTCAATTTGATGCTGCACTTTGTCGTAAGGGAAGTCAACAAATGTGGTACCTTGATAACTACAACAACCCAAATATGTGCTTATGCAGATGACATCGCTATTCTCTCAAGAAATAGGAATGACTTAAAAGAAATTTTCTTAAAAATTAACAAAATTGCTGATTGCTCGCATGGAAAGAAAAAGTTTAAGAAAGATCTTTGGCCCAATTATATTAGAATGGGTGATGGTACCTATAGAATCCGATTGAACTCTGAACTGAACGATCTAACTCAGAATGAGACAGCGGTGCGTTTTGTTAAAGCGCAGCGCATAAGATGGCTAGGTCAGGTGATCCGTATGCCTGTTGACTGTACCGTGAAGAAAGCCTTGACAAGAAAGCTAATTTGCGTGAAGGCCAAAGGCAGACCGAGGAACCGTTGCATAGACGCAGTGGAACACGATCTTAAGAAGCTGAGAATACGTAACTACGAAGCAACAGCTCAAGATAGACCGCTTTGGAGGAGCGTTTTGAAGGAAGCTTTGACGCACCCCGCGTTGTAACGAAATGAAAGAAGAAGAAAGATGCAATGAAATTATAAAAGGAATTTATATCATTTAAATCATAATAAAAAATGTATTCCAACAATATTTTTGTTTTGTATTCTCATTTTAAGTTCCGAAGCTCTTAGACAACACCCTATACTTTAATGTTAGCACCTACTTATCTGCAGCCACCGACAGTCATGTAAGATGCTTTACATGTTGCTGACGTTAATTGTCCAATTCATTTAAATTCTCTCTAGTAACGGAGCAACAATAACAGAGGAAATTCTGTTTTATAGCTCATATATGTATGTATGTATGTACATATACGTGAATGCATGTCAGTATGTATGAGTCAGATAATAGATTCATGTGCAAATGCCACACATGTAGACATAAAGGTTGGTGCGACTACAAGCAAATTTTAAATAGTGAAATCAAATGACGACAACTTAGTTCATACGTTATTGGAAAGAGCGAATACTTTCTGCAGTTGTGGAACCCGTTTTAATGTATATGACTGCATCGGCAGGCTTCGCAGTAGCGCTTTCAATTGATGCAATTTTCATACCTTTATAGGGTCTAGATCATCATCATCATCATTCTCGGCTGGGCAACCCCACTCGACCCTTCGCCTGCTGTAGCAAATGCCTCCAACTGTCGTGGTTTCTTCCTTGCCAGAAATCCCAATAAGCCTGCGTCTTCTTCTACACCATCAATCCATCTAACCGGCGGGCGGTCCCTTCTTTTCTGTCTGTGACATTTACCGAAGAGTATTTGCTGAGGTGGGTAATCCGAGTTAGTCCCCAATATGTGACCTGCCCATCTCCATCTGTTGATCAGGATTGTGGTTATCACAGATGGGTGCGCAACTAAGTTCTCGCTGTTTGTCACTAGATGCCACCAGCAGTGTGTGCTAGTCGATTCTAACATAACTTAAACGTCATAAACCAAGCTTAGTCATATGGTAAACAAACTGGTATCATCTTTTGGTATCATCTACTTTTGGTTTTGTAAATATGTCTGATTTTGTGCCGAATAATCGTCATTTGCGGGAAGTGTTGATTTTCTTCTTTCAATCGAAAAAACGGCAGCTGAAGCGCATCGAGAGCTACAAAAAGTTTATGGAGATGCTGTTTTAAATGAAACAACGTGACGGCATTGGTTCCGTCGCTTCAAAGACGACGATTTTGACGGTGATGTTGACGACCGTCCACGTGAAGGAAGGCCAAAAACCTTCGAAGACGCTAAATGGAGGCATTGCTCAATGAGGATCCGTGTCAAACGCAAGAAAATCTTGCTTCAGTATTAGGAGTTACCCGCCATACCATTTCCAAGTGATTGCATGCTTTTGGGATGGATTCAGAAACAGGGAACTTAGGTTCCTTATGAGTTAAAACCAAGGGATGTTGAACGTCGCTTTTTCGCCTATGAAGAACTGCGCCAGCAGCAAAGAAGGAAGGGTTTTCTTCATCGCATCGGGACGGGTGATGAAAAATAGATTAATTACAGGAATCCAAAGAAAAGAAAGTCATGGGGACTGCCCGGTCATGCTTCAACGTCGTCGCCTCGGCCGAATATTCACGCTGCCAAGATTATGCTATGTATTTGGTGGGGCCAAGTTGGTGTTATTTATTATGAACTGTTAAAACTAAGCGAAACCTTCACTGGGGATAGGTATCGACTTCAATTGATGCGATTGAGCCGAGCACTGCGCAATACGCGGAGAGGCATGGAAAAGTGATTTTACAGCATGACAACGTTGCCAAACCCGTTAAAACCTACCTAGAAACACTGAAATGGGAAATCCTACTCCACTCGCCATATTCGCCAGATATTGCGCCGTCCGATTATCACCTGTTCCGATCGATGGCAAATGGTCTAGCTGACCAACAGTTCCACTCATATGAAGACATCAAAAAATGGGTTGATCCGTGGATAGCCTCAAAAGATGAACAGTTTTACCGCGACGGTATACGAGATCTACCAGAAAGATGGAAAAAAGTAGGAGCCAGCGATGGGCAATACCTTCAATGATTTACTTGTAACCATTTTTTCAGAATAAAGTGGTATTTTCATCAAAGAAACAGCGAGAACTTAGTTGCACACCTAATAGTTTTACGTATTCATGATTGTAACCTTTCCGCCACTCGCCTTTATCGCAAATCTCGCCACAAATTTTTCGAAGAACTCTCTTCTTGAAAATCAGCAGCTTCTTTTTTTTTTTTTTAAGTTGATTATTTATTTGGTATTAATAATGTTATGTACTAAAATAAACAATAGTTTTAAGTATATGATATGATTATACAATGACTCTAGACGAGTTCTCAAGTACATGACGAGCTTCTTATAGATATATATAGTAACATTTTATTAATTGATGGTATTTTAGATGTGTCTGCTTTAATTTGAAGCTTTTATAATATTTTATGATTATATTGCAGAGAAAAAAAACCTGTAAAAAACAGTGCATGCTTAGCTTTTTTAATAGAAGATAAAATGGTTTAAAAGGAAGTTATGTCGGGTATTCGGCATGAAATAGTGTTTACGTTTGTGTATTGTTTAGCCACCAGCATTTTTTATTAATATCAAGGGCTTCTATTATGAATGTGATAAATTATCGGTATATGGTCCTTATTTTGTATAAAACCGTTCTTATCAAGATAGAGGAATGCTTCCGGTGGTGTAAATCCATTTTTAATGGTTGACAGGAAATATTCATCGCTTTCATGGTAAGGTGCCCTTATTAGAGTGTTATTATTATTGTAAAGACAGCGCATTATGTGTCTCCTAATTAGATTTATTATATGACAGTCGATTCTGGGTACTTTGGCTGTGTTATATACTTTTGCATTCGTTACATATTTGGTGTAGTTGCTTTTTGCTGTCCTATATAAGGAAGTGCATGATCTTAGAATCCTTCTTTCCAGTTTTCTTATCCTTTCCATGTAAGATGGTGACAAGTTATACTAAATAGGACACCCATATGTAAGTATAGGTCTTACCAATGCCTGATACATAATTGATTTTAGCCTGTTATACAGAAATTTCGTTGAGAACATTTTCTTATAAACATAATATGCTCTAGTTGTTTTCTTTATTTGGTTGTTAATGTGGTGATTGTAGTACAAGAACTTATCTAAGTATATGCCGAGGTATTTGACTTTATCGGTTTGTTGAATTGTGGTATTTGTGCTCTCAGATTTAATTTTGAAATTTTTCCAGTTTTTTTTTATGTTAGTGTTGCATTTTTTGATCGGGGGACGGAATAGCATATTTTCACATTTATTGGTGTTTAATTTGAGGTGCCAGTCCGTTGTATATTCTTCTACAGTATTGTATTTAAGTTGGCAGCTTCTGTTTATCTCTGAGTGTCCACGGATCACTATCGTATAGCAAGATGGAAATTATAGTGGACCGATACAGTAAAATTGTTGTTTTTCTGTCTAGAAGACGACTCTTTAGGAGTTGATACAGCGAAGAATACCAGCGGTTGGCCATAAGGATTATGTGGCCGATTTCTGCAAAAATTTTATTGTCATGATTAATGATTGCACCAAGGTATTTACAGTCCTTCACTACTTCGAAACCATAATCACCGATTTTTAGTATTTGGCCCACATTGTGTCTGACAGAGTCCGATGTAGTTGAAGCTAGCGCTTTAGTTTTGGCTTCGTTTATTTCTAAACCCATACATTTTGCTGCCATCTCAATACTTGCGAAGGCTTCTTTCAAACTCGGCAGCGAGAATGCGATTATGTCTATGTCGTCCGAGTAAACCAGCAATTGAACCGATTGAAACATAAAAGTTCCCTTTATGTTTACGGCAGAGTCCCTGATAAACTTTTCAAGGGCAATATTAAAGAGTAGACATGAGAGCCCATCCCCTTGCTGAAGTCCGTTCATGGTGGCGAACTCCCGTAACGGATTGTTCTGAGGCCTTACTACGTTCCTTACATTATGCGTGGTCGAGCGTGTTAAACGTGTTAAACTTATCGGGAATACCGAATTCTGCCAATTATAAGATTTAAAATTGCAATAAAACAACTGGAATTCAAACTGTTTGGACCATCTTTATTACTTTTGTGCAGAATGATTCATGACATTTGGATTTTAAAGATAATCCCTTTCAAAGGCTGACCGCAACTGCGCCGTAGTTCGGCCATTCCATTTTGAATGACTTGTGACTTCGGTCGGTATCTCGTGAAAAACTTTAGTAGTGTTGGCTTACAATGCCTCAATCGAAGCTAATTTATCCACAAAGCATTTAGACTTGGCGGCCGCCGTAGCCGAATGGGTTGGTGCGTAATTGCCATTCGGAATTCACAGAGAGATCGTTGGTTCGAATCTGGGGGAAAACACCAAAATTAATAAAAACATTTTTCTAATAGCGGTCGCCCCTCGGCAGGCAATGGCAAACCTCCGAGTGTATTTCTGCCATGAAAAAGCTCTTCATAAAAATATCTGTCGTTCGGAGTCGGCTTGAAACTGTAGGTCCCTCCGTTTGTAGAACAACATCAACACGCGCACCACAAATAGGAGGAGGGGATCGGCCAAGCACCTAACAGAAGTGTACGCGCCAATTATTTATTTTTATTTTTTTTTTTTTATTTAGACTTTACATAGTTCCAATAATAAAAGTCCAAGGATGTGATATCGATAACAGGACCTTGATGGTCAATCCCCTGATTCGAAACGAGAGATAAATTACTCACCGAAACGGTGACGCAGTAAAGCCATTGTTTTACGGACTGTGTGGTAAGTAAATCCATCTTGTTGGAACCATGGCAAGTTGCTATAGTGTTCGCGATTCACACACGCCATTCACACCCGTATCGTATTTGAAGAAATATGGAACGATGATTCCTCCAGCCCATAGGCACCGAGCGTCGGTTTTCAATGGATGTAATGGCTGCTATTGATTGACTTCGGCTTGCTCTTCAGTCCAAATATGGCAATTGTGCTTATCGATGTAGTTATTAAGCCTAAAATGGGTCTCATCGCTGAATTCGTCAATGAACACTTTTCACAGAGCGTCGATTTTCGTAATAAAATTGAACGATTTGTAATCTTTGTAAGTCTTTTCATGATGAAATGTCAATGAATAATGAAAAGAAGTATTATTTCGTTTGACAGTAGTCATGCGTGATCTTTCAAGAAAAGCCCAATTGGAAAAAGTACCGCCTATTTGATCACCCTTTACATATAATTCGTGCTTACACCCTTTTTTGGTTGTTTGGTCGAGCTGGTCCCCCTATTTGTGGTGTGTGTCTTAATGCCTTTCTATAAATGGAGAACCTACAGTTCTACGCCATCTCCGAATGGCAGATGGTTTTTTATGAGGAGCCTTTTCATGGCATGTCTTACCATTGCCTATAGAAGAGCGACTAAACTTCTTTTATCATTTGGTCTTTCATGCCCGAGCTTTCACCTGTGAGCCCCACCGAATAGTACTCTCGCAGCAACCATTTATACTACGACGGCCGCCTGCTTGATGAACTCAAAGTCACATTTCTAAGACTCTCACTTAGATTACTTCCTAAAAAATCTTAGAGACTGTGGTGAGGAAGAAGGAGAAGGATGTCAACAAGATATACCTAAAGTGGAACATCGATATCAAAGTAGATTACAACTGGACGTTGACATGGGGCATGACTGCAAGTGTTGATTGACGTTAAGAAAAATTCTGTCCCGATCATTTAAATCTAGGAGAGCATGAGAAAAGAAACAATTTAAGGATAAGTAGTGATATTGATTTCATCTAATAGTTCTGACGTTGTAATGGCACTCAGAGGGAGAGAAATATAATGAAATACTTTGCTGTTGCTTTTTAATTTTAGCTCCAGTTGCTTTAATAAATGTTTGATATTACCTCCAAAAACCAAGCCAATGCGTACTCAGCGGACAACATGCATTGGAATACCATTGTAATGTCCTGAAAAACTTTTTTGTATGTGTATGTGTGCTTGTATATAATAAGCCACTCTGCGGCAAAACGCTCAACGAGCGCATTGAAATTGAAAAGCAGAAAAATGTATGCCACTCAGCAGCCAAGTTTGTAGTTGAGCTCTAAAATAGAATAGCCATTTAGATTATTTTATTTTGGCAGCTTAATTAGTTGTGTAGTGCTTTGTGTAGAAATTTTAATTCAAAAGCACTCAGAAACACTCATCGTGCTCTGACTAATAATACTCGCAAACGAGTTACAATCGCTAATTCCCCCCAAAGCGCCGCTGTGCAGGTTTTAAACTGGCTTTGTTTTAGTTATTAGCATTTATAACTTTTAACAAAATTTAGTTGGTGTTGCTATGAAATTTACATACACTTCCAGCTACCAGCGCAGAAAGCTGATACAAATTTAAGAAGTAGTTAAAGCGATTATTTCATCGTAATGGCGCAATTCAGTTGTAAGACCCATTAGAGTACTATAAAGGGTGTTTAGATTCGAAGTACTTTTTCCAATAGGGCACTTTGACAGATCACGCCTGACTGCTGTCAAACGAAATACATCATTTTTTTCAGTATTCATTGACATTTCATCATGGAAAGATTTACGTCGATTACAAATCTTTCCATTGTATTACGAAAATCGGAGCACTGTGAAAAGAGTTCATCGCCCGCTCAGGCCAACGTGTGGTGTTCAGCGATGAGGCGCATTTTTGGCTTAATGACTACGTCGATAAGCAAAATTTCCGCATTTTGGGTGAAGAGCAACCCGAAGCCGTTCAAGAACAGCCATTATATCCACTGAAAACAACCGTTTGGTGCGTGCGTGTTGCCTATGGGCTGGAGGAAACTTCGGCCCATAATTCTTTGAAGACGAGACCCTCCTGGGTATTCCATTTCAAAATTATTTAAAAAATGAAATAACTGGAAAATACAATTAACATAGTTTTTAAGAGCAGAAAGAGTTCCATCGAATGAATATTTACCTTTTGCCAAACAGCAAACAAATCGTAGTAAAGTAGAAGAAAATATAAAAACTCTATGAACTTATTCCCCAACGCAATATATTGCATTTAATTGCTAATAAAATAATTTAAAGTGCATTTTTTATTCATTATTTCGATATCCACACATTTATACATATGTATTTCTGTGCCAATGTAGAGAGAAAACTTCAATTATGGTAGCATAAAAGTTAAATCGCAACTGCGCTCCTTTGAATTGCTTTTGACGGATTATTTACGCGAACGTGCTTCTCCTCTGCCATTCGGGATATAAGACTGTACGTACCTATGTATGTATTTACATATGTCTGGAGCCATCACGCCCGCTGCAAATCTTTTTCGCTATTTGAAACCTTGCAGCTTCTCCAGTATTTTCCACAATCACGTTCCGGTGCCTTATTTGTTAGCTCGCATATAACCAGCCACCGATAGCGCTTTTTATTAGTTGCAAACAGAAGAAATTACAGCTCACTTGAGCGTATCGGAGTAATGATACCGCCATAAAGGGTTGGCACGTGTTCGAAAAAAAACGAGCTGCAATAAGTAAGCAAACAAATAAGCGCAAAATGTATGGCTGTCAAAAAAAAAATTAGCCATGTGTGAAAAAAAAAACACAAATACAAACGCTCTTTGCCGCCGTTTTCCGCTTAACTGGCTCCTAAATGGGTTGCATCATTTTCGATAATTCAAGTTGCTGTTCTAATATGTTTGGTTGTGCAAACAAAGTTACCAGGAAAGTCGTCTTTGATGCTTAAGGACGTTATTATTTATATAATTTCTGTTTAGTGCAGTTATACGAATTGATGCCCACAACTTAATCGTTTTCGATATACAGGGCCGGCACTCGAAGTGTATCGAATTAAAAAGGCCATAAATTTAGTTTGGAAAATGATTTTTATTCAATTAAAGGAAATGTGTGAAATTAATACAAAATTAAGAACCAGCTTACTCTTGCTCGATATGACCACCTTTGTGGCTTTGAATATGGCCCTAAAACGGTACAAAAACGAATCGCAAGATGCTCGAATCTGACTTCCAGGTAAATATTTTGGCCCACTCGCGGACAATGGCTTTTTTCAGCGCCTCTAGACTGCTGAATCTTTTAGTTCGGCCTTGCTCTCCAAAATGGCCTAAAGAGAATAATCCATCGGGCACGCGTCTGGTGAGTTTGAAAACCATTGTGTGAATGTTATGAAGTTCGGAACGTTGTTTTTTAGCCATTCTTGGTTCACTCGAGCTTTGTGAGACGGTGACGAGTCCTGTTGAAACGTCCATAGTCTGCCATCGAAAACGATTCTCCGCCCACAGCTTCAAAGCAACCTCCAGAATACTTACCCGATTATATTTCGCATGTACCTTGACGGCAGACTCTATGAAAACGCTTGGAGAGCGCCCATCTGCGTTTACAGCGGCTACATCGGCCCAAACCTTTACCTATGGCGGGTGCCACCTCCTGGTGGCCAATCAATGGCTCAAACTCTCGTATGAACTTTCGGTCAAATAAACCCTATCGGTTGGGGAGTTTACGAATTGCTCAATTTGAAAATTTTTCTCGTCAGAAAACAGAAGGTTCCGAAATTGACCGCTTTTTGCCTAGCGAAGCAACTCCTTCGCTCTCTCAAGTCTGACTTGTCGCTGTGTTGCTGCTTTGGAGTAAGATCATGCGCCTTTTGGATCTTGTAAGACTAGACTTTGAGATCATTTTTCAGTATGCGGCGGATGCTACGGTCAGATATTTTCAGTTCTTTTGCCATTTGATTGCCACTTCGTTGGAGATTTCGCTCAAGTCGCTTTCTCGTTCGCTTTTTGAACCATTTCAAGTGACGTTGCAGTCTTTTGATGACCACCTCCATGACGCTTTGCGAAGCTACCAGTATCATTGTAACGAGTAATGGTGCGATAAAGAAAAACTTTGTTTACTTTAAGGTGTTCGAGTTCACGAACACTCGGTGGTTGTGATTTTCCAGCCAAATATAATGCAATCTCACTATTACGTTTGAAATCCATTACTGATTTTCTTTTTTTACTCTGAGCCAAATGCTTCCGCGAACTTGTAAACAATACTCTGGACTGTCATTTAGCCAACTAACAGATAGCTGATGCCCGTGTATCTGCTGCGCGAGCGTTCTGAAGTTGGTCACACTTCGAGTGCCGGACTCTGTATACGATTTTAAATATTTTTCAAGGGAAATATGTTTATTTGTTTTTTATTTGAATTTTCGATTTTTCATTACGAAACTATACTACAAATAAGAAATTAATTAATTATTAAATTTCTTTAATATGGCCTTTTTGAATTTGCAATATTTTTCCTGAGTGTTTTGGGAATAAATGAAAAAAGTTGTTAAAATAGATATCGGAGTGAAATATGTTGTTAGGGTTACTTGAATTTTATTTAATATTTTATATTCACGAAAGAGTAATTTTTAGAAAGCTCGAATAAAGTGCCATTTGGAAGGTCTCTAGAGGGTTGAAATGTTCCAGAATACCAACAACACGCACTTGCTTACTCATTCTCTCCTTACCTCTCCCACTTATATTCTCCCATCTCTTCTTCACGTTCCTTAATTTGCTTGTTCACTGACGATATTTTCTTTAATTCTACTATCTAACTAATATCTTTGTGCTTGTTACAATACAACAACAACAATCCACATTTTGACTCGGACTATTTTTAGCTCACTACTCACAGTTTTGGCGGCCGCCGTAGCCGAATGGAATTCACAGAGACGTCGTTGGTTCGAATCTCGGTGAAAGCAAAATTAATAAAAACATTTTTCTAATAGCGGTCGCCCCTCGGCAGGCAAAGGCAAACCTCGTATTTCTGTTATGAAAAAGCTCCTCATAAAAATATTTGCCGTTCGGAGTCGGCTTGAAACTGTTGGTCCCTCCATTGGTGGAGCAACATCAAGACGCACACCACAAATAGGAGGAGGAGCTCGGCTAAACACCTAACAGAAGTGTACGCGCCAATTATATATATATAGGGTTTTTCAGTAAGAGCGCTTCAACTTTTGAACTTTTTTGAATAAAACACAAACGGTTTGACTTTTTTAACTATTTTTTTTTTTATTATCGAGTTTGAACATATACATTTAAGTATGAAACTCGATTTCTTTTGCATGACCACCGCGTGCACGTTTTACGAAGTCCAATCGTTGAACCCAATTTTCGACCACTCTTTTGCATAAATCGGCCGAAATTCAGCAATTTCGCGTTCAATATTGGCTCTGAGCTCACAAATCGTCGCCGGCTTGTTACTGTAGACCAATGACTTCACATAACCCCAAAACGGGACGGCTTGTTAAATGGACCGTAAAATGGCCGTAATGCTCTTAAAGTAGCAGCAACAGAACGATTATTTTCATAAAAAATTTGCACGATTTGCAATCGTTGCTCAAGTGTGTAGCGTTCCATGATGAAATGTTTACTAATGAAGTTTACAAATGACAAGCGAAAAATAAAAAATATTGCGTCGTTCGCTCTCCCTATCGGAAAAAAGTTGAAGCGCATCTATTGAACAACCCTATATATACTCACAGTTTTACGCTCATATTTGCTAACTTAGTTGTAACCTTGGAATTTATTAATAAAACTGCCTTCGGATTATTATTAAATACTTGAATTTCTTTTATTTTGTGTAAGAAAAAATTCCTAGAATAGCAAAAATTCTAGACAATAGCAAAAATTCTAAGAAATGTTTATTTTAGGATTTCTGTGGCTTCTGCCTGCCGAAAATTAAAAAAAATTCCATCATTCCAATTTACCGTTTAAAGTTTTTCCAATGGCTATAAGAAATAAGTCTTTTTTGGGGCATTTGATAAATTTGTGGTCGGTTTAAATTGTACATATGTATGTGTGCAGAAAATGCCACACACACAAGCGCACACACACGCATTTACATAAAACTATTGCCTAATTCGCAAATTCACATCATTCCTTTAAATACATACATATCAGATCTACTTACGGCTATGTAAATACACACATACATACACACATACACAAGCACAATTGGTAAAAGATCTGTGGTATTATCCAACACAATTGGGTCGTAAGCGCTTTTCGCATAAATTCATCTCGTATGCTGAGTCGGGTTTGTTTATTGAACTGACATGTTGACATTGAGAAATATTTGCCTTGGTAGTTGAGCAGCAAGTTTGTCGTATCGTGCCACATGCCCACTTATAATTAATGTGTCAAATTGATGGTGTCCGTGCAGGCAAAAGCCACACTGACATGGAAATAATTTAGTTCAGCTATTGGTATTTAGTAGAAGAAACCACACAAGTTTGTTTTGATTAGAATTATGGCAGTAATAAAATAATAAATTTGCCTGCAAACTAGTTGATTTCTTTTCTTCTTTGGCCAAGAAAGTTCAAGGCTCGTGCACCAATTCATCGCGTTGCTCTGAGGTTTAGTTTGGCAAGATTCTATGTTTCGGTCGAACTCTACAAAATACTTGATTAAGATGAATAAAAAGACGACACCGTAAAACCCTACTATGATTCTTTGTATTGTTTTCGATTTCTGCATTAAGAAGAGTCTGCTCCAGCATTCCATCAGCGGCAATCTTAAAACATATTTATAACCGATAATATTATATAATGAAATACAATATAGAAGGAATGTACGAAAAATAAGCCTGAAACGCATGCAAATTTCAATACGATTTATTTGCGTAACGAACTTTTACATCATTTCAAGATCAATTTAAATATGCTTTGTAGTTAATGTATTTTATTTCTGAAACTATTGGGTCGCCAACTAAGTAATTACGGATTTTTTTAAAAATTCAAAGACCATTTTTCCATGGAACTAAATAACTTTATTTTGTATTATATTGCCAATTTTGATCAATGACCTTTTGCCATCTTTCAGGCAGCATCATAATCCCACGTTCATAAAATTTCTGGTTTTTATTAGCAAAAAACTGAATCAGGTACGATTTGGCATCATCATAATTATTGAAATTTTTACCATTCAAGGAGTTTTGTAAAGATCGAAACAAAAAGTAATCAGATGGTGCAAGGTCTGGACTATATGGTGGATGTGGCAAAACATCCCAACCAAGCTCCAATAATTTTTACCGAGTGGCCAAAGATGTGTGTGGCCTTGCATTGTCATGATGGAATACAATACTGTTTTCGATTTGTAAACTCGGGCCGCTTTTCTTCAACTGCATTCTTTAATTTCGTTAGTTGTTCAATATAGACATCAGGATTGATCGTTTGATTGGGTGGTAAGAAGGCAAAGTAGATAATTCCTTTGTAATCCCTCCAAACTGATAACAAAACCTTCTTTTGAAGAATATCAGCTTTTGATGATGTTTGAGTTGGTTCACTTGGCCTGCTCTACGATCTTTCCGCCTGATATTGTTGTACCTGTAAACAATCCATTTTCCATCACCAGTTATCAGTCGTTTTAAAAATGGATCATTTTCATTTCGATTCTTTATCCAAGTTGTTTTAAGTGATTTTCAATGTGTGTATGTGATACATGAAGCTTCTCTGCAATCTCACGTGCTGTACTGTGATGATCCGAATCGAGTATTGCTTTGATTAGGGCGTCATAAACTTCAACTGGATGACCAGAGCGTTTTGCATCTTTGAGTGAAACATCTTCTCTTCTTCTTCAGCACCAGAAAGAAATTTGGCAAACCAATTTTGACACTGACGTTCCTTTAAGGCTTCATCATCATAAATAGCACATAACTTTTTATGAGCTTGCGATGTGGTTTTGCCATTGCGGAAATAAAAAAGCAAAATATGACGAAAATATTCCTTTTGATTTTCCATTTTTCAACGAACGCCAAACGAAAACTACGTAACCGATCAAAAAACTTTTTTTTTACTGATTGACAGCTGAGTTGCCAACTATCAAATAATAAAATGTGTTTTACATTTGTACCATGACTCAATTATTAAAGGTTTGCTCACTTGTGACATTAGAATTTTGACACCCCCTTGCAAAAGGTCGCATTTAAGAAAGGCAAAGAAAGCGGAAAAATTAAATACCTTTTTGGTAAAAATGGTAGCAAAAATGTTTTGTTTTTATTTAAATTACAAATGGTGCAAGCAGAAATGACCAGAAATAATATTAGAAAAAAAGGTTATTAAGTTAAACCCAGATTATGTTTTGTGAATTAATTTTTAATTTTTTTTTTACCTAAGCATTATGGCCCTAATGAAAGCTTTTCAGAGAAGAAGGGAACTCATCATAAATTTAATTGACTAACAACAAGCTGTAAACATACTCACGCCTTGCTTTACTATGCCATGCCCACGTAAGTTTGGTGTTTTGACCCCCAAGTCGAGATTATTCTTACATTTCTAACTACTTGACAAACTACCACGGGCATGAAACACGAAATGATAGAAAATGAAGTTTGTAATAGCGTAGGCTCTTTGACAGGCAATGGCACACCTCCGAGTGTATTTCTGCCATGAAAAACTCCTCATAAAAAACCATCTACCATCAGGAGGCTATGATTAGTTACATATTGCTAAATTAGCTCTTGTTGGGACCTTATGTATCTTTAAAGTAACCTAGTAAGTACTTCCCCCACCTGTATTTGAAAGGCATCGGACTCAAATAGTCAAAACGTCCATCCTTCATGTTCATTGCCCTAAAAAGATACTTTATGATATCCTGATTTAAGCAGTATGTCAGTATGTTTTCCAAAGATATGTAAACTGTACTGTAAACCAATGACTTCACATAACCCCAAAGAAAATAATCTAGAGGCGTCAAATCACACGAGCCCGGCGGCCATTCGACCGGTCCATTACTGGAAATAATACGCTCATCGAACTTACTCTTCAACAAATCAATTGTAGCGTGTGCTGTGTGGCTTGTGGCCCCGTCCTGTTGAAACCACATGTCGTCTAAATCCATACCATTCAATTGCGGCCAAAAATAATCGTTTATCATGTCGCGGTATCGATTTCCATTCACAGTAACGTGGCGATCGTTCTCGCCAACGAAAAAATATGGGCCAATTACGCCGCCGGCATGTAAACCGCACCAAACAGTGATTTTTTCGGGATGCAACGGTGCCTCATGAATCACGTGTGGATTGCTTTCTGCCCTGTAACGCATATTTTGCTTGTTGACAAAGCCATTGAGCCAAAAGTGAGCTTCATCACTGAAGATGATTTTTTGGAAAAAATCTGGATGAAGTAGCAGCAACAGAACGATTATTTTCATGAAAAATTTGCACGATTTGCAATCGTTGCTCAAGTGTGTAGCGTTCCATGATGAAATGTATTCAATGAAGTTTACAAATGACAAGCGAAAAATAAAAAATATTGCGTCGTTCGCCCGAAAAAAGCTGTATTTCAAATGACATACTACAGTAGAAATATTCTCAACAGAACGACCAGTTTTTGGTTTGTCAGTCCTTTTCTTTCCTCCCCCAGAACCAGTTTTTTGAAAATTTGTTTCACCAACCTTTGAGTTGTGGACGTATTCGGCCGATTATTTCCACCAAAATAATCACGCATTTTGCGTTATGTTGTTTTTATGAACGATCTTTTTCATAACCCCTTTGAATAATTTTGTCGCCTTGGCTATCGGCTTAAATTGGGCATCTGCCTACTTGACAGGTGCCAGAGATGACATAAAAGAGGTACCGTCTAGGCATTTAGACGTCACTTTTGAAAGACTCTTTATGTACACCTGTGTTCATAACAACAGCAGCGCGACATATTACAAAAACCTGATTATTTATTTATTTGTCATTTCTTTTTGTTTTATATATTGTAAAAAAAATGTAATTTGCGCAACAAAAAAAAAACTTATAACTAATTTCCTAAAACTTGTCCATTAAGTATATAAAAACGAATAAAGATCTCTTTGAGTTTAGAAAATTTTTTTTGTTTTTAATATATTTTACTTTGAACAAAAATTCGAGTATCCGTTATATGGATAACACAGAAAGAAATTATGAAAATTCGACGGGAACTTTGAGCTACTTTCAGCTGTTGCAGTATTTTACCAAAACTGAATGAGCTCTTAAATAACGATGGAGATGAGGCTCTTAGTGGTGTGGTTAGTACAGTTGAAAATGTGTAAGAAAAGATGGTGTGTGTCGATTCTCCTTTCATGGGTCTTTTTCAAGATTTGGCGTATTGTGAATACTTGGTCGATGGTAGACTTTCCAGGTCTAAAACCACACTAATATGGTCCAATCCAATCTTCAGCTTTTCACACAATACGCTCGCTAGAACCGTATGGGCGATATTTGGAAGACTAATCCTAATTGGCACAGATTGCAGGATCACCCTTCTTATGGATTGGGCAGAACACACTTAAATTCCAATCGGCAGGCATGCTTTCATCCAACCATATTTTGCATAGAAGCTGATGGAGGCACCTTACCAGCTCCTCAACGCCGTGTTTGAATAGCTCACCCGGCAGTCCGTCGGCGCCCGCGGCTTTGTTGTTCTTTAGCCGCGTTATCGCTATTCTCACCTCGTCATGGTCGGGTAACGGAACGACAATTCCGTCGTCAACGATTGGGGTATCGGGATCTTCACATTCTTTATGACATGCGCAGTTGTCACTATTTAATAGGTTCGAGAAGTGTTCCCTCCATAACTTAAGAATGCTCTGGATGTCAATCACCAGATCGCCGTTTTTGTTCTTACAGGAAAACGCCCCGGTCCTGAAACCATCTGTAAGCCGCCGAACTTTCTGGTAGAATTTTCGCGCGTTGTTCCTATTGGCCAGCATCTCAAGCTCCTCGCACTTACGTATTTCAGCCTCCCGTTTCTTCTGTCGGATAATACGTCCCTCTTCCTTTTTTAGCTCTCTGTAGCGATCCCACCTGGCTCGCGTTGCGCCCGATCGCAGCGTGGCTCTGTAGGCAGCATCTTTTCTTTCGGCGGCAGCATGACATTCCTCGTCGTGCCAACAATTTTTTTCGGGCTCGCCGGAATCCGATTGCTTCATCGGCGGCGGTACGTAGGGAACGAGAAATGTTGCTCCATTGCTCGTGCATGCCGGTTTGTTGGGCAGTGCTCTCTGAGAGCAGGAGTGAGAGTCGAGTGGCGAATCTTCTGGCTGTCTGTTGTGATTGCAGCTTTTCGATGTCGAACATTCTTTGCGTAGTTAGATGTACGCTTTTCGCTGCACAGAGGCGTGTGCGCAATTTGGCTGCAACAAGGTAATGATCCGAGTCGATGTTGGGTGACAGACTTTTTCTACGCGGATTAGTGAACAGCTGAGTTGCTTATTGGATAGTTTTGTTAGTAAAAGATGAGCCGCAGGCAAAAAATACGGGTATATCTAATGTCCTGATGCTTAGATATGATTATTTAAAAAAAAATCGTAAACTGTAATTTCGCAAACTGTTCCGAAATATCGAAAAAAATAATGTAGTTGTGAACGTGTTACTGCAAACAAACTATCATTGCATCCGGTTTTTCCTGTTCTTCTCTTTAAAACTTTCAATATTTTACATTCACCGTGGGTATTAACCATATTTTTTCGGCAATTTTGCGTTCGAAAATTCCCCGAACTCGCCTAAATTGTGAGAATTAAGTGTATTTGTCAATCCGCATTAGTTGCACTTAAGACCTGAGATAATTTCGGAAAGTCTTTAAACCGGATTAACGCCGCCGTCTGTCTAGGCTATTAGAGTCCGACGCTCGACAACAGATCAATATTTTATAGGTTATGAGCTCAACATTAACCTACACTGTCTCTTTATAGACTGAAACAAGAGTTTGATAAACTTAACAGAAAATACTAGGTATACCACAAAAATATATAAATCTGATTAATATGACTCCCATCCACTCATACGCTAAAGTAATAATAAATGGCGAATATAAATATAATCCGAATTTCAAACGAAATCCGACGTAAGACAAGGCTACTCAGAGACATAGGAAGCTGGACAACAAAGTCGTACGGACACAGCAAGATCCTCCTACAGGGACCCTCGCTGCTCAAAAACAGATCAGACTACACAGTCCCCGACTTTAACTACCAGAAATACTTTACGGTATGTTTTCCACCGAGAGCCGAATGGGGCAAAAGGAAGGTGAATGGAAGATAGAATATTAAAATTTACACTGACGGTTCTAAGATGAACTGTGGTGCGGGAGCTGGCTTCCATTTGGAGCCGCTCAACCCATCTCAGTCAATACTGACTTCCTGACTCTGCCAGCGTGTCCAGGTTGAACTACTAGCGATCAGAGAAGCACGCAAATCACTAAAACTCTACAATGAAGTTGGTGCAAGAGTAGCTATCTTCTCAGACAGTGAAGCAGCTATCAGGGCCTAGACTCCAACTCTATTTCATCAAAACTAGTCTAACAGTGTAGAGAGGAGCTGGAACTGCTTAGTCATGGGCTTGAATGGGTTCATAGGAACATACGGGTTAATGAGATAGCGAATGAGCTAGCAAGAAAAGGTTCGACACTAGACATACCAGAGGCGGTGGCAGTTTCCACCCCACTCAACACAATAAAAGAATCCATTGCTTCACACTCTCATGATTTAGCCGAAAAAGGGTGGAAAAGTGGCATGTATTACAACAAAAAACACATGGCCGTCGTACAAAATCCAAAGGACGAATCACCTGTTAGGATGGTCTCGACCAAACAGCAAACCTTACATGCCATTGGAAGGTAAGGGATCATGCATCCAGACTCAACCTCTCCTTCAATCCCATCTGCAGAAGCTGTCAAGCGGAAGGAGCGAAGGAAAGTCTTTTCCACTATTTATGTGAATGTCCAGGGCTAGCTAGGGCACGACTCCGCTCCATTGGTAAGCTTTTATTGCAGCAAATTATTGAGATCTCAGTCATCGAGATAAAGAATTTGCTGCTATACTTGAATCTGACAAAATGGATCTGACTTAGAATCAAAAAAATAAAAAACAGAAGACAGCTTACACGAGAACACTGGTCGTAAAACGGTGCTGGTCGCTAATTGGGATTATTTCAGTAGAAATACTCAACCACTTCAACAACAACAACAACAAGACAAGATTACTCACTATCAACACGTTTGTTTGATTTAACACTAAATTTAGCAATCAACGAAATAGATCAAAGTGGCACAATATTTTATAAATCGACACAAATACGCGCATATGCCGTTGACATCGTCATCTTTGCGGGAAAAAGGGGACGCTTCCGAACGTTTTCTTGCGCCTAGTGCAAGCTACAAAGCCAGCGGGCTCCTCAAGATAAATGAAGAAAAAAACAAGTCCCTTCCGGATAGTCACATCAGAATCAGATGTTTACATTTTCAGCTCATACAGGAATTTAAATATCTGGGCGTAGTACTCAGCATAAATAAATATGCGTCAAAAATCAGTGCACAATCGCATTCAGGGGGGAGCCTGGTTTATGAGGTCTAAAAATTCCATCTCTTTGCGATTTTCTTTTTTAAGGAAAAAATTAATTTAGCACTGCAAAGTTTTTTCTATCTTTTAATGAACATTTAAAAAGTATAAACAATTTTTCTACTGGTTAAAATAAGTTGAAAAAAATGTTTAATATAAGAATTAGTAGAGCACTGCAACGCTGGAGTTTCCAACTGGCGTACAAAATACAGCTTATTAACTAAAAGAAAAAATTCAAATGGATTTCTATTTAATTACCATGATTTTTTATTCTAGATGAACTAAGAAAACTTAGAGAAATTCCAAAATTTCAACTTTTTGGAGGTTTTAAAGTAAAAATACCTTTCTATAAAAAAAATTCACTTCAACTTGGTATAAAAATCTAAAATTTTTTTTTTTAACTATTTTGTTAGTTCAAATAGAAGAGAATTTAATACTGAAGGGAATAAGCTATGATTCATTTCAAAAGGTTCATTGGTTTTTTTCATTCATGTACGCCAATTCAAAGAAATCATAAAAATGAAAAGTCGAGAAAAGAAGATAAAGTTTGCACTATAGCTGTCCGGTCGCAGCGTAACTACCTAACGCTCGCTTACCTTTGGCTTTGTATCTACCGAAATATTGAGAATTAGGCTCTGGAACTTTGTGTGAATATTCTGAGATACATTAGGAATCGCTTAAAACGAAAAAAAAATTGATTTTTTTGACCTTATAAACCAGGCTCCCCCCTTCAGGCAGCTAACCGAGCATATTTGATGTATATCAAACTTATGAAATCTGCATTGTTGGCAAAGGAACGAAAACTGCAGCTGTGAAGAGGCAATGACCCACCCCGGACTGTAATGCCAATATATGAATGGGCTATAACAACTGTAGACCCAGAATTTTTCCAAAAATTCTGACCGAAAAGTTAGGAATTTCGATGAAAATATGTTGAATTCTTAAGCATTTTCTACATAGTTTGAAACGTTGGGTTATATGGATGTTGTTGTAGTATGAACTATACTTGCATAAAATATTAAAATAAAAATTAAAACTAAATTAAAAAAGTTATGAGTCAAAACTGGGAACCAAATCAGTATAAAAAAAATAAAAAATAAATAAATAGGTAGAACTTTTGATTCAGGCTGCTAATATTGTGCACATAGGTGTATGTTGAAACACATGTACAAGGCCTTGCCCATAATCACTTGTGCGGATACAGCTCCCTCCAGTGGAATTTAAAGTAGCCTCTTAAAAAGCCCTATACAACCCAATTCATGCCGGCATTTAAGCTGCCGCTAAGCAAATGCCAAAGTGAGCTATGTTAGGATTTGTTTTTGTATGTGACACTAAACTAGTGCAAAATGTAGCCAGAATGTAGCAACTGCCATAGGCAGTAATTACGTAAGTAGTCGTTGTGTTTTTAACTTCTGCAGATATCATCTCAAAATGGGTTAAATTTGAGACAAGTCGATTTACGGCAAGTGTGGTGACGTGATGTGTGGGTATTTAGTGAATGATGGGATGATGTGTATTTGGAGCGCAAAGTGCCAGAACAGTGATTATGGCATGCCATCATATTAATGAAGTTAGTGGTAAGGCATATTCATGCTGTCAGTTCGTCAATGATTTAGAGGAGGGGCAAAAATTTGAATATAAAATAATAAAGCTACTAGGCTCATTAGGCAATTGACATAGTGACCCTTGAGTATAGGGAATGTATAGAATACATAACAGTGAAATATGTATTAGTGTAAAAATGTACTATGCAACTGGTATTCGTGGTCAATATAACAAATATTGCGCCTTTAAAAGTATTCGTATACATTCTGTCAAAAAAAATTGGAAATTGTTCATTTAAAAAGCGCGCGTTACACATACCTACTTATGCCTAAATTTCTTTTGCTAGAATGTTGGTACAACTGTGCTCTATAGTGTCGCAAAGTTAGTGCGTGATCTGACTATTAGCTTGTTTTTGGCATTTAATTATATCAGTCAACCGCAGGTGTGATCTGCTATTTTCTATATGAATAAAAATATCGAGCAAAGAAGTCGTCTTAAATGTTGTATTTTGAACGAGATTTCGCGTACCCAATCGTTGAAAATGTTGCAGAAAGCCTATGGCGAGTGTGCTTTATCAAATATACGGGTCTATGAGTGATATAAGACTTTTACAGAGGGCCGAGAAGTCGTGGAACATTTGCCCATCAACGTCTTCAGCGGATGAAAAAGTCGACAAAGTCAAGGAAATGGTGCTGGAAAACCATCATTTAAGTTCGAGGGAGGTAGCTCGTAACCTTAGCGTGTCTCACGAATCAATTCCTAACATTTTACACCATCAATTTGGCATGAGACGCGTGGCTGATCGACTCGTTTCAAGAGAGTTGAGTTTCTTTCAAAAAGCTCATCGGAAGAAGGTGGCTGAAGACATGCTTGAGCAAGTGAACTCGGGTCCAAGGTTTATCCAGCGCATCGTAACAGGTGGTGGGACGTGGGTATATGAGTTTGACATGCAAACCAGTCAACAGTCAACAGACGGCTGAATGGCTCTATCCACATGACCCGAAACTCAAAAAACCACGTCAAAGTCGGTCGAAAGTGAAAGTCATGCCACTCGTTTTCTTTGATTGTCATTGCGTTGTGCGCTCGGAATTCGTTCCAAATGATTCTATGGTAAATAAAGAATATGGAATATTATCTGGAAGTTATGCGACGTTTGAGAGATAAAGAAGGAAGTGCGTAGGAAACGGTCCAATTTGTGGAAAGAAAACTCATGGATCATGCAACAACGCACTGTCTCACAAGGCTCATATTTTGCATACTTTTTTGACCGAAAACTTAATAAATATCATCGAGCAACCACCTTATTCACCGGATTTAGCCCCCTGTGGCTTTTCCCTTTTCCTAAAACTTAAATTGCCACTCCGCAGACGCCACTCTGAGTCGATAGAGGTCATTAAGGAGAATTCGGCGAAAGAGCTGAAGAAGATCTCTTCAAACGCGTTTAAAAGGTGCTTTGGTGACTGGACTAATCGTTGGCATATGTGTATAGCTTCGAATGGAGCCTATTTTGAAGGCGACAAAAAAAAATGTTGATGATCAAGCTAATTTGTGTTTTATTGAACAATTCCCGGTACTTTTTCGACAGAATGAATCAAATTTACCTCGTACAAAGTCCACAAAAATATTATTTTACCTCGAATTTTTCACAAGACCAAAAAAAACATTATCTTAATATTTCACTCAGTGCGAGGCTTGAGTTAGAGTAAAATAAAGTAGATTCTCAACGTTAGCATGCGACAGTAATGACTTTTTTCATGTGAAAATTTGAGTTTTAAGAAAACACTTCGGACTGCTTCGTGACTTACTCTCACACCCCGGCGGTCTTCCAAATCTGCGTCTAACATTCTAAGGCTTCACTGCGGTCGTTCGCCAATTTGTTTTACTATTGTCCTTTCCATCCTTGGTGTCAGCTGTTTTGGTCCACCAGTGATCAGCTGGAAAATGTAATTTCGGAAGAATGGAATAAAATTGAACCGGAAATGACCAAAAAGTTAGTGGAATCAATGCCAGAAAGGCTTAAAGCCACACGTAAGTCATCTATCTGATCCGAAGAGATTGAGTTTTGACTCATCAGAGAAAATTACTGTCCCCCTGAAATTTAAATCTGTAATTTCTAGCTCCCTGGCAAAGGCAACTCGGCTCAGTTGGTTTTATTTGATTTTTGCTTAAAAAGGACTTCTTTCGTGCTGCTCGACCATTGAAGCACCCGTTGCACGGATTCAACGCAAAATGATTTCCCCACTTCCTGCTGAAATTCCTTTGCAAGTTTGGGAGTCGATAGCTTTGGATTTTTTTTTCTTGTTTTGCACAAATAAAAGTTCGTCACGTTTATTGGCGTGCTTTGTTTGGTGCTTTACGGCCTTTATCATTTATACTATTTTCATGAACGAAGCATTCAATTCATACATTGCACTGTAGCATTGCTCAAATTAACAATTACGGCAATTTTTCGCTGCGTTTTTTCCACCATGGAAATGTTTAATCATCGATTCTCGCAGCTCAATCGAAGTACGACGGCCCATTTTATTTAAATTTGTATACCAATCAGTTTGCGAGCAAAAATACACTAAACAGGAATTCAAGTAAAACAATAATTGAATACTAGTTACAAAAACTAAAAGAGCGAAATAACGTTAACCAAGCGACTAGGTCGCCTCAACATAAACCAGGACGTGCATGAAATCAGCTATGACAAAAAGATTTTGCTTTGTGGCTGCGTGTCAAACCCTAGAGTGAATGGGTCAGTATATCCACGAATGCGGATCTGCTCCCTATGTTCGTACAGCAATTGACTAAATATTAAAATTTAATTTTGTGTTTTTTTTTTTGAATTGCGCCAGTTTACTCCTAAATTGAAACTGCATAAAATAAGCGGTGAGCCACTGTAGTTTAAAAGAACAATGTCAATACAACTTTTAGTAAACAAATCCTTTAGTAGTTGACTTGCTTTGGTGGTAAGCTTTGTATTTTACACCTGACTAAGTCTGACAAAAGAGGCTTTAAGTTGACTGCTTTCGACTTTTGACATACAACATCATCAGCTATAAAGTAAAGAAACCGAAATGCTGCAAAGTCGTTTGGCTAAGAGAAAGTAAAGTGAAAACCGCAAACATATTAGACGCACCTATCCATGCGTACATAAGAGGTGGGAAAGTATCGGTGATGCTAACGATATATCAATGGTTTTCCTTTCCAAGAAATGCTATCGATGGTTTAGGACTATCGTAGAATTGAAATACAAGGTGAAGTCCAAAATAAACAAGACTGGCGCCATCAAAAACATTTTGCGCCATATTTTCAATGAGTTAATGCGTTGGAAGTTACATCCCTAGCTGACTTCCAGTGAAAACTTGGTGACATTCGGTTCAGTGTAAGCGAAGTTATTGCGTCTAAAGTGTGAGTCTATCAAATTTTGTTTTAAAAAGTTTATGACGATGATTGCCTATCTCGTGTCAGAGTTCATGGGTGATTTAAACGTTTTAGAGATGGTTGTGAGGACATAAATGGCAAGGAACATACGGGCCGCCCAAAATCAGTAATCAACGAAAACTCCATCGAAATTCTTTGTAAATTTATCAAAAGTCAACCGAAATCATCGTTGAAATTTATGGAATTGGAGTTGAATATCTCCAAAACATCGATTTATCGCACTTTAACTTAACATTTGGACTGCTCATTGGACGACAGGTCTGTGCACGTTTCATTCCGCACAAGATAACTGACGACCAATAACACCGCGTTACACACATTCTGTCCTATGAACCCAATATACTTTTTCGGAAAGGGGATAAAAAATAAAAATACACGTGTATCGGCGATGTTCATGTACACGACACAATTTTTTTTTTTTTTTGTATTTTATAACTTTAAACGAGCAATTCTTGTATGCATATCTGTATAGTCACACGATCTCAGGATTAGCTTAACGGATTTGAATGACATTGGGTACACAGATAGTGTATCACATTTCTAGACTTTTCACTTAGGTGTTGCCACTGACAATGTTTCACAGGGTTGCCACCTGTTTGAAATTTAAAAAACAAAATTGCATGAGATATGCCGATGTGGGTATCAAAAGAAAGGTATTTCACTCCGCATCACAATAGAGACATAAAACCCCGAATGTTTTTATTAATTTTATTATATTAAAATTAAAAATTGTTACATTAAAAATTTTCCTTCAAGTTATGCCGAAAATTTAGAAAAAAAATAAAAAATCTGACGTGTACATGAAAATCGCCTATACGGGTGTATTTTTATTTTTTCTCCCCTTTCCGAAAAAGTATATTTGGTTCATAGGACAGAAAAAAAGTTCGTTTTTGTAACGCAGTGTAATTACTCAGAATACAACTTCGAAAGACCACATTAGAGAGGCGAGAAAAGACGAGAACTTCGTTTACAGCTGTTAAGTTTTAGCTGCTGATGAAACGTGGTGTTTCCAATATGGACCTGAAACTAAGCGTCAAAGATTCGAATGGAAGGCCCCAGACGAGCCACCACACAAAAAATCACTTTTGAAGAAGTAGAAAATCAAGTCTATGCTGATTAGTTTTTACGATTCCAAGGGAATTGTCCACAATGCAATTTTCTATCTTGGCGTTTTGAGGCATTTGTTGCATCGTATTCGTCGAATTCGCCCTAAATACCGCGAAAAAGGAAGCTGGCGCTTATTGCATGATAATACAGCATCTCATCGATCCACTCTTGTGACTGATTTTTTGACCAGATATCGCATTTTAACCATCAATCACTCACAGTATTCATCTGATATGGCTCCCTGTGATCTCTAACTATTCGGAAAATTGCCTTTGGTCATGAAAGGAAAACGTTTTGCGTCCGTAGAGGCCATCCAAAAGGCTTGTCAATGACCTGAAACACTCTTTCCAAAAACTTTTAGATCGCGCAAAACAGTGTATCGAGACCAGAGGGGACTATTTGAATAAATAAACTCGAAGTTATCTAAACAAGGCTTCTGTCGTTTCTATTTTAGACTTCATCTTGTAGATGCAGCGATTTCGCTAATGGTCGCTAATGATCCCCAAGTATTCAGTATAGTGAATGATGAAGGTTTCACTCATTTAATTAATGTTTTGGATCCTCGATATCGCCTTGCCTAAAACAACCCTTAAAAACATTTTATTTAGAAATCGATAAGAAACAGCTAAATTAGAATTAAAATTGAACTTCAATTAGTTACAGTTAGTTTTGATTTAAGGAGCTCGAAGGCTATGGAATCTTATTTGATTTCTAGTTGTAATTTTATTGGCAGTGATTTTAATTTCAAGTGCAAGGTCTTGTCAACCACAGCCTTGCTTGACTAATCAAACCATGCAGCGAAAAATATTGAGGTATCGCTGTCTGAAATATTCGTAGAGTGGGGCTTGAGGGAAAAAGTAAATTGTATTGTCACTGAAAATACATTTTCAATGCTTAAGGCTTATGAGTTTCTGAAACAGCGGCATCTGCCATATGTTGCACATTCAGTCAACTTAGTTGTGCAAAATTAAAAAAAAAATACGCGAAGTTTCCTTTCTTTTAAAAAAAGAAAAAGTTTAAAATATCGTAAATTTTTTAAATCGTCCGCCACTTTAACTGCAAAAGTTCTCGCAGGACAGTCCACTGACAAACCTTTAAAATCTATTCAAGAAGTTTCAACCAGGTGGCCAGGTAGCTATGCAATCATTGCTCGAATTATTGAAATGAAAAATGAATCAAAAATGCACCAAAGCCTCTGAGAAGTAACGAAATTGAGGTTTTGAAAGAACTCGAAATTATTTTGAAGTTTTATTGATGATATAACTCAACCATTATCTCGTTCAAAGAAAGTTCATCTTTTATAAACCCATTCATATGTGGACTACATCTACAGATTCAACAGCTTTTCAAGGAAATCAATACAAATAAGGGAAAAAATTTGTATGCGGATATTTTGAAAGAAGTGGTAAAAGGATTATTTCCTTATGTAAAACGAACCATTTCCCGGATATATACAATATTGGGTCCACTCTCAAAATAAAAATGGCTTTACAAGTGAAGAAAATTCTGGACAGACATCGAATGCATTGGAGTCCAAAATGTTAATATCTGCTTGTTTGAAGCCAGCAATGCAATCAATCAGCACCAAATCCACCCCTTTATTCAGCTTTTTACGGCAACCAGTAACCAACCAAAACAATAGAACACCAAGAGTGGCGGCGATTGTCACGAAAAGCAATATTTTGAGCAGCTCAACTGCAATTACAAATCTTCCATTAATGCGTTGGAAAAGGCCGCATGATGAAGATAAATTTTCCGAACAGATTACTAAATACTTTCTCTATTAAAGGTTAATAATATTTGCTGCACGAACCAAGAAATACGAGGGGGGGTTCAATAAGTGGCGTGTTAGTAATAAAGACACCATTTAAAAAAAAAAAAATTTATTTTTCAGCATAGACCCTTTTTTAGAAAAAAACACTTCTGCCAACGCTCCAGACATTTTTTTAACCCCTACAAAAAAAAAAAAAAAAGATTTGTCGAACTCTCTAAAATCCGCCTCTGTCTCAGCGATGACTTCCTCGTTTGAACTAAATATTTTCCCCGTGAGCTATTTCTTCATGTAAGGGAACAAGAAAAAGTCGCAGGGAGTTAGATCGGGAGAATACGGGGGGTGCGGCAATAATTCATAACGCAATTTACGCAGTTTGGCGCCTACAACTCCGGATGAAAGTGCTGGTGCATTATCGTGGTGAAACCGCACCTTCTTTTTCACCAAATGCGGCCGTGTAGGAGACACCGTGAAAGCGGTCCAATAACTAACTTTAGTATTGTCCAGTAATCGTTCTTCCTTAAAAAAGTCATGGGGAAGACACCGTTCACCGCTCGCATCACAAAAAAATCTCGCAATAACCTTACTGTTTGGGACTGTTTTTGCCTTGGGAGAAATATATTGTTTTGATTGTTGCTTAGTTTGTGGTGTGTAATTATAAATACTGTAATTTCATCAACGGTGACAATTTGACGCAAAAATTCCTTCGGTTCTCGCTTAAGTTGCTCCAAACACTGCTTCGAAGCTAACAGCCGCATCCGCTTCTTGTTGCTTGTGAGCAATCGCGGCGACCATTGGTCCGTCAATTTTTTTTATCGCCCACTTATCATGTAAAATATTAATTGCCCCTCTGGTCGGCACACCTATGGCCTCTGTTACTTCGCGCACTTTCGTTCGTCGATCAGCGAGAATCGTGTCGTGTACTTTTTGAATGATTTCTTCGGTAACCAACCTGCCGGGCGTTCTAATCGCTCCTCATTAAAAACGAATGTTCGCCCACGTTTAAACACGTTGAACCAATATCCAATTATGGTCGTAGATGGCGAAGCTTTCCCATAGATAGCATCCAACTTTGCTTTTATCTCCTCGCATTTTTCCCATGCAAAAACAAAAACTGAATTACCGAATGATCCTGCTTTTTTTCCTTATTAGCGAAAATCCCGAAACATATCTTACTTGAATAGCTGTCAAATCCAAACGAACCAATCAATGAGTCTGAAATTTGTTTTGCCGATAGATGGCAGCACACGATGCTAATACAAACTTCCCTCATGAACGCCCTCTGTACCTTTGCCTTCCCACTTCATCTCTCGAAGCAGAGAGGATATTTAGCAAGGCTGGGTCAATTATCAGTTATAGACGCACTCAAATGAAGTCAACAACAGTCGACAAGTTGATTTTTTTACATAAAATGTATAAAGTGCATGAAAAGCCTTTACGTTTGGTAGATACTATCGACATATCGATAGAGGGTGCGAATACTATCGGGAAATATCATTAATCCTTACCATCGATAGTTTTCCACCTCTAGCGTGCAGGTGTATGTATTTAGCAAGCCCGAAAGAAACCAGCCTCCATTGAGTTATTCTACTATGACTAAAGAGATTATAAATCAAGGCAAACAGATGAAGACAAGCATTCAACAACGGTAACAAAGGTGTTACTAAGTCTTTAATAAAGTTTGTGCTGTAAATAAAGCTTACAAATTTTAAAGCACAATTTTTTTCATTTAAGCTGCCTTAAAATTTCAGCTCTTTCAGCTTTGGCACAACAGTGAGCAAAGATTTCGGTAAACAACCGCAATCAATTAAGAGCAGCTGCGAGCTATAAATTCGCTTGAACCTCTATCACTCACAGAAATTCAATGGTAAATCTATATATTTGTTTACAGTGGGTTGCCAAATTATTAGGTACAGCAAATTTTTTGCTTATTTTCTTTATTTCGATGCACTTGGCTACAGTTTAAGTGGTTAAAAAGTTAATGAAATTTAATACTCCGTTTGGCATGTCTCTTAGGCTCATATTTCAAGTGGTTGCTGAAAGGTCTAGGGCGTATAATGTTGATAGTGCTAGTCGTTAACCCAGCTAGTTCAAAAGCCTGGCATATGCGTTTCTAAAAGAACTGTGCAGCGAATATTGCGAGAGGAAGGCTTGACAGGACATCGTCCAGTAAAGAAACCTCGCCTAACTGAAGCCTAGCCTGGGCTCAGGAAAACGCCAAATGACTGTTGTGGATTGGAATAAAGTCGGTTTGCCAACTTACAAATGATAAACATTAATTTAGATACTATTTTTAAATATTATTAACTTTTTTTAGGTGTGTTTCTATGAATCTACTTTTGAAATTCTAAGCGAAAAAAAGTAGCTTCGTCAGAAGGCACCCAGGTGAGAAAAAGCACCCTGACTGGATAGTGGCGAGGGTGAAACATCCCATCAAAGTAATTGTGTGGTCAGTTATTAGTAGAGCTGTGATAGTCATGCAAATGCATGTTGCATGCATATTTTGCATTTTTCGTCCATAAAAGCATATTTCGATTTAAAAATGCAAACGTGCAATATTTTTTGAGTAATTTTAAGAAATGTAAATCATTCTTCTAACCAAAACATAAAGCAAAACAATTCGCAGCTAAACTTTCGTTTAGAAGAGATCTATAACACTTTATGCGCCCATCTTTTTCAAAATTTTTTTATTTGCTTTCTCCAATGAGACGACAAATTTGTTTATAAAAATGGGTCTCGAAAATTTCCACGAAATGAGTTTGATCGGTTGATTGAAAATTGGGTTAAGATGCCAACAGATAGAAAAGAAACGCCGGGTGAATTTATTGTGCGCATGAAAAACCAATTTCCCAATGTTTTTCGGTCGGACAAATCAGTTTTATTTTGTTCACATTGCAATTGTTTGGTTTCTGCGAAAAAAATATTTCAATTCAAACAGCACATTGATTCAGTGAAACACGAGGATGCTCAAGAAAGAAAAAAACAGAATTCTGAACGTGAAATGAGCCAATTGTCAATATCAAATCATCAACAGAAACATGGGCCAAATCTTTCGGAATTCAATATGGATTTATGTAAAACTTTAATCGTAGCCAACATTTCATTAAATAAAGTGTAGTACAATTCATAGAAAAATACACCAAAAAATCAGTTCCAGATCAAAGTACACTTCGTCGTAATTATGTGCCACATTTGTATGAAAAATCGATTGAAAAATTGCGTTTAAAAGCTGATGGAAAACATATTTGGGTTACTCTAGATGAAATAAAGGATATTGAAAAAAGATCAGCTGCGAATTTTGTTTTTGGCATATTGGATGATGAAAATGAGCGCGGAAAATCTTATTTGTTGAACGTTAAAGAATTAGACAAATGCCACGCTAACACGATCGCAACATTTTTTACTGAATCATTGTTACTTTTATGGCCTAAAGGTATGTAAGTCTTTACCTAAACACCTTATTTTTGCGTTTCTTTTGTATTGAAGGAATTCAATGTGAAAATGTTATGCTCGTTACTACCGATGCTGTTGCATATATATTATAATTTCGGCAATTAAGGCTCTTCAAGTTTTATTCCCAAAAATGCTACACGTTACATGCTTTGCCCATGGATAGCATCGATAGGTAGAATTTATTCGTTCAGAGTTTCATGAAATAAATTTGTTGATATCAAAAGTAAAGGCTACGTTCGTCAAAGAACGTATTGCCATTTTTATCTATAGTTCAAATTCTTATATTATATTGCAAAAACCATTAAATTCCTTCACAGTCAGCAGCTCGCCACCAGCTGTTTGAGCAAGCAAATCCGAACATTCCACTACCACCCGAACCAATTGTCACTAGATGGGTAGCTTGGCTACAAGCATGTGATTACTATGCCGACTAATTTGACGCTTTAAAATCGGTTGTTGATTATTTAAATGATGCAGATTCGGAATATATTCGAGATGCAAAAAAAGCGTTTAGAGCGTTCCATATTCGAAAAGATTTGGCATTCATAAAAGTTAACTTCATGTTCATCGCAGACAAGATCAAAATATTAGAATCGAAAGGACTTGAATTGAAAAAGTGTATAGAGCTGTATGAAGAAGTTCTCATTCTATCTTAGGCACAATGACCGACGACCGTTTTTTGAAGAAGTTCGAAGAAGTGTTATCTCGGAATGTTGGATATAGTTCTTTGCTTGAAATCAATGATATTTTGAATGGAGATTCACGAGGTAGCGCTTCAAATGAATATATAACAGCATTGACAACATGTGAAATAACATTTTTTAAATTTTCTGTTGCTACATCGGTGGAATTAGAACTTTCCTTCTCAACCTACAAGTAAATTTTAAATGAAAAACGGCGGTGTTTCCCGTTCGCTAGTCTGAAACAACATCTTGTTTTGACTTGCAACAATGAATTACCATAAGTATCTGGCTAACTGAAATAAAAATGTTTACTAGCCCAGGAGAAAAAACTATCTTTTTTGCATTTTCGGTATTTTTTGAGAGATTTTCGAATATTAATATATTTTGGACCTTTTTTTGCGTGTTTTCATACATATTTTCGTGTATGTTTTGTCTTTTTTTGCATTTTTTCGTGCATATTCCAGAGTTTTTCATGCATTTTTGCATGCATATTTTGGCCTTTTATTTTGCATGACTATCACAGCTCTAGTCAAGGGTCTTGGACGCCTAATATAAAGAAATGCTTCAGAATCGATTGCTGCCGACGTTGAGGGAATGGTTGTAGACTTCATGTTTATGCACGATTCGGCGCCATGTCATAAAGCCAGCAGTGTTACTAAGTTCTTGAAAGACCATAACATTCCAGTCTTACCTTGGCCGGGCAATTCTCCGGATATGAACGACATAGAAAATCTCTGGGAGATCACCAAAGCTGAGATTGCCAAAGAAATGTTGGCAGCAAAGGTAAGACTGATAGAAAAGCTGATAGAGGTTTGGCATCACAATCCTAAAATGAGAGAAAGTGCCGAACAATGCATACAAAGTATGCCCAGGCGCTTAGAAGCCTTTAATGAGGTTAAGGGGAATGTTACAAAATATATTTAGCTGTTTTTTCATATTTTATTTCATGTATAATTTTCTTAGATGTTTTTTCTTATCATATTAAACGTAATTTAATTAAAAATTCCGTGTTTAAATTAATAATTTTTGCCAAATACTCAACAAATGCATTCTTTGCGATTGTCCCTAATAATTTGGCAACCCACTTTACATCTGCCGCTACGAGTATAAATCTCGTGTCAGGCAAAAAGCACTACAAAACCACTACACAGGAAGCGTTAACACTCACTCACTCACGCGTGCTTGCAGAGACAACTGCAAGTTGTTCTATTTTTGGCCCTTACAAATAAATGGATAAAATAAAATACGCACAAACGATTTTCCTTCAAAAATGTGTGTATATTTTATTTTAGCAAATTCACGTTCGCACGAAAAAGAAGCACAAAAAAGGAAAGTTGCGCGCATCAGGCGATGTTTAAAAAAAAGCAAAATAAAACATAGATATGCACATTTGTAGTAATGAGACTAGTTTGTATTCCACGTTTAGTGGGTCAAGTGCGCCATAAGGCATCCATATGCAAATGCTCTTGCTAAATTTGTTATTTAAGGCTGTGTTGTTTATTTCCTTTGGTTTTACCTTCTGACTTATACGTGATGAACCACTTACTCATGTGAGTATAATAAAATGTGAATGCAGGTATGTCTGTGTAGGCAAGTGCGCCTGTATACCCATAGAAATACATAAGTCAATAGTTTCCCAGAAATAGCAATGCCTCTACTATTTATTTGCGGCTGTATTTTCTAGGTATATATTTTGGTAACGCATGCAAGGCAAATTCTAAAGTAAACAGAACTTTTCAAACCGAAAACAAGAGCAAGGCAACGGTTTTATTCATTTCAAATCAATACAGCAGTTTTCATGCACTAAAAGGGTGCCGCATGAACCTTTTAGATCCTCGACGCGGATGTCCTTTAATAAGCCAGCAAAAGCCTTTTCGGATGGTTTCTACTATGACGGGCGGCAAATCTAAAATATAACTTCAACCCAGTATGGGAAATGGTCTTTATTGTGCCAAGTTTTTCCTGAGTGTGGCGTTTGTAGCTCCCCAAAGTTCGTTGAAGATCTTTCTAGCGATGGCGAAGCGCCAGCAGGAGTAAACAACATGAGACAGCTGTATCGCATAGTTGGCCGCCTAACCAACCAACAGAGTAACGGTTGATCAGAGATTTGAATGATACTTTGCTGACTTCCAATTATGACCAGATCCGCAGATGGCAGCAGCACTTTGAAGCAACTAGCAACATTGCTCTTAGCAGTACACCTAGCTTTGAAGTGGGCAGCACAACAACCAGCAATAAAATAACAACATTCTGCCCCAGCCTAGCGGAGATTAAGCATGCAATTAAGAAGCTGAAGCTCCACAAAGCTGCGGATGAAGATGGCACACAGCCTGAACTAATGATTGCCGACCCGCAAATATCAGCGGAAATTCTTCATCTCCACATCACCGCCGTCTGGAACAATGAAAAGCTATATCCGCCCTGGACAAAAGACATCATTGTGAAGCTGCTCAAGAAAGGCGATCTGCGTGACATCCCACAAAGGCTACAATCCTTCATCAAGAAATGCCTCCGCATCATCTGCAGAATAATCTGGCCAAACACCATCAGGAACGACACACTGTGGAGATTAACGAACGAGGAACTCATCCTTAGGCAAATCACACGCAAAAAGTGGCGATGGATAGGTCACACATTAAGAAAACCACCAGAGAGCATCACGAGCATAGCACTGAGCTGGAACACTCAAGGGAGCAGAGGTCGCGGTCGACCAAAAAACACTTGAAGAAGGTCGATACTGCGTGAACTAGCACATGCCGACATCTCATAGGAAGGTGCAAAAACAGCACAAAACCGTGTACGATGGAAGAGTCTTATCGAGGTCCTGTGCTCCCGAGAGGAGTGAACGAAGGGGGGGAAAAAGTATGGGCAAGTCAGAAAATCAAAAAAAAATGGATGATAATGAATTTGCGGTCATTCTTTTTTTTTCGTGATACCAACTATAGAATGTAAATACGGTGATAATGACCCATTGCTGTAATTTCTTACCTCTTATTGATTCCGAGTCTACTGCAAAATAAGAGCCCGTGGAGATAGATTGTTTGAACCAGTGGCTTTGATTCTAAGATATATTTGATTTCCCTCTTTTCTTTTTGTGGAAAGTGAAGGAAATGGGTAGCCATGAATGCCAATTTCTTCCTTTTTAACCAAGGGTATGGGGCAAGTCGGGTTTTTTGGCTTGGGAGGCAAGATTATTTTTGACTTACTGCAATTGTATTAAGCTTAGACAAATGAGATTGTGAATGAAAATATGTCAAATATTAAAATCAGCATGAAAAAACTTGTAAATACCAAGGATATCACGTCAACAGAAAGTTAAGAGAAAGCGAATATGTACGTCTGCTCTCAGCGAGTACCTATCGAGAACAGAAAGTATTCCTTACATTAATTAAAAACTTGAACCACCCTTAAACTATTGATTAGTCATAATCTGATTGGAGATGTAATTTCAGGCCCTTGTCACCTACAAAAGTATTGTTTTATTGTTTTTAATCTTATTATCAAGCACATCACCCCTCCTTCCACATAAGAAGCAAGGAATACTCTTTAACTATGGTGAAAAAAGTGAGGGGAACTTCGGCTGCCACCACGTCACTTGGGAGACTCAGCCGAATACTGCACTATCATTTCACACATATTCACACACTTGTCCAGTTGTTGATTCAGACGGCAACGAAGTGTTATTGGCTAATTTTTTTCGTATAGCACCCACACAATCTCAATTTTTTTGTAAGCACATAAGCTGATTCTGTCTAACGAACACACCTCTAAAAATCTTTATTTCATCTATAAGAAGTATATGTACAGTAGCTCAATAAATAGTTAGGGCATCCTAAGGAAAATAAGCAGATGCAATCACAAATCTCAGCCATCCGCTTTTATCCTTATAACACACCTCAGCAGCTACCAGGTCCTGACAACAGAATTGTTCAAGACTCACAAGAACTCACTCACGTTCACGCTTTACTTCCAACTTACCATACATGAAAGTACTGCAGCCCCACGTTAAGGGATTCTGGCGGTCTAAAGCTCGAAAATTTAGGGTATTTTCAGCAATTTTTTTTTACGAAAAAAAGGGAAAAACGATATTCCAATTTTTTAGGCGTTTAACTTCTTTTACATGCAATAATGAAAAACAAAATTTTTTATTAAATTAAATTTAAAAATTAATTTTAAAAACGACGCTGAGGAATTGGATCTGTGGTGTTATCCATTTTGGCTCTTCTATTTATCTGAAATACAAAAACCAAAAAATTATTAATCAGTATGACTGTAGCTATGCCCATCTACTAGAATAAAAAAAAACTGACAAAATGGCGCGGTTTTGAATTTGACAGTCTAAAAATCGGGTTTTTTTTCAGTTTTTTAATAAAAAAAAAAGTACAAAATAATTGAAATAATAATATGATTTTAATATGAGCGATAGACATTTATGTTGTGAACGACAGATTAAAATTTCAGACGATTTGGTTGAATAGTTTTTTTTTTAGCACACCAGGCCGAAAAAGTCGATTCGATATACCTATGTATGTGAGTTTAAAATATGAGGTACAGAAGCACGCGTACCGCTCTCTATCTAGTCAATAGGCTGTAGAAGCTATAATATTGGGAATTTCCGCATGAAAATTTCACAGTGTATTCTCAAGATACTCTACTTTCGAAACATTGAAAAAACAAAAAATCGAGTTCTAGCCCACCGAGTCCCCATGGGTATCGTGGGTTCAATAACTCAATTTTTTTTGCCTATTAATTTCTACAACATCTCAAGAATATTATTCTAAATTTTGAAGTCGATGCGAATAATAGTTTCGGAGATACAGCCTTTGGAAAGTATGCGCTCCAAGCCACTTTTATTGTTACTCAAAACTTTAACCATATACGCATAACCTTCGTCGAATCGTCGAACAGAAGATAGAAATATCGACGAATGGTTAGTATTTGTGTACTTTTTTCTACAATTGTGTAGATTTTGTGACAGTTTAGTATTTTTATTTTGTGTAGTTTTTTTAATGTCGTCAAGAGGAGTGTTATCTGGGGAATCTATTCTTCGTTTCTTATTGGAGGAGGAAGATGCCAGTGTGTTGGATGACTCGTCTGGCAGCGAACTTGAAGAAGAAAGCGATCACGTAGACGATTAGTCAGATAGTGTGGATAACTCCCTAAATACACAAGATCAATGTTCTCTTGTTTCGCTGGACCGTTCACTAGAGTGTCGTTCTCCTTCAGCTCAACTTTCAAAAAACAATCCATGTATTTTAAGCTTTTCAGGAAGTAACATTCGTAGTCGCTCACGACATACTTGGGCTACAAGTAAAGGGAGTAGCTCAAAAAGAACATCTTCAATTAATATTGTACGTGTTGCTAGAGGGCCTGCCCGTTCTATCAAAAATATAACTGATCCACTTGCAGTATTTGAGCATTTTATGACTGATCAAATGTTAGAAGAAATTGTGAAGTGGACAAAATCGGAGATTACAATCAGGAAAGAAAACTATGAGCAAGCTAAATTTTCACAGAATGAAACTAGCAAATTTGAGATAAAATTGAGATTTTAGTATTAACTGCAGCGTTGAAAGATAATCATTTGACACTCAACGAATTGTTCAATATAGAGTATTCTGGGACTAGATATACATCGCTGTATATCGTGCATGAGTAAAGAGAGATGCGACTTTCTTCTTCGGTGTCTACGTTTTGATGATAAAATCTTACGATTACAAAAGCAAACAGAAGATCCTTTTATACACATAAGAAACATTTGGGAATTACTCATGGCTCAGTGCCGTCAAAACTATATGCCTGGAACAAATGTCACAATTGATGAGCAATTATTAGCGTTTCGTGGAAGATGTAAATTTCGCATGTATATTCCGAATAAGTCGGCAAAATATGGCGTTAAATTGGTTATGATGTGTGACAGTGGCACGAGATATACGATTGATTCTATGCCAAGAACTTACTCGTAGTATATATGGCTCAAACAGAAATGTTACCATTGATAACTGGTTTATGTCAATACCACTAGCGAAGCAGCTACTTCAGCAGCCTTATAAGTTGACAATTGTAGGAACATTGCGAGCAAACAAAAAAGAAATCCCAGAAGAAATCAAAAATAATCGGTTGAGAATTATCAATACATCGATGTTTTGTTACAATGGCCCACTTACTCTACTGTCATACAAACCTAAACCCTCTAAAATGGTTTACCTATTATCATCTTGCGATGAAGAGGGATCGGTGAATCCCGAAACAAAAAAGCCGTGTATGGTCTAGTTTTATAATAGTACAAAAGGTGGAGTAGACACGTTCGACCAAATGTGCTCAGCAATGTCATGCAACAGAAAAACCAATCGATGGCCAATGTGTGTCTTTTATGGTATGATAAATATATCTTGTATCAACAGCTACATACTTTATTGTGGTGAACACAAAATCGACTTTTGCACACAATGTGCTTCAAAAAATTTGCCGTGAATATAGTTAGCCCTAGACGGACATTCTTCGTCGTTTCGACGACGCTCGATTGCATTTAACTGCTTATCATAATTTCCGTTCATTGTTTTTCTTTAATTTTTCGTACAGCTTTAGTCGTTGCTGAGCTTTAGTTGTGAGCGTCCGTTCATATATGTTAGTTGCTTTTAAGTACCGTTTTAAAAAATTTGCGTCATCGAAACGACGAAGAATGTCTTTTGTGTGAGTTTTGCAACAAAATAATATATCGCTTTTAGGATTTTTTTTTTGTCTTAAAAACTTTTATATAATTCAATTCGACATGACAAAACAAGCCTTTTAAAATGACAAGGAAATTGAAAAGTTTCTTGCTGAAGACGATGACTTAATAGTTTCGGACGAAGATGATTATGCCATTGGTGAGCTTGAGACAGACTTGGGAGAGCTAATGGACGAAGAAAATTCTTCTGAAGAGGTTTCTGCAGACGAAGACGATGTCCCGTTGAATGTGTTGCTTGAAAAGTCTGATATAATTACTTTCTCAAAAAACATATTACGTGGAAAAAACCGTCATAAGTGGTCGACGCAAAAAGCTACGTCTCATAGATATGGACAAAATATTGTACATCAAGTACGTGGTCCTACTCGAATTGTAATCATGGATAATTGGTTCGCTTCAGTCTCCTTGGCTAAATCTCTTTTAAAAGAACCATATAAATTAACATTGGTTGGAACATTGCGAGATATACCTCCAGAGAGATAACTCCAGAGATGAAAGTCAGCAGAGGTCGAAAATGTGGCACTTCAATGTTCGCCTATGATAACGAACGGACGCTCTTGTCATATAAGGCAAAACCGAATAAAATATTTTAATTGTTGTCCTCATGCAATGAAATTTGGAACTGTAAATAGCATGACAAAGACGCCACATATGATCAAGTTCTACAATTCAACAAAAGGTGGTGTAGACACCTTCGACCAAATGTGCAACGTAATGAGTTGCGTTCGAAACACCAACCGCTGGCCAATGGTAGTATTTTTTGGTATACTCAATATGGCTTATATAAATAGTTATGTTATATACACCCATAATATGTTCCAATTGGGGCAGAAACCACTTAGACGCAGAAAATTTATGAAAGGTTTACACTCTGCTCTCACTCAAAAACACTTATATAAAAGACTTAATGTGGTAACTTTAAAAACAGCAGCTCGACAAAATATACAAAGCGGACTAATTCAACATGATGAGAATGCAGAAAACAGTGGAGAGGTATCAGCAAGCAAAAAAAGAAAGATTTGCACGATTTGTCCCTCATCCAAACGTCGAATGGCCAAATCTTCATGCGCCAAATGTCAAAAAAGCTTGTGTGGGGAGCATAAAATTGATCTCTATGCCTCATGTGCAAAATATAGTTGAAGACCTATAAAACAGAGTTTTATTTTTAGTTTTGAGTATAAAATGTACCCTTTTAAAGTATTAATGAATTTTAATTTGATTAATATTACTTTTTTGCTGAAGTTTGTCAGAGGCTATAAGCAAAAAAAAAAAATTTTTATTGAATATGAATATTTTTAATTTTAGGTTTTATATTATATTAAAATAAATAAACAAGCATTAAAACTATTAATTAAATATTTAGAGTAAAATACTGCATTTATATTTTATTCTTTTTGGGTGTAGGTGCAATCTGAAGAAAGCTTAAAAAGAGTGGTCGTCGTTTCGACGAAGAATGTCTTTAGTGTACTAAAAATATGAATGTCCTTCTAGGGTTAAATATCGCCAAAGAAGAAGAGGCTGTTTTTGTTGCGTTTTTTTTTTTTTAAGATTTTATAAGTATGTTATCTTACAGTGATCTCAAAATTAAATTTATTGCATGTTTTACTTAAGATATACATGGTTAATATAACAGTGTGTTAAAACTTTCAGAAATATATTACACATAATTTTACACTGGTATTCGAGATACAATTTACTCGTGCTTGAACGAAGTATTTGTTTTTTCAATTACAATTATTTAAAAAAAAAATGTCAAGCAAATTTTACCAAAATTTTCATTTTTTTGGAAAAATGTCTGCCAAAATTCCAATTTTTACTTTTTTTTCTTTCCTTCGTTCAAGTTCGAGGTTATGGTCTTAACTAAAACACTTATTTTTTTTTTCATTTTTGATGATCCTGTCAGGAGTTATGCTGACAACGCCGATGCACCTTTTTTTCGAGAGGTCACCGGAAATGACGTCATAATGGAGGAGTTTTCATTTTTTTTTTGAAAATTTCAGAACTTTTTCTTTAAATATGTATCTATAAGACAGAAAAAAGGTTGAATTAAATAAATAATTTTTTACATAGAAAAAAAAAATATTGAAAATAGGCCCCGACGAAACCCATGTAACCCCATAAACTTAATTTTGGCTACGACCTTGAGTCCATGGCAATACATTTTACTGATATTTACTTTGCTTGCATTGCATATATTTTCGTTTATTATAATTTACCTTATAGGTCAAATTTGGCCTTATCCTCTTTTTTTTATTCACAATATTTAAAACGTTCACGTTAATTCATTCATGCAGCCCTCAGATAAACAACTTAATACAACCTTAACATTTTCAAGGATATCGTAACAGTAAAGTAAATATTTTAAGCCAGCAGGTAGCACAGCGTAATTGGCAACTTTAAAACACAACTGCATAACTTTGTGCTTTACCGTGAACCACGCGCTGCCCAACCTTCTGGTTACTACGATTTCCAATGAATTTTAATTACACGTTTTTTGTACATTCGTAAAAATGAATTAAAATCACATATATATATATATATTTTTTTTTGTATAATTATTTTGCTTATTTGTACATACATCCTTACATTAACTATCAATACAGATACACTCGTAAGTGCATACGCAGTCGTGCACAGACTTCGTCGCTTCCAAGCAGAAGCTTGCTTTTATATCTTTTACAGTTGCTGGTATTTTATCCGAGCTAATTTATTCGTAAGGTAAAATTAAAAATAAGATGTTTACATAAATTTAATTCTCACAGCTGCTATTAAACAAAGAGTGAAAACTCATAAATCAATGTGTAGATATAAATCCTCTCTGCGAGAGTATCGTCATCTTAACCGACCGCCGGCAGCACGCAAAACCCTTCTCTCATATGAAAAAAAAGCTTGTTGATCCCTGTGTGCTTGTATTTATAAGTTAAGTGCGCAATTTCAACTCAGGTCATAGTGGTGTAAAGGGAGGCGAGAGAGCAGATATTTTGGAGGGGAAGCTGCAACGCACTGCACAGCATGGAACCTACCATAATGGAAAGAATAATGAGATGGCGCCTATCGTGGTACCGTTGCGCTTAGCGAATTTGACAATGAGTTACGTCGTTTTAGTACCAGTGTGGCCAAATACCATTTTCGTAAATTGATATAGCTTCTTTTTTTTTATTATTTAGTCTCGGAATTTTAGTTCTTTCTTCATAACATATTTATAGCCTGTTCTAATTAAAACGTAATGTTTATAATTTTGTAAAATATACCTTTTTTTTAAATAAGTTCAATAATTCGCTCAGTTTTATTTATCTTTACTTTTTTAACTTCTGGTCACATTGCCCGCGATTGCAGTTGCTGTTGGTGTTCTTCTTCAGCAGTCAAATCTCTCTCTCGCTACTTCAATGTTGCCTAGCTTTGTATATAAAAACGCACTAGAATGCCCACTTAAAGAAAATAATGCACCAAATTTTTATTGAATTACTTATAGAACTTTGTATGCGCGACAAATTATTTTTAAAATGTGCGTTTTTTTTTTAAATAAATGTGTTACAATTTAATTTATAAGTTTTTTATTTTTTTTTTGTTAAGCGAAACTATTCTGTTAAGGGAACGATTTTCTGCTATATTTCAGGTTATGTAACAAAATAAGGGAATCTTTTCGTAAAAATATCGTTGGGGTTACTTGAGCATTTTCTGGTATTTTGTTTTGCTAATTTTTACTATAAACGCACCTCTTAATGTCCTATGTCTCACTAAGGATTGATGACAGGAAGAAACGATTACACCTCTATGGCTTTAATTCGCATTCAGTGAGTTCTAACGCTTTTTAAAATGTGTTAAAAGGTTTTGAATGCTAAGAAAAGTTGAGAGAAGAAGGCTTAATATTCTTGCCTAACCTTAGAAAGGACAAACATTTTATTTGCACTTTCAAAATATCAAACTTTATAAGAATCAACAAATTTGCATTAGCACTAAAATCTTCTCAGAGTGACCTTTTTTAATATTCTTTTGTTTAATAATACTTTTTTTTTAACTTACAGTTTTGTAGCTTTAAATTAAAAACAAAAAGAAACAAATACCAAACTTAAAAATGTTCGCATTTTGGTTACGAAAAAGCACTAAATTTATTGTGCAGACCAAATGGTTGGCAACACTGCTCAACTTGGCAATTTGACGTCACGTACTCTCTGATGAGCGCAATCTTGTTTCTATCTTTCTTGGGTCATAGTGGTGTAAAGGGAGACGAGAGAGCAGATAGTTTGGCGAGGGAAGTTGCAACGCAATGCACAGCATGAAACCAACTACGATCAACGAAAACCTCAAAGAAGAATCCGAACCAGGGATGAGAGATTACAAAGTTTGGCTATCCGAAGCAAAATTGTGAGAGTAAGTTCGGTTGCTACGTCATATGGCATTTACACACCTAACCAATCAGACTGCAACTAAGTAATATAGGCGAAGGCTGCGCTGATTTTTTCTTGTATCACCTACACAATTGTCACGTATGACTCCCATGTATTTATTTTATAATAATAATAAATATAATCGATTAAGCTCGTTTGAATTATAATCAATGAAAAATCGAGCAGTCCGCTCACATATAGATTGTCGGCCTTAATTCGGTGGTTCTTAACATATCGTCCTTCCAGGGCGAACTGTCGTCCTCTGCATATGCGTCGTATTTAACATTCAGCTTCACTTTCTTTCACGCTCCTCGTGGTTGCTGTACTAGCCTTGTTGTATGTGTTAGTTTTTGATATCGGGAAAGTACTCTGGAGGTTGCTTTGAAGCCATGGGCAGAGAAACATTTCGGTGTCAGATCATGGACGTTTCAACAGGACTGGGCACCGTCTCGCAAAGCTCGAGTGCATCAAGAATGGCTAAAAAACAACGCTCCGAACTGCATAACGTCCACACGATGATTCTCAAATTTACCTAAAGAATTTTCAAATTCTCAAACTAAAATATTCACCAGTCTCGAGGCACTGAAAAAAGCCATTGTCCGCGAGTGGGACCAAATAAAGGGGTTTTCAATTGGCGCGGATCGATTTTGGCGCCCTCTATCAGCCATTTTGTTTAGGTGACATCTGTCAAATCTTTTGTTTATTATTCAGTTGTTTATGCCAAATCATCATGGCAAGTTACACGATTGAACAGCACGTTCAAATGATAAAACTTTATTACCAAAGTGAGTGTTCATTAACGCAAACGTTGCGCGCATTGCGCCCATTTTTCGGTAGACGTGGTGACCCTTCAAAGTCGACTCTTCAACGTTTGGTGGCCAAATTTGAGACGACCGGGTCAGTAAACAATCAGCCAACACCCGTACGTTCAAGGAACGCAAGATCAGCCGAGAACGTTGCCGCGGTCCGTGAAAGTGTACAGCAAGAACCCGAGGCAGTCTATTCCTCGCCGTGCACAAGAACTTGGCCTTTCGCAGACTTCAACTTGGCGAATTTTGCGTCGGAACTTGGGCCTACACCCGTACAAGATCCAACTGACCCGAGAGCTCAAAATGAATGACCATAGACAACGCCGTTTGTTCGCTGACTGGGCTTCGAATCGTTTGGAAGAGAACCCTAGTTTTGGGCGAAAAATCATCTTTAGTGGCGAGGCGCATTTTTGGATGAATGGCTGTGTTAACAAACAAAATGGCCGTATATCGGACGACACCAATCCACACGAGGTTCACCAGGTGATAATGTATCCTCAAAAAGTTACCGTTTGGTGTGGATTATGGGCCGGCGGCGTCATTGGTCCGTACTTTTTTGGAAACGACGTTGGTGAGGCGGTCACCGTCAACAGCGAGCGCTACACAAAGATGATAAACAATTTCTTATGGCCCATATTGAACCATATGGACCTAGGCGACATGTGGTTCCAACACGATGACGCTACGTGCCACAGAGCAAACGCCACGATTGACATTTTCAACATCTACCCGCCCTTATTGAAAAACCCTTTACCTGGAAGTCACATTCGGGCAGCTTGCGATTCGTTTCTGAACCGCCTGAGGTCCATAGTCAAGGCAAAAAAAGGTGGTCATATCGATCAAAAGTAAACTGATTCTTAATTTTGTATTATTTTCACACATTTTTTAGTTTGAGCTGAATAAAAGTAATTTTCCAAACTAAATTTATGGTTTTTTCAATTGGTTACACTTCGAGTGCCGGACCCTGTACTTCTTCTTCTTCGATTTGATTTAGAATTAGATCGTGTTATATCCACGAAATATCTGCTGAAATAAGAAATTGTAAAAATCATGCAAAAAAGTTAACAATTAACGATTCGTATATAATTCAGTCATTTTGCGACTCAGGCTTTCAGCACTCATGCCATCGTTTCGATGGTCTTTCGGTGGTTTACTCCACATTGCGTTTCTGGCTTCACAAACAGCACCCACTCTCTTCACATGCTTTTGCCGCTCTGTCCGTTGTCTTCGGACCCATTTCGAGATGAACGGCTCTCTTCATTTGAGATGTGATCGAGTCTTGTGTGCCCACACACCGCTCTGAGCGTTTGCATTTCTGTGGTGGTAAAGATATGCTGGGTTGTAGGTGTATCTGCACGCGTTTCGATTGTGGATGGCATGATATAGAGGGCACATGCTTTGTTTGCATGGGTATGGGGTTTGCTCTAATTTTTTTCTACATAAAGCAACAACAACAAACTAATATAAAGCAACTGTTTCTTTTTCTGAAAGCTTTTCCAAGTCGAATTAAGCAATAAGACAATAACCCACTTGTTATTGAGAATTGCTTACATACAGGCTAAACAAAAGTTGCATTACACTAGACGTAATAAGTACAAATCACTTAAAGTGTACTCTTCACGAAAATTTATTTAATAACTCTGTTCATTTCTTAGCAAAAGAAATAAGCCAACCTTTCTTCTCTGGCTTGTAAATCAAACACCAAAGGACGTAATAAGATGCTGGCATACTCTGAAATAAAATCTTTTTTCTGTTTTTTTTTTTTCAAACTTTAAGCAAAAAAAAAAGGCAAATCATAGGGTAATTATTAAAAAAATTAGAGAAATATAAAACGGCAGTGAAAAAGGCAATTCGATTTTTTTTGTTATTTTTTAACTCTTAACTTTCTTGGGAATGAATTATTAAGTGGCGTGCTTGTAATTTGAATTTAATCCTCTTCTTTGTTTCCAGTTTGAAATAACCTTCATATTTGTCTTTATGCGAAATGAAATGGCGAGCGCCTCTTTGTGAGTAGCGGGGAAAACCATGAAATACTAACCACTGTTGTACGAGTATTGTAATTGCAGAAGGGGAATCCTCATTTGAGTAAGCCGGAGCGCCTTAAAGCTATGGTGCTTACTTTACAGAGGCAAATGAGTTATGTATGTATGTGTGCACATAAAATAAAATGTTTAATGCAAATAAGGAGTAAAGTGCAAAGAGAGAAAGCTGCTTAATTTTATTTGTGTTGGACCGCAATTTCATTTTATCTTGTTTATATCAAACATTTTTACTGTAATTTGCTACTATGAAATGAAAAGCTCAAAAAACGATAATTTAAATTGCATTGTAGAATATTGCTAAGTAGAGTTTCTTTGCAGTAATAACAAAATGAATAAACTAATTTTTGTTTCTTTTTCGATATGATTTTTGCTGTTTTAGAAAGAGCAAATATTCCCATTTGAGTGGCGGTAGCTTCTTCCTACTGACTGAAACCATGTAAACCATTATCAAAATTGCTATTTCTCATTTTCAAGCAGTGTCTGCCCCCGAACTGCATTACCCCATTCAAATGCTCTAATGAGAGCATAATTCGATAAAAAGCAAAGTGCATACCTCAAAATGGAGTAAAAACTCACCTCAAATGTTTGTCATAGACAAGTGCACTACACTAGTTTTTTACTACAGAGTGTCATTATATAAGGAATCCGATTTGATTTATACATACAGTGACCGACAAAATTCCACATACACCCCCCATTTCCACTGGGCTCAAAGTTCAAAAACTTTACTGAAAAATGTGTTAACCCAGTTTTATTTTAAAGCTTTTTCTAATCATTGTAAACTTAAAAAAATCCATACCTTAACAGAAAACAGCAAAGCTATGGTAAAAAAACCTAAAATCAACGTTGACAAAAGTCTACATACAGTACACAAATATCTTACTCCAGTGTGAAAAACTCTAACTAACTTATTAACTCTAAATAATATTGCTTCTTAGTATTTAGTTGGTCCATCATTAGCATAAATCACAGCTTGAAGCCGTCGTGGCATCGAGGTGACTAAATTGTTTGTTCTATTAGTCGTTCTTTGCGTACTGAAGCGCTTGAAATTGGATTTTTTCTAATTTTTCGGTGTAAAATTTCCCAGACATGTTTAATAATATTCAAATCTGTTCTTTGCGGTGGTGTATTTAATTGCCTTGGCACATGGTAAACCAGCCAATCCGTCACAATGTGTGCTGTGTGCTTTGGATCGTTATCCTGTTGAAAGACCCGACCTGGGCCAAGCTTTAAATCATCCACCGAAGATTTCAGATTGGCTTCCAATAGTGATTTGTATTTATAGCGATCCATTTTACCTTGAATAAGTACTATAACTTCCAACTCCATATGCAGCAACAGCTCCCCAAACCATTACATTGCCGCCACAATGCTTCACTGTTGATACCAAATTCTTCGGACTCAGTGCAGTACTTTTTCCCCTCCACACTTTTGCTCTTCCATCGCTACTGAATATATTAAGCTTCGACTCATCTGCAAACAAAACTTTTTGCCAAAAATCCATCCCCTTTTCCCTGTGCTTTGGCGAACTCTAGGCGAAGTTTACGGGTTTTTTCAGAAATAACAGGCTTTTTTAGTGGCGTTCTACTATGAAAGACGTTTTTGTTCAGAACTCATTGAATTGGATTTTTGTCCACTTCTTTTATAATCAAGCTGACGTCTCTGCGAGATAGTTTGGTCGGGCGGCCACTGCGCGGCTTATTTTCGGTGGAACCACTATTTTCAAAGTTTTTTAATATATAATGGTCTGGACTGTTGCACGACTCAAGTTTAAGATTTTTCAAATTTCGCCATATGATTTTTTTCTTTCCTGTGCTGAATAACTAAATTTCTAACGTCAACTGATATTTCTTTTCGAGGAGCCATTGTAGATGCTTAAGTATTCAAACTGCAACTAAAATCAATATTAGCAAAGCAACAAACATAAGAAAAGGAAAGAAATAGACAAACGGTATTTTACCGTTATCACAACATAGGATATCAGAGTACAAGGTAGGAAACCGGTTCTGTGTGTACACTTTTGCCAACGCTGTTTTAGCGTTTTTTTAGCATAACTGTGCTGTTTTATGTTAAGGAATGGATTTGTTTTAGTTAAGTCGATTAGAAAAAGATTTCAAATGGAATTGCATAAACACATTTTTAAGCAAAGTGTTTGTACTTTGTAAGCAATGAAAGGAAAGGGTGTATGTAAACTTCTGAAAGCTTTTCTTTCGAGTGGTAACCACCCATAACATCCAGGCCAACCCAATCACACCATCTTTTTGTCAAGTTTAAAGCACTTTGCATCGCAAAGAGTGTTCTCGAACATGCGTCCCGCTATAATTACAACGTCATCCATATATTCCTGACAGCGGATTTCGTTGCTTGTCAGCAAGTAAAGCAGTTCGGCTCCACAGGAGGGGTGATAAGACTCCCTCTGCGGATACCCCTTGCCTGTTTGTAGCTGAATATAACTGTGCGCTGTTGCGGTTTCAGCTATCCTTGTCCATAGCAGTGACTCTATCCATCTGTAGATATGGGTTCCAGCACGTTTCTCTTTGCTAGTGCGCGACATACCCCTGAGTGAGAGGCATTGTCGAAAAGTCGCTCAATATCGAGGAAGGCACAGAGAACTGTTTCCTGACAGTCAAAGGTACTCGGGATCTCCGTGCATAGCTGATACAACGCAGTGTCCGTAGACCTTCCTACCCTGTACGCATGTTGGTTTAGATGGAAAGGGGTTATACGCAGAGTTTTTGATCTGATTTCATTATCAATAATCTTTTCCATTGCTTCTGGTACAAAGGAGGTGAGACTTATTGGTCTGTAGAACTTAGCCAGTGAGTAGTACGTTTTTCATACTTTTGTTATGTAAACAACTTGTGCTCTTCTCCACACTATTGGTATGTATGCCAGCGCTAAACTGTCTCGCATTATCCCAACTAGGGGTGGTGTAATTAGCTCCTCGCCCTGCTATACATAGTACTACAGGGCGGATACTTAACCTGTTAAGCGATTAGTTTTTTTTAGACAGCTCGATTTACTGTGCTGAATTAATTTCAAGCGATGGACTGTTAAAGCAAACTGGTTTTCATCCTGTTAAAGCAAATCGGTTTCATTGGATTCACCGTGCGCGTTGGCTGAACGATTATGATAACGATTATTAGGAAATTCAGTGTTCATGCTTACTTTATAATGCCAAAATAACAGGGAAATTTTCGTTTTTTGCTTAACTTCAAATTTCATAGCAAATGCAATTTTCTTTTTCGGCATGACGCACATATACGACGTTACCTAAAACATGAACTTTTGAAATTGACGCATATAAACGACATAATCACTTAACAGGTTAATTTGAAAATAGAATTGAATCCACAAAACCATACCATATACGGACTTATGTGCTGCAATGAGATAAAAAAAGTACTTCAGTTGAATAAAAAAGACGGTTTTTCCAAAAAATGGCCATGGCAGAAAAATCGTCGAGGCTACTGGTCACATCAAATATGAATCCGAAATTTAACTAATATTCATTTTATTTATGTTCTTCAAGAGTAAAGTGAAAATCTCAAATTTTATTTTTTTATTGGTTTTTTTTAGGAATTATTTTTAATTTTTTACAATTTTATAGTGCAAGTTTCACCTATAATTTTTGAATATTAAACCTATTACTGTACCTGAATAAGTTTTATTGAATTTTAAGAAGAAAAAAATGTTTGTCTACACTTTTGATATGAAAAAGAATAGATATTTAAAATAGTGGAATGGAATAGAATGCATGTCTTTTAATATTTCAACTGGTTCAAAACTGAATATTTTAGTTAGACCAGAATTTTTTTATTGCTTATGCAAGGCCGGACAACTGATATCTCCTAGGATAACGCCTTGTTGAAAATACCACCTGTTAAAATTGAGAAAAAAATAGAACACGAACTGGTTAAGATAAAAATGAATTGATTCGCAACTAGAATTTTTCCCTGCGGGGTAAGTCTATAATAAGCTGAAAATAAATCATGTATGCTGAGCGTACTTCTTCAAGTCTTCAACGCAAACCATATACTTGGATATACTTGGAATAAATACGTGAATATATGTGACATGTAAATATATACATATGTAACTTGTGAATAAATTTTTGCTCTTAACATCCTGTGGATCTTAACAGTCTGTTATGGCTTACAGCTAAGATGATACAGCGAAGAATACCGCTTTAGCGAGGCAAATCGGTGAATCAGTGAAATTAACTACTCTGGCGTCGTCAAGAGATGTTGTAGCCGTCTTTTTATTGAGTTAGTGCGTTGGAAGTTACACCTTAGCTGAATTTCAGTGAAAGCTTGGTGACATTCGGTTCAGTGGAAGCGAAGTTATTGCGTCTAAAGTGTCAGTATGTTTGTATCATCGGTATAAAAATGAGTTTCGACCAAAGTGCTAATATCAAATTTTGTTTTTAAATCAGTAAAATGTTTACCGAAACATTTCAATTGATGAAAAAAGTTTATGGCGATGATTGTCTATTTCGCGTCAGAGTTCATGAGTGGTTTACACGTTTTAGAGATGGTCGTCAGGATATAAATGACAATATCAGTAATCACTCAAGACTCCATCGAAATTGTTCATAAATTTATCAAAAATGAACCGAAATCATCGTTGAAATTCATGAAATCGGAGTTGAGTATTTCCAAAACATCGATTTATCGCATTTTAACTTATCATTTGGGCTTACGAAAGGTATATGCCTGTTTCCTCAGCACAAATTAACTGATGGCTAAAAATTCTTCAGAATTCAACATTCGAAAGACCCCATTAAAGAGGCGAGAAAAGAGAATAACTTCATTTACAATATTGTATATTAACTGGTGATGAAACGGCGTGTTACCAACATGAACCTGAAACTAAGCGTCAAAGTGCCGAATAGAAGACCGTACACGAGACACCACCCAAAAAAATCGCGTTTGGAGAAGTAAAAATCAAGTCGATGCTCATTTGTTTTTAAGATTCCAAGGGAATTGTCAACAAGGAGTTCGTGCCATCGGGCCAAACCATCAATGCAACCGTTTGTTGCATCGCATTCGTCGAATTCGCCCTGAATACCTCGCCATCATAATGCGCCATCTCATCGATCTACTCAATCACTCACCGTATTTGCCAGCTATGGCTCCCTGTGACCTCTACCTATTCGGAAAATTGCATTTGGCCATGAAAGAAAAACGTGTTGCGTCTGCAGAGGCCATCTAAAAGGCTTGCACCGACATCCTAAAGGACATTCCGGTCAATGACCTGAAACACTCTTCGAAAAGCTTTTAGATTGCGCAAAACAGTGTATCGCGGCCAGAGGGGACTATTTTGAATAAATAAACTCAAAGTTATCAGAACGAAGCTACCGTCGTTTCTATTTTAGCTCAGTGTTGTTTACTTTGGACTTCACCTTGTATGTTCCATTTGTACATTTATATGCCAGCGCTTCTCGAGAGCAGTATTTTGCACTGATTTTCTGTACGTGTTTCAATATAACTCGAAAATTTGCAAAGATTGGTGAACCGCAAATATTTTTAAAAACAACTTATAATTTTTCCCCACTAAAATTTTTTTTTAGTTATATTTTTTCCTAAAAACTTTGGCAAAAACATTTATATTTATATAAAGGGTGGTTAAATTTCAAGGGCCGATGTTGAATGTGAACCACAACTAAACGTCAACGACACCGTTGGACTTCTTTCTTTGAGGTTATTTGAAAGAAAAGGTGGACGTTGATAAGCCAGCAACAATTCAAGAGCTAAGGGATGAGATAACTTTGCATATTAACGGCATAGAACCTCAATTATGCCTCAGCGTCATCGAAAATTTGGAACATCGGATGGAGGTTTGCCATTTGGTCGATATTTTTTTCTATACGTAATTTAGCCACACCAATATTATCATAATAAAGAGAAATGATAATAATTTCCTAAAAAAATTGTAATTTATTCAAAATCAACACCAGCTCTTGAAACTTCACCAGCCTTTACATATACATATATATACACATATATACGAGAAAACGGCGATACAAGCTTTATTGGGTCTTTGGCCGAGCTCCTCCTCCTATTTACGGTGTGCGCCTCCCACAAATTGAAGGGACCTACAGTTTTATGCCGCCTCCAAACGGCAGATATTTTTTATGTTCAGCTTTTTCATGTCAGGAATATGAAGGTTTGCCATTGCCTGCCGAGGAGCAACTACTATTCGAAAAAATGTTGTCTTTCTTTTTGAGATTCGAACCTGAACCCTAGTGAGTGGAAGTAACACACCAACCCGTTCGGCTACGACGGTCGAAAATCGTTAAATAAGTTGGTGTTGCTAAAAGCTAATTAGTTTTACCGTCAAGTTATCCTCAAATACCGAACACAGGGTTATATTGTTATATCGTTATATTGTTCAGAGTGTAATTTTTTGACAAATTGATGGTTGCATTATTTATTTATGTATTTTTTTTTAGGTATGATGAAAAATGGCATATTTCATTGGTACGAAAATTTTTCCTAGGTGTTTCAACCTCAAATCCCAAACAGTTGGGTGCGTACATGACTGGATCACTTGACATGTAATTGTTCATTTGTATATTTGGTACAAAAAATGTTCTTCTAGCACCAACACCGCTAAATGGAAGAAATAACAAACAAAATTAATCAATAATGCGCAATTCGTCATTGCAGCCCAAGCACAATAAAATTGAATGAAGACGCTTTTCACTCGTGTTTCATTAATTAAACGAAGCAAGCCAGCAAATACAAACTCATAGCCTTTGATGTTGTAATTTTTTGTAAAAGCCAGTTCCTTGTTTATTGGCATTTACCAATCAAGCACTTCATTATTCGTATGCAAGTGGGAGTTGAAGTATCCCATTCTCACTCATTGAGTCACTCACTCCCTGTTGCTTGAAATAAGATCTAACATACTATATTATATTTTATTTTATACTAGCAAAAACCCGCCCGTTCCGCTGATCGTCTTTAAAAAAATTTAGATTAATTAATTAAATGTGGTTTTCTCAGAAAGAAAGTTTGAGCGCGTCGTTGTTCCGTTCTGCATTTGCATAGATGCGCTCCCCTTTACACATAAACAAGAACATCAATCGTATGATACATACACATCGTCGAGTACGAAAAAGCGGAGAAGGAGAAGAGAACTGTTCTATTCCCCCCCGCTTTAACCCAGCTATGTGTTGAGGTGCAAATGACTTTTTTGCGTGAAGTCTGATATAAAAGAAGTTCTATTTACTCTTCTTAAATTTAAATAAACTTTTCCAGGCGAAGTAAAAAACTGCCATATACCTATTTGCTTCAACCGTATATTTGTGAGTACACAGGTAATACGTAAATATATGAATGATATAGGTAATATCTCATATTAGCATAACCTTTCTGCAAAAAATTAAGGAAACGATCACCAATCACGCCGGCAATGATACAATGAATTTTTCACTATAACTGACTTCAGATTAACGTTTATATAATAAACGGATATGTAACATTTTAAATTTTTTTTAGAATTTTTTTTTTAATTTTTAATAATAAGTGGTCTTCCTCTTTCTCTTCCTCTTCCTGTAGCTATTCCTTTTCCTCTTCCATCTCCAGCTTCATCTCCTTTCTTTATCCCGGAAACGGGCAATAAAAATTACTTCACTTAAAAGCTTCTATCAACAGCTTCCATCTGATACCCATATTGTACAAACACATCCAAGGGTACCTTGGTCCACCTTTTCGGCTATATCTCGAGAACCTGGTCACTCAGAGATCTAAAAAATACTCTGTATTAAAGCACTCATTAGTAGCTTTTCTTATATACCCACAATGTAAAAACACATCAGCGCCACCTGCTGGCGAGTGGAATCAATAAGCATATTATACTAACCTTCTCCGTGGAAAAATATATATATATACCAAATTTCATAATAATCGGCCCAGACACACACGACCAAAATGTATTCAATTCTAATGAATGCTATGTGCGGTACAAAAAATACGTGCGGCAAATAGCAAAAACATACTCAGTTAACCGACGCACCGCACACACACGCGTTATCGGATTTCAACCAAACTTCACAGAAACCTTTGCCAAAGCAACACCAACAATGTGTGGAACTTTCATTGTTTTCCTTACACGCGTTGCTGAGATTACCGGAGACAAATGCACACTTTTTTTCGGCTTAATTTTTATATATATAGATTTAAGGGGACCAGGTGGTCTAGGAATTTCAAAAAATCTAATTTTTTTCTCGATATTTCAAAAGTATAGTATCTTGATAATATAATGTGAAATTTTCATGCGACAATTCCCTTCTAAAGCCCATTAGATAAGTTAAGAGCAGTCCGCGCGCTCTTCATGGGTCAAACTTTAAACTCATTTATCTCGAAACGACTTTTTTCGGCACGTCGAGGATGGAAGAAAATATTCAACCGAATCACTTGAATTTGAATATGTGGTTCACAACATGTATGGCTATCGTCGGAACAAGAATCATAATTTTATTTAAATAATTTCCTATTTTTTACACTAAAAAACTAGTAAATAAAAAATAGTTTAAAAAAACTAAAAAACACGCTTTTATTGCTAATCGAACTAAAAAGTAGAAAATAAATTTTAATGACAAAGGGACCTATAATGAAGTAATAGCAAATCGAAGGATCAGTCATAGTCAACTACCTCAGAACAGAATTATAACAAAAATTAAGATACAAATAGAGTAATTCAAATTAGAGTTAAAAGCATTGTTATATTTAATTCCTCTCTTATCGACTGTGAGTCTAAAGCTATGCAGTTATCGGCCGTGATAAAGAAGTAATCGGGATTAAGAACTTATTTCGTGGAGGGAGCCTGAGAAACTGATTTACAAGAATAAATAAAGATTTTTTCATTTTACAACCAAATTCACCTTACTTTTTGCCCACAGTAAAAAAAAGAAAATATTAATCCTGGCAATCCTAATAAGGATAATGGAAAACTTTTATCAAATTATTGCATTGTCATCGGTCCTTGATAGGTGTGCAAAATTTCAAGTCGATCAGATTTTTAGAAGTCAGTGAAAATTAAGCTCAAAGATTCCGTTACATACATACATACAACCCGTCCTAATAAAAGTGTGTTAAAAAACACCCGATTTTGTGAACTTTTTTTGAAAAGCGCATCATTTTGTCAATTTTTAATTTATCCGATTTCTTCTAGTTCCGAGCATAACTGCACTCTTTCTGATTAAGAATCTATTTGCCTTTTGTGTTTCAGCTGAGTAGAAGTCTCGAAATTACCTACACCGTCCGGGTCCGATTTTGCTAGAGGGTCATCTTTAGTGGCATTTTTATAATAATAAATATTGCAGTAAGAATTAAAAAAAATAAAAAAATTTTGTATGCTCAATAGACGTAGTAATAAACACTAAAAATTGAATTATCATTTTTTTTTTTTAATTTTTAATGGCAAAAAAAATTGTGAAAATAGGTGAACTTTTCGTCCTTAGACCACCAAGTGCCCTCACAAATGCCTGTATAAGTTGTGTATCCTTTATAGAACAAACTTACTTCACTCGCGTATCTTAGTATCTGTTTTAATTGAACTAATTAATATGAAATGTAAGTACAAATACATTTTCGGTTAGTGTGAATGTAGTAATCCATCAAAAAATCCACCCACACCACAAAATACACCTAAAGTTAACAATGACAAGTGTTTTGCTTTGTTCATGCCAAGCAAGTCATTTATCTTCTTCAAATGATTCAACTGCCAATGGCCCCTATTGCTCCTTTACAAAAGACATTTGTTCGACAATGATGAGTCTATTGTGATATGAGGCGGTCAGTGTAGTTATGGCATTGTCATGAGACGTGAGATATGTATGCACATACCTACATACGAGTGTGTAGAGAATTGCTCCGCACGTTGTTATAAGGGCAAACTAGAGATATGAGTGTTCATTGTTATAGCCTTCGTTGGCACTGACTCGCTTTGATTTGAAAATTATATGAAAATGCGATTGTGGTGGGCAATCACTTAGTAATATTGATTCCATAGAATTTTGTTTATACTTTTTTATCTACTGAAAACTACACCTCATATTATAACTAAGGGGTGATCACTTTAGTGGTATTGGATTTAAAATTGAAATAAATCAAAGAAAATTCATTTTTATTGGGCACTCTTTATTATTTTTGTGTAGAACCATTCATGGCATTTTTTTGACGTGATATCGTCTTATAATTCGATTTAACAGGCTGTACGCACGAAAAAATGTGTCGTTACCTTGCTCATTAGTGTTACCTTGCTCATATGTCGTTACCTTGCCCATTAGTGTTACCTTGCTCATATGTCGTTACCTTGCTCATTGCCGTTACCTTGCTCATTTGTCGTTACCTTGCTCATTGCCGTTACCTTGAATGAACTGCAAGCGAAAGCGCGGAACGAACAAAGCAAACGAACGGCAACGTTCGACATCTTGCTCTCTCCTACTCAAGTGAGCGTATATATGTATGTATATGCGCATATGTACATATATAAATTCACGTATTTGTATTTGCATATGCCTTCTTATTGATTATTATTAATTTGATTCACTTGAAGAATTTAAAATAAAACCAAGTTTGTTAATAATACCTGTTGTTTTAATGTTATTAATCTTAATTTTTTTATTATATATGAAGGAAAAAATGTATGGTAATATTTACCATATACCTTATAAGATATGTTGTATACTAATATATGTATATAAACATGCATATACATATACAATTTCGCGCAATTTTCAAAACGAACAAATCTATATGTAAAGATGCATACAAATCATATGGACATATCAAATATACGAATCCATTCCGTACGCAAGCAAATGTAAGCTAATGTGCTTGAACTGCAAGCGAGAGCGCGGAACGAACGACAAAGAGCACAATCGGCCGCCGTGTTCGGCAACGTTCGACATCTGTCCTACTTGAGTGAGCATATATATGTATGTATATGCGCATTTGTATATAAATTCACATTTTTGTATTTGCATATGCCTTCTTCCTGTGTGCATGGTAATGAACCAATTCTCTGTTGAGAATAAACGATGATAGGAAAAATAGGAAATGAAAGGGAGTGTTTCAAGTGTAATGTGTCTTGAGAAAGTCAAATCGATGATGATGCCTCTAAGTGTTGTTGACTTATTAACGTCTGATGCACAATCGAAATTGAAGATATCTTTCATGAATTTGATAAATGTTTCGTAATTTTTCACGTTTGTGTAAATGTAGTTTGACCTATTCCATTGCAATTCCATTTACCTCCTCCTCTATATCCATACAAAATATCTATCAAACAAATAAAATTAAAATTTTGTTTTGAAAATTGCAACCATTCCATCAGTATTTTCTTATGACGTTGCCACGTTAAACTATCGTCAGTAAACCGACTTTACATACAACCTTTTTTTTAAGATAATCCCTTTCAAATGTTGGCCGCAACTGCGCCGTACTTCGGCCATCCCTAAACACCAATTTTGAATGACTCGCTGGAGGACTTCGGGCGCTATTTCGTGAATAACTTCAGTAATGTTCACTTTCAATGCCTCAACCGAAGCTGCTATATCCTCAAAGCATTTAGACTTCACATGCCCCCACAAATGAAAGTCACAAAGTGTGATATCAGACGATTTTGATGGCCAATCCACTGGTGCGAGACGAGAGATAAATTGCTCCCCGAAACAACGAGGTAGTAAAACCATTGTTTCACTGGCTGTATGCCAAGTATTTAGCTTCGTCTTGTTGGAACCAAATGTTGTGGAGATCACGGGTTTCAATTTCCGGAATCCGGCATCCGGCATCAAAAAGTCGTTTATCATCGCGCGATAACGTTCACTGTTCACTGTTACATTGACGCCAGCCTCGTCTTTGAAGAAATATGGGCCAATGATTCTTCCAGCCCCCAGGCCTCACCAAACGGTTGTTTTCTGTGGATGTAATGGCTGTTCTTGAATGACTTTGGGTTGCTATTCACCCCAAATGCGGAAATTTAGCTTATTTCCGTAGCCGTTAAGTCAAAAATGAACCTCATCGCTGTACACCATAAGTTGACCTGAGTGCGCGATGAACACTTTTCAACCTACATTGTCGAGGTGTGAGTCTTTCCATGATGAAATGTCAATGAATACTCAAAAAAATGATGTACTTATATTAGTTTGACAGTAGTCACGCATAATCTGTAAAATAACCCCTATTGGAAAAATTACATCCAATCTGAGGTACCCATATCTTTATATGCTGTAGACCAAATCAAAAAGAACACAGCTGATCTCGTTATCAACAACGCACCTTTGGAAGCTGTAGAATGATTTAAATATCTTACAGTTGTGCTTAGTGTCAAAGACGACACAACAATTTTCACACAAGATGGGCCACCAGCAGCAAATAGAACATGCTATACTTCGTTCCAACGACAGTCGGTTCTACGTTACCGGAACGACCCGGATTTATATCCGGCCAAGGACTGTGACTTCAGCAGCATTCGCCATATATGTATGGGGAATGTTTATGCTGCTACAACAACAACAAGAACAAGAACATACTTCGCGCGTATAAAGCTATTGAAATTCAAACTCCTGAAAAGAAACCAAGAACTACGTGTGTACCATGCTCTCTTACGTCCAAGCATGACATACGGTTGTGAAATCTAGACTACGAAGAGTTATGACACATATAGTATTAGATACAATTTTGAGCCTCACCTCATCCAAGGGCAAAACACCATAAACCCTCCGTTGGACACCTTTTTTAAAACCTTCAGTTGGGCACCCGGATCTGGCCTTTTCTCCTCCTATTCGAGGATCTCTTTTAAAAGGCGATAACCATAAATCGATAGAAAATTAAATTTTAAGAAGCTACTCGGAAGCGCAAGTCGTTAGCTGACGTCCAAAGTCGAAAAAGCCAGAGAAGGGTAAAATATATAAAAGCCCAAAGAATACGCTGGCATCGGCGCGTAGAAGGAATACCAAAACGAGCCTTCAATAAATAACCGTATGCGAAGCAAACTAAGAGCAGACCAAAGAAAAGATAGATAGATGCAGTTATCGACGATCTCAAAAAGATGAACGTAAAACACTGCTGGCGGTTAGTAGGGCTCGAGAAATTTAGGAGAGGATAGTTGAGGAAAGGACTACAATACTATCATAGGTATGCTGACAGGTCATAATCTATTAGCTGCACTTGCGCACAAGATAGGGATTCTTAACATGGACAAATGCAAGAAATGCAGAGAGGATGTTGAGGAAACTTTAGAACACCTTCTGCGCGTCTGTCCGGCATTATTAAAAACGCGATTAAAATGCCTGGGAGCCTCCCTGTTGGAGGGTCTGGAGGATGTCTCAAAAGCGAATCTCCAGGCTCTGCTTAGGCTCGCCAAAAGCGTTGACGTCCTACCTGATGTCTACTTTCAGAGTTCATAAAAGTCGGTCTCCATCTGGTATCGCTAGGCACCAAAATACCATGCGTGGCTTCATGCCAACCAGACTAACCTAACCTAACCTAGTTGGGGAAGCAGGGTCCACCCAGGATTGTCATGCTAAAAAAGATGAAGAATTGCTCTTCACTGAAAATGTCATTCGAATCAAAATATGTTGCTATTTATTTAACTTTGCATAATGAGAATTAATGCGTGATATTTCACCCGAGAGGATATTGAGGGCTTTATTTCTTTGAGGATCGTATGAAGGTTCATTCGATCTGCATAACTTTGTTGCAATAACTTTATGCATTTTTTTACTCCACATTTTCTTCAGTTTTGAGTGTTGCCGAGTTGGTTCAGTTTGTATCAAGTGGCGCAAAATTAACCATTCACTTTTGTTTTTGCATAACTTTTGTACTAAATAAAAACATAATAATTTTAAGTGCAGTAAATCTTTGTTTCAAACTTTACGCGCTTCATTGCTTGTTTGTTTGTAAACTGGAGCTCACAAGTATCCAATATGAACGGACGTACGACGACATTTACAAAAACTATAAATCTTCCGATAGGGTGACTAATTTTGCGCCACCTTATATTATTACTCAGAACCGATTTACATTGCTTTGGCATTAAGTAAATTAAGTTACCGAATATACATATAATAGACGCTTCTACTGTATTTCAAAAATTTTCAATTGGATTTGGGCTTGGCGCTTGTGGTGGTTATTACAATTTTTCGCCCTTGATTTCTTCTTGGAGGAGCATAGGATCTCTATAGTACAAGATCTCTTCAAGCTGTCTCCTTGTACAAGCTGTCGACGGTCTCTTAGTTGTTTCTTACCTTTTTTCTTGGTACAACGTACAGATTTCTCTCCTGTAGGCGTATGGAGACTCGATAGACTTCGATAATTTCCATGCCTTTCTCAGGGTTTTTGTAGTAAATGATATAGCGGAAATTTTGCGATAATGTGAATTTTACAACCTATCGTCTTTTCATTTGACTGCTGCTGTAGTGAGTGCTTATCTCAAGCGTCTGTTCGATTGTTTGTTTGTCTCAAGCAGTTCGCCTCCGGTGGTATGCTGCTGCTATTGTCGCCGTTGAGCTTTCCTGTCCCAACGAAAGTGTTGCAGCTTTCTCATGACTGAGAGCGTAAACGCTCTTAGGTCAGATTAGATTAGAATTGCGTGGGGCTGGACAAGTCCAAGTACTCAGTGAGGAGACCATTGTACTACACCCGGGTAGATTTCAGTAGAAAGAATAGAGATAGGAAAGATAAAAAGTGGGTGGTAAGACGGATAAATTATTTTGAGGTCACTCTTCCACAAATCTCTGGAATTCACTAATGAATCTTAAGAGATCCGGAAGAGGAAGAGTATGAACTTTATCCATACTCAGTATATCGCAACCTAATACTCGTATCCTAAGTTTGATTCTGGAAAATGTTGGGCAGCTACAGAGAAAATGCTCGGCAGTGTCGTCATTCTCAAGACAGGATAGGCATATCGGGCCCCCATGGCAGCCATATGCTTGCCACACGCGTTACGCCTTGTGATTATACCTACCAGTACTCTCAGGTTCTTCCTGCTGAGTTCTAGGAGAAAGGTCGCTATTTTCCTGTTTGGTTGATTCACAAAGCACTTGGTTACTCTGCACGAGTTCAGCCCAGACCAACGCCCTCTATGGGTAGACCTCATGAAGTCGTCAATCCATAGTTGAATCGATGCAAAATTGACACCTAGAAAGGGTTCAGTGCCTAGTGGCATACTTGCAGAGCCTTCATTAGCCAATTTATCAGCTAACTCGTTTCCCTGCAATACCACAATGTCCATGCACCCAAAAAAGACTAACTTTGTTGTGTTTTGCAACACAGTTCAGTTTTGTCTTACATTCACCGACTAACTTCGAAGAGCGGCGTGGGTTAGCAAGGGCTTTAAGTGCAGCTTCACTGTCACTAGAACTTCCAATACAAACGCTCTTACTGCGTTCGATCTCTGTCGGCGAGTGTTCTAAAACCCTCGCGAGCAACGCCAAAGTGAATGCAGTGCTCTGCACTCTCTATTGTGTCACATGATTTTACTAATGTGGCAATTCCATAATGGCATCTGTCATGACACGTCATGGTTCATTTTTAAATATTCATCACGAAGGTTGACGAGCAAGAAGTCAGTGTACAGCAGCCGTGAAGTTAAGAATGCTGTATTTTGATTGTAATGTCTCTGTATGTAGTTGACTAAACATTTAATCTAATAAACATTACTTTGTTAATTTTATAAAACAATATTTTGACAACTGCAACCGGAGCAGTAGAGGCTATCTGTAAGTTGAAACCGATGTACATAGATATTCCACAAAACAAGTGCGAGCGGTGATTATTCGGGTGAGGTAGTTATTATCAGTGTCGCCGTGTCTTCTATTCGCCCACTTATCTAGGTTTGGCATAAGTCTGTCTGTACCTTTGGTAGACGCTTTCCATCTTGGTCATAGGCTGTGCTCGTTCCGTAGCTTTTTCTGCTGCCGCCGGTTTTGTTCCTTGTGCACCGTATAAGCGATATAGCGCTGTCGGGTGGTTATCTACTAGCATCTTTCCGGCAATAACAAATATTGTATCCTCCGTAACTGTTCTGTAGGCACATGCAATTCATTATTTTTTACCTGTTCCTTACGCTATCCGTAGTAAATGGTTTCAATAAAAAATGCAAATTTTTTAGATAAATTTCAGAAAGTATTTAATTTTATAGCATAAAATTCGTAAGGTTCAATTAAAAATTTTAAAAAGCGAATTTGAATGAAATTTCACAATTGGCGCTCTTACATACATATATCTATTTTTAACAACATTGACCATTTGGCGATGTACGCCAAACAATTTGTACATCCGTTTTGTTTGTGTGCATATTTTGAAATATATTTACAACTGTAAAACACTTGAATATTTCGCTGCGAATATTGTAACTTTGATTATAATTTGGCTATCAAACTATTTAATTTGATTTCATTTATTATTTATTAGGCTCAAATATGAAACCTAATTAGTTAATTTCTACACGCCTCACATTTACAAATACACTTGCGCTCACTTAATTGTGTCACTTTCAATTCTTACTTTTTGTATTGCTTAAAAAACCTTGTAAATTGTAAAATTTTCACAAAAATGTATGAAATAAAAAATTGACAAAAAAAAATTCGCGGTTATTGAAAAAAGATAAAGTGACTCAATTACGTGACCACCAGTGTATATATGTACATAGATCACAACTTTGTTTGTATTTGTATGGTTAATTTTACGAGCCAATTTGTTAGCCAATAATTCACCTCAATTGGTTTGTATGTAATTTTATTAATTGGATTTATGAATTTTTGGAAAATTCACAAATTATTTACATAGCCTCGCACTCGCCAAATGCATCAAATTTTATTTCTTGCATAACAATATTTTTATTATTTCATTAAAACATCTGCTCTTACACATAAATACATATAATTAGTGAATGTAATCAAAACGACGTACTAAGAGCACTGCTCTTCCCAGCCAACCACTCGCACCCGCGCGCCCAAACATGGTGATCTACACCGAATCAGACATCTGTCGCTGCCATTTTGGAATTCTGCCGTACTGGCGTCGCTTTTGCCCTCAGAGCCGCGGACTGTCCAGGACAGTGTTTGTGGTCATCATGGTGCCGCTGTTGGCCATTATAATTGAGTTTCCCGCCACCGAGTGGTTCGATGAGTTTTTACGCCGAAAAAACCCACCACTCAGCTGAATGCCTTTGAAGGTGTCGAGGAAAGCGCGACGAAAGCCGGCGTTCATGAAGCAATAGGTTATTGGATTGCAACAGCTGCTGGAGTAGGCGAGCAATTGAAAAAAGGAAATCGATGTGTAATCCACATATTCATAGATGGCCGGACCAATGAACATCGCCACCGTATTAATCACATATAATGGCGTCCAGCAGATGAAGAATTCGAGTACGAGCACAAACAGCATTTTGATGACGCGCTTCTTGCTCTCCAGACTTTTCGTCTTGTTGGACCTGCACGAATAAGCCAAGAAAATAAATTCAACCGTTAGTGTAATAAATGATTGCGTGCCAACATTGTAATAAATCTGTATTTGAATGCTATTGATGTGTTACATTAAATTTAAATCGAATTTCTGCCAAATAACGCTACACGTGCCATAATCTTATGGCAGCGGTTCAATATCCTAACGCTTGGGTGGTAAGAGAAAATACGTGAATATTGGAAGTAATAGCAATAATATAGTAGACTTCTGGTGTATATGTAGATATTTGCGTATATGTGGGTATATATGTATGTAAGCTTCTGCGTCAACTTGTGTTATGCCGCTTAAGGGTACCCAACAAATGTCGGATGCGGTGAATTTATATTTAAAATTACAGCGCCACCGAATGGCAGCTGGTTTTCATAAGCAGAGTTTTCTACACTAGGCAGTTTGCCATTGCCTGCCGACAAGCGAAAGCTGCTCTTTTTTATGCAGGGTGGCAGATGAAACGCGCTGCTAAAAATAAAGGGTCTCTCTAAAGTGACACCTAGATAACAGTAGTGAATGATCCTTATACGGTTAATTTTTTTATGTCAACTTTGGTATTTGTCAAGTAGGCAGATGCACAATTCTACGCGCTAGAACAGAGACGTTAAAATCATTTAAGCTTAATTTGAAAATTGTCCGTCTTTAAGGACAACATAACGCAAAATTCGTGATTTTTTTGGAGAAAATAATCGTCGGAATGAGTCAAAGGTTCAAAAGTTCAAAGGTTGGTCAAACAACTTCAAGAAACAGGATTTGTCGATATTAGAAAAAGGACTGGCATACCAAGAACTGGACGTTCTATTCAGAATATTGCTGCTGCTGCATAAGGTAGTAGCCCGGTGTGACGGGTTCAAAAAATCGATTTTTTTTCTTTTTACATTTTTCGGAAGAAAAACATCTTAAAAATATACCATAAAAATTTCGGACAGAAATTTTAATTATTTTTAAAGTTATAGCTAAAATAAGAGAGCGCGCCGTAGTGTGTATGAAAGCGTGTGACACGCCAGCAGCAGCTCTTGTTGAAACTTTAAACGCGTTTTTCTCAAAATCATGTTTTCGAAATTTCGGGGAATCACTGACTCGAAACTATTCAACCAATTTGGCTAAAAATAAACCCGTTATTCTAGATACACATATCTAGATCCCGGACCTTTAAAACATTTAATTTTGTAATAATAAACTATTTAATTCAAACAATTTATTTTTTTTTCCATTTTTCTATATTTATTGAATCTTTCTTGTATAAGAAACTAACAATAAGTTTACAAATCTTATATGCTAGAGTAATATGTTTCCTTGCCAGTGCTAAGAAACGAATTATTTGCTCAAATGAACATATATTTACATATATGTTTAAATCGGTTGTGAATCTCCAATTCTTCATAGTTGGGAGCTGGAAAGGACGGGTTTCCAGTCTCCGATTCTTCGTAGCTGGGAGCCGGAAACGCCTAGTTTCCAGTCTCCCTTAGAGCTTCCGTTGTCCCTCATGTCGATTGTGAAAATGATGTTGTTTTTTGTTTTTTTTTTTTCGAATGTGATAGATGTGGTTGGAGGAAGTTGTGGACGGACTCTCGTGTGAGATGAGATCATTAGGATAGTGCAGACCTGAAGATGTCTCTTTTTTTCAATGGTGTGTGACCTTCATTTAAAAGTAGATTTCGCACTAGTTTATTGGGAAGGTCTTCTAGCTTTTGTAGGTATTTTTTGCTCAACCGTACTATTTCATCGGCTACACGAGGTATGCAAATATCTCTGTGAATGTTAGCGTTCTTTATATACCATGGAGCTCCCGTGATTATCCGCAAGGCTTTAGATTGCACTCTCTGAAGTTTTTCGATATTTGAGGGCGTAGCCGTTCCCCACATTTCTATACCATATGTCCATATTGGTTTTAGCATGGCTTTATATAGTAGCACTTTGTACTCTAGAGGTAATGCTGATTTCGAATTAAGCATCCAATATAGGCTTTTCATTTTAAGCTCGATATTCGACACTTTCTTTTCAATATGATTCCGCCAAGTGAGTCTAAGTGAATTCCAAGATATTTTATTTCGTTTTGCTGTGGTATTTTCTGACCATTTATTGTAACTGCAGGGCAAGTTTCTTTTCTTAGAGTAAAAGTAATATGCACGCATTTGTTTCATTAACCTTTATTCTCCAGTTTTTAAGCCATACTTCTGTTTCAAGTATATGCCTTTGTAATATAGACGTTGCTACTTTTGGGTCTGTGTGAGTGCAAAGTATTGCAGTATCATCGGCAAATGTTGTTGTCATTGTTTGGCTCGTCGTTGGCATATCAGATGTGTATAATACATATAAAATAGGGCCCAGAACGCTGCCTTGTGGAACTCCAGCGTCTATTCTACAATGCCGAGAGAAAACATCTTTTTGCTTTACAACAAATTCTCTATTGGTGATATAGTTTTGCAGCAAGAGGTGTACATTCGTAGGCAGTAAACGAGAAATTTTGTGAATTAGGCCGCGGTGCCATACCTTATCGAATGCTTGTGCTATGTCTAAGAACAGTGCAGTGCAGTACTGTTTTTTCTCAAAGGACTTTCGTATAAATGACACAATGCGATGAACTTGCTCAGTTGTACTATGTTTTGCTCTAAATCCAAATTGGTGTTGAGGAATAATATTGTTATCTTGAATAAAGGGCATTATTTTCTACAAGAGCAACTTTTCAAATAGCTTTGAAAGTATGGACAATAGACTAATTGGCCGATATGAGGATGCTTGGCTTAAGTCTTTCCCAGGTTTACCAATCATAATGATTTGAGATAATTTCCAAGCTTTTGGGTAGTAGGCAGTACGAGAGATGGCGTTAAATATGTGCCTGATATGAAGAACGGCAATATTGGGAAGCTCTTTTAGCATTTTTGGGGTGATTTTGTCGTAATCTGGTGCTTTTTTAGGTTTAAGTTGATTAATAACTGAGACTATGTTATTTTTTTTAAACTTTATTGGCTCTTTTGGTGGTTGCAATATGTGAATGTCTATTTATGAAGAAGAAAAATTAGATTTTGAGAACTTTTTTCACAAGTCCGCCATTTTGTTCTTTGTTTTTTATTTTTATGTATATTTTAGGTTCGGGACTTAAAATAAAGTCTACAGTATAATAATCTCTTTGAATTTTTATTTCAGATGACTTTGGAAGGCTGTGTGTTTCCCCGAACCAACTCATCTTTTTTTAAGGACTCCACTTTGACGTCAAAAATTTTAAACAAATTAATATAAAACTAACTTAAAAAAATTTTTTTTACATGCTTCAAAATACCAATAAAAACATGTAAAAACTTTAAAACGATCGCATTTTATTTTCTTTTTAAAAAAGATTTATGAAAAAACGTCGAAATTTCGGTCGTTACACCGGACTACTACCATAAAGGCCCTCGCCTCATTTGAAATGGTGCCTGTTTCTGGTGGGTGTTTCCTTAAAAGTGTGTAAAACGGATACGCAAAAAATTTCTTATTTTTGCTTTAAGTATTTTATTTTTCGATCTATTGTTAAAAAATAAGGTTAGTTCAAAAAGTTGTCAGCCTTCAAAAAATAGTCTTCACATGAACAATGGACACAGCTATAGCCAGTTCTACTGAACTGATTTTGGATGAAATAAAATTTAAATGGCGAAGAATTGATGTCGTTATCGTGTGAATTACGACCATCCGAAAAAAATTGTAGTATATTTTTCGAACCTTTGAAGTCAAAAAAAGGCTCAAAAACCCGTTTTCCATTTTTGAACGTCCGCCACTTCATCAAATTTTCTTTTTTCTTTTTGTAAGATCGTAGTTCACACCATAACGAAATTCATACTGAACAAGAACCTTTTTGACTTCATTCAGAGTGATTTCAGACACCTGTGAGTCCCGGAATCCGTGTCGCCAGCGATATACCGCTTTTTCAAAGACCATTTTTTGACGAGCCTCGTAAGGTCGAAACAAATTTGTATTTCCTAACAATGGATCAACAAAAAAATATTCACAATACAAAAATCAAACATTTTTTTCGTTTCCGTTTTACACGCTTTAAAGAACCACTAAAAAACACCATTTCAAATGGCTGGCTGATCTGTAAAAAGATCTCACTTAGACCACTACGGTCGATTGTGGTTCCAGTGTTACCTATATATTTGGAGTTGAATTATGTATATACCTATGAAGTGAGACTTTCAGCTATTAGTCCATAGATGTCGCTAGGAGTATTTTTAAACCTTCCCAAATGTCCTGTTTTTTTCGGCTGTCATCTGTCAACAATATTCAGTTCATTGTTTGCTACGTTTCATACAACAATGCATTTTTGCCGCTCTTAAAAATGTCGAATTTCGTGCCTTCAAACTACGATTTGCGGACATCGTGAAACCACTTGTGAAATGCTGCTCTCCTGGTTCAAAAGGAAGTATTTTTTGCATCGAATCGTTGCAGTTGATGAAAAATGGGTGTATTTATCCAATCCCGAGCGTAAACGATCATATGGTCCGCCCGTCCACAAGCCAAAAACAACTGTCAAGCCAAATCGCTTCGGCCGCAAGGCAATGCTGTGTGTTTTTCTTGATGACAATGCACCGCCACATCAAACAAGAGCGAAACATTGCCTAAAGCATGCCCTATGATGTCCTGATTTAAGCGATCCCCACTCACTGATCCTGGATCCAGTTGTTGTTCAGATGGTAATGAAGTAACATAAGCGTAGATTGTGTCGATTTTTTCGTACATCACCACCACAATCTCAGTTTTTTCGTAAAGAAACCGCTTTAATGAAACCCGTTTACGTCAGCCAATCAACTGATTCCTGCAAAATCGCTGAGAGTCGGTTAATGGTATGATGTTAGCGCCACACCTCTGGATTGTGTACCTAGCGCTCATTAAGCACACCTTTTCGAAAACGAAATGTTTTTCCTACAAATTTTGTTTTGCTTTCACCTTTACTCAAAATTTCTAGAGTTAGTTGCGCAGTTAGTCTTGCTCGACGAGTCGATTTGTCAAGAGGAAATGAGAAATTTGTTTGTCGAGCAAACCTTTTTGTATTGAATCATGGTTCTGACTGTACTGACTTGCCGGTAAAAAATTGGTAATGCGATTATAGAGGAGGGATATAGGAATCTTTGTGCATGATTACCTACCTACTATTTTTATCAATAAAGTTCACACCCTGTGCGACTTAACGAGCCGTTTGGACTTACGACAAAGAATTCTTCAACTTCGTTTTTATGACAAGCGAAGCCTACAAAGAAATAACCAAATTGTTGTCATATTGGAAACATTTTTCGGCACCATGTGGATATGACTCTTTTTAGGCGTTTCAGAAGCATTTCTGGCATGTAAAATCGCTTTTCGATGCGAGGCTTCAACTGCCATTGCTTCTATATGTATAAAAATTCTTGGTTGGTGGGCTTAGATGTTGTCTGGGTGACACGGCCCAGACTCAACTAGCACAAAACGTGCCATTTTTGATACATCACTAGCAGAACCACTGTTCTTATTTAGTCAAACCATCTTGATATGGCTATAAATCTGCCCATGTCATCTATTTTCTTTCCTGCAATTTCTACCAAGTTGTTCATTGAGAATTTCTTCCCCAGCATTCTATGTCGTAGAGCATCCAGATTTGGGCACTCACACAGCTAGTGGAAGACTGTCTCAATAGAATCCTCTCGATTGCAGCTTCTACAGGGTTGCCAATATTCGACGGACCCATCTGGCAACTCTGTATCTTTTGACAGAGACGTCAGATCGCTTAATGACATACCGCGTTGGAAGCGTCAGTCCAAGCAGATTTTTACCCTGGAACAGTACACGCCTCGCAAGCGCTCCCAAATTGTTGAAATTTTCATTCAACAAAAGAAGTCAATTGTGAAAACTCAACGTGCGCATAAAAACTTAAATAATTTGAAAAGTGCGCCTTCTAAGAACACCATTAAACGTTTGTACGAAAGGTTTTCTACCGGTGATGCTCTTTCTAATCCAAAGAGGCCAAATCAAAACCGACCAAGCCGATCGGATGAGAATATTGTTCTTGTACGGGCCAGTGTTGAGACGTCGCCAAGGACATCCCAAAATCACCGTTCTCAGCAGTTGGGCATTGCTCGGACCACTTCACAACGAATTATCCGCATTGATTTGCATTTATTCCCGTATAAGATTCAATTGACGCAAAGATTGTTGCCTGCGGACAAGACTCGTCGATTGGAATGGGCCCAAAGAGTCATCGAAATCCGTCGGGTACGTCGAATATGGGCAACCCTGCCATCATCTACATCATACATCTATCGTTGTACGACCACCCCATCTTCCTAGCATCGTCTCCAATAGGTCAATGGCCGGTTATTGTTGACATAATTCTAAAGATGGCTGTTCTTGGCTTTGGTAACAGCTCGTTAGTACTCAACTTTTTGTACTCTGGCCAAGTTTCCTTCGCTATTTCGCAGGTTTCGGTGCTGGTCCATCGTTAGCAGCCTGCTTTTCGTGTTGCAAAAAGATCTCCCTTTTGTAGACGTTAAGAAATTCTTAATGACAAAGAACTTAAGATAGTTTTACTGAATGAATTCCAGTATGCATTATAAAAAAAGTTTCTCGAGTTTTTTAATATCGCCAAATTAATCGGTACGTTCATCGATTTCAGTGCCTACTGTTGCATAAACAAATTTGACCCTAGCATTCACCGCCGCAAAATTATTTATCTGCACTTTATAATTTCTTCTAGCAAATGTTCTTTACTTAAAGATAGTGCGTTGCCTGCATTTCGTTTCAACTGTTTGTCATAGCTGTAGTTCTACAATGGACCACTAAGCTATTTTCCACATAAACAAGTACGGACACAACACTCAAAGACTATTTGGCCATTTGCTTACCTTCTCAGTGCGGTATCGTGTAACCGCAGGCTTGGCGTCGATGTTGATTTACTTCGTTCCATATCCTGTTCCAAGTATATCTGCAGTTGATGTTGCTGTTGTTGTTGCTGCTGATGTTGATTTAGCTGCTGTTGGCTTTGATGTCGCTGCTGGTACAACTTAAATCGCTGCTGCTGCGGCACATTAATCACAGTCATCGAAGAGGATGGTGACACGCTGCTGCTACTGCCCCCCAGCCCCCCACTGCGGTCATTATTATTGTGATTCAGTGATTTTATCGAACCGGCCCCCATGCAATATAAATGACGCCGCCCATCTGTCGCCGTGAGTAGTTTACGTTTCTGAGTTATCGCCGTTGCCGTCATTGCTGGCGTTGGAACGACGTCGTCTTCAATTGAAAAAGGAAAAGTAATGGCAATAAATATATATTTTATATAAATACTAAAATGAAAAATGGCAGATGAGTTTTCTCATTGTCACGTTTGCTCGTACGCTTGCAGTTGGACACTCATTTATGGCATTACGATTCTTCATTTTCTCTGCGCATTTCCGATACAAACATTTCCAATATGATTTTGATGATGAAGAATAAAAATGAAAGAATATTGCGGAATAACAGCACAGAAATGGTTCATAATAAAACCACCATTGAAAAATCTACAAAACTGCAGAATTGCTTTTGAAAGCAAATGAACGAGAAAAATTATCAGCTAAATTACAAATATGCCCGGCTTTCGCGAAAATTAAAAAAATAATAAAAAAGTGAACAATAGGAGTGTGAAAAATAATAGCCTATCCGTACAAGGACGAGCAAATAGAATAAAGTAAGCGTTGGGTCCGCGTACCACGCGTTTAAAAAGCTGCTGCTCTTTCTCTAGAAAAATTTAGAAAGCCAAGGCATTCTGTCGAAAAGAGCAAAGCTCGTCCGGGGGCTGTTATTTGTATTTCTGGCCTCACAATGGAAAACAAGAATATTAGAAATTGCAAATGAGTTTATTGTTTTCAAAAAACATTCTTCTTGATCATCAATACACTTTTGCATTTGTTCGTGTGAAAATAGATTTTTTTTTAAAGGCTAGAAATCTATTTCAAATGTGCAGGTTAGGTTAGGTTATCCTGGTTGGCAATAAGTCACGCATATACCTTTTGGGCCCTAGCGATACCAGATGCAGACCGACCTCTATGAATACCTACAGTAGACATCATGTAGGATGTCAGCGCTTTTGGCGAATCTATGTAGAGCTGGGAGCTCTGCTTTTGAGAAGTCCTCCAGACCCTCAAACAGCCATTTTGTCGCTTTTTTCACCTGTTAGTATACCTATGATAGTTCTGCAGTCTTTTCGCGAGAGCGTAAGTACGAATTGAGTCAGTTTTTTGTTGTTATTTCTACACATTACTTTTCTTGTTTTGCATGTGGTCAGATTAGTCCACCTAGCTTCCACTCGCCTTTTCATGTGGTCGTCCATTTCATTGTATATTGTGTTTAGCGGTTTTGGTATGTCGTTCTCTTGTTCAAAAGGTAGTCTAACAGCACATTTTGCTATCTCATCTACTATTTCGTTCCCCTTAATGCCTATGTGACCAGGTACCCAGGATATATGCAGCCTACTGTTTCCGTCGAACATTTTTGGACTTAATACAATATGAGCTTATTGCTTTCAGTGCTGCTTGACTATCCACGTATATATTAATTGTTGAGTTCCTTCTTATTCTAGTGTAGGCTAGCTCTGCGGCTTTACCCACAGCAAAAACTTCCGCTTGGAAAATACTGATGTGGTCTGGCAGCTTGAGAGGCTGCCTTATCCCTAGTTTTGAGCAGTAAATACCCGATCCCACTCCGTTCAAATGTGCCAGGTGACGCAAAATTAATCACCCTATCGGTGGATTTATAATTTTTGAAAATGGCATCGTACGTCAATCATATTTGACACTTGTGAACTATGTAGACAGCTGCAGTATACAAACAGACAAGCGCGCTCCATCACTCGAAGGTCAAGATAAAGATTTCCAACACGCAATTTTTTTTATTTACAATAGTAAAAAGTTATTCAAAAACAAAATTAGATGATTATATTTGCGCCACCTTATATAATATATAAAGGATGATCAATTTAGAGGTATCGGATTTTAAATTGTAATAAAACAACGAAAATTCAAATTGATTATTATTTTTTTGTAGAACCATTCATGATATTTATTTTTTAAAGATTACCCCTTTCAAATGTTAATACGGCCAGCTTTAAACACCAATTTTGAATGACTCGTGACTCGCAGGAGGACTGCGGTCGTTATCTCCTGATTAACTTTAGTAATTTTGGCTCCCAATACCTCAATCGAAGCTTTGTTATCCACAAAGTTTTAGACTTCGAATACCTCTACAAATGAAAGCCCAAACACACGATCTTGGCGGCCAATCCGCCAATCCACTGCTCCGAGATAAATTGCTCACCGAAACAACAAGGCAGTAAGTCCATTGTTTCACAGGTTGTATGCCAAGTACCTCCGTTTTGTTGGAACCAAACGTTGTGGAGATCACGGACTTCAATTTCCGGAATCCGGCATCAAAAAGTACTTTATCAAGGCGCGATAGAGTTCACCATTCACTGTTAGAACGGGACCAGCCTCGTCTTTGAAGAAACATGTGTCGATGATTCCTCTGGCTGATAGACCGCACCAAACAGTGGTTTTCAATGGATACAATGCCTGTTCTTGAATGGCTTTGGGTTGCTCTTCAGCTCAAATACGGTAATTTTTCTTACTGACATAGCCATGAAGCCAAAAATGGCGCGATGAACACTTTACACAGAGCGTCGGTTTTCGTAATATACGGGGTGAACATAATGAAGTGTTACCAACTTCACACCGCTTGTAGCTGTAAAACAGCTCATGACATCAACGTCAAAATTGTTCTAATGACAGTTCAATATATTGTTTATAAGCCATCAAAAGCAATTGCGTCTCAGTTTTGTTGAATTTTTTTCTCTGTGATGGAATTCAAACGTAATAGTGTGATTGCGTTATATTTGGCAGGAAAATCACAACCATCCATTGTTCGTGAGCTCAGTCACCTCAAAGTGAATAAAATGTTTGTGTATCGCACTATAAAACGTTACAATGATACTGGTAGCATTGCAAAACGCTATGGAGGTGGACCAAAAAAAACCGCAACACCGCCTGAAATGGTTCGGAAAGTGAAGGCTCGACGTGAACGGAATCCACGTCGAAGTGGAAGAAAAATGGCCAAAGAACTGAAAATATCGCAAGACAGCATTCAATGCATATTGAAAAATGAGCTCAAAGTCAAGGCTTACAAGTTCCAAAAAGCACACGATCTTTCACCCCAGCAAAAAAGAAGTTCGGTGCGAAAGAGCAAAGGAGTTGTTGCGCTTGCACGAGCGTGGCGAATTTCCTAACATTGTGTTTTCTGATGAAAACAATTTCCCAATTGAGCAGTTCATAAACACTCAAAACGATCGTGTTTACTTGACCGAACATTCAGACGAGAATTCGAGCCTACGTATGGCCACTCGAAGCAATTTCCCATCAATGGCCGCTGGTGGGCGCTCTCCAATCGTTTTTATCGAGCCTGGTGTCAAAGTGAATGCGACTCATTATCGGGAAAATGTTTTAGAAGCTGCTTTCGAGCCGTGGACACCGTGGAACCCAAATATTTCGGTCGTAGACCATGGACGTTCCAACAGGACTCGGCATCGTCTCATAAAGCTCGTGGAACCAAGAATGGTTAAAAAATCATGTTCCACACTTCATTTCGTCCACACAATGGCTTTCGAATTCGCCAGACGCAAATCCGATGGACTATTCCATCAGGTCCATTTTGGAGAGCAAGGTGAGGACTAAAAAATATGCCAGTATGGATGCGTTGAAAAAAGCGATTATACGAGAATGGGCCAAAATACCTCAAGATCACATTCGTGCAGCATGCAACTCAATTTTGTCTTTGAAATCAATAAAAGTTAATTTCACACAAAAAAGTTATGGTGTTTTGAATAGGTTCACCCTGTAGTTCTACGATTGGTAAACGTTATTGAGACGTACCACTTTCCATGATGAAATGTCAATGAAAACTGAAAAAAAATTATTTATCTAGTTTGTCAGCAGTCACGCGTGAACTATGAAAAACCTAATTGGAAAAGGTGCCTTCAATCTGATCACCCGTTATAATACTCGTAAACAATTCCTGCAGTGTGTTGAACAAAATTTAACGTAGCTTGGCTTTAACGCAGCTTGTTAAACGATTTAAACTTTGTAAGTGAATAACTGCAGCTCGTTCACCAAAATTCGACGCAACTAACGCCTGTTGTTGGCAGATTGTCAACACTTTTCTTTCATCATTTTGTGCGAACTCTGTCGAGCGTCTCCAGATGCAGCAGTGGCATTCTCTGCCGAACCAGCAGTACGTAGTCATCCCCATTTTGTAATATTCCTAGTGAATCCAATTTGCTCAACATGCGCAGCCAAGCAAATAATTGTTCACACGCATGGAAAAGGCCTAGCACGAAAATAACGGCTAAATTCACGCTGCGCTAAAGCAAGAAGGCCAATAAATTAATTATCTGTCTGTCTGATGGAATTTACAACAATTATGATACATTCACATTGGAACTTTACCTCTAGCCCACTCTGCCCTACGCACACAATACTCGTAAGGTGCATTTCGTAATCATAAGACACCTTTGGTATACAATTTTTGAACTACCATAAGCACGCTTTTACCTTCCGGAGTAATCCTTTTTTGAGAATTACAACATTTTGCAGCCCGTTGGAAGAAAATTATCACTATCAAGTCGAGAACAGCGAGCAATCATAGGAAAAGCGGCTAACTCGACTAAGTCTTGCGCCAACTTGGCCGCTGTTCTACAAAATAAGATTTCAAAAACCACAGTTTGCCGCACATTACAGAGGTGCAATCATTTCAAATTATCAAACCCATCTTTTGCCACAGCACAAGCTGACGCGTCTTCAGTTTGCAGAAAACCACATAGACACCAACTGGGACGCAGTAAGACATTTGGAATATTTTTAATGTTGCCCAATTTTATATTGTTTTTTTTAAATATTAAATTTTCGGATGAAGAAAAGTGGAACCTTGATGGGCCGATGGTTTTCTAAATTATTGGAGAGATTTGCGCAAGAGCCACCTCTTATTTTCCAAGCGCAACTTCGGTGGAGGTTCTGCCTTCTCCAAACTGGATAAAGAGGCAAAGCGAATGGGTTTGGTGGTGAACGAAGACAAAACGAAGTACCTCCTGTCTTCTAACAAACAGTCGGCGCACTCGCGTATCGGCACCCACGTCACTGTAGACAGTTATAATTTCGAGGTTGTAAAATACTTGGTGTATTTAGGAACCAGTATTAACCCCGATAACAATGACAGTCATAAAATCCGACGTAGAATCTGCCAACAAATGCTACTTTGGACTATGTAGGCAACTGAGCAGTAAAGTCCTCTCTCGACGAACAAAACTAACACTCTACAAGTGTCTTAACGTATGGCGCAGAAGCTTGGACGATGACGACATCCGATGAAGCGAGTGCGAGAGCGATTGGAGTGTTTGAGCGAAAGATTCTGCGCAAGATTTTTGGACCTTTGCACGTTGGCAATGGCGAATATCGCAGACGTTGGAACGATGAGCTGTATGAGAGAAGCTGTAAAGATCCAGCGGCTACGTTGGCTGGGTCATGTCGTCCAAATGGATACAAACGCTCCGGCTTTGAGAGTATTCGATGCGGTACCAGCTGGTGGTAGCAGAGGAAGAGGAAGGTCTCCTCTGCGTTGGAAAGATCAGTTGGAGAAGGACTTGGCTTCACTTGATGTGTCCAATTGGCGCGGGTTAGCACGAGAAAGAAACGACTAGCGCTCTTTGTTAAACTCGGCCAAAATCGCGTAAGCGGTTATCGCGCCAATTAAGAAGAAGAACTTCGGTGGAGGTTCTGTTTGGTTCTGTATGGTTTGGGGTGCACTTAAATCGAAAGCAACTCTTGATATACAGTTTACATCATCGCGAATGAATAGTGGGGATTACAAAAACGTTTTGAAAAATAGTATCCCGAGTCCACGTAAGCAGAGAAACAAGGCAGTATTTGACCGATTGTTCCATAGAAACTATGGACTGACCGGCGAATTCTCCGGATCTAAACCCAATAGAAAACTTGTGGGGTATATTAATTAGAAGAGTTTACGCCAACAATCGCCAATTTGACAACACCAACGAGCCCATAAGGGTCTTCTCTAGATGTAACGCAAATGGCGCTTTCACAGAATACTAAAATATTTTAGACTATAGAAAAAAAATGGAAAAAGTATACTTTTGTTAAACAATCACTTGGATTAAACAGTGCCTTATCATTTTGAAATGCCTGGTAATACGTTTTTGCTAAACATTTTCTTTATGTATTAAAAAGAGTTCTAAATTCTGTAACAAAATAAAAATTATGCGTTGTTACTTTAATCGATGTGTACAATTTTTATTTCCCTCTGAAATCTATAAATTAAAATAATATACTTTGAAAAATTATCGGTGTCTTATGATTATGAAACGCACCTTAGTAGCCCAGTGTAGTTAGACAGATGCCGTTGCGTTGAAATGGCTTGCCGATGGCACTTTATTTTTCTGTTCGTCAAACGGAGAAGTTTAACTGAGCGTCAATTAAAGCGCATTCATTTTTAAGTAACATCTTTTTAGTTGAACTGAAAAGCCTGAATATTTAAATATCCGTTTAATGGCATCAAAAGTTTTCTGCAATTTGGTTTTATATTCGCTTTTCCACACTTTTAGCTGCGCAAGTATATTTTGTAATAGTGCAAGCCTGATGGTGTGGAACGTAGAATATTAAATTGGACTTAAACTTTATTGGCAATTTCGCGCTTAATTAAAGCTAGTTAAATGTAATTAAGCTACTGATCACCTACGCCACCTCCGCATCAGTCAACAGTGCCTGGCAATTTTGGGCATCAACACCCCTAGTAGTTAGTAATAATGCCACAAACTTATAAACCTATGCCTTTGTGTGCTAAAGTATGCTTGTGTATGTGTAGAAAATGTGCGCATTCAGGCAAAACTTCAGCGTTTATTCTCGAACCTTCATTCGTGAATGAAAGTGAGTGAAAGTCAAAAAAGTTAGTAGCTGCGTTTGGGCAGCAAAACTTTTGGGAATTTCAATTTGAAACTTTTTCAAAATCTATATATTCAAGCGAAACCACCGTCCAATAACTATTTAAATTTGCCGAAACCAGCTGCTCAGATTAACAATTTGCTACCATTAGCTTTTGAGCAGTTCCGCCACTTGTAACTCGGTACTCGGGGATTTTGGGGTGACTGGTTAATTAGTTTATTTTGGCGTTAGCTTTTTGAAATTCCAAATGACTCACGATATTTGGAAAAAACTTTAATTTTATTAAAATATTGGGTTGGAGAATAAGTTCATAGCGCTTTTATATTTTCTCTTTTTTTGCAACGATTTGTTTGCTGTTTGGCAACTGGTAAGTATTCATTCAATAGAACATCTACCTGCTCTTAAGAACTATGTTACTTGTACTTTTAAGTTATTTCATTTTTTATTAGTTTCGAGGCTTAGAAATGGAACACCCAGGACGTAAAAATCAACATTTCCGACACCTGCTCTTCTTTGCTTTTCCTCGAGGCCAAAAAGTTGCCGAAGCAGATCGGGACATTTGTGACGTGTATGGAGTAGGTATCATAGGCGAGTCTACAGCACGGAAATAATTTGCAAAGTTCAAAAATGGTGACCATGATGTGGATGACACGTCCCGCAGCGGAAGGACTTCCGAATTCGATGAAGAACGTCGTAAATCACTTTTGAAGGCGAACGGTCGCCAAACCAGTAGTGAATTGGAGGAAAAAATGAATTGCGATCATAAAACGATTCTCAATCCTCTTCATTCAATGGGATTTACTGAAAAATGTGTAGCCTGGGTGTCTCAGGAGCTCAACAAAAAAAAAAAAACGAAGCATCTCGCCCGCCATCGAACAACACGATGTCGCAAACCGCGCTTTTTGCCCCGAATCGTCAGGGGAGATGAGAAATGGTGGCTATACATCACTACGAAGCAAAGAATGGAGTGGTTGGCTCCAGGAGATACGCCAAAGCCGAGAGTTAAGCCGGATCTTCATCCAAAGAATATCATGAAAGAAGCTATTTGACAGAAAAGACCTGATCGACATGGTCAAACCATACTCCTTCACGACAACGCAAGACCCCATGTTGCACAACTCGACAAAGCAGCACTCCAACACGAAAAGGACGCCCTTCAGCATCCGCCGTATTCTCCGGTCCTTCCACCACCCGATTACCATCTTTTCAGCTCCCTGACAAACCATATGAAAGGCGTTACCTTCAGTAACAAAGAGGTCCTTAAAAACTGACTCAACAACTTATTTGACATCAGACCAGGCGATTTTTTGCGGAACGGCATCAACAAATTGGTCGAGAGGTGGGAAGAGGAACAGCAAACGCGAATATATAATTGAGTAACTTATTGATTGAACAGCGGGCAATCAAAAAGCTTGTTAAGATTTAACAGAGAAGCTACAAGAAATATGATAAGAGTATAAGCTGGTTATTGTTTAATAGGCAGCCACTCTAGAAGGTTAGGACTACCGTACTTCGATTTCTGTAGAAGCAGTCTTAACACAGAAGAAGAGGAAACAGACGGAGGCTCCGCACTCTTGATACGACATTTTTAACTGATGTAGCGGACATAGCGCATCTGAAACTAACGAAGCTCTGCTCGATTATTAATGCTACCGGATGGTTTGAAAAGGAACTCAGAGGGTAAGGATAAGTTCCAGTGGTATCACAATGGACCTACAAAAGGTCTAAGTGTGTCTTTGCAACAACCACCTACCAACCTACTTATTCATATAATTATTGTTGTTTGTTTAAATAAAAATCTTCGTTAAAAACGCTACGAACTTATTCCCCAACGGAATAGTTACCTATTGCACGGTGTGAGAATTAAAGTTAAACTCGAAAAAGTCTGTATGGAAAAATTCTGCCGTGGCCGTCCAAAAACGGTTGTTGTGCCAGAAACAATCGATGTCATCGACTGTGCGTCAATTCATAAAACAAAGTCGTCTTGTGACCCATTGCGAGATAGAAACATCCCTTTGCATTAGTAAGACCAGCATAGGATCAATATGCGATAAGAATTGGGTCATGACTAAGGTTTGTTATACTTGGATACAGCTTAAATTGACAATTGCCCAAAAACGGACTCGTGACGGCTGGTGTAAAAAAATGTTGAACAAATTCAATTGATGTGGTTTAAGACACATCTACGATATGGTAACATGGTTTGAGGGTTCCAAGACGAGCTTAATCCAAAAAAGTGGTTCGTGGAAGAGGGACCTCAAAACAAACGGTCGCCTGTTTTTCTAAAAATCTGATCATATGTGGCACTAGAAAAACGTACAACAATCAATTCTAGCCGAAGCCGTATCATCCTTTACCAAGCCAATGCAAACGCTCACGTATCGACACACACGAGAGAATTTTTGATCACTCAAAATTTCGAATTGATTTGTAATACGTCTTACGGCCCTGATTTGCCATCTTGTTCACGCACGTCACATCAAAAATAAAATGCGTGGTCAACCTTTTTGAATGCCTGAAGAAGCTGTTGAATCCTTTAAAAGCCTTTGTGAGCTCGTTTTGAATGCATCCATTTTTAAGTGGCAAAAGTGTTTTGAAAATTTGTTCAAGCGATTACAGAAATGTATTGGCTTCGAAGGAGAATATTTTGCTAAACAATAAAGTCATTTCCATTATTTTTTACTGTGTTTTCATTATTGTGCGCAAATTAAACATAAAAGACAATCATCCTAATAACTTATTTAAGCACCTAAGCCAACTTTTCCGGTAGCCCTGTTTATATTTCACCATTTCCACTCGCTTGACTCTTGCATCGGCACTTTGATAGTGAAACTATGCAAAACAGTTTTCTTTATGCCCAATGCCGTAGTCTCTTTTGGAAATACGCTACCAGATGCAAGTATTCCTAACAACTGTTGTGTCTCTTCGACCATACAATTTCCAAAAGGAGCCAATGGGAACATTGCCAACAAAAGGATTTTCTCCTTGTCATCATACTGATGGCATTCCTCACTTGCAAGCGAGCATTAAAGCCAAATTGCATTTGTTCTTACTTCGATGTATACACAAATGTTTTAGCAAGCAACTCATGACGATAAAACCTCTTTGAGGTTAAAGACTAAAAGCAAAAGTGGTTAAAACATGTGAAAACGAAACTCAAATTTTCTGTTATGTGCCTCTATTGCGTTATATCGCAAACACAAATTTTCGCTACGGGCATCACTGTCGCTGAGGTGGCTGATTTTCAAATGCAAGTTAACGAAATTTCACCATTTTGAGAGCATGGACCACAAACAAAACCAAACAAAAAAGCAAAACAAAACATCATTAATTCACATAGGTAAAGTAAGACCTGTTCGTTTTTGATGTTATCTTGTTATTTTCCCCTCTATCCTCCAGAATGGCCTGCACTAAAGCGTTCAGGATGTGAAGGATATCGATGAGTAAGTTCTCTTTATAAATAATGAGCAGCTAAATTTGTTTTTTACTTTGTAGTGGCGTAATTATGTTTGGTGGCGGCACTTCTGGGTAAGCAGCTGCAACTCTACTGGCAAATTCAAGCTACTCCTATATATGTTTTTTGAAGGATTGAATGTATGAAGTATAACAAAATGTGAGGATCTTTCCGCATTGGCCACCAGGGACTGTATGCAGAAAAGGTATTTGATAAAATTATACAGTGCACTCGCGAAAACTCGAACATTCGGAAACTTGAACTTTTTTATTTCTCCATTGACTACTTTAAAACTCGAACAAAATGTAGCTACTCGAACAATTATTTTCTTTTTTCATGGAAAAACATGTGAGAAACTGTCGTTTTGCATGTGCTGTAACGGCCAGTATTCAAATTTTTGTCGTTATGTGCGTCTTTTGTTTCATTCAAAGGAACTTTTCTTTTAAATTGATTGATATTTGTCAGTGATACACGGGATTTTGCACGGTTAAGATCAAATTTATTTTATTTATTTGCGTTTTATAATGGGACGAAAACTAAATGTTTTGAGTTTATCAAAAAAGGCTGAAATAATTAACGAGGCCAGGAATGGCGTTAGTATCACAGCTCTATCCAAAAAATATAACACTGCCAAGTCCACAATTTGTGGAATTGTGAAAAATGAAAACAAAATTTTGGAATGCGTTAATAACACGCTATCGGGCCCTGGAAAACGTAAAACGCTTCGCGCTTCAGAATTGCCAAAAATGGAAAAAAAGCTTTACATGTGGTTTTTATTACAACGCAGCAAGAATTATCCTATAAATGGATTAATTTTGAAAGAGAAAGCTAAGGAGTTACATGCCAAATATGGCGAGAATGGCTCAACCTTCTTTGCCAGCGATGGATGGCTACACAATTTTAAAAAACGGTATGGCATACGATTAATTTCAATCTCAGGGGAAAAACTTTCCTCGCGACCAGAGTTAGTGGAGCCTTTCAAAACTCAGTTACAAGCTAAAATTCAGGAGCTTGCACTATGCCCAGAACAAATTTACAACGCAGATGAATCCGGGTTATATTGGAAGCTCCTTCCGGGAAAATCATACGCGTCTAGAATGGAAAAGCAGGCACCGGGAAACAAATCTGAAAAACAGCGCAACACATTTCTGGCATGTGCGAATGCTATTGGGAAACATAAGGTTAAAATGATTGTCATTGGAAAAGCCGAAAATCCGCGTGCATTTAGGCATTTTAACTGCCCAGTGGAGTACCGAAGCTCAAAATCAGCCTGGATGACATCAACTCTGTTCCAAAATTGGTTTCACTTTTCGTTTCTACCACAGGCAAGTTCATATTTGACTACAAATTAAACACGCTTTAAAAAACCTAAAACTATATTTTTATTACATAGGTGAAAACTTATTTAAAAAATATAGGACTACCTGAAAAGGCATTACTTTTGCTTGACAATGCACCTTCGCATCCAAACGAGAGCACGTTAAGATCCGAAGATGGCTTAATTAGGGTGATGTTTATGCCGCCGAATGTAACTCCTTTGATTGAAGCAATGGATCAAAACGCAATAAGAATAACAAAGCTACATTACCGAAATTCTCTCTTGGCAGCTATTTTCTCCGATGATTGCGATTTGATCCAATCATTAAAAAAAATTAGCTTGAGAGATGCTGTTACATTTTTGGATAGAGCTTGGAATAAATTGAGACAGGAGACGTTGGCGAAATGCTGGACAAATATTTTAAACTTTGCAAACCTGAAAGACGATGACGACGATGTGGAATGTGTCTTAAAAAACCAAATAGAAGCTGAAGCTAAAAGTATGGAAACAGAAGCTGCCGAAATTCTCGAACACTTACATCCTGAGGTAGTTATGGTTTTGATGTAAATAAAAAAACATACGATAACAATAATAAATATTTATTAGGCTACTTTCACAGAAGAAGAAATAAGAGACTGGAATAACGACGACTTGATTGAAGAGATTGAAGCTATTGCAGAAAGCGAATCCGAAGATGAAGTTGAAGCTATAGGTAGAAATGAACAAAAGCGCATAAGTTCATCCGAAGCCGTAACAATTTTCAACAAAGCTATAGCATGGGCAACTGCAGAAAAAATTAGCCCGAGGATAGTTAATGTGCTACAATCACTGCGCGAAAAGGCTGTATTGGATGCGGTAGAAAATAAGAAACAACATTCATATTTGCTAAAATTTTTTTAAATAAACTGGCAATGAACTACAAAACATGAAACCAGATAATCTCTTTGATTACACTAGTATACAAATTTTGATTTTGAAAAAGTATTTTCTTGTGTAAGTAGCTTTTTTCATTTATGTTGACATACTGCATACGAAATTACAATTATATTTTTTTAATTAGTTTCCATTTCTTAAAAAAAAAATTTTAAAGTTTTTTGAAAAAATAACAGAAATTATACCGTTATTTTATTCATTAGTAGAATTGCGACGTGGTTTCTTCGCTGCCCTTTTGTACTCTGCTTCTGGAGTATCTCGATGAATAGTCCAGCAGTAATCCGCTAACATTGAAACGTTCCACTTGCCCTGATATCGTTTTTCCATGTTAGCGATGTCCTGGTGGAAGCGCTCCCCATGTTCATCGCTAAAGGCCCCACAGTTATCCGGAAAGAAGTCCAAATGAGAATGTAAAAAGTGGATTTTCAGGGACATGTTACAACCCAGTTCTTGGTAAGATGACAACATATTTTCAATAAGTTCAGCGTAGTTGTCGCTCTTCTTATTTCCCAAGAAGTTTTTTGTCACGAGGCGAAAATTGTCCCAGGCTTTCTTTCTTTGCCTTCCAAAATAGTGTCGAAGTGTTCGTCTTTTAATAAATTTCTTATTTGGGGACCAACGAATATACCTTCTTTTATTTTAGCCTCACTTAATCTTGGAAATTTCTGGCGAAGGTAGTGAAAAGCAGTTCCATTTTTGTTCATTGCTTTTACGAAATTTTTCATAAGCCCTACTTTTGAATTGAGTCTTATTTTTCTTAAAATTTTGTCTCACACCATAAGTGTGCTGACTCACCACATCCCTACACTATCTAACCTTTGGGTACCGAGTCACACACAGCCCTAACCCCTAGAAACCACCCCTATCATACCGCGAGCAGGCTAACCCACATAACCGCAAGCAGGCTTTCCCACAAACTCCAAATTTACATACTATTAATCCATATATTTCAGGCCCTCAAACCCAAGAAAATTAGTAAGCGACTATATCATGTCTATGTTATCTTAATCGATTTTCAGGTGTAGGAAAATTTCGAAACATGAAAATTTCAAAATGCGATATCTCTACGAAAAAAAATGATATTTGAGCAAACAAAACGCCATTTGAAAAAAGAAGGATTGTATTTAAAGATGTCATCCTTTAATTTTGGTGAAAGAACACATCTGCAAGGCTACATAACCTCAAATATGGGCAAAAATGGTGTTTATGGCACTTTTAGGTTAGGATATCTCGAAAACCAGAGCTGATAGAGCAATTCTGAGGCCAGATTTGGATTCAGCGCATCATAAACCTTCGGAAATATATAGTCTGGTTTCTGGGTCTGAATGTTGGTTAAATTTTGTCGGCCTAGTTCCATTAAACACGAAAGATACGATTATCGTAAAAACTCAAACTAATAAATTAATTTTAGTTATCAATCCGAACTTTGCATGGACAGAGAAGCAGATATTAGTTTAAATTATTTCGGATACTTTTCCTTGTAGACTAGTGTTAACTATGCCATAAAAATGGGCAGGGTATAAAAACTGTTAAAACGAATACATATATGTATATTAAAAATACATAACGTTCGAAAACTCGAACATTTCGATAACTCGGTCAGGGCTGGTTTTCATTAGTTCGAGTTTTCGCGAGTGCACTGTATAATAAAGCTTATTGACGGCGGTCACAATTGAGTTTTTAAGCATACAAACACGCAAAGTTAAAAACAAACTTTCTAATATGAATCGACCTTTCGGCAGGCTATGCTAAACTTCCGAGTAGTCAGACAGTTGACATGCCACCTTGATTCTGACTTGTGAACTCTGGCACTCCCCAAGTAGCACTAAAGCGCCACTTTGATACCCTTATGAGACCTTCAACGGGCAAATATCTACATCCAACCAGATCTGTTGGTGTAATGGACAAAATTGATGGGGTTTAGATTGGCGCACTGCCCTTAGCCGTCGAAGAAAGCAGCACCTGAATCATCTAGCTGTCAAACCCGTACATTTACAGAGAAACTGCTCAACAGTCTCCTTCTCTGATAGTTCCCCACAGCTTCTGCAATGGGGATTAAATGATAAACACAGCTTTTCTGCATGAATGCCGATCGTCCAATGACCGGTAAACACAGCTACGAGTTTGGACCACCTTGACCAAAAAATTACCGGAACATATTCAGAAAATTCAAAATTCAAGTTAATTCCTCAAAAGTGATAATATCGTCTTCAAAGTACGCCCCATCAACTGCAACGCACTCACGCCAGCATTTGATCCAGCTCTCGTAACATTTCTGGAACTTTATTTTCGAATGGCATCAGAGCCGATTTTTCCTTTACTTCTTTTCGATTGCAAAACGCATTCCCTGTAATGGCTTTTTTGACACTGTGCGGTGCCAAATCCAAGAGTTGTTTTGCCACAAATCATTTTTTTTTACGAATTGCTTTACGTATACATCTCATAACGATCAAATATTAGTCCTCATTAACTGTCTGGCCTTCTGAAAAGGATTCGTGGTGTACAATACAGTTGGAATCCATAAAAACCGTGAGCTTCGCTTCGATTCCTTTTTTGATTGAAAGCGAACTGTTTTTTTTTTGTCCTGGTTCATTTGGAGCTCTCCACTCAGTGGTCTGATGCGGGGATTACGCTTCCTACTCAAAAGTCCCCGACTCGTCTCGAGTAGTGATGCATTTGACGAATGTTGGGTCAGATTCCGTCTTGGAAATCATGCCTTTGGCGATATCAACACCTGCCCTTATTTTCATGAAATTCATGTCTTTTGAGACCAACTTTGCCGCAAAGTGGCACAAACCCAAATCATTAACTACTGTATACTGAATGGAACCCTAAGTAATCTTCAAGCCTGCTACCAACTTTTCAGCCCTCTGATGGTTCATTTGGATAATTTGCGGTTATTGATCAACTTTTCTTTCATTTTATTGATGTTTTCATCGGTTTTCGATGCCAATGGCCTGGCACTGCTTTCGTCATCCTCGATGCACTCACGATCTCTTCTGAAGCCTTCATGGCACTCGTAAATAGCTGTTTTCCCTAAGGTATCATGACCGCAACTATTTTCCAATATTTCTAAAGTTTTCGCACCGTTAAAGCCATTTTTAATGTAAAATTTGATGCAAACTCTTTGTTGCAATTCCAAATCCATTTTTAAAACTGTAAAATATCGAAAAAGCGTGCAGAGATAGATTTACTTAAGACAACGTAACTTTTACGAATTTTAAACAATGGCGATACAATTTTTGTTAGGAATGTTAATCACAGATGTGGGAACCAAACAAAAAAAAAAAGAAAAGAGAACTTGAATCAGTTGACTTAGAGCGTCATCTGGCGCTTGTTCGAAAAACTTTTTGATCCAGGTGCAATGCAAGTCAATCCATTATTGCTAATTGATTATTTTCAATATTTACTTGGTAACTAATAGTAAAATTGCCGACGAATTGGCCAAACGCGGATCAGCGGTGCCCCCACAAGGGCCAGAGTCAATAATCGGAATCACTTCCGCGGGAATCATGAATTGGATAAGCGATTATGTAGGCAATCTACATAAACAGCGACGGTCCGGTCTAGAATGCTGCAGAACTGCAAAGTGTTTTGTGACAAGTCCGAACGAAAAAATGTCAAACTTTCTACTAATACTTTGAAGGAAAGACCTTCGGTTGATGGTCGGCATCATTACAGGACACAACCCATGGGGTCAGCATATGACCATCATTGGAATCATCGAGGACCCGGTATGCCTGTCATGCTTGGAGGAGGCGGATAGCACTGAGCACTTCCTCTGTGAGTGTCTTGCCTTTGCTAGAGCACCGCTACGAGTATTGAGTTCCGATGTCATGAGAATGAGTGATATTCGTTCTCTAAAACTGGACGATATTTACAAATTTGCCAAAGAATCTGGAAAATTCTCACACGACTAACTATCTCTATTTCTGTCTCTATTCTTTCCTATCTCTTTCTCTGATAGTTTTCTCCTTCCCTCATTGACTATCAACCCCACTTCCAGAGCTTTAAATACAATGGGCTTTTTAGCCTGAGTGTTTTAGGAGCCACCAAATTTCCTGGTGCTCCTTGGCTCGACCTTTTCAAATTTCAATAATTAATATTTACTATTCTCATTTTCAAATGACGTCAATTACACAGTGCGACAATTTTCAGGTCATCGGCTCGGGCCCAAACCAAACCAATTGCAAATGAAAGTACTCATGTAGAATAGTAAAACCCCAACTGGGTTTTGGTCTACCGAGTCACAATTTTTCTTATACAGTGTGTTAAAGGGTCGCAATATTTATCAAATGCCATATTAAATAATATGGTAAATTCAGTACAAATATTGATTTTTCTTAAATTTCGTCTTAAAAGACTTTAAGTAAATTCAATGATACATTTTTTTTAGAACATTTTAACCCAAAGCTTTTTCTAAACCCATCCCATATTTCACTCAGAGTATCAAGCCAATTTAGCTGCTTTTGATTGAGCACTTCGCTACGTGCTAGATTGTTTGGCTGCTTGCCAAGGGAAAACTTTGTATGTGAACGCTACAACAGTTTAACGATGTTGAAGCAACTTTAATTTTAGCCTCTCAACCCACAAGCGCCATGCTTAGGGCAGTGCTACCAAGTATAAGTAAGGGTATTTTACTTCTTGTTACCAAATAGAATCGTTCATTGTTTATTTATATATTTTTAGATATATTTTGACTCGTTGAATTTTCTTTGACACAATAAATTGCTTTAAATGTTTATTCTTTGCAAGTTGTGAAAACCAAAATAATGCAGTGCTGCCAAATATATGCAACGTTGGATTTAAGGAGAACTTGCTCATTTCCTTCCTATTCGATAGGTGGTTGATGAATCACAAGCAGCTATTAAGGAGTAAACGAATTAAAACAAAGAAATGTAATTTGTTTTCCGTCATCACCAAAATGCCAAGGCGTCTAGTGCTTACGGGCGTAATTAGCTCCATTCTCTTAGTCCAAAAAAACGCCATGGAGATGCGCTGAAGTTTATGATAAAGAAACGGAAAGCTAGAAACAATGAAAGCGATGAAATGTCAGTATTAAAAGCATATGGAGCAACACTCTACCCCCACCATTGGGAAATGACAAGTCATTATACTTATCAGAGCTACGCATTCGCACTACTTCCGCACGACTATTTGCGCAATATGCTGCGTCACAGAGCTAATCACACAACTTTCACTTGTCTGCAATTCAGCAACGTCACATCCAAATGAGTTCGGCTGATAAGCGTAATGGCAAACCCGCAAACCTGTGTTGATAGATAAAGTCACGAGATGCGCAAAGTTTTCCTAACTGGTGAAACTCGAAAAAGAGGACTATACTAATTGCGGGGTGGGGTGATTGGCCCAAGTTGGCACACAAATACTGATGCGAAGCCACATAGGTGCTATTTAACACTGACAGTAGGCGGAAACAAACAAATGTTGAGTGTATTGCTTATACCAGCCTCCAGGCAGTGCTTTGCTGTGGTACCGCAAAGGTATGGCTTGGGATAGTAAACAGTTGAAATTTTTTGAAATTTAAAAAGGTCGAGCCAAGAAGCACCAGCAGACTTGGTGGCTCCTAAAACACTCAGGCTAAAAAGCCCATTGTATTTAAAGCTCTATAAAGGGGGTGGATAGTCAAGGAGGGAAGGAAAAAAGCATCAGCGAAAGAGATAGGAAAGAATAGAGACAGAGATGGAGATAGTTAGTCCTGTGAGATTTTTTCAGATTCTTGGGCAAATCTGTAAATATCCTCCAGTTTTAGAGAACGAATATTACTCATTCTAACGACATCGGCACCCAAAACTCGTAGTCGAACTCTAGCAAAGGCAGGAGAAAGTGCTCAGTGCACTTCCATCCTCCAAGCATGACAGGCATACCGGGTCCTCGATGATTCCAATGGTGGTCATATGCTGACCCCATGGGTTGTGTCCTGTAATGATGCCGACCATCAACCGAATGTCTCTCCTTCAAAGTATTAGTAGAAAGTTTGACATTTTTTCGTTCGGACTTGTCACAAAACACTTTGCAGTTCTGCAGCGTTCTAGACCGGACCATCGCTGTTTATGTAGATTGCCTACATAATCGTTGATCCAATTCATGATTCCTGCGAAACTGATTCCGATTATTGGCTCTAGATCTGGGGGGGGGGAACCGCTGATCCACGGTTACCCAATTCATCGGCAATTTCGTTTCCTGGAACACCAGAGTGTCCTGGATCCCATATAAGTATAAGCCTGTTCTGTCTTGCGACAGAATTAAGCTTCTTCTTACATTCGTGAACAATCTTTGAGGTTTGCTTCGCGTTCTCCAGGGCCTTCAGTGCAGCCTGACTGTCACTGAAAACTCCAAACTGTTTCCCGCTCCACCTCCTCTCGATTATCCATTCGGTTACTTTGAGGATGACAAAAATTTCTGTTTGGAAAACAGTTGCCATTTTCCCCATAGCATAGTGATACTTATTACTATCGTTCAAGTACCATCCGGCTACAGATCCTTTATCATTCTTGGACACATCGGTAAAGAAAATATCCGTCAAACCTCTCTACATGCATTCTGGATTGCTCCATTGCTCACGCAATGGAAATCTGACATCAAATACCCTTCCTGTGGGTATCAGGTCGTCTTTAGGTGGCAAAAACAGTGAATACTGCTCAGACAGCAGCTTAAAGATTTCTTTCTGTCCCGAAGTTCCGTCTTCGTGCCCGAAAGTCTACACATTGCTTTTATGCTTGATGCTTCCTGTTGTATCTTAAGATCCAAGGGGAGCAAATCAAGCATAGCATTTAAAGCATCGCCAGAGGTTGTACTCAATGCATAAACATACACTTCTTTGCAGCCTGTATAGTTTGCGGATGCTGACTTAGCCATGCTCCGTCGCCACGAGACCACAGAGGCGTAAGTGCTGATTAGTCTGATAAGTGATGTGTAAATCCATAGGACCACAGCAGGTTTCAGACCCCAGGTTTTACCAAAGGCTCTGCGGCATTGCTGAAAAATCATCAATGCGTGATTCACATTCAGTGAAACGAGTAACTCCGCTTTTTATCCAAGATCAACCCTAGATATTTGACTTCATCGGAAAGACCAAGAGCAACACCTTTCAGTGTTGGAAGACTGAGTCCATCCAATTTCCGTTTTCTCGTAAACAAGACTATGATTGTTTTATTCGGATTAACGGAAAGACCTTGTCCCATGCACCAGTCATCGATTTTGTCCAGAATCCTCTGCACTTTCGTGCAAAGCCTCCGTAGGGTTATCCGATGTTAGCGCACAGACATTGTCCGCATATGCTTGGACATGAAAACCGAGTTCCTGCATCTCCGCTAGTAGACATGACAAAGCACCACAGCAGCGGAGAAAGAACACCCCCTTGGGGGCATCCTTGCTTGGCCCTGACGGTGATTAGTTCGTCACTGTTGTGACCAGCAGTTAACAGCCTCTCAGAGAGCATGGAATATATCCATTTTGCAATGGTTTGATTAACTCCATGTCGTTCGGCAGAAGAACATATTGAGCCGAAAGTGGCATTATCAAATGCCCCCTCAATGTCCACGGACACGCCCATTGTGTATTCGAGTAAACGTTTAGAAGCTAGTTAAATTAGTTATTTCTTGTAGAAAAACAAAAAAACTAAACAAATATACAAATATCGTTTTTGGCTTTATAAGCAAAAGTTATTGTATTGTACTTAAACTCGTCTGTAAATATCCACTATGTATGTATTGGGTGTGGGAATAAGAGGTGATGCTGCTGATTCTGTTTTTGTGTTTGCTCTAGTAATATACTGGTGATTTGAAGGTGTACATGTGAGGTATTGATCGTAGTAGTTGACATTCGTTTGAAGCATAGAGATCATTCTTTATCCATTACATCCACTGAAAACAACCGTTTGGTGCGGGCTGGGCTCTGGAAGAATCATCGGCCTATATTTCTTCATAGACTAGGATGTCGCCAATGCAACAGTGAATGGCGAACGCTATCGCATCATGATAAACGACTTTTTGATGCCAGCAATTGAAGCAAATTGATCTCCATAAGATTTGGTTCCAACAAGGCGGCGGTCGATGCTACTTGTCATACAGCCCGTGAAACAATGGATCTACTGCGTCGTCCTGTCCGTAAGCAATTTATCTCGCGTATGGAACCAGTGGTTTGACCACCAAGTTCGTATGTTATTACACCTTTGGACTTTTATTAGTGGGAGCATGTAAAGTCTAAATGCTTTGTGGATAAACCAGCTTGGATTGAGAAATTGGAAGCGAACATTACTGAAGTTATTCACGAGATACCGATTGAAGTCCTCCGGCGCGTCAGGAGGCATTCAAAATTCGTGTTTACGGATGGCCGATTTACGGCGCAGTTGCGGCCAAGGGGAAAGGGATTATCTTAAAAAAAAATGCCATGAATGGTTCTACACAAAAGTAATAAAGATGGTCCAATCAATTTTCTCGTTGTTTTATTTCAATTTAGAATCCGATACCTCTAAATTGATCACTCTTTACAATGCAATACATGCAAATACGATGAATTAGCCAAATAAAAGTCAAAAGCATTAAACAAGCAATCTAAAACCACTTTTTTCTCACGATACTTAAGTTCTTCTCTATTAGATAAATTCAAAATTATTTTATAAAAATAAGGCTCAAGAGGTTACTTACTCCTAGAATTTTGGAAAATCAATTTTTTTTTCGATATTTCGAAAGTATAGGATCTTAAGAAAATACTGTGAAATTGCATGCGGAAATTCCCAATATTATAGCTTCTACAGCCCATTAACTAGGTAGAGAGCTGTTTGTGCGCTCCTGTACCTCAAACTTTTAACTCATTTATCTCGAAATTACTTTTTCCGGCACGGTCTGCATGATAACTCATACAATTTTTAATATTTTTTAATGCGGTTTTATTTTTATTTTTTATTTTTATTAAAAAATTTTATAAACCTAATTAAAGTGTGACATTTATGACGTAAAGCGCATAATTTAAAGGAAAAATGCCGTAAATTGTAAATTTTTTCGAAATTCAAAAATCCGGCTCGACAGTCTACATCTTTGTTTTAGAAGATTTTTTTTTACTTTTTACAGATCCATCAACATTTCAAGGATCGACTTTTCTTTCATTGCATTTTGGGTCACGTGATTTTTTATATACTAATGTTTGTAAAGAAAAATTAAAATAAATTTTTTCTATATTATAAAGTTTAAGTACTAATAAAAAAGGTATACATTTTTTTACATTTATTTCTATTGTTATTCTTCCTGAAAACAGACTTTCTTTTAGCGCTTTTTTGACGCTGCTGCACGTATTTAACCCCTTAATAAACTTTGCTTTCAACATCACACAGCTAAATATTTCACATCAGGGTCTTGGAGCTGCTAAGCGCACTCCCAAAATCTTTTTATGTATGACTTTTAGAAGAGTCATTTATTTATATGTTTCTCGTACGAATTTATTAAAGCAAATCGAAAAAAGCAGTTATAAAGCCGTTAAAGTCGAAAACTCCACACTGAGAGTTTTATTATGTTTATGTATGTGTTTATGGAGTTATAAAGTAGCACCAAATTCAAGATTGCTCTGTCAGTGACGCACTTTCACACCTCCTACGATACACATACGAGTACACTTATACATTCGCCCTCTATATGACTCGAAATTTAGCGCATATATCTGCAGCCAGATGCTCAAATGAAGTGAAATCGATAACCATTACCGCGCGCTATGTAAATTATCCACATAAAAGAAAGACGTGTAGAGCGCAAGGAAGTGCGATTTCGAGCAGTCGGCTAAACGGTTTCCCAATGTGTACATAAGTGTTTCTCTGTTTTTCATATATGTACGCACACGCGTATGCACATGCAAGGAGATAGAAGAAATGCAATGGGATGCTATAACATAAATCACCGTAATTTATAAGTCTATAGCACCGCCAGCTGTGTTAAATGAGTGTTTTTATACAAACGAGTATACAACTTTTGATGGGGAAAGGAGTCAAAAAAAGGCGCTGACTTTCGGCTTGATGCGTATGTCAGTAAGCGTAAAAACTAAACAAATGGTAAGTACTTTTCAAAATTAAAGTTATAGCTACGCGCAAATAATGGCATACACGCGATTGGTTACCCAACGTGCGCGAGGAAAGTATTTGAAGGTAGGACGAACTCATGTAAGTTTACTATTTTCGCAAGTTGAGAAGAAATCTAGAGTAGCTAACAAACGTCAGATTTTTGTGGTCACAGCGCTCTCTTTGAGCAAAGGAGACCTAAGAAACCACTGATCCAATCCGTCAAACTGTGGTGCCCCCAAATAGTTTAAGTGCCACCTGCACCCTACATTTCCTGCATTCGTCGCTGTTCTAGATTCCTATTTCATAAGAATACGTTGCTACTGAGTCGCTGCTTCAGCGCTTAGTCGCTTAGTAGGACGCTATAAAAGACCCGGCGGTTGTTATCAAAACACTCTTTTGACTCTCTTACGGAACTATACGGCGTAGGATTAAGATCTATTCCATAAAAAATAAAATAACAGTCCCTATAAAGTTTTAGCTTGTGTTCTCTGCTAACCGGCGCGTTGGACACACCAAGTGAAGCCAAGTCCTTTTCCACCTGATCTTTCCAACGCAGAGAAGGTCTTTCTCTTCTTCTGCTACCACCAGGTGGTACCGCACCGAATGCTTTCAGAGTCGGAGCCCTGTATACATCCGGACGCTATGACCCAGCCAACGAAGCCGCTGCATCTTTATTCGCTGCGCTATGTCTACATATGTCGTCGCAAAGCTCATACAGCTCCTTGTTTCAGCGCTTACAATACTCGCCATCACCAACGTGAAAATTTCCAAAAACCTTTCGTAGAATCTTTCTCTGAAATACTCCAAGAGAAGCCGATCGGATGTTGTCATCGTCCAAGCTTCTGGGCCATAGGTTAGGACGGGCTTGATGACAGCCTATTTGTGGCGTACACCTTGCCGTTGTTCCACAAATGGAGTGACCTACTGCCGATTCCGAACGGCAATTGATTTTTAATTTTTAGGAGGAGGTGTTTCATGGCAGAAATACACTAAGAGATTTGCTATTGCCTGCCGTCGGGCGACCGCTATTAGAAAAAATTTGTTTTATCATTTGCGGTTTCATGCACGGAAATTCGAACCTGCGCACTCACCAACCCATTCGGCTGCGGCAGCCACGGTCCGAATTTAGTACCTCTTTACTTATAAATATGAGAGGAGTCTTACTAAGCTAACCTAAAAGAAGCTAGTAATTTTCAGAATATAACTATTATAAATATTTTTCATTGTAATTTTCATCATCCATTACTCGGATTCAAATATTTACACACATTCGGCACCGAAGTGTTACCAATTTTAGACAGTTAGCGTAGCTAATTCACGGGCATCAGCTGTCTGTTAGTTGGCTAAATGACAGTCCAGAGTATTGTTTACAAGCGCGTGGAAGCATCTGGCCCAGAGTAAGCACGAAAAAAGAAAATAAGTAATGGATTTCAAACGTAATGGTGCGATTGCAATATATTTGGCTGGAAAATCACAACCAGCGTTTGTTCGTGAGCTCGAGCAACTTAAAGAAAGTAAAGTTTTGGTTCATCGCACCATTACTCGTTACAATGCTACTGGTAGCATCGCGAAACCTCATGGAGGTGGTCATCAACAGACTGCAACGTCACGTGAAATGGTTCAAAAAGTGAAGAAGCGACTTGAACGAAATCCACGAAGAAGTGCCAATCAAATGGCGAAAGAACTGAAAATATCTGAGCGTAGCATCCAAAAGGCGCATACTGAAAAATGATCCAAAAGTCAAACCTTACAAGATCCAAAAGGCCCCCGATCTCACACACAAGCAGCAACAAGTCAGACTTGCGAGAGCGAAGAAGCTGCTTCACTTTGCCGAAAGCGTTCAATTTTCAACAGCGGTCGTTTCAGTTTGAATAAAAGTAATTTTAAAAACTCAAATTATGACATTTTTAATTGGTTACACATCCAGTACCGGACTCTGTATTTAATAAAAATTATACAAAAGTAAAATTGAACAAATTGGCGTTACCTTGCAATTGTACTTCACTATAATTTCATGCAACTGAAAAATAAAATTCCATATCTCTAAACAAACTTTTTTTAACCTAAGCTACCTAACTGCAAGTATTTACCGTGTTTCGTTTGAAAAAAGTAAGAAATTATTATCTCCAAAAAAAAAAACAAAAACATCCGTTGTATTGGATAGTTAGCTTTATATTTATTAGATAACTTTTTCTTTTCACTACAAATATTGTAACCTACGGGCGTTGTTTATTTGTATGTACTTTTAACTTTTAGAACAGATTTGAAAATGGCAAACTCGTTCACTGAAAGCTAAATTGGCACAAATATCACAAATGAACTCAACGGCACGTTCAGCCAATTCTTTGTAAAAGCAAAGTTGCACATTTTTTCACTTTTGGCTTTTCCCCAACAGTTGTGACATTATTTCGCTGCTTTCTTCCGCTTGCTTATTTATTGGCTTTATACCTTAGCCTCCCCAGAAACACTTGCAGTCAATTGCAAATTACTTTAAATCGGCTCAAATAAATACATGGGAAACTTAAACTTTGCGCAGATAAAATGATGCTATTCAAACTTGTCAACACTAACCCTGCGCTCAGGTGTGGTTACAAACGAAGCTCTAAGTAATTCTCCGTTTCATTTACAAACATTGAACAAACTATTTCTGAGCCTCATTACACCGCAGGAAAGAGCAAATACCTTTATCGGGTTGCTCTAGTGGAAGTAAACACTTATATGTGCATGTTTTTGTTTTTGTTGTGTTTTCGTTCTGCTTACTTTCTAACTTTTGGTGTTGGGATTTTGCTGTCCGCAGAAGCATCGCCGTTGAATGAATTGACGAAGATAATGCAATTTGTTGAAAATGGTTTCGCAAGCCGGTCGAGGCGACAGGTGGGATACTTATCGAATTCGGAAAGTTTGACCCTTTGAGTTTGAGAAGTTTGTATGTTCGCTTAAACTAAAACGAACATCAAAAGTGTTTACGACAACTATTTGTGTGCCTGTCGCGCCATCCTTGCAGTTATACCAAGCAAACTTACCTTGAACTTGAAAAAAAAAAAACTTTGGAGACTGAATATATGTAAATAAAATGAGATAAAAACTTCGATTGAAAGAAAAATAAATGCATTACAAAACTTTTTACCAATTTCAAATAATTTGCGTTTTGGCAAATTTTTCGAATGTATCGGCTAGAGAACTTGCACACTAATGGGCGTGACATCTGGCGTATCGCGTGGCAGAAAGTTTTTAAAGCCACACAAACTGCAAAACTACTTAGATAAAATCACTTTATTGGTGAAACAATTTTTGTTATGCGCGCATCGATGGACTTGAGCCAACTCGAACCGTCGTCCACTTGAACTAAAACTCGCTACAAAACTAAATCCTCTACTATAGTTAAGAAATAATGTTATGAAAAAAAAAAGAAAATTGGTGTGGCTGGGAAATTAGAAGTTTTAAACAAGAGAGGCTCGCTTATTATTCAATGTTAGAAACCAACAGTCATTACACATTTTCTTCCTCTCTAAAACGAGTTATGAACCTGTGCGCCAAAAGAATCAAAAAATTTTTTTGTTCCAGAATTTTCTCGCATTTTTGATTTAACACATTAAAAAAATTGTCATCAGAATTTAAATTTTTTTATTATATTAGAATATTGAGAAAGCGTCAACGTATGCAGTTTTCTTCTTCTTCTCCTTCTAAATTGGCGCGATAACCGCTTACGCGATTTTGGCCTAGTTTAACAAAGCGGGTCAGTCGTTTCTTTTTCGTGATAACCGGCGCCAATTGGGCACATCAAGTGAATCCTCCTTCTCCATCTGATTTTTCCAACGCAGAGGAGGCCTTCCTCTTCCTCTGCTACCACCAGCTGGTATCGCATCAAATACTTTCAGTGCCGGAGCGTTTGTATCCATTCGGACAACATGACCCAGCCAACGTAGCCGCTGGATCTTTATTCGCTGCGCTATGTCTATGTCGTCGTAAAGCTCATGCTTTATGCAGTTTTCTAGGCTGTGCAATGTTAGTACGAAAAAGTGTAAGTTTAAAGTCACTCAAAAATCGCGTTGATTTTTTTAAATTTTATTTGCATATACGAGGCGGTTAAATAAGTACCTCTTTTTGACAATAGAGGGCGTTCCTGAGAGAAATTGGTATTAGCATCGTGTGCTACCATATATCAAACGACGCCAAAACCAATTTCAGACCGATTGATAGGTTCGCTTGGATTCGGCAGCTATTCAAGCAAGACGTGTTTCGTGATTTTTGCTAGATGGCAAAAGAGCAGGATCGTTCGGGATTCGCTTTTTGTTTTTGGATGGGGAAAAATGCGAAAAGATAAAAGCAAAGTTGGATGCTGTCTATAGGGACGCTTCGCCAACTATGACCTTAGTTATATATTGGTTCAATGAGCTTAAACGTGGACGAACATTCGTTTTTGATGAGGAGCGACCAGAACGCCCGGCAGGTGTGTTTACCGAGGAAAGCATTCAAAAAGTCCACCACATGATTCTCGTTGATCGACGAACGAAAGTGCGAGATGTAATAGAGGCCATGGATGTGTCGACCAGAGCGGCAATTAATATTTTACATGATAAGTGGGCGATGAAAAAATTGACGGCCCGATGGGTGCCGCGATTGCACACGATGGACAACAAGCGGATGCGGCTGTTAGCTTTGAAGCAGTGTTTGGAGCAACTTAAGCGAGAACCGAAGGAATTTTTGCATCGTATTGGCACCGTTGATGAAATCTGGATTCATCATTGCACTCCTGAAACTAAGCAACAACCAAAACAATGGATTTCTCCCGGTGAATTTGCTCCAAAGAAGGCGAAGACAACTCCGTCGACCGGAAAGGTCACGACGACGATTTTTTGGTATGCAAGCGGCGAACGGGGTCATTCTCATGGATTTTTCGGAAAAAGGAAGAACGATTACTGGACAATACTACCGTGAGTTATTGGAGCGTTTGCACAAAAAAGTGAAGAGGACACAGCCGAATTTGGCGAAAAAAGGTGCTGTTTCCCCACGATAACGCACCAGCACATTCGTCCGGAGTTGTCGCCGCCAAACTGCATAAATTGCTGCCGCACCCCCCGTATTTACCCGATCTGACTCCCTGCGACTTTTTCTTGTTCCCTAAGATGAAGAAATGACTCGCAGGAAAGAAGTTTAGATCAAAGAAGGAAGTCATCGCCGAGACTGAGGCGTATTTTGGAGAGCTCGGCAAATGCTTTTGTTCGGGGGGTTCAAAAAATGGGCGGAACGTTGAGAGAAGTGTATCTTTCTGAAAGAGCCTATATTGGAAAACAAGTTTTTTTTTTTAAATGGTTTCTTCATTTCTAGCACCAGTACTTATTGAACCCGCCTCGTAAAGCCCAAGTTCGGCAGTATTTTATATGGAAATGAAAATACCCAACACCTCAGCGAAAAAAAAATGTAAAAAATCTAAAAGGATTTTCACCGACTGAGGCTTGGTCTTTGTTATACTTAAATTGAATGAGCTATAAAACTGCAATTACAGAATTTTTCCTGAAATTCCGAATAAGAAATTGGAAGTTGTGATGGAATTTTTTTTATTTGTAATTTTTGAATTTTTTCTGAATTTAGTTCTAAGTGAAGAGTTTTGAGTTATATAGTTTTGGTTGCAGTATGCAATATATAGGGCTTTCCAATAAGAGGTGTTATTTTGATATTCAAAGAAAAATGCTATTCTTTAATATGATTGGATGTTTATTTCATAATAAAGAGGAAGGTATGCCCTTGGCGGCCGCCGTAGCCGAATGGGTTGGTGCGTGATTACCATTTGGAATTCACAAAGAGAACGATGTTTCGAACCTGGGTGAAAGTAAAACTAATAAACCCATTTTTCTGATAGCGGTCGCCCCTTCGGCAGGCAAACCTCCGAGTGTATTTCTGCCATGAAAAAGATTCTCATAAAAATATCTGCCGTTCGGAGTCGGCTTGAAACTGTAGGTCCCTCCATTTGTGGAACATCAGGAAAATCACCTCCACGGCCACGCTTACAGGACAATATAATTTTCATGAAACTTTCCATAACCGAATTGCAAAGTGGCTGGCCTATGTCCTCGATAGCTTCACGAATTCCATCTTTGAGGTCTTGAATTGACTCTGGACCCTTGACGTATACCTTCTCTTTCACGTGGCTCCAAAGAAGAAAGTCACAAGGTGTTAAATCACAAGATCTCGGTGGCCAATTGTGATCACCTCTTCAAGAGATAAGACGGTCCGGAAACTTTTTCCGTAAAAGATTAATAGTTTCGTTGCTTGTGTGGCACGTAGCGCCGTCTTGTTAAAAATAAACGTTGTCCAGTTCAATACCATCCAATTCCGGCCATAAAACATCGTTAATCATCATCATCAAAATAACAGCTATTATTGGAAAACCATTCACTATTAAAAAAACATAAAAAAACATAGTTAAAACTTGGTACTTCCCGCAGAAATATTTTTGCTAGCCCTTTCAATTTTCCCTCCAATCGCATAATGTAAAATTATAAGCTTATAAATTTAAAGCTATTAAGTATGCATGCTTGGTCGGTAGCTATAAAATTAATTACCCTTTTCATTCGAAAAGCTCCAGCTTAACATATATTAAGAAATAAAATTCCCATTATTCTGTAAAAATTTTCAGAATTCATTTGCCCCAACTGCGGTTTCATTATCCATTGAACTCTGCTGGCGAAAAAAATCATCCACAGAAAACATCGCACACAAATCCATTAAAAATAAAATAAATAATTGGCGCGCACATTTCTGCTATGTGTTTGGCCAAGTTCCTCAGCCTATTTGTGGTGTGCGTCTTGATGTTGTTCCACAAATGGAGGGACATGCAGTTTCAAGCCGACTCCGAACGGCAGATATTTTTTATGAGGAGCTTTTTCATGCCAGAAATTTGCCATTGCCTGCCGCGAGGCGACCGCTTTAGAAAAAACTTTTTCTTCATTTTGGTGTTTCACGGAGATTCGAACCTACGTCCTCCGAACTCTGAATGGCAGTCGCGCACCAGCCCATTCGGCCAAGGCGGCACAAACCCATTACTGTTAGTGAAAACTCAAATGCGGCTACTAAATCACCCATAAAAAAGTGTTGAACGCGTGATTGGCTTTTGAAATAATTCCAACTTAATAGAAATATTTGCATATGACCCTTGTGGAAGCGTTTAAATTTTTTTACGAGCGTTTCATGTGCACTTTTATTATCAAAATGCATGCGTATGAATCTGTAGTAAAACCGCAATAACCGCAATTAGTCTTACACGTATCCGCGCAAACGTATGTGTATGTATGAATGTATGTATGTGTGTGTATAAGTATACGGAGCGGTGCGATTTCGACAGGATTACCAGTATCAGCAACTCTAATAAGGCTAGGATATTTTAATTACTTATTGGCCAAGCTATTTTTTATTAGCTATTAAATATACAGGGTGTTAAAAAAAATAAAAAAAATTTAGAGCATTTAACCCTTTCGACCCCAATTTTTTTCCTGTAGAACGAACATTTTTTTTTTAATTTTAATCCTTTTGTATTTGCTTAAGAAGCAATCGTCCAAAATTTTAAGTCGTCACGCCCCACGGCTTGAACGCTGCTGAAAATTGCTTGTGAACAACTTCGGGCAATGGTTGTATACAAAATAAACACATTTTTTCTTTCGAAGAACTTTTAATGATTGTTATTTATTTTGCAAAATTAGGTATGATAAGACAAAAAACAATTTTTATTGTTATTACTGCAAAGGTGAACTTTGCATTTAAGGCATTTGGACATTGCATTGCACAATCTACAATGTCCCTTTTCACTAAAGACTACCCAATGTTCCATTTTAACGTAACGCTGTGGGACTGAAGGATTCGGTTGGAACCTGTACTTTTTCGAGAGTTGGGAAGACACGCTGCTTGATGGGGAACCCAGGGATACTATCGAGTTAGCTCTTTCAACATTCGATGGTCGGCCTTTCCTTTTTCCGAGCGAAGTAGTGGCAGTAAGCAACTCATGAGCAATTTCTAGTTGAAATTTTATTAGACGAATATGCTTTTGCCTCGGGTTTATCAAGTTTGAATGCTTTCTATACAATAGCCATGCATTTGTAACGGATGTTTCGAGGCACCAATAGAAGATTCTTATGTATCACTTCTTTGAACGGTGCTTGACCTTTTCGAGTTGCATGAGCATGTCAGCCCAATCTACTTCTCCCATACTTTTATTGTAAGAAGGAACAATCGCAGGTCTTGCAACATCACTATAAGCTTTTTCCTTTGGATTCCAAAGTTTGCATATGCCAACAGGTTCAATGCTTCACACGAGGATATAAGTTGAACTGGCTTATTGTCAAACCATTTGACGCATACAATATTAATGTTGATTTCACATTTCATATCGAAAGATCCTTTTCCACGCTTTTTTAACTCAGCATCTGAAAGTAGCTGTGCAGTAGTGCAGTTCCTGTTGCAAATATGTCCATTTCTTTCAACGAGATCAGAAGGCTTACTGACGTAAACCAATTATCGAAATAAAGCTTAAAATGTTTGTCCTTAGGAAGGCCTTTTGCCAAATATAAAACTATATCCGAAGATAGGCCCAATCCATAAGCAGGGCCAGTACCTTCACCAACATATAACGTAAAGTCGTACACTAATCCAGAGGTTCCAGCACGCGTAAGCATTTGCAAAAGTTTCTTTCAGAGTGTCTAGTAAAGGACGTATTTTGTACAACTTGTCATAGTTCAAATCGCTTTTTTTGGATTGTTTAGTGTTATCGTTGAAATGTAAATATTGCTTTATTTTTTCAAACATTCCGCGCGGCATTGAATCTGTTATAGCGGTAAGATTTAAATCTTTTGACCATGCCATTTTGAGTTGAGGCAATTTTAATATCTTCAACAGTGCATTTGAGATCAATGCCGTGTTCTTGCAGCGCATATAAATATGTTTGTTGTGTGATCAAATCAAAAACGTGGCTATTAAAAACAAACTAACCTTGCTTTATTGCTAAAACCGTGAACATATCTTCGAGATGAGTGCAACAACACAAAAAAAAAAAAAAAAAAAAAATGTGAGCCGCCATGGGACGCCTGGCAGATGTGAAGCATCGTGTGTGTACAAGTAATATGTATAAAAGATAATATTATTACAGGAATTAAATATAGCCTAATGAAAAAATGAAGTACTCGTATTACGAATTTCTTACAGAAAATGGTAACTTTATTTAATAAACATTTATTTACATGTGATATCAAAATTCGATATTAATATCAAGCCACAATTTAAATATTTTCATCTGTAACTTCAGTAATAGTTATATTCGATGTTTCCTCTGCCGGTATTACTGTGACGATTGGGCGATGATAACTAAAGTACGTTAAAAAAGTATTGGATGAAATATTATCAAGATATCTCACAAATACAGCGTCAATTGTTGTTCCATATTTGGTAGTAGATTCTCTTGGATTGTTGTTGATTTGCAATTGAAATTCTTTTTGAAGTGTGCTTTGAGTGCAAAAATTTTTTGAATTTTCAGGTGGCGCAAAATTAATCATCCAGTTTTGTATTTGAAAATTATTAAATAAAATTAAAAATAAATTACATAAAAAATGACTTTGAGTGATGAAATTTTTTGACGTTTCTGGTGGCGCAAAATTAATCATCCAGTCTTGTATTTGAAAATTATTAAATAAAATTAAAAAAATATTAAATAAAAAAATGATTTTAAGTAATGGAATTTTTGAATTTTCAGGTGGTGCAAAATTAATCATCCAGTTTTGTATTTGAAAATTATTATTTTTAGGGCAGCATTTTCAAGGTGAGGTACTGTGTCGATGGAAGAATATTTTTTAACTTATCCTCCAATTTTTTGTTTAACCTCATCAAAAATAATATTCCTTGCGTAGACTCGAGACTCTTTTACCCATTGCACATCAATTACAAGATTTGCTTAAAGTATTTTCAATGTCTGGATACACTTTATAAATCGTTAACGGAGTGCCCCATTTTATCAATTGTAAATTCTCGAATTTACACTGACGTATCCATCGCTGTTTTGCACATTCCCATCTCCAATAGTAAGCAAATATTGAAGGAAAGTAGAACCAAATCCGGTGCTTAGAGCGGCTCTCATATTTTTCTGCTATTTTAACGCATGCTTTGATGATGACCGCCCTTTACCATGGCTGGGAAGGTCTACGAAAATCTTATCACTTACCAAGACTTCTTAAGTCTCTTAAAAAGGGAGGTCGGCTGCTTTCATATCAGCACAGTTAATCATAGTAGGCTCACATCTCTCTATAAATACGGCTTTCTGTAAAACTTTTTCCAGCGAACGATTTTCTCAAATACTGCAAAAAGTTTTCTCCTACCATGCATTTGATGGTGGCTTGAATGTGAAATGAGCAGTTCTACCACCTGAAAGTGCAGTTGTTGCTACTGTCGCTTATGCTACAGTGACCACAACACGTCTATTTAAAGTAATAGCAGACTAATCAGAGAGTTTCATCTGCACCATAGAGAGCGTCGAGGCAAAATGCTAAGCTTTTGTTTTTGTCAATGCTTTTAATAACTTCTTCATATACCAATCGTTGGCCTGGGACATATTTTTTAATATTTTCCCGCAAGCATTCTTCCATAACGTTTCGGTCACAACGGATTCAACGCTTTCCCGCAATGATATAAAATTTCTCTCAACTGCAGAACATTAAAAAAAAGCATTTACGTCCTTTTTTCTTGCTCGTATCTGAGCAATGCTTTTATTTGCTTACGACTTTGTTTTTGTAAAGCATTCCCCATAGCAAGTGCGTTGATGTCTTACCTACATACGAAACATACAAATGGGACCGTTAGGGGCATGCGCAACATAATTTTGTAGTAAAAGTTTTTATTGGAATTTATGAATTTCATACAAATTTTTTATGATCAACCAGAAAGTTGCTACCCGGAAATGTAAATGCTTTTATTTAACTCTTAAAGGATTAAATGTTTACATTCCACGAAATGAAGAGATGAACACATTTTAGAAGCAACCGAGTCCGAGTCATGCATGCACACTAAAAAAAAAACTTGACTGCTGTTTGGCTGCCGCCGCTGCTTCTGCTTGTCAAAAAAATATTCGTTTACTCAGAAAATCTCGCAATTTTAAAATGTCTGAACATCCCTTTCAGAGAAAGGTTTTAAACATTTGCTTGACTCTGGACATGGTGCTTCCTGAAAGCTATTTACATTCAAAATTTCATGAAAATTGGACACGCCGCGCGAGAGATCACAGCTCACAAAAAAATTGGACTTCTCTTTATATGATTAATTACAGATTTTTATTTAGTTTCATTCGAAGTACTCGTCCACGGCTCTCTCCAGTCCTCAAAACACATTACTTCGACTTAAGCAGATTTTGTAATCCCTTTCTTGTTCTTCTGAAAATTATTCATTATTGCGTCATTCACCTCTAAAGGCTGTCCGATGTATTGACTAGAGTTACTGCAGCAGCAAAAAGTCATACCGAACTTTGTCACGGGAATACATAGCTTGTGGAATGGTTGTTTTTGACCGAATAGGCGACTACAAGATGAAATGTGGGAGGCGCCATTGTTGTGCTGGAGAAACCAAGAGTAGTTTCTCCACAGTGATATTCGGCCTCTGGTGCCGAACTTTTAGAACGGAACGGAAAACGTAATTTCGACGATTGTTGGCTCATTTGTAGACCCACGTTTCGTAACCGGTAATGATGCCTTCAATGACATTTTTAAACTCAAAGGAAGCATTTAGTTAGCAACAAAGGCATAGATATAGTGCAGCGAATAAAGATCCAGCGACTACGTTGGCTGTGTCATATCTTCCGAATGGATACAAACGCTTCGGCTCTGAAAGTATTCGAGAGGCAGAGGAATAGGAAGGTCTCCTCTGCTTAGAAAATATCAGGTGGAGAAGGACTTGGCTTCTCGTGATGTGTTCAATTGGGTCTGGTTTCCACGAGAAAGAAACGACTGACGCTATTTGATAAAATTCGGCCAAAGTCTCGTAAGCGGTTATCGCGCCATTCAAGAAGAAGAAGATAATGGACTGCTGTTTTTGCAAAACATTCAACACTTCTGGTACAAGTTGCTTTTCAACTTGCCTGGTACACCCACCTTAACGCTGTGCAGCAATCCGAACGACACGGCAATATCAGTTGCTGTTTCTCTGATGCCTACATTTCGATTTGGTGAAACGAAAAAATCAAAAAGCATCGTAGGGCTGAGCCACTTATAAAGGTTTACCCCTAAGACAGAAGACCGCTAAAGGATGTGTATCTAAAAATAAGAAAATAGCGACGGCTTAAAAAATCTAAAAAAACCCAACAGTTTTTGATGCGTAACTTAAAAAAAAAATTAATAGATAATAAATTTTAGGAGTAACGCTCAAAAACTTTATTTACAAATAAAATGAATCTAAGTACAATATTAAAAATTGGTTGAATAGCACTTAAGAACTTAAGTTACGCTCGCTGTCAGTTAAAGAAACAAAAAAAATCGCTTTAAGACGTTGTATAATTTTGATATGTAATAGAGTTTCCTGTATGCCGCGATGTCTGAATTTGGTATCCCCGCAAAACTAATACGTCTATGCAAGATGACGTTGCTGAACACCAGCAGTGCCGTCAGGATTGGGAAGGACCTCCCCGAGCTGTTTGATATCAAACGAGGTTTCAGACAGGGTGACTCGCTGTCGTGTGACTTCATTTCCCTGATGTTGGAGTGGATCGTACGAGCAGCAGAACTTAATCGCTAAGGCAAAACTTTTTATAAGAGCGTACAATTGTTGGCGTATGCCGACAATATTGGCATCATCGGCCTTAACAACCGCGCTGTTAGTTCTGCCTTCTCCAAACTGGATAAAGAGGCAAAGCGAATGGGTCTGGTGGCGAACGAGAACAAAACGAAGTACCTCCTGTATTCAAACAAACAGTCGGCGCACTCGCGTATCGGAACCCATGTCACTGTTGACAGTTATGATTTCGAGGTTGTAAAAAACTTCGTTTATTTAGGAACCAGCATTAACACCGATAACAATGTCAGCCTTGAAATCCAACGTAGAATCTCTCTTGCCAACAAGTGCTACTTTGGACTAAGTAGGCAACTGAGTAGTAAAGTCCTCTCTCGACGAACAAAACTAACACTCTACAAGACTCTCATCATGCCCGTCCTAACGTATGGCGCAGAAGCTTGGACGATGACAACATCCGATGAAGCGACGCTTGGAGTGTTCGAGAGAAAGATTCTGCGTAAGATTTATGGACCTTTGCACGTTGGCGACGGCGAATATCGCGGGCGATGGAATTTAATTTTAATAATTTTTTTTAAGAACGTTGAGTTCATTCTCGCAAAAGCCATATGAATACAAGTTTTCAACTTTTTACAAATATAAAATAAATCCGAAAAATTGTTATCAAAATTTCAAATAATTTTTCAAAAGAAGAATTTTGAAGTGCAAGTTTGACAACTTTTTTAGGGACAATGTTGGTGTTTTCTGCAATCCAAAAAAAAAAATGTTGACTGCGTTCATACATGGCAACTTTTGTTGCTTCAGCTCGTAACTAGTGGAAAAGGGGAAGACGAGGAAAGGAGAAGGGCAACGAGTTGCTTGTGCTCGGTTACTGTTGGTTGCAGGCGAACAACTAAAACAATTGTTAGAAGTGAAGTTGCCGTGTGTGAAGACGTTTTGTTACCCAAAATAGAATTCGCAAAGTTGAAACAAGAAAAGTTTCCCTGCATGAAGGCGGCCGTATGGTGAAAATGCACAAGATGTGAAATTTAGGTGGAAATTTTTTGTATTGTATTTTTTTATTTTGCATTTTTTTTTTTATGTATATGGATTTGGTAGAAGAATGAATTATAATTTCATAAAAAAATAATTGAAGTTAAATGAGAAACCGGTTAGGTTAATCCGGCTGGCATTAAGCCAGACAAAGACCTTTTGGTCCCCAGCGATAGCGGACGAAAACTGACCTCTATTAAGATTTAAAGTAAACATGCAACATGAGCGAAAACTAGGGAATGGGAAAGTACTCCAAACATGTCAAATTATTATATGGGACGAATGTACAGTTTCTCACAGGAAAGCATTGGAATCGTTCGATCGTAAACTGCGAGATTTGTGAGGAAACAGACGGATCTTCGGTGGCGCACACATTTTATTATCTGGAGATTTTCGACAAACACTGCCCATTATACCACGTTCAACACCCGCTGATGAACGGAACTAGACTCTCAGTCGAGAAAATGATGAACAATGTTATCGACGCAATAATTTTGGCTGGAAAATTCAAAGGTGAAGACGTACTGTTGCCACGTATCCCAATGATCCCGACAGATATGCCATTGGCATTCAAATGTTTGCAGTTTCCTGTGCGACTCGCTTTCGCAATGACTATTAACAAAACACAAGGACAATCGTTACAAGTGTGTGGATTAAATTTAGAGAATTCATGGTACTCACATGGACAGCTACATGTGGCTTGCTCACGTGTCGGAAAACCTTCTGATTCATTCGTCTACGCACCAGACGGAAAAACAAGAAATATTGCGTATCCCACAGCACTTCAATAAACATCGAGTTGAAACTAAACTTTGTAATGTCACGATTTTTTCGAAATAAACAAAATTAATAAAATGGTTTAGAATGAATTGAATCTTTGTGTACTGATTTTTCTTAGTTAAGTTAGTTTAAGTTAGTTTTCTTAAATTTATTTTAGTTGTTAGCGTAGCAACGGGCGCCGGGTACAGGTAGTAAAAAAATAAAATAAAATAAAATAAAATAAATATTTAGGATTTCTGCAACTTAAAGGAATCAGTCACACGCTAGTAAAGCAATACCTCATTAACAAATTTGACGCACAGCTGAAAGCTGTATTAAAAACTAGTCTGAACAGTGGAAATAAATGCAAGACAATCAATACCTGGGCCATACCCCTTTTGACATACTCGTTTGGAGTAATAAAATGGTCTCAGACAGACATCCTTCGGATTGAAACGCTGATACGCACCACTTTTACAAAGTTCCAAAGCCATTACACTCAAAGCGCTGTGGAAAGAATATCCCTTCCTCGAAACGTTGGTGGGAGAGGGATCATCAATATAGCGCGTCTACACTTCTCGCAAACTTTAAAGCTACGTACATATTTTCTAAGCAGCGAGTCTCATCTATTTAAAGCTATCGCTATGGCAGATAATGGTTTTACCCCGCTAAGTCTGATGGAACAGGATTTCCCAGTACCTGAGGGGGTTAAATCCCCAGCAGAAATGATCGCAGCATGGAAGGCAAAAACAATACACGGTGCCCATCCCCATGATCTCGCAATGGAAAGGATAGACGCACAATAAACCAATTTATGGTTGAAAAGAGGAAAGCTATTTTCTGAAACAGAAGGTTTCGCAATCGCTATCCAAGACGGAGTTATTCTAACAAGGAATTTCCGAAGGTCGATACATGGCGAGGCAATAGAAGATAGGTGCCGAAGGTGCGGCATTTACGGTGAAACAATCGACCATTTAATTGCTAGATTTAGCGTACTTGCCCCCCGTGAATATGTCATGAGACATAACAATATAGCAAAGATCCTCCACCAACAACTTGCGATAAAACACGGTCTCTTACAAGCAAAAGTCTTGTATTTTAAATATGAACCAAAGGCAATATTGGAAAATGCAAATTTTAAACTGTACTGGGACAGATTTATTTCTACAGTTCAAACCGCAGCTGCCAACAAAGCCGATATCATCTTGTTCGACAAGATAAATAAAACAATCGAAGTAATCGATATAGCGGTGCCCCTTAATCGCAACATCCAAAGCACATACTCCACCAAAGTATCGAAGTATGCAGCTTTGGCCATAGAACTGAAACGGATGTACAAAGCGAGGGAAGTGAATATAATTCCAATAATTATATCGTCCAATGGATTAGTGCCTAAGCATTTAATAAAAAACTTAAAGAAGTATGACTCCTAACACCTCTTAGAAGACATGCAGAAGTCGACCATACTGGACACATGTGCAATAGTTCGTAGATTTTTAAATATTTAAGCAATAGTAATCGCATGGGCGTAGAACTTGGACTACGCTCCACCAGAGCACAATCCCTTGAAAATTTTCTCCGGGATGTGTAATCTCCGGCAATAGCCGAGATGGATTAAGCTCAAATAATATAAAATAAAATAAAATAAAATAAAATAAAATAAAATAAAATAAAATAAAATAAAATAAAATAAAATAAAATAAAATAAAATAAAATAAAATAAAATAAAATAAAATAAAATAAAAATAGTCTGCCTTTCCATTCTACACAAAAAGTTGCTCACCAGTTTTAAATTAAACAAAAAATTAGACGGATATTTTAATTCTACCTTTATTTCTCATTATAATCTGAAAACAAATGTTAATCAAAGGAGCCCATCTTTTGGGTTGTATGGCGGCTGTTGACAAGCCAAATATATATACATTAGGCCGGGTCGATTTGTGGGGAGGCAAAAAAATCGTCCATTGCTCTGTGAAAATCATATTCTAGGGATCAAAATAAGAAACTTTGCCCAAGGAACCATACCTCTAAAACGAATTCTGATGTCCCCCAATTTGGGTCGAACTTTTTAGTTTATTTTCTATAACTCACTTAAATTAATTTTTTCATTTACATATGTTCTGACTAAATAAATTTCTTAAGAGAAAAATAGATATTATTATAAGTAAATAATAAATATTATTATAAATAAATAAAAGTAAAGAAAAAACATAGCCATTTAGCAGATTTTTTCTGGTAAGGGCAAAAATGGTGATATTTTGAAATGATTGTATGGGGAACCCCCCAGGGGAGTTTCAGGGGGTGTGCCACTAGCATGGGTGGATCGGTCGTCCAAAGTTAGTGAGGGCGGTCATACATTTGGACTCGATTGGAGCACTCTAAATGGGTCAAAGTGGCATTTTTCATTCGACCCAAATTAGGGGACATCAGAATTCGTTTTCGAGGTATGATTCCTTCGGCAAAGTTTCTTATTTTGATCCCTAGAATATGATTTTCACAGAGCAATGAGCGATTTTTAAATCGGCCCGCCCTAATATACATCTACAAATGTATGTACTCGTATCTGTGCATTTGCGTCTGTATGTACGTCATTAACTTTATCGAAGTTTTAATTTTTCCACATAATATATTTATTGCTGATGTACATATTTAAGTAGATTAGCTACGGAAATGACTACATCGCGCCAATTATATTTAACAGCAGCCCAAAAGAGTCTGGTGGGCGGATTGTGGTTCATTATAACACATTTTGATTGATTCAGCTTCAAGCCAAGAGTGACGGTGGAAATATTTTCTATTTTAATGAGCCAAAACAAAAACAAGAGGGATTATTTATGAATTTTCTTACCTTTATTTTGCTTTCCACTTGTCGCCATATTTAATTTTCTATATTCTGGCCCGTGCAGCCAAGTGAATGTTTGCGTATCCCACAGGCTGTTGACCCGTAAAGAAATTTTCTAACCGCAATTTAGGGTTCTATCAGGAAAATTATAGAACTAACATTTTCTAAGAACTGTGCGGAGGTTTTAAACAGAAGTAAACTTTCTAAGCTAATCAAATCTGCGCGTGCTTTAATTTCACATGAAAAAAGTCAGCCATTCGGCATGAAGCTCTATACCTTGAGAAGATATGCAGTTTGTTGGCCTTGCTGGGGTTTCATCTATACCCTTAAAGTTTTTAGAACTTTTAATGCTGATGTAATTGAAGTGAATTGGCTATTTGATAACTTAAATACTGCAAAATACATACAAACCCGTATACTACGGCATGGTGGTCCACCTACAGAGTTCTTGGAATTTTAACTATAGATTTTTAACTAAAGATTTACCAGCTAAAATAGCATTCGTGATGCATCGAAAATTTTGTTTATCTAGGCAATTGCAATGTGGGCCACTTTTCACGTAAAACATATATTGGGAAAATTTTAAAATCGCAAAATCAGCTGAAACGACGAAGTCAATTGGCGCTGATTTCACTGCATTGCATTATTTTTGCATGGGAAGCTATAAAGTAGAGGCGGTTCGAGCGTACAAACCTAAAATGAAAGTTATCATTGCTGTGAATGTAAATGCTGAGAGTCGCGTAAATCTACTGAAACATTGCTTGAACAGAGTGAGTTGCTGTAAAGCCAAATGTCAAAGCCATTTCAATGGAATTGTCTTTCAAATTTAATTACAAGGTTTATTCACTCCAATCAAAAACAAAGTTCATTGAAAAATATTCATGCGCTTTTATTTATAACCGAACGCTACATTAACACCTATTAAACAGTAGCTCAAAATAGCCCAACACCCGTACATGGGCCGCTCATTAAATAAACATGCAAGTTGACTTGGCATTAGGCAAGCAAAAACAGTGTTAGTTAAATATTTTCGGTTTTCTTGTTTGCTTTATGTGTAGGAAATTTTGATTACAATATGCATAATAGATGAGGGTCATTATTTATTCAGCATGTTTTTGTTTATTTACGACAATTCTGTGTGCTACGCTGAATGTGCTTTTTACGTTTTTATACGGTTGGCAACGACTGTTGGCCCAAAAGTTATCGCTTCGAGCCTCACTTTAGGTGTACTTTATCGAATTTATAGAAAAAGTTTTTGTAACAATTAGAGGACATTAGCTTGCTTTAAAAACGCCTGAGATTAGGGGGCAACAAACGGGTTCCAATTGGAAATTCCTGAGTGGAGTTCTATGGAGTTGGCGTTAACACCCGTTTTGGGTATTTGGCTGAGCTGCTCCTCCTATTTTTTTTTTTATTTCAGTGTCATTTATTGTTTGTTGAAGTATGACAGTAGCTTGTTTTTTTACTTTATCTGATGCCATTAAAACCGTGTCATCCACGAATGTGGCTATCATGCAATTTTTTGTTTTGTTGGGATCGGTATATCTGCTGTAACTATCAAGTACAAGGTGGCGCAAAAGTAACCTTGCGATGTTTTTTGGCTGTAATTAAAAAAAAAATGAAAAACTTTGATTCTTCTTGTGGATTATTTTTATTTGGTCTTTTAATTTATTTTACATCAAGTCGAGAATATGACGTCATGTAAATGGCCGCCGCCACAGTTGATTGTCATTTGAGCCCTTTTTATGGCATTTTCCATCACTTTGGCCAAAACTTCCGGCGATAGGTCCTCACATTCTTGACGGATATTGTCTTTAAGAGCTGCAAGAGTCTGAGGCCTGTTGACATAAGCCCGCGACTTCAAAAAGCCCCACAAAAAAAAGTCTGAAGCGGTCAAATCAGGCGATCTTGCTGGCCAGTGCAAATCGCCAAAACGGGAGATTAGGCGCCCGAGAAATGCATCCTTCAGCATATCGGTTGTGGCACGTGCAGTGTATGCCGTTGCACCGTTCTGTTGGAACCACATGTTTTCCAATTCCAATTCATCAAGTTGCGACAAAAAGAACTCGTTGATCATTGCTCTGTAGCGCTCACCATTCACAGTAACCGTTTGGCCCGCGACGTCTTCGAAGAAAAAAGGTCCGATGACTCCTCCAGCGAAAACAGCACACCATACAGTGACTTTGAGCGGATGTAATGGCTCTTCGTGGGTTACACGCGGATTTTCAGTGTCCCAGAAGTGTAAATTCTGCTAATTTACGTACCCGCTAAGATGGAAATGGGCCTCATTACTCATGATTATTTTTGATGAAAAATCATCTTCCTCTTGGTGGTGATTAAGGATGGCTTGAGCGTATGTTAGACACGATTGGCGGTCAGCAGCTAACATCTGATGCACCGTCTGGACTTTGTACAGAAACATCTTCAAATCTTGGACCAAAATTCGCTGTAAAGACTGTCGACTGATACCCATTTTCGTGGCACATCGTCTGGTCGATGTCGGCGGCGCTTCCATGACAACCTCGGCCACAGCAGCAATATTCTCTGCAGAACGGCTACTCCGGAGTCTGCCACGCCTGGCAGCATCTCGTGTTGTGCCAGTCTCTTCGAGGCGAGCGGCTAAACGTCGCAGTGTTTCACCAGTAGGCGTTGGACGGCGAGAAAATCTGCGACGAAATTCACGTTGTGCCAAAGTCACCGACCGATTATTGGTCAAATAAATAGTCAGCAATATTCCGTGATCTGGAGCAGTGTAGCGTAACATTGTTTATTAACGTGTATTTCGCATGTGTTTACTACACCAATGTCAAAAGAGAACTGACATTAGGGGCCAATCGCAAAATTTATAGCATTTTCTGATTGGAGGATTACTTTAGCGTCACCTGTTACAATAGAGCGCCTAGGACACTACCTTGGGGTACACCTGCTATCATTTACTTCATGCTTGAGCATTCGTCTTCGAACTTTATGAAAAAATGTCGGTTTTCCAGGTAACTTTTGAGAATGGTGAAGTGATTCCGTGGTAATATTTCGCTTAGCTTGTGCAGTAGTCCTTTATGCCACACCGTGTCAAAAGCTTTTGCAATATCTAGGTAGACAGCTGTGCAGAACCTTCTATTAGCCATATCATTTAGTATGTTGTTTATAACTTTGTGGACTTGTTGCACAGTTGAATGTTGTCGTCTAAATCCAAATTGATGGCTTGGTATTATACTTTTTTCTGTCAGAATTTTGTCTAATTTGGCAAAGAATATTATTTTCAAATACTTTTGAAAGAATGGGCAAGAGACTGATGGGGCGATATGATGTTGTTTCTGATGCACTTTTACCTGGTTTGGGGACTGCCGTTATTTGTGCAACTTTCCAGAGGCGTGGAAAGCACTGTGTCCTTAATATGCTGTTGAATATTTGTCGTATATATGTGATTGCTACATCAGTTAATTCTTTTAGTATTTGACTAACCCGTTTTCATTGCTCCACCTCTCTATCTTGCAACTTGAGCGGTTCAATTTTGTTTAACTGCGCCCCTAATCTTGAAGTATTTCATAAAAATTAAAAGTGCAATCCTGGTTTTTTTCCTGCGCACTTCTAACTTGTAAGCAAAACATTTCCAACGCCCTTCATTATAACTTTTGTTAATTTTGTAATAAATCTGGACAAATATTCATGCTTTTGTTACTACACCCAGGTACACCATTAGATTCCCTTTCCTTTAGTGTTCAAGCGCGCAATGGCTCATACTTTTGGGACTTTCGATTATAATGAAGGTAGTTTCTAAAGTCATTACATCCGAGGTGTAATGGGTATTCACCCTAGAGCGCCGTTATACCATAAATATGCCCCTCCTGCTGGCACTTATTGAGCAGCGGTTTGAGCACATTCGACAAATTAGCTTAGGGAGCTGGGAGCTTAGCACGCACACAAATAGCCATCTGCTTTTTTGCATACATACATGCATATGTATGCGTAAAAACAAGCTTCCTCTGTGCATACATAGACACCTGCTGGAATATTATGTTTTTTGTGAGCAAAATTCTGTGGTTTGGTTTATGTTTCGTTTATTTATTGCGCGCGAAATGTAAATAAATATTAAAAATAAATATGAAATAAATGGAATCCAATAAAGTATTGTTAATACAATAGAAATTTAAATGTCATCCCTCGAATAGGTCAATTGCATGATTCAATGATAAAAGGTTTGCTCAGTAAGCAGCTTTCTCGTTCTCTCTTGACAAATCGGCTCCCTTAACAAGACACTGGTTTGCTAGCTCTAGAAATTTTGAGTAACAATGGAGGAAAAGTAAAATTTGTAGAAAAAACATTTCATTTTCAAAATGGTCTACTTACGAGCAACAACTCGCTAAAGAGTTCTTATCGGTCTTTAACAAAATAATTTCATATTGGCGAAGCTTCTTAATTCCGCGATCGATTTTAAATTTAATAATTAATTCAAGAAATATTTTAATTTACAATAATATATTTAAATATTGGATTAAGTGAAATAATTTCTTGTTTTAATATTAGACTTGGCAATTTCCGCTAATAACTTTTATTCGTACCATTATTTACATTCAACTATTAATAAAAATTTATCTTTTAAACTGTTCGCAGTTTGTTTCCATTTAAGAAAGAAAATACTTTTTTGCTACCATTTTTACCAAAAAGGATTTAATTTGTTCCACTTTATTCACTTCTTAAATACAACCTTTTGTAAGGGAGTGTCAAAAATCAAGTGTCACTAGTGAGCAAACCTTTAATAATTGAATCATGGGTCAATTGCACGTACATACATAAGCTATTATATTGCCACAAAGTCTGAAAATATTTTTTTTTAATTCATAACTTTAATTAAATTACTGCAATTGTCGTTTTACTTTTTTCGAATATAATTTTTAATAGCCTGAAGTAATAAACTATGCAATTTTGCTTTTTTCACTATGATTGTTACGCCGCATTTGAATCAGATGTCAGATATTTTATATCCCACCACATTTTAGTGGAAATTTTCGATATAAACATTAATTTTGTCATATTTCGCAAGTGAAGGTGAATAAGAAAAATGCCGCTGAAATTTGTTAGTTATTGAAAATTCAAGCTAATGCTTTTCTCATTTGCTGTCAATTAGTTAAATGAATATTAGAAGTGATCCTAAAGCGTCGTACGGCCGCCGTAGCCGAATGGGTTGGTGAGTGATTACCATTCGGAATTCACAGAGAGATCGTTGGTTCGAATCTCGGTGAAAGCAAAATTAATAAAAAACATGTTTCTAATAGCGGTCGCCCCTCGGCAGGCAATGGCAAACCTCCGAGTGTATTTCTGCTATGAAAAAGCTCCTCATAAAAATATGTGCCGTTCGGAGTCGGCATGAAACTGTAGGTCCCTCCATTTGTGGAACAACATCAAGACGCATTTATTTTTTTTTTTCTTAAAGCGTCAAACGCATTTCCCCACAAGTGTCAGAATAAAGCGGTAAACCTAAACGTTTTGCCTTCGATATGAGTGGGCCATGGAGGTTAAAACTGAGCCTAAATGGCTCAAAGGCCTAAATAAGGGTCCTTATTTTATTCAAAGTTACTTAAATTTATTCAAAGATTATATTGTTAAATAAAATAAATAAAACAAATAATTGGCGCGTACACTTCTGTTAGGTATTTGACCGAGCTCTTCCTTCTACAGATGGACTAAAATGTTGTGGGCCTAACACATACATGACACTACTTTTATTGCATTCACCTCTTTTTCAGCTAGTACTAACCTTAAGGACACAGATACCTGTAAAATTTCGAAACAAAAAATTTTTTTTTTTATAAAATGTTAATATAATCCTTTAAGAATATGACAAAAAAAATTTAGAACGTAAATTTAAGTATTTCTTATATTATGCGATCGTCAACCGTGACGACTCTATTCTTTGCATTCGAGCGCTGGGAGAGGTTTAGTTACATTGCCGACTTAAGACGCGTTTTTCTCAAAACTATATTTTTCGAATTGGCGTACACAATAACTCGAAAAGTTACTGACCGATCTCCCTGAAATTTTGCACACATCTTTTTTATGATATTACTTTCTATGTGAATTCACAATTCGAAAATTTAAGAAAAACAAATTTTTTGAAGCAAAAAAAGGAGGAAAATTCGCCCCAAAATTCATTTTTTTAAGCATTTTATTCGCGAATTTTTCTCTTTTCCATTTTTATTTAATTCATATAGAAATTAGAACACAATAAACAAAAAAAATGTTTGGTTTTTTGTATTCCGATGACGCCGATGCTACAATGCCCCGCTGCGACCTTCCTGGAAGAATTGAGTGTACATCCGCCATTTTAAATGATTAAAGTAAAAAAAAATTATACAGGGCCGTCGAGGTACATCCGGGATGTTGAACTTAAAATCAAAACTATTGGATATTTACTCAAAAATAATTTTATTTGCACTTAACTTTGTATAATGTGAGTACACATATCATAGTTGAAAATTATTCAATGTAACCTCCATCTCGTGCAATTACCTGCTCCAGCCGGGACCTGAAGCACCCACATGCGCGAGCTACCTTCTCTTTGTCCATTGTGGTCATCACTTCCTCGATGGTTGTGTTCAGGGCGTCCTTAGTGTTATGAGGCTTTGCGTTAACTTTTGCTTGAACTGTGCCCCACACGTAATAATCAAGAGGATTGCAGTCTGGGCTTAAAGGTGGCCAAAAATCTGGTGACCAGTGGTAGGGTAGGTTGTTCTGGAGCCAAGCCTGAGCCTTCTTTCCTTTCTGAGTAGGTGCGGAGTCCTGCTGAAACACATATTCTCTTCCAGCAGCCACGCGGTCCATCCAGGGTTGCGTTTTTTTGTAGCCAAACCACTCAATTATCTCTTTAGGGCTTTTTCCGGCGCGAAGTGACTCTAGTATCGCAGCTCTTCTGTCCTGCTCTCGACTCATCGTTTCACTAGCACTTACTCCGGCACTCCAATATCAATCAGAAAACAATACACAAAAAATATGTCCCTTTATAAGCGGTTTTAGACTTAAAGCTACTGCTCCAGAGCTTTCGAAATGTTTTCCGGATTTACCTCGACGGCTCTGTATATTATTTTAATGTATAAATAAACTGTATGCCAATTTTGAAAAAAACAATTTTTGACTTCTTCATTTTAAATAATTTTAATGAAAATCAGGGAATATATGGCCATTTACAAGTATCCCTCTTGAAAGGACAGGTGTTAAAATTTCATGATATTCTATTCATTAGTTCATGAGTTGTTGTGCCAAGAGTGACGCTGCTTTTGCTATTTTCAAAAAAGAATAAATCAAAAATAATTTTCTGTTTTAATTTTACACAGGTTCTTGGTGGGGGAAAAAACCGTTCAAACAAAGCAATGGCTTGAAGAGTGTTACGGGGGCTCCGCTCCATCAGAAACAGCAATAAAACTATGATTTGCTGACTTCAAACGAGGTTCGTGGTCGTAGAGAAACCGATGAGGCACAAGGCAGTGGACGTCCAAATGAGGCGGTAACACCAGAGAGCAACAAAAAAATCTACAAAATTGTTTTGAGTGATCGGAAAGTGAAGTTGCGTTAGTTAGCTGACATTGTCAAGATAGCAAAGGAACGTCTTGGCTTTATATTGCATGAGCATTTGACTATAAGAAAGCTCTGTGCAAAGTAGGAGCCACAAGTAAATCAAAGCAATGGCAAAACTATCTGGATTGAACTTCGAATTGCTCCCACATTCACCGTATTCGCCAGATTTGGCTCCTAGCGACAACTGGCTCTGTTGTTGTTGAAGTGGTTGAGTATTTCCACCGAAATAATCCTAATTAGTGACCCGCACCATTTTAATACCATCGTTCTCGTACAATGATGTGTTTTTTTTTTTTTGTTCTAAGTCAAATCCATTTAGTGAGGTCCAAGTATAGCAGCAAATTCTTTACCTCGATGTCTGAGATCTCATTAACTTGCTGCAGGAAAGGCTTACCAAAGGAGCGGAGTCGTGCCCTAGCTAGCCCTGGACATTCACATAAGTAGTGGAAAATACTTTCTTTCGCTCCTTCCGCTTGACAGCTCCTGCAGATAGGATTGAAGGGTAGATTGAGTCTAGCTGCATGATCCTCTACTTTCCAATGGCCTGTAAGGGTTGCAGTGATGCGTGAGATGTTTGGCCTCTGACTGTTCGCAGACCTAAAAAAAATGCTCGCCGGTAAGAAATTTCGCTTGAATGAAGAAGTTATCGCTGAAACCGAGGTCTATTTTGAGGCAAAATATAAATCGTTCTACAAAAGTGGTGATGAAATGTTAGAGCGGCGCTGGAATGATTGCGTTGTTCTTGATGGAAATTACGTTGATAAATAAAGCTAAATTTGAAAAAAAAGAAACGTGTTTTCTTTGTTGACCCGGGACTTTTCAGCCCATGTGTTGTGTCTTTTTTCCTAACAGAGCGTCGTCACATTATGCCGTTAAAACGTAGCAGTTTTAAATTAAGCGAAAAGTTAATTTTACTCCAAAAGAGCGGAATCCCACAAGCTCTCAAGAATGTCATCCAAGAGAGGATTTCTTTGGGAATGAAGTTCAACTGGAGAGCTAAAAATTGTGAAGAAGATCGGAACATGTCTTCGAAAAATAGACAAATATGCAGTTCAGCAGTCATTCGAAGGCGTCCCTACAACTACTATGCATTAATTTTTCTTAAGGGGGTATTCTAGTCTAGAAATTAAAAAAAATCGAAATTTTTTTGTTTCAAAATTCGATTGTTTAAGTATTCAAAAATATCTTCCTAAAAGGATTTTTTAAAATTCAAATTATTTTCGAAGTTACAACTATTTTAGTGACGCGACAGGTAGACTGGTTTGAGCGGACGTGTTTTTCTCGAAACTACTTCTTTCCACACATGGCGGCCGCCCTAGCCGAATGGGTTTGTGCGTAATTACCATTCGGAATTCACAGAGAGAGCGTTGGTTCGAATCTCGATGAAAGCAAAATTTATAAAAACAGTTTTCTAATAGCGGTCGCCCCTCGGCAGGCAATGGCAAACCTCCGAGTGTATTCCTGCCATGAAAAAGCTCCTCATAAAAATATCTGCCGTTCGGAGTCGGCTTAAAACTGTAGGTCCCTTCATTTGTGGGACAACATCAAGACGCATACCACAAATAGGAGGAGGAGCTCGGCCAAACATCCAAAAAGGGTGTACGCGCCAATTATATATATATATATACTTATTTCGATACGGTCGGCACGATATCTCAAGTTCTAATCAACCGATTTGCTTAAAGCTTGTTATGAATATTCCTTACATATTATATATCTCTATCGGATGACGCACGAAAAACTAGAAATTTCAATTTTTTAATATGTGTAAACAATTCGACAAAGTTTTCAAATTACGGAAAAATCTAGTGCAATTTTTGATAATGACAATCATATTAATTAAGAATTTATCATCGTTTTTTTTTTGCTGATGACCACAAACGTAGAAATCGTGACGACGAGGACACTGCCTATTGTTTTCCCCTTCCACTTCAAAAGCGCATAGTTCCATGATTTTTTTTTTTTTTTTTTAAATTCATTTTGTGTGCTCTTAATATATAAATAAATAAATGTTAAAAAACTGGATAATAAAAATATAAATAGCTTTTTTTATTCACCGTCAAAATATGCTCGAAGTTCGAGGCTCTAGGCCAGAATACCCCCTTAAATTTTATTTTAAACCCTCTGTGAAGAATTAAAAGAAAAACATTCGTTTTACAACGTTTTTTCTTCTCAACATCCGTTGGCGCAGTGCACATTTTCGGTCGTTATTTCATTTCACCCACTGTTTTAACACACCTGCAGGGTGTAAAATGTACAAATATAGACGCATAAGCCTTTACCTGATGTTTACCAAAACAAAAAAAAACCAAAAAATAAACAAGCGAATGCCAAATACTAAGCGCGCAAGTCCCACGCGTGGCAGCTTTCATTTTACACCATAAATTATCAAAATTTTTCACCGGCACCGCCAATGATACCCCAGAGCATTGCGTTTTTCCTCGTATTGCCTTTTATTTTTGGTCGCATGCACAAAAATGTAATATTTTTTTGAGAATTTTCTCCTTTTTTCTGTATAGCCAATCGACTTTCTCGCTCTGATTAAACCGGACGACTCCTTTGTTGTTCCCAATTGGACAAACATTCCAATCAAGTGCACTGAAGTAAACTTAAGAATACAAAATCTACCTACCATAACAGTGTTGACGTTGCTCTACACTTTTCTTTTGCTGTTCTTGTAGTGACTGCTGTTGTTGTAACTGCCGACTTTGGGATGTTGATTTCTTCATGGAGTGTTGTCGCTCTTGTGTCGTCTCGTAATCATCACCGCCAACACTAATACTACTGCGGCCACGTACACGAAAAGAGACATTGAATTGAAATCTACTCGCTGGCTTTGTTGTAGTTGTTGTATTCGGTACCAGTGCGGTGGTTAAAGCATCCACTTCATTGCCCAATTTGCCACCGCCACTTCCACCTCCGCCGGCTATAGCAGACGAGGCGACGCTGCCGAAAATCATGGCACGTTCATTCTGCATACCCACATACAGGGTGCGTGTAATCAATATATACGCAAAGCTGAGTATCAGTAGGGGGAGCACGAGTAAAATGAGATCTAAAAAAATATTGTAGGAACGTTCGTAGGCGAGACTGTCTGCGGGCCATTGTTCGCGACATTTGCGGAGGCCTGAAAAAAGATCAATAGGGAAAGGTGGAGGAATTAAATTAATATGAGTAAATACATCAAATCAATGAAACGACAATGAAATGGCAACAAAATTCTTTCAAAATGGCAAATCATTATTTGTTCTAATGCGTTGAAATTTAAAAAGAAATCAATAGACAAAATTTCATTAGCACGCTTTTAATGCTCACAGCTAACAGGAATGTAATGAACAAAATGCAAACGGCGTTTGAGACACATTTATTGTAAATAATCGCATCTTCTTTTCCCGCGTGGCTTTATAAGCTTTAAAAGCCGCTTTGTTAAGCATCAAATTGCATTTAAAACCATAAAACCCCATTTAAAACTCTGCCAACAAGGGGCGCAACGCTTGTATATATTTGTACAGTAAAACCTCGATACAACAAACCTGGTAATAAAGAAAAGCTTTATATAGCAAAACATTTGCCGAGCACGCTGAAAGACCCCAGCCAAGTATTTTATATAAAAATGCTCCATAGATACAATTCTACCGCTTACCCAAAGGTGCGCGTGTGCCTATGACTAAAGAAAGGTTAGGTGGAAATGGTTGCCCATAGGGCACACTTGAGCCAAAAAAAGAAAAACAAAAAATCGTCTTTTGAGATACCATACTAAACGAGATAAGAAGACTGGGAAAAAAGGAAAGAGCAGAAGGGGGGTTTATGCATTTGAAGACCGATTCGCGGTGGTGTTAGCCACTTCGTTCTGCTGATGAAGTTCATCAGGTTTTTAATATTAATGCCTGATATATCAACAGGCGTAGCAAAAAGATGAGAGCCAAGATACTTAAATGTTAGCCCTTCGGCAATTCAGTAGAAGGTGCTGAGATGATTCCACTACATCCTTCATAAATCAGACGCCAAAAATAAACGAAGTAATTCCGAGACTCACAGCATGTACGAGGTGTGTGCAAAAAGTATGGCGAATTTTGAATTTTCGCAGGTTACGTTTATTCGAAGCTCGATTTTTTTTGCAGCGATATGTTGGTGCTCATGTCTCTCAATCATGCCGACGAGTTCGACCATTTTGAATGTTCAGCTAATTGTTGACAGCTGCTTTGCTTGCACGTGTTTCGGCTCGTCTTCGACTTTTTACCTATTCAAAAAGATGGATCAAAGAACCTGTATCAAATTTTGTGTGAAAAACGAAATTAAGTGCGCGGATGTATACCGAATGTTGACTGTGTCAGAAGCTACTTTGGACCAAACCCGAGAATATGTGAACGACGAAGAGCGTGCCGGACGTCCGAGCACTTCAACAACAGAAGAAAAAAGTGATGATGTGAAGAAAATGGTATTGGCTCATCGTCGAATCACCATTAGAGAAGTTGCTGAGGACTTAGACATATCGATTGGCTCGTGCCATTGGATTTTTTTCAATGATTTGGGCATGAGACGAGTCGCCGCGAAATTCGTACCAAAACTGCTCAATTTCGACCCAAAGCTGCATCGCGTTAACATTGCTAATGAGATATGAGATGTTGGACTCTGCCCGCGATGACCCAAATTTGCTCCAGACAGTCATAACTGGTGAGGAATTGTGGGTTTATGGTCATGACGGGGAAACCAAAGTTCAATCATCTCAATGGAAGCTGCTGCACGAACCAAGACCGAAAAAAGCGCGCCAAGTTCGGCCGAATGTAAAAGTTTTGCTTTTCGTTTTCTTCGATTGCAGGGGCATTGTGCATGAAAAGTTCTTGCCAGAGGGTAAAACGGTCAATAAGAAATGCTACCTGCAAGTTATGCGCAATTTGCAATTTGCGCCAGAAACGCCCGGATTTGTGGAAGAACAAAAATTGGCTCTTGCATCACGATAACGCCCCTGCTCACACATCGTTGTTCGTGCGCGACTTGTTGGCCAAAAAAAACACACAAATGATGCCACAGCCACCGTATTCCCCAGATCTGGCCCCCTGTGACTTTTTCTTGTTCCCGAAACTGAAGAGGCCCATGAAAGGACGACGCTACGCTGCGATTGACGAGAAAATGACGGCATCGAAGGAGGAACTGAACAAGATGGAACAAATGATTTTTTGAAGTGCTTCGAAGATTGGAAAAAGCGTTGGCATGCGATACTTATTGAACACACCTCGTATAACTCGCAGCCACTGTTCTGTAATAGCACCCACGACACTCGACCGCTGAGACTTTATTAACCACAGGAAATCTCACTCTCTAGTTTTGCAGGGTAACTACCTCACAGGTCCCCTGTCTAGCCAGCTCATCCGCCTCGCAGTTTCCTGCAATGTCGCTATGACCAGGTACCCAGATGAGCCTTATATCAAAGAATTCGGTTGTAATCGAAAGTGAAGTCAGGCATTCTCCAACCAGTGTCGAGTGCACCATCATCGAGCACAGGGCCTTGATTGTCGTTCGGCTGTCGAAGTAGATATTAACCTCCATGACAGTTATTACGTGATCCAGAAATCTACTTGGCATAGGCAAAAAAGTATGCAAATTAGACACAAATCAGCGGTATTTTTCTTTTCCATACTCATAAAATAAATCGTGGAAGAACGCCTTTTGGATTGGAGTTAATCTATAAAACGTGATACATTTTTAAAGTTCTAAACCACCACTGTTTTTCTTGATATACTTTATATCTCTTACACTCTTTAGTTGTGTTTCGCCGAGTTCCTGCTCCTATTTGTGGAGTGCGTTTTGATGTTGTTCCACAAATGGAAAGGTGTACAGTTTTATGTCGCCTCTGAACAGCAGATGGTTTTTTATGAGGAGCTTTTTCAAGGAAGAAGGCTTGCCATTGTCCTCCGAAGAGCAACCCTTATGAGAACAAACTTTTTCAATCATTTGGTGTTTCGTGCTCGGGTTCCGAAGCCCTGCACTCCAGCTACTAATGATTTTCATGAAACTTATCAAAAAATAAAGGATAACCCCTTGATATGTAGGTTTTTGCTGTGAATCCGATTGGTGGCGCTGAGATTGAGATATTATATTGTATTTCATATGCATGGTCCGACTTGGTTCATGCGCAGAGTTGATGATAGCTATAAAGCTAAAGTTATTTACCTTATAAGACTAGTTTCTTCCCCTGCAAACTGAGATCATTGACTACATTTGGTATGCACCTGCAAAGGTCTCGAAAGATTTGCGTCAACTCAGCGAGTATCAACTTCCAATAATGGATCGGAGGCGCTCGCAGGACATTCCAAGATTGATAAGTCCGCTCTGTGAAATTTTGTACGTGCCCTTACCAGACCTTCTCCGCTAGGTATGTTTGCATCCGACTCTACATTACTTCGAGTCCTTTTTTTAGCAGCCATCTGGAGGAAAAGATGGAACCATCATCAGCATCTTCTGTTCAGCTCCCCTGCTCCAGCGGAGCTAAGATTTATGCATCTTGGCTTTCGCTTGTGGAGATAGCAGGCCTAGATATTAACGGACTGATGAATTTCATCAGTAGTATGAAGTGGTTAACACAACTGGGTTTATCATTAGGTCTTTTGGCTTTTTAACCAATTCTATCAATTCAACTATTCATCACAATTCTTTTTACCGAGGTCATGAAGGCAAGTCAATATGAGAGAAAATATTAGGTCTCCCAGAAACACAGGCGCACTGCGATGTAAAGTATCTGTTGCACTCCGATATCTATTTTCCCATACAACGAAGTATTTTCTCATCTTCTTCAAATTCGGTACATCGAGGTTTCACTGTAGTCATAGAAGTGTTGTTCGTACTCTATTTTATATTTACACTAGAATTAAAGACTAAAAACGCAGATTCAAACATTTACGGGGGTCGTTTGAAAAGTCTGTCCAAAGTCAGAGAGCTACCACTATGGGCACGTATCAAGGTTACATTTAGTTAGTAGCACCTCTTGCAAGAACACACCCCAAGTTTAGACCAAATCGGTATATTTCGTTGCGTTCCTGGCATCCGCTAGACTTTAGGAAGTCTGGTGATTTCCGCTTTCCATCACGACAACGCACCAGCTAAAGCCTGAGCAGTTGTGGTCGCAAAATTAATGGAGACAGGGTTCCTACTCATTTCACAGCCCCCCAGACTTGGCTCCCTTGGACTACTATTGGTTCTCCAATTTGAAGAAATGACTGGCGGGAAAATATTTTATTCAAACCAGAGGGTGATTGCAAACATGAGTTGCTTTTCTTAGACTTGAACAAATTCTATTACTCGCAAGTGATCAACAAAACTAGAACAGCGTTGGACGAATTGCGAAGGATGGTTAAATTCAAGGGCCGATGTTGAATGTGAACCACACCTAACGTCAAGTTTTTTTCTGCATTTCATTTGACACTTTTCAATTTCAGACCAGCTCAATTTGATCCATGGAAAGATACACAATCGAGCAAAGCGTTACAGTTATTCAGGCTTATTATGAAAACGGGCATTCAAATCAAAATGCATATCGCGCACTTCGTGAAGAAAATCATCTTCAGTGATTAGGCACATTTTCACCTCAGTGGATCCGTCAATAAGCAGAATTGCCGCATTTTGGCGAATGACAAAGAGTGACTGTTTGGTGCGGTTTATGGGCCGGCGGCATCATTGGGCCGTATTTTTTCCAAAATGAGGACGGTCAGGCAGTTACTGTGAATGGTGTTCGCTATCGAGAGATGATAACGAACTTTTTATGACCCGAATTGGAAGATATGGATGTGGACGATATGTGGTTTGAACAGGACGGTGCCACTTGTCACACAGCTAACGAAACAATGGCTCTTTTGTGCGAAAAATTTGATGGCCGAATAATCTCACGTCGCGGCGATGTCAATTGGCCGCCAAGATCATGTGATTTGACACCGTTGGACTTCTTTCTTTGGGGTTATTTGAAAGAAAAGGTGTACGTCGATAAGCCAGCAACAATTCAAGAGCTAAAGGATGAGATAATTGGGCACATTAACGGCATAGAACCTCAATTATGCCTCAGCGTCATCGAAAATTCGGACCATCGGATGGAGGTGTGCCGCCAAGGCCCAGGCGCCTATTTGGCCGATATTTTATTCTATACGTAATTGAGCTATACCAATATTATCATAATTATGAGAAATAATAATAGGTTCCTAAAAAAATTGTATTTTATTCGAAATCAACACCGGCCCTTGAAACTTAATCATCCTTTATAAACCTAAGAGAAGGCTATAGCGAAAAATACAAAAGGTTTACCCCAAAGTTTTTATTTTTGCAGCGACTTTTCAAACGACCCTCGTATTTGCATATGTGTATGTGTATATAGGTATATTTACGAGTAAGTATTATTGTTTGCATACATACCCTGCCGGCTGGTTGGCATCAATTGGCTAAATATCGCTATAGGCGTCATACACAAAATGCTGCCAAACCAAATGAAGCCGATAATGCGATAGGCGTGATTTAGTGTTTGCCATGTGCGAGATCTCAGCGGATGGCAAATAGCATAGTAGCGTTCGCAGGATATCGCTACCAGAGTCCACGAAGAAACAGCTACGGAAATTGCTGAACAATAAAGAGAATCATAAAAAATTAAGAGTTAAAAATAATAATTTGTATTAAGCGAATATTTTATATGCATACATAACTACTGATATTCCATTTAGATAAATGTGCACGCATACATCCATTTATGCACACACATGTGCGTATAGTTCAGCGCCTAAGCAGGGCATTCAAAATAGCTTATCTGAAAAATTGGTTCGCATCGCAGCTTTGCCACAGCCTAACGCATTAATGAAAGCTGGTGTGCACTTACCCTGTGGGCTCTTGATACATAGTTGGTCTAAATATATTCCATCTCATGTAATAAATAACGGAATTTATGTGAATACTGATTGTTGGAAAAGCGGCAGAATAATCGCATTTAATATTTTTTATTTTTATTTATAATTGGCGTGTACAATAGAGCGTATCACCAAGAAAAGTCGCCCGTACCTCCCCTCATATGAAGTGTTTTTGAAAAACATTTAAAAAAAAATTGTTTTTTTTTCTGGCAACGCTAGATGTCGCCCAATTACATTTTTCTTTATATCTTCGGCATTTATTGTCGGATTTTAAAGTGTGAGACATCAATTTTTTTGTCTCAAAGAGGAGGTTTTTCTCAAGAAAGTTCATTGAGCTCATGCGTTTCGTTGTGGTACTTACCCACCATATCTTAGTTTCTACCACCCTAATGTAACAACCTAATGTCAGTTAATTGTAGACCGTAAAAAATCATAAATCTTTTGCGAAAAAAGTATTTCGATTCAATAAGTAGAACCAGAAATATAAACAATTTATTTTTAGTCTGAAGCCATACAAGAAAAAGTAAATTTTACTTATTTTCCTCGCTCGCGAAACAGTTAGTGAATTGTTTGTCTTGTAACGGAAATTTTAATCCACAAAATTTTGTCGGGATTCAAGCTTGCTGTATTTCTGCCGGCTCCCGAGCTTAGATAAAATGTGGCCCATGCGTTGTTCATCGGTGACCGCCATTGCAGATTCATGAACTGTATGAACAAATCGCTCGGTATTTTGGGAATGGCAAGGATATGCTGTGAAAAAATCAGTGAAAATGCCGATAAAAGAGAAGCAAAGAAAAATTAATAGTTTTCGTTGTGCATACCTAATTAGTAATTCAATTATTTCATTGGAATATTGTAATGCTTCGAGGTGATCTTTCGCGAAGAACTGCAAGCATGGTGGTTCAGCCGGTTCAAATCTATCCCAATCTATTACATTAAAATATTTGTCACTCTCGAAATTTATAAAATTATCCTCTTTCGGACCAAACATTTGACGAACACATCCATTGGCTTCTCTGCGGGCTGCTAAGATCTTCGTGTATCCATCTGAACGTACGAATGGATCTGTATCGGATATCATCGATATCAAAATATTTTCTCGGTGCAGAAAATATGAGTTATTTTTTATGACCGGACGTATGGCTTTCAACTAAAAACAAAATTGGTTTTATTTCGAGTTCTACTGAATTAATTGAGGTACTTTTTCGCAAAAGATTTAGGATTTTTTACGGTCTTTAATTTGCTGTTATTAGGGTTGTAGCAACTGAGATATGGTGGGTAGGTACCACAACGGAGCGCCTGTGATCAATGAGCTTTTTTAGGAAAACCCCACTCCTTGAGGCAAAAAAATTGGTGTATCACACTTTAAAATCCGACAAGAAATGCCGAAGTTATGAAGAAAAATGCAATTGGGCGACATCTAGGGTTGCCAGAAAAAAAAATTTTTTTTTTAATTGTTTTTCAAAAACACTTCATATGAGGGGAGGTACGGGCGACTTTTTTTTTTTGCCTGTAGGGCGAGACGCTCTAGTGTACACCCTCTTTTGGGTGTTTGGCCGGGCTCCTCCTCCTATTTGTGGTGTGCGTCTTGATGTTGTTCCACAAATGGAGGGACCTACAATTTCGAGCTAACTCCGAACGGAAGATATTTTTTACGAGGAGCTTTTTCATGGCAGAATTACACTCGGAGGTTTGCCATTGCCTGCCGAGGAGCGACCGCTATTAGAAAAATGTTTTTCTTAATTTTGGTGTTTTCACCGAGATTCGAACCGACGTTCTCTCTGTGAATTCCGAATGGTAGTCACACACCAACCCATTTGGCTATGGCGGCCGCTTAATATTACTTGCTTCAAAATGGCACAGGGAAAAGCACAGGATGAGTTCTTTGCAATAAAATAAAAATTAACGCATGACCTCTGTAAATCTGTTTACAGTTTTAGAGTATCGTAGTAGTTAGTGTTATATACCGCGAAATCTTTCCGACTCGAATAAGCTCCAGTCAGATCTAAATAACGTCGCGGAATGATGTGGTAAAAGTCGCCTTTACCTAAATTTCAGGAAATGTTTTCAGATATCGTTTTCCAGCTCATATTTAACTAAGGGATCGTGTCCCGCCGTTATAAATGAAGTTTCGGATTTGGGTAAAATTGGTGATTCAAAATTCCTATTTCTGGGTAATTTAGATTATACAGGGTGGGCCAAATAAGACCTACTAATGTTATAAACAAATAACTTTTGCAATAATCATTTACTTTAGTTAATTGTTTTTATACATTGAATATATTTAGTGGAAATTATGTAAGAAATATTACATCAGACAAATGTCTAACAAAGATTGGCTCTTTTTAACGCGTTTTCCCTTACTCCGCATAATGTTTCTGGTTGAAGGCTCAGTATTTCGTCTCAAATATTCTGCTTCAGCTGTCTAATAGTCTCTGGTTTATTAAGATACACTTTGTCTTTTAAATATCCCCATAAAAAGAAGTCGGGCGCAGTCAAATCTGGCTAACGAGGGAAATTTGCATTTTTGGAAATCAGACGTTCGCCAAAAATTTGACGCAGCAGGTCCGTCGTTTGCCATTGGCCGCAAAAAGTTTTCAATCAATGTTCTGTAAGAAGTTCCTGAAATCGATTCCGGCGGTTCATCCTCATTTTCGAAGAAATATGGACCGATAACTCTAGTGGCCATTTAGATGGGTGCAACTTATGTTAGTGTGTTGCCCTTGGATTTTCAGAGCCCCACAATCTACAGTTTTGTTTGTTGACATAACCATTTAAATGGAAATGCGCTTCATCCGACATCAAAACATTATTTAAAAAATCAATTTGTGTGGCTAATTGTGCAAGAATAGAAAAACTCGATAATTTTTAGCGCGTTGGGTTGTACTGTAGGCTTCCACAGTAAATTTCCAACAATTCAATTATAACCTACAAAAAGAGAAAAATTAATATGTCAAAAAATAAAAAAAGTAGTCTTATTTGGTCCACCCTGTATAATTTCTAGGACATATTCTTCACTTGCCTTTACATATATCAGGCTTTGCTGATCCATACACGATTAAGTTACTATTTACCTCTCTCGAACGACATAAGCTGGAATAAGCTGTCTTTACAGTACATAGTATGTAAAGTGTGATCAGATTGGAGGTACTTTCTCCAATAGGGTTTTTTAAAGGATCACGCATGACCACTGTCAAACTAAATACATAATTTTTTTTATCATGAAAACACCTACGCCTAAACAACGTTTGGAAATCATAGAATTGTATGACGAATATCGCGAAAAGCGTTCATGGCGCGCTGAGGCCCACTTATGGTGTCCAGCGATGGGCCCATTTTAGGCTTAATTGCCATATTTGGACTGAAGAGCAATCCGAAGCCATTCCAGAACAGCCATTACATCCATTAAGACAAACGTTTGGTGCAGCCTATGGACTGGAGAAATCATCGGCCCATACTTCTTCAAAAAGGCTAACGCCGATGGAACAGTGAATGGCGAACGCTATCGCGACTTTTTGATCGCATCATTTGAAATTAATACTAAATGTGAGATAGATATGGCAGATCAAATGGTCAGAAAGTAAAGTGTGAAGCCAGGATCTTCAAGATGAACGCTTGAAGTATTTTTTAAAATTTTCAATTTAGCAGCAATAAATGTATACATAGATTTTGTACAACGAAACAACCAACGAAAATATATAGCGAATTGTTTCAATTAAGAGAAGAACTTTCCGCAAAGTAACAAGAACCATCTGAACAGGAAAACTTGAATAACATCTTGAACAGCTCTGAAAGTTCGAATGCAAGAAAAACCTATTTTGCAAGGTTTTTGTAATGAAACTATGAATATAAAATACCCGTGTGTTGGTTGTGAAAAAAAAATAAATTGGATTTGTGGGGGGCGGGACAAATCCAAGCACTCGGTCAGTAGACACCCGAATAGATATCAGTAGAAAGGAAAGATAAAAGGTGGATGGTAAAAACGGACAAATTAGTTTGAGGTCACTCTTCCGCAGATCTCTTGGATTCATTGATGAACTTTAAGAGATCCGGAAGAGGAAGAGTATGAACTTTATCCATACTCAGTATATCTCAACCCAATATCCCAAGTCTGATTCTGATAAATGCAGGACAGCTACAAAGAAAATGCTCTGCAGTGTCGTCACTCTCAAGACAGGATAGGCATATCGGGCTGTCTACGACCCTCATGGTAGCCATATGCTGACCACAGACGTTGTGCCCTGTGATTACACCCACCAGTACTCTGAGGCCCTTCCTGCTGAGTTTTAGGCGAAAGGTCGGTGTTTTCCAGTTTGGTTATTTCACAAAGCACTTGGCAACTCTGCACGAGTACAACTCAGACCTACGACCGCTGTGGGTAGACCTCATGAAGTCGTCAATCCATAGTTGAATCGATGCAGAATTGACACCTAGAAAGAGTTCAGGGCCTAGTGGCATACTTGCAGAGCCTTCATTTGCCAATTTATCAGCTAACTCGTTCCCTGTAATGCCACAATATCCAGGCACCCAAATAAGATTAACTTTGTTGTGTTTTGCAACACTGTTCAGTTTTGTCTTACATTCACCGACTAACTTCGAAGAGCAGCGTGGATTGGCAAGGGCTTTCAGTGCAGCTTGACTGTCACTACAAATTCCAATACTGTTACCCCGCCACTTTTTCTCAATTAGCCAGCACGCCACATTCAAGATGGCATAGGCTTCCGTAAGGAAGCCATCTGTCCTGTGGCATAGGAGTACTTAGTGTCTTCGTCTAAGTACCATCCAGATCCGCTTCCATCACTGGTTTTGGATGCGTTGGTGTAGAAAGTGTGCTGATATGCCGTTAATAGGTTCTCTGGACTTAACCACGTACCGAAGCTAACGACAGGCACCCGATTGTCCACCGGCATCGAGAACAGTGTGCACTGCTCTGACAACTGGTGGTATAACTGACAGTGGTCAGTGCTTACTTCATTTCCCCAGACTCTAAACCTAAAAAAAAACAAAGAATATGTCTACTTTCTATGTAAACTGAATGAAATATTGGGTACTCGAAAAAGTCTTTTCGTATTTTGCAATAGATGCCGTTGGTGTCATCCATCTCCAGTGCTACCAATCACATTGTGTCATATCATATGGTGTTAGACAGGTGACATTTTAAGCTTCCTTTAACCAAAAAAATTAAACTCGGAGAAGTTGAAAAAAAAGTTATAGCTGTTCAAAAATGAGTGAAAATAATGAAGAAATTCGCTATATTTTGAAATTTTTGTGTAAAAAAGGGAAGAATGCCACGGAAGCCACCAATGAAATTTGTGAAGTTTACGGAGACGATGCTGTATCAGTTCGTGTAGCACAATAATGGTTCGAACCAATGAAATCGAACCATTTCTGAAGCGAATGGTAACAGGAGACGAAAAGTGGATCAAATACGACAATAATGTGCGAAAAAGATCATGGTGCAAGGGTGGTGAAGCTCAACAAATGGTCGCAAAGCCAGGATTGACGCCTCGAAAGGTTATGCTGTGTGTTTGGTGGGATTGGAAAGGAATCATCCACTATGAGCTGCTCCAGCCTGCTCGAACGATTGATTCTACACTTTACTGTCAACAACTGATGAGATTGAAGCAAGCAATCGAAAAAAAAAACGGCCAGAACTGATCAGTAGAAAAAGCGTCGTCTTCCATCAGGACAACGCTAGACCACACACATCTTTGATGACTCGGCAAAAAGTGGGAGAGCTTGGCTGGGAAGGGCCATCGGACTACCATTTGTTTCGGTCAATGCAGGACTCCCTTAATGGAGTAAAGCTGGCTTCAAGAGAAGCCTGTGAAAATTACTTGTCGCAGTTTTTCGCCGAGAAACCATAAAAGTTTTACACTGATGGAATAATATCTTTAGAAGAAAAATGGCAAAAGGTGGTCGACCAAAATGGTACACATTTGGTTTAATAAAGTTCATTATAAATTAAAAAAAAAATGATTTGAAGTTTAATTAGAAATACGAAACGACTTTTTCGACTACCCAATATATTTTATTTTATTTAAACCTTTCTTTAAATTTCCATATTTTGCCCACTAAATATCGCACCGGTCAAAATTACCAGTTTGGTAGAAAGGGTATATAGGAACTTTTGGTTTATCTAATTAGCAAAGCAAAAATTATCCGAATCTATCATTGCCCGCCTAATTGCAAACATAAGCCGGAAATATTTTCCTACTAAACTGAAAAGTAAATTAGTGCTTTGAGTTGCAGTTCTGAAAACTATTTTGTGTTATTTAGGAAGTACTCCCATAAAATAATTTATTTTATTTTGAAAACGAATTAAATCCTCCCAAAGTTATTGAAATCGGAGCATTTAAATCATAATTAGTTCATACCATCCCCAAGCAAAAAAAATCATGATTCCGTAGGCTTCGCTGTTTAAGTTTTCGCGGTTCTCTTTTGGGTGATTTTGCAGCACAATTCCAGCCTGTGCTCGTTTACGTGTTTTAGTGCGAGAGCAAACGCAAGATGTGTAGGCATAACTTTAAAGTTTTACTCGAAACCTGTGCTGTGCACAGCCAAGCAAACCTTGAATTGATTTAAATTTTAATTAAAAGCACATACCAGCTGTTACCCCCCAAAACAAAAAAACAAAATTCAATTGAAAATGCACAAAAGTGAAAATCACAATAAACGAATTTTATGTGATTTTTATGAAATCAGAATGCTAGGGGCATCATGTTTTGGGAAAACAAGAATGGAAAGCCTTCGCAGCTGTAGGCCGCCAATAAGCGGAAAAAGCGTGCTTGAATTTTAAGTGCCACAATCCTGTTAGCCAGACGAGTGTAGCGAGTGTTGCGTGTGCTGCTCATCATCATCATCATCGGAATTTTGTGTTTTGTAACACTGCCTTTCAGCGTTTTTCTTTTTGTTGTATTTTTTTTTTTTTTTTTTGTACTTTTTCTTTGTATGAAAATCGAATTAATGGCATTACAGTATCCGCACCGTATTTAGTTTCGATTTGAAGGACTAACAACAGCGAGAATACCTGCAATGTGGCATAATTTGGGTTGCGACATAAAACGGTACCAGCAATCATTGCGTGCAACACGTTCGCGTGCTTTCTTTTCCAACGCTGAGAGACAACGAGTCTTTGAGTGCGTGGCTCGGGTTCTTGCCATGCGTCCCTACTTTTATCACATAATAAGCGTTTTTCGTTGCCTTTAGGACTTGCGTGCGTGTAAATAAATTGCTGCAAAACCGTAATCACTTTAGTGAGGTGTACTCGTATATGTGTGCGTGGGTCCCCTGACACCTTTATGGTGGTTACACACACACATACATACACACGCGCACGCACACACACGCATGCATGCATGGATATGGCGAGATGTGTTGATTAAATTGTTTTTCACACGCTCGCGTGCAGGAATTTAACACAAGCACAAAATTATGCATGAGCAGCGGCAAGTGTTTCAATTTATTCACCCATACAGAGGCGCATATTTTTCCTGCGAATGCATTACCCGTCAGTCACTTCCTTAGCTGTACACACAACTCATTTCCTGTTTTGACAAATAATTTAGTAAGCATGTAAATTTTAGTGTGAGGGTCTGCATTTTATTTAATTTTCAAGCGAATATCTTGGGGCAAACTTCAACTCGTGATCAACGCTTTCTGGGTTCTTTCGAACGCTTGTTGGATGGCTGCAGGACATCAACAAGGGATTTATACTTTCTCAAATGAAAGAAAAAAATGTATATGGAAGTTAGTGAAAATATTATATATAATTACTTTTGCAGAGCGATAACACCTTCTTTTGACAAGAAAAGTAATTACTCAGTTTTCTCAGGTTGGCGATTTTAAGCGTTCTTTTTTCTTTTCGTGTTTAAGTTTTCTAGTCGCAATTAAATTTGTTTTGAATGCAAGAATTTCTACCTCTAAAAAGTGTTTGTGTTAGTTTTCGGGTACGACGAATTTGAATCAGCTACTTATTTTTACTAAAAATCGCCGCAAAGGGGCACTCCGGTGTAAAAAATATTTAAGGAAAATAGTGTTATATTTAATATCGCTATTCTTTCGGATAGCCAAGCTGCAATCCAGTCACTGGATTCAGCAACTACAAACTCTATGGTGGTGGAACAAAGTAGGAATAGCCTTACCACCTTGAGTGTAAACCATAAAGTTACCTTAATCTGGGTGCCGGGACATCGGAGCATTGAAGGTAATGAAAAAGCTGATGAACTGGCAAGAAGGGGATCTGCCATGAATAACGCTCTTGCAGAATTGGTATTCACACCATTAGGTGCAGTCAAGAGTACAATTTCCCTAAAATACCTTCGAATCGCAGATTGTAGATGGAGAGACCAGACGAAATCCAAAATCAGCAGAACGTTATGGCCCACCCACAACCTCAAACAATCGTCAATATTGTTAGACATGAAAAGACGGGATGCCTGGAGACTAACGGCAGTCATAACTGGCTTTTGGTCTGTCGGAGAACAAGCAGCCAAAATGGGCATCCCTTACAACTCATAATCACAATCTTTCATTTCCTCAGTGAATGCCTTGCCCTATGGGGGGACAGAATGTTAACCCTGGGCCGACCGCTGTTCGAGAATCTCAAACAACTGTCTGGCTTAGACGTCAACAACCTAATAAGGTTCTTAAACCGCACAGACTGGATATAGTCATGCCGTAAATAACTGGTAAACAAGTTGGTAACTAGGATGTGGCAACAAAATGGTGCGGAAGCGCTAGTTGAATTCTGGAAGAATGACCACAAAAACCAACAAACCAGAGTTATATATTGCATCGGGTGTTTTTTTAAGAGCTTGAGAACTTAAAGTGACAACACAAAACAAAAATATTGTTGGATTACTTTTTGAAGTGAAACTTCTTAGACGTCGTTGGGCGCGCGAGAATGAAGAGTAAAATTTCTAGGCCATGCAACGTTTTGCGCGTTTTCGTTCCGCGAGAGAGGAAAAAGATATAACGTAGAGGAAAACGAGAGAGAGAGAGAGCTATACATTATATATATCTTAGATACATTTAGGCTATTTTTCCTGTGGGGTTGCCAATTTCTAGTGAGAAATAACACCGGCTACTTTTTGGCGCTTGTTTGTTGGTGCAAACTTGTAGGAAATATATTTCTGGTGCCTACTTTTTTGCGTTATATTTCCTCAGTGCCTACTATTTGGGGCGTTTTTTGGTCCCAATTTTTTTGGCGTATTTTTTTTTTTTTTGTGCCTACTTCTTGGCACTTATTTCCGTTTCCTGACTAGTGCTTGGTCGTGCTAAAGGGTAATTTTTTAAGAGCTATAGGAAAGTTTTTCAAAAAAGCACACGTAAAATTCAGAAAAATGCATGAAATTTTTATTTAAATCGATACTACAGTCCATATAATTTAATGTTTGAAGATTATTTCAGGCAAATGTTGACCGCGACTGCGCTTCAAATGGTCCATCCGCTTAGTCCAATTTTGGCATACTCTTTCCAATGTTTCGGCCGGTATCTTACATACAAATGCTTTAATGTTGTCTTCCAATGCGTTAATTGAAGCAGGCTTGTCTGAATAGACATGAGCTTTAACATGGCTCCACAAAAAATAATCTAAAGGCGTTATATCGCACGATCTGGGTGGCCAATTGACAGGTCCCGAACGTGAAATAAAATGTTCACCGAACTCGCATCTCAACAAGTCCATTGTTACGCGTGCTGTATGGCATGTGGCACTGTCTGGCTGAAACCACATGTCATGCAAGTGAAGCTCTTGCATTTTGGGCTAAACAAAGTTGGATATCATTTCACGGTAGCGCTCACCATTCACAGTTACGTTACGATTCGCAGCATCTTTGAAGAAGTAACGTCCAATGATACCTCCAGCCCATAAACCGCACCAAACTGTGACGTTTTCTGGATACATTGGTAGCTCTTGCAATTTTTCTGGCTGATCTTCACTCCAAAATCGACAATTCTGCTTATTTACGTACCCATTGATCCAAAAATGAGCTTCGTCGCTGAACACAATTTTTCGACTTTAAACTTTCTTAACAGAACACGCATTTTTATAATAAAATTCAATGATTTGTAAGACGATTCATGGTTTGTAAGACGATTCATGGTTAAATTATAGACCAAGCTGAAGATGTTTGACAGTGAAACAAAACCAACCGAACCGTTGATGCCGTCAACGTGTAAACCACACGTTAAATAGACGAAGTTTTTGAAGTGCTCAAACAGATTTTTTTTTTTTTTAATAAATTACCACAATTTTTATGCGATATTCTGGCCTTAAACGATCCATGATGACTTGCCCAACATTACTGAACAGAAATGTGAACACATTTTGCCATTCTCAGCTGCCAAATCATAGTTATTGATGTCGATAGTTCTCATGCCGCTAAACCGAAAAAGACCCGATATAAAGAAAGGTAACTTCTCAGTTTTCTCTGGTTGGCAGTTTTGAGCGTTATTTTCTTCATTTTGAATAAACAATTAAATCTGATTTGAATGCAAAAATGTCTACCATTAAAAGGTATTTCTGAGGATTTTCAGGTACAATGATCCTGAATCTGGAATTTATTTTCACATGAAATGGCCGCTAAGTGGCGCGGCGGTATGAAAAACATGGGGAAAGCCCCATTTTAACGATTTTTTCCACTGTGAGGGTCATCAAATTGTGTCTAGTGTACGAAAAGTTCACTTTTATCTATGATTTTCATTAAGCTAAAAAAACGTTTCTTAGTTTACTTTTCACTTCTGCCTATATAAAACCCATTTATAGTACAGCTCATCAAAGTACTTGAAAATAGTTCGCATGACTTGCCACTTTGTTGAATGCAATTCTTACATATACGAGCACACATACAAACACATAGCACTAATTGCTGCACTCAAATGCATCAGTAAAAACTTTTTAATGCCCTTCAACACATTTTGCTAATGGCAGCTTTTAATGAAATCGGTGTGAATATGTTCTTAAAACCTCATTTATTACATGCCCAGCTTGATTGATTCGCACAACAGCCATCCACTGAGTCGAATGAGCAAAGGTGAAAGCTTTCATCACATTAAAAATATCTATGGAAGCAGAGTATAGAGGACAAAAGGATCTCGAAGTTTGTAATAAACATACAAGGTGAAGTACAAAATAAACAGGATTGGCGTCATAAAAATGATTGGCGCTATCAATCCTTACAATGAGTTAGTGTGTAAGAATTTATATCCCTAGCTGACTTCTAGTGAATGCTTGGTTGTACTGAACCGAAAGTGGAAGCGTAATTATTGCCTCTAAAGTGTCAGTATGTTTTTTGTCATCGGTACAAAAACGAAATTCCAGCAAAGAGCTAATATCACCTTTTTTTTTTTTAAATCGGTAAAACGTTTACCGAAACATTTGATTTGATGGAAAAAGTTTATGGCGATGATTGTCTATATCGTGCCCAAGTTCATGAGTGATTTACACGTTTTAGAGATGGTTGTGAGGACATAAATGGCAATGGACATTCGGGCCGCCCAAAATCAGTAATCTCCGAAAACTCCATCGAAGTGGTTCGTATACTTATCAAAAATAAACTGAAATCATCGTTGAAATTCATGGGTTGGAGTTGAGTTGCAGTTGAATATCTCCAAAACATCGATTTATCGCATTTTAACTGATCATTTGGGCTTACGAAAGGCTGCAAGTTTCATTCCGCACAAGTTAACTGAGGACCAAAAATTGCTCAGAATTCAACATACGAAAGACCTCATTAAAGAGGCGAGAAAAGACGCGAGAGAACTTCCTTTACAACATTGCAGCTGGCCACGAAACGTAGCGTTTCCAACTTGAACCTGAAACTAAGCGTCAAAGTGCCGCATGGAAGGCCCCAGACGAGCCACCACACAAAAACTCGCGTTTGGAGAAGTCACAAATCAAGTCGATACTCCTTTGTTTTTAGGATTCCAAGGGAATTGTCCACAGGGAGTTCGTGCCAACGGGCTAAACCGTCAATGCAATTTTCTATCTTGGCGTTTTGAAGAGTTTGTTGCATCGCATTCATCGAATTCGTCGAATTCACCCTGAATACCGCGAAGTAGGAAGCTGGCGCTTATTGCATCATAATGCGCCATCTCAACGATCCACTATTGTGACCGATTTTTGACTAGCAATCATATTTTAACCCCCAATGACTCACCGTATTCACCTCATATGGCTTCCTGTGATTTCTACCTATTCGAAAAATTGCATTTGGTCATAAAAGGAAAACGTTTTGCGTCCATAGAGGCCATCCAAAAGGCTTGTACCGACATCCTGAAGGACATTCCGGTGAATGACCTGAAACACCCTTTCGAAAAGCTTTTAAATCGCGCAAAACAGTGTATAGAGGCCAGACGAGACTATCTTGAATAAACGAACTCGAAGTTCCCAAAACAAAGCTCCTGTCGTTTCTATTTTATTTGGGACTTCACCTTGTATAACAAGCAACGATTCATCGCTGAGTTTTTGCATATTTTCCGAGGTTTTTTTTTTCTTTGTAACCGCTTGGATCCTTCGAATTGTACGAATTCGGCAATAGTGGCGGGGGAATTAGTATATGCCACACATTTCCATATCCACCATTTTCATGATATGCCGTAAAAAGTTACTCATTTCGTGGTTAGCTTTGAAAAACGAGAAGTCCGAATGCAGAGAGATAAGAAAGTAATGCTAGTGATGCCAAATACTTTGGGTAATAAACTCTGCACATTTCGTTACAATTGAACAAACTTTCGCAACCGAAGCTTAAATTTACCATATCCATTATCCGACCATTTATTTACATTAACAGTTGAGCGACTACAAAATCATGTGCATATAAAAAATGTATTACAATCCTTTAGGAGTTTGACAAGCACTCAACTCAAGCAACTTGTGCCGCCTTCTCCTGCCACGTCGAGTATTAAATGTATTCTGCATCAATGTATTCTGCAACTTCATGCAACGGTAATTAAGGAACTGCAACAAAATTACTATTTTCTTACAGTGGAAAAGAAGCTGCGCAAACATTTTCTTGCTTAATACCGGCGAGTAAAGGCAACTTATTATTTGATATGAATTAGGCTGGGTCGGTAAGATTATGTACCACAACAAAGCATATTAGCAAAAATTAGGAAAACAGAAAAAATATATGAATATGTGTTGATTTATAAAACACTCTTCAACTATATCATAGCCACGCATGGATTTTTCGCAGCGATGGGCGAGTTCGAGAAGTTTCAGACGATTGTCTCGATTGTTCAAGCATCTCGATAGTCCTCCATGTTTTCTCCCGTAAATTGACGTGCATAAGTTAAAGTAACATATTTGCTAACAATCGACTAATCAGCTCGGACTCGCTCCCGACCGGCTATTGTTAAAACATCTCGATGGTTCTCTCTCGCAGTCCCTGGCAACGAATTGCTAGTCGCGTTTAACGTTAGAAGGGTTAGGTTAGGTAAAGTGATACATTATATCAAAAAGTAAGGGGAGTTGTCCAATAAAACGGAAAATTATTGTTTAATCATCAAAATTTATTTTGTCGCCTTCAAAATAAGCACCATTCGAAGATTGCTTCTATTTTCAACGATTAGTCCAGTCATCAAAGCACTTTTTACACTCATTTGAAGAGATCTTCTTCAGCTCTTTCAGCGAATTCTCCTTAATGGTCTCTATCGACTCAAAGCGGCTTCCGCGGCCTGGCAATTTAAGTTTTGGGAAAAGGAAAAAGTCACAGGGGGCTAAATCTGGTGGTTATTTGATGATAATTGTTCATTTTTTGGTCAAGAAAGTGTTCATAATATGAGTCTTGTGAGACGGTGCGTTATCATGGTGCATGGCCATGAGTTTTCTTTTCATAAATTGGGCCGTTTCCTATGCACTTCCTTCCTTCTCTCTCAAACAGCGCATAACTTCCAAATAATATTCCGTATTCTTTATTTGCCATAGAACCATTTGGAATGAATTCCGAGTGCACAAGACCAGTGATACTCAAAGAAAACGAGTAGCACGACTTTCACTTTTGACCATCTTTGGCGTGATTTTATGGGTTTCGGCTCATGTGGATAGCGCCATTCAGCCGCATGTTGACTGGTTTGCATGTCGAACTCATACATATACCCACGTCTCACCACCTGTTATGATGCATTGGATAAACGTTGGGTCCGAATTCACTTGCTCAACAATGTCTTCAGCCACCTTCTTCCGACGAATTTTTTTTAAAGAAATTCAGCTCTCTTGGACCAGCTACGCGTCTCATGCCCAATTGCTGGTGTAAAATGTTGCGAATTGATTCGTGACGAGCTACCTCTCTCAAACTGTGGTTTTCCAGCACCACTTCCTTGACCTTGTCGTTGTTTTCATCCGTTGAAGACGTTGATGGGTGACCAGATCGGGGCAATCTTCTACGACTTCTCGGCCCTTTGCAAAATCCTTCTAGCCCTAGCCACTTGTAGACCCGTGATTTTGATTAAGCACACTCGCATTAGGCTTTCTGCAACATTTTCAATGATTCGGCACACGAAATTCCGTTCAAAATACAAAATTGAAGACAAATTCTTTGTTCGATATTGATTCGATAGTGAAAGTCACATAGAATAGAGCCAAAAACAAACTAATTGGAAGATCACACTCAAACTGTGCGACACTATAGAGGACAGTTGTATCAACATTTATTATAAATAAAATAATATAAAAAAAACCGAAGACTTGAAACAATCGGAAAACACCTCGGTGGTACAGTCGGGCGACGAGTCCATTGTTCATTCGACTTTTTCAACAATGGCGATTCTCTCGCATGTTTACGCTTCATAAGCTCGCCCTTAAGTTACGAATGACACCAAATGAATTTCACGCATTAAATTCGAATATGGGATAAAAAAACATTACATCAGGTTTCGTTTTCGAAAAATCCCGAATAGCACGTGTAGGCAGCTAGAATTTGAAGCAGCATCAAGAGTAGCCAATCAATGTAAACCCTTCTTTTATTTTAAATAGGAATTTTGGATAATAAGAAATATCTATGGGTTTGAGTTCCTTTCATTCTAATGAGTTAGATGGTTCCAGGTTTGCGTTCTGCACTTAAAATTATTTCAACATAGCAAAGTGTCAGCTGTGTGATAAAAATAAGATTTAGCTCATATTTTGGCTGAGTTCCACACGAATTTTGTACTGTAAGTACTAATTTTCAGTAGTGATAGGCTAATTTTATATCTCGTCGTACGACTTATGGTTATAAAAAAAGTGTTTTTAATAACCGTAGCTAATTGCAAGCTTGATGGTGCTTTCTGTAATGGAAAAACTTCTCATAAAAATCATCAGCATACAACTGCGAGCCCATACAAATACAAAAAATGAAAAAAAGTCGTTTCGAAATAAATGAGTTTAAAGTTTGAGGTACAGGAGCGCGCAGACCGCTCTCTATCTAGTTAATGGGTTGTAGCAGCTATAATATTGAGAATTTCCGCATGAAAATGTATCAGGATATTCTTAAGATATTATACTTTCGAAATATCGAAAAAAAATCGATATTTTGAAATTTCTAGACCACCGGGTCATCTTATACGATTTTGACCGAGTTTAACAGAGCGCGCCAGTCGTTCCTTTCTCTTGTCAACCGGCGCCAGTTGGACACACCAAGTGAAGCCAAGTCCTTCTCCACCTAATCTTTTCAACGCAGAGGAAGCCTTCCTCTTCTTCTGCTACCAGCAGCTTATACCGCATCGGATACTTTCAAAGCCGGAGCATTTGTAGCCACACGGACGACATGACCCGGCCAACGTAGCCGCTGGATCTTTATCCGTTGCTCAATGTCTATGTCGTCGTAAAGCTCATACAGCTCATCGTTCCATCGCCTGCAATATTCACCGTCGCCAACGTTCAACGCTCCAAAAATCTTGCGCAGAATCTTTCTCTCAAATACTGCGAGGGAGGCCTCATCGGATATTGTCTTCGTCCACGCTTCTGCCCGATACGTTAGGACGGGCACGATGGGAACCTTATAAAGTGTTAGTTTTGTTCATCGAGTGACCATTTTAATATTCAACTGCCTACTCAGTCCAGTAGCACTTGCTGGCAAGAGAGATCATAATAAATAATAAATAAATAAAAAAAATTCGTTTTTGGTGGTACAAATAAACTTTATGAAATATCGGAGAAGTATAATAAGCAATATGTTAACGTAGTTTCGGACATAATTTCATGCCTCTTCTTCTTCATCTTGTGAGCTTTCTGATTTCTACGTCGTTCACGAAATATTTTTTTTAATATATTATAAAATTATATGACTTTCGTCGTGCCTAAACCCACTATTAGAACAATAATTTTTTTTAGGATATCAGAACTATTAGTCAAAAACATGATTTATAATGAGTGAACTAATAAAGGTCTTTAAAATAAGAGGTGTTATTTTGATATTCAAAGAAAAATTATATTTTGTAGTATAAATGATCGGATGCTTTTTTCATTATACAGAGGAAGGTATGCCGTTAATAGTGGAGAATAACACCAGGCAAATGACCACCACGACCAAGCCCACAGGACAATATCCTTCTCATGAAATTTTCCATAACCCAATTGCAAAGTGGCTGACCTATGTCCTCGATAGCCTCACGACTTCCATCTATGAGATATTCAATCGACCCTGGGCTATTGGCGTAGACCTTCTCTTTCACGTGGCCCCAAAGAAAAAAATCAAAAGGTGTTAAATCGCAAGATCTCGGTGGCCAATTGTGATCACATCTTGAGAGATAACGCGGTACTGTAAAAGGTCAAAGCTTTCGGGGCATGTAGCGCCGTCTTGTTGAAAATAAACGTTGTTCAGATCAATACCATCCAATTTCGGCCACAAAAAATCTTTAATCATCTTCGATTGCGCAATCCTATTCAAAATAAAACCTGTTATTGGGAAACGCTTTATATTTTCTGGTTCTCCGGTATATTTTATAATTATAATTCTTATGATCCAATATTCTCATCCATATTCTCATTATTTGACCTACATGATTTCCTTTACCCATAGTGCATTTTTTTCCATCTTCTGAGTGGGCACACCCTAATGCGTGTGCTGCCATTGGTGCATCTCAAAGTTTACAGGTTAAATGGATTGTAAAATGAAAATAGTTTTTATTACTGCTCATTTAACGAGTTATACTCGCATTCAAATATAAATAAACGAGTATATACACCGCGACTCACTTGCTTCGGGGCACTACTTTAACGATGAATTAATGCTCTCTGCTCTCAAGATAATTTAACTGTAGGATTGAGTCGTAAATTTCTTCAGACATTTATCATTTAACCACCACAGTATGAGGAGACGAACAAAGGAGAAGTGCCGTTAAGTTCAGTATGCGCATTTCTCCAACTACCTTGCAAAAAATAGAGTACATTTTACGTTACTTGAATGGCGGCATATGGAAATTAAAGCGAAAATAACAAAATAAGTATCGCTAGAATATTGCTGAGCATAAATAAACAATTCGCGTTCGCTTAAATAGTACCCCCACCATATTTATGTGAACCCCGGCTATACCTATTTATATGTAGATAGTAAAGTTTACTACTTTAAGTAGCCTCTCTTAAAACTAAAACAAAAATAAATTAAGCGTGTGCAAATTATATGTTTAACTTCGTCTAGATTCTCATTACTGTCGGGACAAAGCTTAACAAAAGAAGAGGTGTTAAAAGCAATAAATTCTGCAAAAGATAACAAAGCCGTAGGACTTGATGAAATTCCAGCTGAATTAGACATATAAACTTGTAAATGAGAAAAATATAGGAATTATAGTTCAAATATTTAATATAAAAGAGCACTGAATAAAGCTACGAAAGAACTCAAAACAAAACTATCTGATCTCAGAAATCAATCGTTTAGTTCTTTCATCAAAACACTTGAACCTACAAAAAACGATGAACACAAAATCTGTAGGGCTACTAAATATATAAAGCGGCCGATCAAGCGTAATGTCAGCATTAGGGATTCTAATGGGGTATGGTGCAGAAGCCATGAAAGTAAAACAGAGGCTTTTGCCAAACACCTCTATCAAATATTTCAGCCAAATCTTCCAATTGCCGCCAATGACGACGCGGAGTTTACAAATTTTTTTGAATCCCCATGTCAAATAGATTTTCCGATCAGCCAGATATCAAATAGTGAAGTATCTGAAGAAATACTTAGACTAAATAACTGTAAGGCTCCTAGATATGACTGCATTGATAGCAAAGTAGTTAAAGATCTACCTGAGAAAGCTATTGAATTCCTCACAATAATCTACAATGCCATTCTCAATGTAAATTCGAATGAATATTTTTGAAGAGAATGTTACCCGTAGTAGGGGACCACAACATCATTCCCGAACATCAGTTTGGGTTCAGGGTAAGACATGGCACACCAGAACAATGTCACAGGGTTGTAAATGTAATTAGGGATGCGCTAGAAAGGAAGCAATACTGTTCTGCAGCTTTTTTAGATGTTCAACAGGCATTCGACAGAGTATGACATGTGGGACTTCTAAACAAAATTAAAAAACTCCTGCCAGAACATTTCTATTTGATCCTTAAATCCTATCTGAGTGAAAGGCACTTTTATGTTAGACACCGAGATGCGTCTTCAGAAGTATACAATATTAGCGCTGGTGTGCCCCAGGGTAGTGTGTTGGGCCCCGTCCTATACACAATATTGACTTCCGACATGCCAATAACAGAAGAAGTGGAAGTGGCTACTTACGCTGACGATACAGCCTTCAGAGCTTCTAGCGATTCACCTGCAAAAGCATCCTCTTTGCTGCAAAACCAAATTTGATAAATGGAGGATCAATGTTAACTCCGACAAGTCTACCCATGTCACCTTTACGTTAAGAAAAGATAACTGCCCTAGAATATTTTTAAATAATGCTGTAATACCAATGAATACCAAAGTGACATATTTAGGAATGCATTTAGATCGACGCCTTACTTTGAAATCCCATATTAAGGCCAAACAAGAGCAGCTTAAAAGTAAAACCAAGCGAATGCACTGGCTGCTTGGTCGCAAATCTCAGCTTAGTTTAGAAAACAAAATAAGACTATATAAAGCTATTTTAAAGCCTGTCTGGACCTACGGTATACAGCTTTGGGGAACTGCTAGCAAATCGAATATAGAAATCCTGCAACGCTACCAATCAAAAATCTTGTTAACGCCCCTTGGTTTGTCACAAATGAAGCAATACACAAGGACTTAGATATCCCATTTGTAAAGAGTGAAATTCCAAACATTTCTAACAGATATCTTGCACGGCTGTCAAACCATGTAAATACGAATGCTATATGCTTATTAGACTCAAGTAATGAAACAATACGACTGAAGCGTAATCATATCTTAGATTTGCCATTTCTCTAATTTTGCTGAATTAAATTATTAAATCAACACTAAATGAAAAACAAAATACATAAGTTCCTATATGAAGATAAGCAACTCATTAGTACAAATGAAATTTAATACATTTAAGATATAAGATTTGAACAAATATCGTAATTTTATATGTAGTTTTGCATTTGTGCAAATACTACCGCTGCTATTAGATTATAAGACCTAATTTGCTGAATATCATTGTATTAAGATAGGTTGTTAATAAAATATTTACACAAAAAAAAAATTTAATAAAATCACTTCCTACTTGTATTGGGGCCAAACTGCGAGCGTAAGACTACAAAATGATATTACGAGTGATGTTGCAATCAAGAGGGAGTTCACCAAGGATGTGTTTTATCACCAATATGTGAAGAAATTTTGGTATCAGTAATATACGATTTGCCGGGGACACTGCAATTTTGGCTGACAAAATTAGTGACCTACAATAACTCGTTAAAGAAGTGAGCGAAAAGAGTCAAAGAGCCAAATTCATGGTTGTTTCAAAAAACTCTCAACAAATCACCAATTCAAATATTTACATATGTATATGACAATCCGATTAAAGGAGTACCTATTGCGATTTAAGTACCCAGGATGTTGGCTTAGTGAAATATGGACAAATGACAGATAAATTAGCAGTCGGATTGAAGCAGCGAGGAAAAGATTCTTCAATTACAGGAAAGTTCTTTCCAATAAAAGCTTGAACATACTATTATGTACGCGCTACCTTAAATGTTAGGTTTGGTCGGTTTTGTTGTACAGTGTGGAGGCATGGACTCTAAAGGCAACGAGTATGAACAAATAAGAGGCGTTTGAGATATGGTGCCAGAGGCGGCTGATGGAAATATCGTGGACAGACAAAGTTAGTAGACAAAGAAGTCTTAAGGAAACTTAGAAGAGATAGAGGGCGATAATTAATAATAAAGCGCAGCAAAATCGCATGTTTCGGTGATATTATGCGTGGTCCTAAATATCATATGAGTTGTTACAACTGAATGTGCATGGTAAAACGAGGAATTGCAAGGAAACAAGTGTCTTGGCTGCGAAACATAAGAGGCATATTGGTCAGTTGTTGAAGCAGCACGAAGCAGGGACAATTACCATGGTTTTATATAAAATATTTTATAGTTTTGTTGAATGTAATAAAGAACAAAGAATTATTTATCATACTGGTGAATAATGGATTACTGTGATCGCTTACATTCTGTGTTAAAAATTTGCTCTTTATTTGCAAGGTTGTTATTTGTTAAGCATTTGTGAAACAAAACTCATTTTAGTTAACATACACACTCTCTCTCTCTATCTCTCTCTCTCTCTCTCTGTCTCTCTCTCTATCTCTCTCGCTCTCTCTCTATCTATTTCTCTCTTTCTCTCTCTGTTCAACACATAATTATGTGTATTTACTTACGTACATGCCTGTATACATATGTGCTATGTGTGTATTAGGGCGGGTCGATTTAAAAATCGCTCATTGCTCTCTGAAAATCGTGTTCTAGGGATCAAAATAAGAAACTTTGCCGAAGGAACCATATCTCTAAAACGAATTCTGATGTCCCCCAATTTGGGTCGAACGAAAACTCCCGCTTTGACCCATTTAGAGTGCTCCAATCGAGTCCAAATGTATGACCGACCCCCACTAACTTTGGACGTCCGATCCACCCATGCCAGTGGCACACCCCCTGGAGATCCCCTGGGGGTTCCCCATACAATCATTCCAAATTGGGGGACATCAGAATTCGTTTTAGAGATATGGTTTCTTCGGCAAAGTTTCTTATTTTGATCCCTAGAATATGATTTTCACAGAGCTATTTGACTTTGGAGAGAAGATCAGCCAGAAGAGCTGCAAGAGCTACCAATGTATCCAGAAAAGGTACCAGTTTGGTGCGGTTTATGGGCTGGAGGTATCATTGGACCGTACTTCTTCAAAGATGCTGCGAATCGTAAAAGCTCATGTCTATTCAGTCAAGCCTGCTTCAATTAACGCATTGGAAGACATCATTAAAGCATTTACATATATTTGAGATACCGGCTGAAACATTGGAAAGAGTATCCAAAATTGAACTAAGCGGATGGACCATTTGAAGCGCAGTCGCGGTCAACATTTGCATGAAATATTCTTCAAACATTAAATTATATCGACTGTACTATCGATTTAAATAAAAATTTCACGCATTTTTCTCAATTTTACGTGTGGTTTTTTTTGAAAAACTTGCCTATAGCTCTTAAAAAATCACGCTTTATTTAAATCCAATCACTACCAAGTTCAAGACTACAATTCGCACACTTTTCGCTCTTTAATATAAATCTGATTACAAAATAAATATTTAGGTGCAACACAAAAAAAACAAAATAAATGCCTTCATTACCCGCCAAAATGTATTAGTGTTGATTTTATGACTTGCGTATAATAAATATATTAATGATAAAGTATGTCAAATCACGGAAAATTACAAACCAACTTTTTTTTCGAAACAGTTCAAGCACAAGTTATGCAACTGACTTGCCAACATACAAAACCTACAAAATGACTAAAAGTAAAAGCGGAATAAACTGACTAAAGAAGTAACTGAACTTGTAAATATATTAGAATTTTTTTGTTTTCTTTTTCTCAAGTTTGTTTTGGTGGATTAATTGGTTTTAGTACTTCCCGGAAATATCATTTTATTTCTGATGATTGATGATGGTTTTTGCCTTCCGTAATTAATTGATCTAACCATTTTGACATTTTCATGAATTCAGCGGTGTCGTCTAGGGTAACAACCGACAAGTTAGCTTATGAGCGACGACAATTGTAACTGTCGCACCGCAAATTTCCTCGCAGACCTTCACTTGCATGCGTAGCCGGAATATCCAACGGAAAATTTCTCTTAACTGCAAGTGTCAGTGAGGAGGCAACTGAGAAGAGAAGCCTTCTCTCGTCTAACAAAAAACAACTTTTCATAAGTCCCACCCTTGGAGTGCTTGGGATGATTTATGAGCTTGTTGTAATACCAACTACTCCTTAAATGAACCACTCAACCGATGCTAATGAGTTAGGTGGCCGGCCAGTTGAACCTATTCTAGGAAGTTAGAGATACTTTTAAGACTAAATTTATTGCTGCTTTATATTGAATATTTTGCTCTATTATTCATTATTATTATTTTTTTATTTAAATTTACTTAATCTTATTAAATAAATAAATAAGTAAATAGACAAAATAAATAAAAAAATAATTGCGTATTTTCGACGTATGATGAGTAGGTTGTTTGAGCTTTAGACCCAAATAGCATAGCGCACCATGGCATAGTGTAGCAAATATTTATCCATAGGATCCAAAAGCTATGTAGGTAATACCTTAGGATTTGTTGCAAAGATTTCAGCACTGAAAATATGCCATTCGGCTATTGTGGAGAAGAAGTAAGAAGAATAGAGAAAATATGAAGTAGGCAAGGTATTAGCGCCATTTGGTGATTCTGTTTGCCGCCTGTCGACATGAGTGACGCTTTGTTAAACTTATGCAAAATGGCTTGTGCGCACAATTAATTAATCAAAAAATAGGAGAAGATCATACCTCGCTTATACACAGCATTTGTGCCTAATTTTCTGCGTAAATATGTGACACCCAGTGTCGCAAGTATGATGTTGTGCCTACACTGTTTTCTGCTTACGATCCATGAACAGAGGGAGGGACAAAGAGAGAGAGAAAGAGAGGAAAAGGGGGCTTGCTTTCAAGTAGCTCACACTATATTTTATTGCCTTTCATGGCGAGGTGACGGTGACCGACAAAATCCCCTGTCTTCTGGATTTCAGGAGCAGCTCAAAGTGGTTAATAGAATCCGTAAATAGTCATCGTACGCTCTTTCATCCCTTACCTATTCTTATTTCCAACTTCCCCTTTACCATTCAATAGTACCTTAATGGACGAATTGATAATTTTCGTTCCAGTGAGACATTTCACCATCTTACTTGGAGTAACCATCTAGTCTAAACCAACTTTTCTGGACTATAAGTTAGTTAAGGTTAGGTTGTAGCGGTTATCCATTGTAGGACACACTCAGGCTCATGGCCCATTGTGATCCCGCGTGGGGAACTAGCCCTTATCCCTCCTGAAATGTCCACCCAAAACGGCGAGTCTACCTCTGGATAGAGCAGGACAGTGAAACAGAAGGTGCGGGGTCGTCTCTTCCTCTTCCTCATCTAGACAACTTCTACAAAAGTCATGTGTTTGCACACCCATTCTCTATGCGTGCCTACCGATTAGGCAGTGCCCCGTATTATCTGAAATCAGTATGATAAGACTAAGCTTATCTCTTCAGTATGTTAAGACTATGCTTATCTCTTCTTAGTAGAAGCTCAGTGCGTTTAGCATTGAGAGCCAGCCACATCTGTCGGCCTATTTTGCAGTGTACCAGTGTCACGGCTTTCATTATTGCCATCAAATCAATACACTAAATGTATGATTAGTCGAAGTAGACAGGGCATTTTGTTTTTTTTCTTTTTGTTTGGTGGCTGCGAGTCGACTGGTGTGGCCAGTAAAACAATCCCTTCTCCTCTTCTGGGGAGGCTCCCTTCCCGGGACTACTTTCTGCATTACTTCGGCAGGACCCAGAGCAACGTGCATGAAATGGACAAGTTTTATTCGCTTACGTCTGGGTCCAACATGCTTGTAGCCAGCTTCATGTTGTATGCTCATCTCCTTATATCCCTTATGTGAGGCTAAGCTTTATTGCACTGCGCCGAGGTCTATATTTTTCCTCTGTAATACACCTGCAACGTATCTTCCAACCGTATTCCAGTCATCATTGCGTTCAAGCATTTTGCCGATTACATTGGTCGGGGCGATGCCGCCGATTTGCTCCCTCAGAGTATCTCTTTCCATGAGCATACTGACACAGCTAAAGAACGTGTGTTCGGAGTTTTTTGTCGGTCCTTCGCAATATATGCACCTGGGATCACTTACCTTACCCATGCGATATAGGTATTTTCGAAAGTATCCGTGACCTGAAAGAAACTGAGCCATGAAATAGCTCCTATTCCCTGAAGTTCTTTTGAACTTTGAAATTTGGATATTGTAGAAATCAGCTTCGCCATCATTCTGCTACTCGATTCGGGGTCTCATTGGCTTTGCCACCTCTATATGGTTCGACAACTCCGTTTCGCGGCATATGTGGTGGCGTGTTTTTCCTTTAATCCCACAGGAGGTCGAGAAGTATCCCCCCGCTGATCACAAAAACTGCTGCGCCTGAGGCAGTGTGGTAGGCTGCGGCAACTCTAAGTGCCGCTATTCGTTGTACATCCTCCAATGCCCTTGGTCTTGCAGTTTAGAGCACCTCCCTATATTTGACACAGGAGTATTGTGTTTGTGAATGCCATAAACAACCTTATTTTACTCTAGATTGGTCTACCGATGTTTGCTATTAGTCTGCTCAGCATTCCCGTCATCTTCGCTGTTTTAGCAGCAGCGTGCCGTATCTGGGTCTTGCAATCGAGTTAAATGCCTATTATGTATTGTGTATTGTCTGCAAAGTTATTTTGTCGAATAGAGAGTTGCCGACATTTGCCCGTTCCGGCACTATTGTCCCTCTCTATACAAATAGAGACAATCAATTCTGCCATCAGTCGAACACGTTGGCGCGAACGGAACTGAGTCATGCTGGCGGGCCTATTACAGGGTGATATATGGAGAGTTCTTTGCACCAACTACCGTACGATGGGCCGAACTACGCGAAAATTCAAAGGTCTATATTAATAACCCATAGGCTTTTCAGCGCTCTTCTGCTGTCGAGATCTGGGGTTGGGGTTTTGTCTAACTTGCTGGGAATAACGAGGTTTGCTTTTTATATGGTGCATACGTTGCTTTAGGACCTGCATATAAGTGGCTATAACTTCACGAAACCATTATTTTTCGTTTTTATCTTTTTCAGATGGAGATGAACATGGAGACTACAATTTAAATCAGAAAATGAAAATACTAGCATTGGGGTCTTTAGTCACAGTCACGCCGCATTGAAAGCTCTAGAGAACATAAGAAGAAGTGTAGTTCTGTTGCAAGACAGAATAAGATTGTACTTATGTATATGAGTTTCAGGACACCGCGGTATTCAAGGAAGTGAAATTGCCGATGAATTGACCAACTGTCGGTCAGAGGGTAAAAAAAAATCGATTTTGGTTTATTTGAGAAAATGAATGTACATAAGCTCAAGAATGTTGTGTCCAAATTTTAAGTCAATCGGTGCAAAACTCACAAAGTTAGAGCACTATAACCGTTGGCCGCTCCGACTCGGCTACCTGCTATGGTCGAACACCATTGACACATTTTCTGGAAAACGACGTTTTTCAAGTCGGTGGACACTTTTTCTCTGAATCTACTCGACCGATCTTCCTGAAATTTTGTACACACTTTCTCTACATATTTACCGAGGTAACCCTGGGAGGTTTTTTTTCAATTTTTATTTATTTTACAATAAACAATATTATGCGATTTATCGTCTAAAAATCGCACTTCTACTTCAAATGTTAAAAAAAATTTAAAGAACTTTTTTTTTTAATAAAAACTCGACAGGGTTACCTCGGACAATTGATTACCTAATGAAAACTTCTTGATTTTTTGATTTCAGATGATCCAATGCTGAGAAAAACTGTCCACTGCAAATTGCCTTTTTTCGAGACGTCAGCGTAGATCTGCTTTTCTTGGGAAAATTTTTGAAAATATTTTTGAAATATGAGTTTACAGTATACTAATTGGATAAATAAATTTACATGAATCATTTTTCCAAAAAAAAATTCATAAATAAGTGCATATTTTTAGTGGAATTAACCCTACTCCTGAAAATACCCTAAATTTTCGAGCTCTAGACCACCGGGACCTCTTAATAGCCAGCAACAATATAGCTTTCCCACCTTCAGCAATTGGTACCGAATTTAGATGGTCAAACTTATATCGCCTGAATATGAACTTAAAAGAGCAAACACTGATAGTGGAGCCAATCATGAGCATTGCCTTGCTGGCACTCACTCTATAAGAGCGCAACTGCAAAGAAAGAAAGTGAACAAGAGACATAGAATAGAGAATAGAGACTATTTAAATCACCAGCTTTAGTTAGGAAGCGATGGACCACTCTGCGAATGTTTGCGTTAGGTAGTTTTTCACTTACGAGCTTTATTTGTGTTGAAAAATGCATATCGCCCAAAAGATGGAATTAACTCGTGACAATTTTCGCGCGATGAATTATTACAATTTTCGACGTAGTCAATTGAGACAGGGATAGGGATGCATTGATAAACTTACTTCGAGGGCCTTAAATTCTTCGCCCCCAACTCAATCTAACCTATCCACCTCTTCATTTCTAAACATTTTTAACTTTCTAAAAGCATACAAATATTTCAAAAATGTATTCCTCATGGATTGTGGTTATATTTTTGCAGCTGAAATAATTAATTTTGCATCTACAATTCCGCAATCACAACTACCCATAAAATACGCAGCGAAATAAAGGAAATATAATTTTATGAAAAATACTACAATACACAACGGTGCTATAGCTTTTGACTGCGACCATTAGTTTCCATTTGCATTTTCAAATGTTCGCCTACGTATGAAATAAATATTTTTGGCAAGCCCGCCAGTGCATGCACAACTTTCTGGCACCAAAACTAACATTGCTGACAGCTATGAGTACGCAGACTACTGCAGACTCGACAGTCTCTCAACAAAACGCCAGCCAGCTAACCGCGAATTCGCTGGAAATAGTGGGGCGTTATGTCATGTCAAGTGCGCAGTGTGTATGGATGTATGTATTTACAATAAAAAAATGCATGCGATTGTGTTAATTGGACGTGAAGTTGATGACAAAATTGGACACAAATATGTTTTTGTAATTGAGAGTGTTTTGCTTTTGCAATTTTTGCCACATTTCTCCTCAGTTGCAGGATTACTGTCGACAATGCAAATTATTAAAAACTTAGTGCTAAAATTCCGTGGACAAAATTAAAACATACGAAATCCCATAAATCACGGTTAGAAACAAAATGATATTTAAGAGAAATTTACGAGCTAAAATCGGTTGCATTTTTTGTTTTTTTTTCTTGTTTTCTGTTATGCATTGCGAGGTCATGCAATTGAATTCCACGCATTGGCTCATGAAACGCAAGTAAATTAAGTTATGACCAAAATTTTATTACGAGTATTGACCTTCGTGTAAGTCTTGCTCTAACTCTACACAAAGATTTCACGATGTTTGAGAACACCTTTCGTAACTCTTTGAAGTGAATCCAATCTGATGGCTCCTTCACGGAGAAGCAAAGCGAGACATTCAGCTTGCTGATGGACTCTCACTTTCCAGGAAATCAGATAAGCATTGGCCGGCAACAGCCCTTAACAAAATAGGCTGATGTCAGAGCTGCTACACCTTCTCGGCGTGACTGGTACGTTGCCAGATCTGTGGTGAATGAATCCGCCATTCGATTTGCCATCGAATCCTTTGGCGGCTAGAAGTCCCCCGGACCAGATGGCATTTATCCCGCCAGGCTGAAGGAAGGCATAGAGTCATTGACTGCAGCCCTGAAGAAAATCTTCGCAGCATGCTTGGCACTGGCTTATATACCACGCTCGTGGAGGATGGAATGTTTCATCTATAAGGAGAGATGACTACAACAGCCCCAAAAGCTTTAAAGCTATCAGCATGACCTCTTTCATGCTGAAAAGTCTCGAACGGCTAGTGGAGTTACATATGCGTCAGAGGTCGCTGAAGGTTCACCCACTCTCTACATTTCAGCATGCCTGTCATAGCGGAAAATCCTGCGAGTCGGCACTGCAAAACCTTGTTGCTAGGATAGAGCTGGCCATAGACAGAAGGGACTACGCTATGGGCATCTTTTTTGATAAAGAGGTAGCTTTTGATAATGCCACTTTCAACCGTATGTGCAGTTCTGCCAGCAGACATGGTGTAGACCGAGTGGTGGTGAAATGGATTCGTTCAATGCTAGCCCAAAGAATCATCACGGTGTGAGCAGAGGAAGACCTACTGGTGCCATCCGGGTTTAATAGAGGCTGCCCCCAAGGTGGTGTGCTGTCTCCACTGCTCTGATGCATGGTAATCCATCCTCTACTAACCACCTTAAATGGTGCTGGAGTCTACACACAAAAAGTAAAGTGCAGAAAACTCTGGATATGCTTGACACTTGGTGCTGTGCGAATGGGCTATCGGCAAATCCCACCAAGACTGGTAATGTGTTCTTCACCAGAAGGAGGAAGCTTGATGGACTCGTTCTGTCTAAGCTAAAAGGAGTCACAATCCAGCTATCCAAGGAAATCAAATATCTTGGAGTAATCCTCGATAGTAAACTTCTTTGGAAGTCACACGTTGAAACAAAAATATCCAAAGCACTGACAACCTTCTGGCGACGTCTCGCAGTTGAAAGCCTTGTGAATTCGAATTCTTCATCCAAAACAGATCATGATCAAAACTAGGAGGGCATAGTGCACTGGGAAAGGCTTGGAAAGAATGCCACGGTCAACAAGGAGCTCTACATTGCCCAACTACACCGCATGAATGAGGTTATTCGACTAAAAAGACCTGTTCGACAAGTTCAAACTATCCTCTTTCACGACAACGCAGGCCCCAAGCTTCGCAAGTCGTCAAAGCCGTACTTCAAGAGCTGGAATGAGTGGACTTTCAGTATTTGCCGTATTCTTCGAATTTTGCACCGACCGATTATCATCTCTTCTGTGTTTCCTTCGAAAACAAAGAGATCCTTAAAAACTGGCTCAACTACTTCTTTGACACCAGACCAGGCGATTATTGGCGGAACGGCATCAGCAAACTGCTCGAGAGGTGGGAAGAGGTTGTAAGCAGCAACAGCGAATATGTAATTGATTAACTATTAATATAATTATTGTTTTTTCTTTAATTATTGTTATTCCTCAACTTAATATTTACGTTCAAACTCAGCTTTCCAATTAGCCACATAAAAATGGAGTGATGCACGTAGGTTTTTTTGACGCACTTTTGCCTCTATATATGATCTGTGATCCCCGCAATATATTGATACAAAACATGATTTCAGACAAGCTGACTTGCTGACGTGCGACTTCTTTAACCTGCTGCTGGAAAAGCTCGTGTCAACCACAGAACTTAATAGCTCAGGTACCTTTTATTATAAGAGCGTACAATTAGTGACATATGCCGATGATATTGTCAATATCGACCTTAACTACCTTCCTGTTGGGTCTGATCCTGAACGAGGACAATGCGAAATACCTCCTGTCATAAAACAAGCAGTTGGCACCCGCGTAACGGCCCCCACGTCACTGTTGATAATTATGAATTCAAGGTTGTGAGAGACTTCGTTTATTTAGGAACCAGTATTAATACCCATAAAAATATCAGCCTTGAAATCCAACGAAGAATCTTTCTTTCCCACAAGTGCTACTTTGGACCAAGTGGGCAAATGAGTAGTAAAGTCTTCTCTCGACGAACAAACCTAGAACTCTATAAGGTTCTCATAATGGCCGACCTAAAGTATGGCGCAGAAGCGTGGACGAAGATAAAATCCCCTTGGAGTGCTTGAGAAAAGAATTCTGCGTAAGAGTTTTGGATCTTTGCACGTTGGTGACGGCGAGTATCGTAGGCGGTTGAACAATGAGCTGTATGAGCTTTACGATGGAGTAGACATACCGTAGCGAATAAAGATCCAGCGGTTACGTTGGCTGGGTCATGTCGTCCGAATGTATACAAACGCTCCGGCTCCGAAAGTATTCGATGGTGGTAACAGAGGAATAGGAAGCCCTCCTTTGATCTTTTCAGGTAGAGAAGAACTTGGCTTCAGGTGGTGTGTTCAACTGAGCCTGGTTTACAAGAGAAAAAAACGGCTGGCGCACTTTGTTAAACTCAGCTAAAACCACTTAAGCGGTTATCGCTCCAAACAAGAATAAAAAGAAGTCTGTTGGTTGCCCCATTGTATCCATACTGTTGTTTTATTCCTGAATGTTTATAGATACCTTCTTGTTTGTTAAACAAAAACCTCTGCTCTGACACCCTGCCGGTCTTTGAACCATCTACATACGAGTACATGACTGCAGTTCTGGGGCTTAGTTCGTTCTTTGTCCCAAAGGGAATTCTTTGGGCATAGGTCTATAAATAGTGTGTGGAATTAGACCTCGCAAGACAGCAGTCTACAGCGCTCGGGCAAAGTACTTTTTCATGGTATATTATAATGAAGGTGAGTTAGATGATTGTCTTCTACATTTTCTTCTGAGCTGAGTGAGTACTTCTTGCTTGATTGCGATGTGCACTAGAGATACGTGCAAAAGTATTTCGGTAGTCGCGAAGGGCGTTGTTTTCAACTTCGCTATGGGGAGGCAATGGTCAACCTCCTCTGGGTCATTCAACTCATGAAACAACATGAATATACGCACTTCAAATTGCAGGGAAAAATTGGAAAATACATATCTATCAGATTGCATCAGTGATCATTAAAAAAATCAGTTCTCTTTTTATACCGGAATTATAAAATCTACAATATTATATTTTAAAGCTGCCGCCAAAAAAAATTTCGGAAAACTGCAAGGCCCGCCATCTATCGTTACGGATTTGAACTAGGTATTATTTGAAGAATGGTAACACTTAGCTGTCATCTGATTTGAGAGAAAATTAGTTTTATTCTTCCGCTGAATGAAAATGGTTGTGTATACGCTCAGAGAACGCTGGAAAATATATTGCGACATTACTTTGAAAATCATGGCAATGTTGCAGAATGTGTACGAAATTTACGTACGGCAATGGGAAGAAGAAAAGCACCGAGTGAAGCGTATGTGCGTTACTTTGCGAAAAAAGTAAGCGAAACTGGGTTGCTTATTGGCAAACCAACGCGTGACCGACACAAAAAAAAAGTGTTATGCCAACAAACCAGCAACAATTGATGCACTGAACACCAACATACGCGATGTCATAGCTGAAATACAGCCGCATACAATCGAAAATGTGTTGAAAAATTGGACCGATCGTATGGGATGGTGCATGGCTAGCCGAGGCAGCCATATGAATGAAGTTGTGTTCCATCATTAACGGGAAGGATTGTACTTCAAAATAAAAAAAAAAAACAGTTTGGAAAAATATTGAGTAGTTTCTTTTTTATAGCATTTTTAATTCCGTAAAGTTATATGGCGGACCCTATACTAAGATTTGCGTGCGCTCGACCGACTTGCAAATACCTCGATAAGTAGACTATTTTGTAAATAAAATTAGTATTCCAAAAATTCACTTCAGATTACACTAGTCTACAAGGAAAAGTATCCGAAATAATTTAAACTAATATCTGCTTCTCTGTCCATGCAAAATTCGGATTGATAACTAAAATTAATTTATTAGTTTGAGTTTTCGAGATATCCTAACCTAAAAGTGCAAAAAACCCCATTTTTGCCCATATTTGAGGTTATGTAGCCTTGCAGATGTTTTCTTTCACCAAAATTAAAGGATGGCATCTTTAAATACAATCCTTCTTTTTTCAAATGGCGTTTTGTTTGCTCAAATATCATTTTTTTTCGCAGAGATATCGCATTTTGAAATTTTCATGTTTCGAAATTTTCCTACACCTGAAAATCGATTAAGATAACATAGACATGATATAGTCGCTTACTAATTTTCTTGGGTTTGAGGGCCTGAAATATATGGATTAATAGTATGTAAATTTGGAGTTTGTGGGAAAGCCTGCTTGCGGTTATGTGGGTTAGCCTGCTCGCGGTATGATAGGGGTGGTTTCTAGGGGTTAGGGCTGTGTGTGACTCGGTACCCAAAGGTTAGATAGTGTAGGGATGTGGTGAGTCAGCACACTTATGGTGCGAGACAAAATTTTAAGAAAAATAAGACTCAATTCAAGAAAATTAGTAATCGAATATATCATGTCTATGTTATCTTAATCGATTTTCAGGTGTAGGAAAATTTCGAAACATGAAAATTTCAAAATGCGATATCTCTGCGAAAAAAAATGATATTTGAGCAAACAAAACGCCATTTGAAAAAAGAAGGATTGTATTTAAAGATGCCATCCTTTAATTTTGGTGAAAGAAAACATCTGCAAGGCTACATAACCTCAAATATGGGCAAAAATGGGGCTTTTTGCACTTTTAGGTTAGGATATCTCGAAAACTCAAACTAATAGAGCAATTCTGAGGCCAGATTTGGATTCAGCGCATCATAAACCTTCGGAAATATATAGTCTGGTTTCTGGGTCTGAATGTTGGTTAAATTTTGTCGGCCTGTGTTATACAAGAGTTTGAGCGTAAAAGGCGTGCATGAAAATATTCAAAAATTGCTTAAAGGGGATGATATTTCTTCAACTTTTTTCTCCAAAGGAGGATTAAGAAAAACCTGAATAACTCAACTAAACCGATTTGGTTTACCAAAATACCAGTAGAAACATATTTGCTCACCCTTTCCATTCCTTGGAAAGTAAACCCATTAACATTCCAAATTTTTTTCGCAAATATCAACACACCGCCGTTCCACTGATTCCATTGATTAATTCTTTAAACATTTTCAAGCAGACCTTTAACGCTTAAGCACTTCTATCATCTCAGCCAATTTTTTTATGAGAAATATTTTTAAAAACTGATATATTAAATATATATTATATAATATATAAAACTACAAAATAATCAGCGTAGAAAAGGTTATAATTGAAAGGAAAAGAAATTGTAATGATACAATTTTATACTCCTTTTATTTGCTATACTCAGCTAGTTTGGCAAATGCCCTTCCATTGCATATTATTTGGTACCACTGCCAACTATTCCAAAGAAGAGAAGAAGTTGCCTAAATGAATGAAAATTGTCTCACATACTCGTACTCGCACATAATTCTCAAATGCACATTCAAATATATTTTTATATCCTGGGGTGGTGCATTGGCTAACGTTTAGAAAAAAACCGGAAAGTTGTGATTATTACCCTTGGCACTTCAGGCTGGCTCCACATGCCAAACGAGTTTAATTACCGCGCCAAATAACTGTGAATTGTGTGCTAAAGGTGTTCCAGACATGGAATTATTTGTAAATGTAGTGCCCTGTGAAACGCCTACCACTCACATGGCTACTCACGCACTGGCTACTTAAAAGCTTTGTCGCTTACATATCTGAATGGAGCAAAGTAGATAAGAGCAAGAAAAAATAATAATTTTGCTTTAAGTGCGGCAAAAATGGCGCGAGATAAAAGTTTTCCTGCATGTACTCCAACAAAGGGCCAAGCTAAAACAAGTAAAGATATTTCAATTAGCCTGTACGTAAACTTTTCTAACCCAATGCACATAAAGGCGCTGCTTAATAAAAATTTCCTAGTTATTTTGGATGAACTGCGTATAGACCAATGTTGCCAGAAGCAAAGTATTAACTGTGAATCGTAGATTTTTACACAAGCTTACAATTTTTCCGAAATTTCAGGTTTGAACGAATAAATTCAAATCTCTTTCATTCGTAGTCGTTCAAGCAATGGAAAATTTGTTGAATATGGACTTACAGATTCTTTGTACAAAGATTTTGTCTGAGGCGACCCCTTATTAAAATTTGATGGCAAATATTTCTCTGGAATATTTTAATCCTCTAGCGACCTTTAAAATGCCATTTATGCGAACTTTCTAAAGAAGGGATCAAAACCGTTTTTCGTGGGAGAGATAATGGGTTAAAATGTTCTGCAAAACTATTCTTCGTAAAATTTCACTAAATGCACCTTAACAAAACATTTCACTCAGATATGAATTTTAAAACTTTTCTGCAGTTGTTCTAAAAACACTTGGGCAAAATATTGCAAACTTAAAATGGTCATAGCGAAGAAATTTGGCCCAAGAATGCAAAACGATTTTGAGGTTGTTTTACTAAATGCGTCTGGATCTTTCATCCAGAGTTGGATTCATTCCGTCCCAGACAATAATCCTCAAATTTTTGTACAGTGTAAGGAGACTGTTGCCCGGTTCGGCAAACAATTTTAAATTTATCAGACTTTAAAAATGTGAAATAGCAAAATTTGGTATTGAAATTCTACAACTTTAAATTTGAGCAGGCTGAAAAATGTCAAAGTTGATTGCTGAAACCGAGCTTGAATTTCATTTAAACAAAATGTGATTTAATATTCCAGTTCATGAAGGCTGTTTTTATTTAGTTAAATACAATCTAAGCTTTTTATGTGATTTTATTGTGAATGCATTTTTTAGTATTTATTTAATTTAATAAAATTAAAATTCTATACTGGCTTGCCCATATTCGACGGACCCATGTGTTTTTTTTTTTTTTAAATCAAAGAAAACCGCAATTTTTTTGATGTTGACGATAATAATCATTTTATTTGGTTTAAGTAGATTTGTTGGCATCATCTTTTTAATATGAAATCTCTCAAATGGCCGCCTTGAGCCTGTACGGCGTATTGTGCCCGTTTTGCAGCATTTTCCATAGTTTTAGCTAACATTTCGGCTGGAATAGCGGCTATTTCCTCACGAATGTTGTTCTTGAGCTCTTCTATGGTCTTTGGCTTATTAATATAAACCTTTGATTTTAAATATCCTCACAAGAAAAAGTCGGGTGGCGTTAAATCGGGCGAACGCGGTGGCCAGTCAAAATCGCCATTTTTCGACATCAAAGGACGAGGAAACAATGTCTTCAAAACATCGATTGTGGTGCGAGCTGTGTGTGGTGGAGCACCGTCTTGTTGAAAATAGAACTGCCTCATACGCTTTCGAGGAATAATTGGCATCACAAAAGTGGTTATCATATCGCGATAATGCTCTTTCTTCTTCTTCTTCTTCCTCTTCTGACTTCTTTTGTTGAATGTAAATTTCAACAATTTGGGAGCGCTCGCGTGGCGGGTACTGTTCCATGGTGAAAATCTGCTTGGACTGACGCTTCCAACGCGGTATGTCATTAAGCGATCTGACGTCTCTGTCAAAAGATACAGGGTTGCCAGATGGGTCCGTTGAATATGGGCAACCCATATTTTCAAACCAATTTTTTTTCGTTTTGAAGGTTACAGATTTCTGTTCAATAATACATTTGTTTTTTTTTTGGAAATTTACAGTTAAAAAAACTCTGGCTACACTGGTATACCTCAGTCCTAGAAATGAGAAAAAATGTTCAACTATTTCACCACACCAAATGCACGTAAATGTACGTGAGGAATTGACAGGATGCAGCATCTTAAAACAGGACACTGCTCACGGATTGCTCAAAATTTGACCCACAAGTTGAAGTAGGGGTTCTTCTATAAGGAGCTCTACATTTGCCTTACGGATGAGTCAGTGATATATGTAGATTATTCAAGAAACAGTCGATTGGTTCTTGATTTTCGTAATATCCTTTAAGGAGACAAACATTTACTCTTATAATCAGGCGGCAATCAAATTCACTGATGAAGCACTCGAAATTAATTGGCGACTATCCTTTCGATTGCGCTTGAATACCTTGCACTCATTCTAAATGGTTCTGGATCATATAGATTTTGCAGGGAGCTCCATGACTGCTGAGTTGGCTAGGCAGGCAGAGTAGCTAGGATGTTTTTGTTTTGTTTTGGTGGGCGGCTTGGTTCAATATGCCTTCGCACTTACAGCGACCGTCGTCTAGTGCGTTAAGTGGTGTGGCTACTAAAGCAATCCCTTCTCCTCTTCTGAGGTGACTTCTTTCCCGCAACTACTTGCTGCATTACTTCGTGAGAGCTCAGAACGGCGTCTATGAAGTGGATCATTTCTAATCACCCACGTCTGGGTCCACCATATTTGTAGCCAGCTTCCTGCTGTAGGCTCTTCTTTGTGTCTATCTGTGCTGCGTTAGGGTCTATTGACTACAATTGGCTCCTGCGTCTATGGACATATAGAGGTTTTATGTCATCGATAGTCTCCATTGCTCTGCTTTTTACAGGTACTTGTAGGTTGCTCTTGAGCTTGAGCTGAGCGATAATACTGGCTTCCAAGATCGCAAGTTCCTTCTCGCAGGAAAGTTAAACGGAAGTAGTCGGACGAGCTTGTAAGCCGCAACTCTTGATCGTGACCGGCTACCGGTGATAAGACGGAAGCTGAAGAGTTGTTGCTTAGCATAACGAAGAATGACTTTTACGGCAACCGGTGGAGAGCGATTAAGTGGAATCAGCTCAGAACATACTCCTCATTTCTTCTGCTGTTGTAAGCTTAAGTTTCAGAAATTATGCCTCTCACTTTCTTATTACGTTCCGGCTGGGGTAAAAGCAACCTGAAGAAATTTCTCTTCCCTAATCGTCGTAGCTGAAATATCAGTCGCATCTACCCTCTATCTATCAACAATCTCTTAGACATTATGTCCCCAATGTGTACTGGATCCAGCGACATAGTGGCGCTTCGGCAAATGCGGAGGCAAATGAATGCGCGTGAAGAGATTATGGGGCAAAACTTGGACAATCGAGTCGGAGCGATATGACCTGCTCAATTTCCGGGTTTCATAAATTTGGAATAGAATAAGAGCAACTACTAGCAGCAGGTGGATGAATCTGGATACTTTTGGAATATCGCGTTCACTTTGGAATACGCACAATGAAACTGATGAGTATCAGCCATTTCGACGGCTGGCTCAGAACTCAACATGTAGCGACGAGGAAGTGTAAGAATCCATTCGAAGAAAAAGTTCAGATTTCAGGTTCAGAGCACAACTTCTTCCATTTAAATGATAAATTGATGGGATTCGCCTAGTGATCGGTATGGTTGAAGAAAATTAAGAGGTAGACCTGAAATCTGTCCGTTTATTTTGAAAAGCAATCTATTTAAACTAATCTAGCTCTCTCTGCAGCCGTATGCTGCTTTCGAGGCTGAAATGATTTTTATTGAAAGCAGGAGTAGGTACCTCCGTCTTCACTGACGGATCTACGATGGAATCTGGAGTGGAAGCGGGGGTTTTCTCTAAATAAGCCAGCATTTCGGTCTCATTTAAACTGCCGGAAACGTGCAGCGTTTTTCAAGCAGAGGTCTTCGCGATCATGCAAGCATACAAAATGCTTCAAGATCGCTGTTGGGAGGGAGACATTCATATTTTTTCCGATAGCCAAGTTGCGATCAAGGCACTGTCGTCCCCGTATTGCAGCTCTCTTCTGATAAACTCGTATAAGAAGGAACTGAAATGTCTCGAACTCACAGGAAACATTTCCCTTATCTGGGTTATAGAGGGAAATGAAATTGTAGGCGAGTTTGCCAGGTTTCACCGGTTTCAGCTGTCCCCCTCTCAGACATCGGCGTCCCTTTGTCCGTTGTTAAAGGGAAACTATGCAATTTCTTTCTAAGAAAAGCGCAAGAGAGATGGAGGTCTGTCTCATCGTGCGCTATTTCGAAAACACTATGGCCCCAATACTGGATGGCTGTAGAAGGTTTTCTCCTCCCAAAAATCTTCCTTTGCACAGGTAATGGTCCACATTATGGTTTCAAAACGGCACGTAAGTGCTACTTGAAGTGTGCCTGTGGCACTCTTGCCATTTTACCTACTTACTTACCTAGGAGTAGGTTTGCTCTCACGTAACGTGAAGCGATCGATACTTGAAAAAAACTTTTTCTGTAACTTCGTGCTCTATGGCCGCAGTGCGTATCGAGCTCAGTATCTACTGCCAGTGAGCTACACACAAGCAATGCCAACCCGTGCGCTGTGTAAAACAATCTATGAGCATAACTTTAATTCAATTTTACAGACAAACTTTTGTAATCAGATGATCAACGAAAAACGAGGATGAAAATCGCCCTGGCCTTCCCAGATATGCGTTGTGTAAACTGGATGCTACTAAATAACAATTCCAACACCAACTTTTATCAGAACTCAGTGTGAGCTTTTCCCGTTTTATGGTGGTAGTTTTATAGCCAAGTAAATAACGTTTTCAGTTGACATTACACTTACAACAACGACAACACTTGGCACATTTCCAACTTACAAGCATTCAAATGAAAAAAGAATGTTGCAAAAAGTATTTATTGTAGTTTGTATTTCATTGTTTGGCTTCTTTCGTTTACTCTGCGTCAGTAAATTTAATCCGTCTATTCTCGCACTTCTTTAGTAACAGTTGTTATAAACAAATCTTCTCCTCTTCTTCTTCTTATAAACAAATACTTTTTATTATTTTCCCAACAACTTCTTAATTGTAAGTAAGAAATTTGTTCGCAAAACTTTTGATTGACCATTTACAAGTCAAACACTCACAAAAGTATTCGAATGTACCAAAATAACATTTTTAGTTAAAAAGCTATTGTATTCCTAAGTTATCATAAGTTACCCGAGGCGGCTGCCAAACATTTGAGTGATAGAAAAAACAAATGGCGGTGCCCTTTGGCATCATATTCTCCATATAATGCATAATAAAGAATGTAACGAACGGGGAAATGGAGAGACGGAGAGGTGGGGAAATAGCAAGTCACCTCTCGTAAATATATTTAATGGCTATACACAAACTGACAAGAGATTTCGAAAGTGTTTTAATTTCACCAAAGGTCCAAATAGAAATACTACCATAAGTATACGAGTAGGTACAGTGGGATCTGGATAATTTGTAATCTCGATGAGACGAAAATCGCTTTAGCTCGGACAAAAGATCGGGCACATAACAGAAGTGAAACTTTCAAGGCAGAAAAAGAGAGAGGGAGAGACCCGAGGTATAATGAGAGAGAGAGAGAGAGGGAAAGAATATATATCGAAGTAAATTCACAACATTTGCAGAGAATACAAATAGACAAAATTTACAAAAAACGGAGAAGGGTCGACCGGTGTAGGTAAACGCCGGACACAACCCGTGGCAATAACGCGCACTACTCCGAGCGTTTATCACCCGCACAAACGCAGTGATTCCAGGATCGCAGCAACGGCACAAATTACCGCAAGGCAATACCAATTATTCCGACGCCGGAATGGATAGCACTTTATAGTACGCATAAGCACAGGCCAGGAAACGGAACTAAACGCCAAAAAGTAGGCCCCAAAAAAACGCCAAAAAAATTGGCAGCAAAAAACGCCTCAAACAGTAGGCACCAAGGAAATATAACGCCAAAACCTAGGCACCATCAATGTGTTTTCTACAAGTTTGCACCGACAAACAAGCGCCAAAAGGTAGGCAGTGTTATTTCTCACTAGAAATTAGCAACTACACAGGAAAAACTCAGGAAAAATAGCCTAAATGTATCTAAGATATATAAATATAAGATATAGCTCTCTCTCTCTCTCCTTTTCCTCTACGTTATATCTTTTTTCTCTCTCGCGGAACGAAAATGCCCAGAACGTTGCATGGCCTTGCAATTTTACTCTCCAGAGAGAAGAAGTTTTTAAGAAGTTTCACTTCAAAAATAAATAAATAAACAATTAACGCTTACACCCTTTCTTGGTTTCTGTTTCCACAAACAGAGAAACCTACAGTTTTAAACCAACTCCGAACGGCAATTTCAGCTTTTTCATGCCAAAAACACACTCGGAGGTTTGCCAATGCCTGCCGAGGGGCGATCGATATTAGCAAAACGTTTTCCATTATTTTGGCGTCTCATGAACCGCGATTTGAACCTACGCATAACCGAATGGTAGTCACGCACCGAAAATTTGCTTCCTTAAATAGTAATTGTCTGATAAATTTATAATTGATTGGTCAAATGGCGAATTTAACACGTAAAAATTGCATGATATTTTGTCCTCTCGATATTTCAAAATTTTATTTATTCATTACTTTTTTCGCTTATTTTTTGGCCAAATAAAAAAATGTCTTTTTTGTTTTGGCAACTGCCGTAAACATTCAACCACTCGTAAGCGGCAATTCATGGCAAAATTAGTGCTGTTCGCCGTTTATTTTATTTTGCTTGCTGCAATTTATGTTGTGCGCAGATTTATTGCCATTCTGATTATAAAATATTAAAGCGGGGTTGTAAGACCTTATCAACCAAAATGAAGCTAGAGCATAGGAGCAACCAAGTGGGGGTTTTGGTGCCACAAAAGGATGGCACTTTTCATCATACTAAAAGAAAATTTAAAAATACAATCACTGGTCAAAAATAATGCTCCAGTTTACTCGGCATCTAAAATATAGATTTTTAAAACCGAAACGAAATCTCCTTGACATTCAAACACTTTTCCCCTATAACAGCTTGAGTCTTGGCGATAATGCGGTAATAAAATTTAAGAGAATTGCATGCCTTTCATAGTGATGGCTTAGAAGTAAATTTTGGGTCAATTCAGATGGGAGAAGCAGATAAAGTTGTAAATCTACGTAAAAAAGGGGAAAGTCTCCCATCAAAGGAAATTTTCTGAAAATGTATGGGCCAACACCGTCATTATCCCTATACTTTTTTATACGTGTCATTCTCCTCCCTATAGCTCGTAATATTTCTTATGTAGAAAATAGCAAAAATTGTTTGCTGTTCCTTTGCATCACGTGCTATCAAGACTCCACTGTACGCACTTGAGCAAATCCCAAGATTTTTATGGTGTAGGGTATCTAACGTGTCTTAACGAGTTTTTGGCTATTCAGATTATAACAAGTAAGCCTAATATTTACGCAAGTCATTAATTAGCTAAAATTCATTTGTCCTTGCCACGTGCAAGCCGAGTAAGAGGTAGCCGCCGTAATCGAATATGCTTGTGTGTGTATCATATACGAGGTGCGGCCATTAAATAATGAGAATGATGGTGCAAAACAATTTATTTGGATTTCATAGAAATTCTCTTATTTTTGGCTTCAATTAGCATCTTCAGGCTCGATTTCTCTTTGCAGTTGAATGGACTCAAGATTTGTCCAAAGCAAATTTCATCTTAAGAAATAGATAACATTTTACAAAAAACACGCAGTGAGCTGGCGTACTGTCTTGACCGAGACCTCATGACTTGCCTTTACTTAGCGTTGTTCCTTTTTTTCAGCGGAGTTCGGTAAAGACGTGGAGGCCAAGCGAGGTGATCAAAATTTTAGTTAGTATTACAGGGTTTGATTGAAAAGTAATAATTAACGTTGCTCTAACGATCGCTGCATTTTCGCCACTGCAAAATCCTAACACACTTTTACAACAGCTTTCACGCGCGGAGCGACGTTGACTACACCGCCGTTGCCAACGAACTGGTACCGGTTTCTAGTGGAAGAGGATGGTCCAACGATCATTTTCTCCCACCAGCCGATTCGGTTGATCGCTTGGCAGACGCTCCGCTCCGGGAAGGCTCATTACTTTTCAATCAAACCCTGTATACTTTGACCTTCAGAAAGCCAGTGATGTGTAACTATGAAGATCGAAAAAAAATACGCGGTTACTTTAAATTTTGGTTTGCTCTTTTCTGCTTTTCGGGCTGTCGGTGAATTCAATATCTTAAAGTGCATGAACTCAATATCGTTCCTAAAAATTGGAGGATTTTCAATATCATTCAATCAATTGTCAGTTATATAACTTTTCGAGCTTTTGAGAGTGATGAAAATTTTAGGTGCACTTACCAGTTTGGGGCCCATCAAAATTTGTTCCGCCGTAACAGAAAGATGCAACTCTAATGCGAACTAAGTCTGCGGCCAGAGAATGTTAATGAGTATTCATTAACAGAGAAAAGAACAGAACAGTAAAAAAAACAACAAATCTCTGTTAAGGGGTACTGGTGGTCTAGAGCTCGAAAATTTAGGGTATTTTGAGGAATGTTTTTTACAAAAAAATGAAAAACGATATTTAAATTTCTTAGGCTTTTTGTTTAACTTCTTTTACATACAAAACTGAAAAAAAAACTTTTTTTTAATCAATTAAAAATTTTAAAATTATTATATTTTTTTTCTGAAAAAACATTTTTTTTTTTTAATTTTCATAATTTTAAAAATGTTGCTGAGGTTGACACTTCCGAAAAATTGGAGCTGGACGGTATTTGCCGGAATTTTTTTTTGCAAAAAAAAGATAAAAAAAATATTTAAATCTCTTAGGCATTTTGCCTAACTTCTTTTATATACAAATTTATTTTAATGAATTAAAAATTTTAAAAATAATTTTTTTAAAGTAAATTTTTTTTTCGTTTTAATAATTTAAAAAATGGCGCTGAAGTCGACCCTTCCGAAAAATTGGAGCTGGACGGTATTTGCCGGAATTTTTTTTTATATTACAAAAAAAAAATCAAAGACGATATTTAAACTTCTTAGGCTTTTTGTTTAACTTCTTGTACACACAACATTTTTTTAATGAACTAAAAATTTTAAAAATAAGTTTTTTAAAAGTAAATTTTAAAATTAAAAATTTTTTTTAATGAATTTTTTTTTTTTTTTTTTTAATTTTAATAATTTAAAAAATGGCGCTGAAGTTGACCCTCCCGAAAATTTGGACCGGACGATGTTGTCCATTTTGGCTCTTCTATTTATCTGAAAGACAAAAACTAAAAAAATCACTATCAGTATGATTGTCCCTATGTCCCGTACTAGGAAAAAAAAGAATTGACAAAATGCCGCGGTTTTGAATTTCACACTTTAAAAATCGATTTTTTTTCAGTTTTTAATAAAAAATACGCAACAATTGAAATAATAATATGATTCTAGTACGGGCGATAGCCATTGATGTTGTGAACAACAGATTAAAATTTCACACGATTCCGTTCATTATTTGTGTTGAGACGTCGCCAAGGACAACCCAAAATCGCCGTTCTCAGCAGATGGGCATTGCTCGGACCACTTTACAACGAATTATCCGCATTGATTTGCATTTATTCCCGTACAAGATTCAATTGACGCAAAGATTGTTGCCTGCGGACAAGCCTCGTCGATTGGAATGGGCCCAAAGAGTCATCGAAATGGCTGAAGGTGACGAGCAATTTTGGAACAAAATCATCATGTTCGATGAGGCTCATTTCTTATTGAATGGGACGGTAAACAAGCAAAATTGCCGTATTTACGCCACTGAAAATCCTCACGAAATTCAAGAGGTACCTCTTACGACAAAATAGTCACTGTTTGGTGCGACGTTAGTGCGACAACGATTACCCGACTAGAAATTTAGGTAAGGCGGTGATTAGGCGCAAATAGGGCAGACCGCATTCCAAATTTGCGCCTCATAAGGCAGCCAAACTAGGCCCAAGTCCAGAAAGGTATCGCCACACATCTGCCTCATTAGGCGCAGGTTCGAAAAACCGAACTTCGGTAATACTCCGGATGCCCTTTTACAAATCAGTTAGGTATTCCAATTTATGCCTAAGTGAGACACTGCCACAGATTTTCGTGACCACAACCAAATTTGGTATTGTTCTGGCATGCCAATCTTTGCCTTGCCTAACGTGGGCTTATGAAGCAGTTCTGGTTTCAACAACATGGCGCTCCACCACACACAGCTCGCACCACAATCGATTTTTTTGAAGAAATTATTTTCTCGTCGTCTGATGTCGAAAATGGCGATTTTGACTGGCCACGGCGTTCGCCCGATTTAACGCCACCCGACTTTTTCTTGTGGGGATATTTAAAATCAAAGGTTTATATTAATAAGCCAAAGGCCATAGAAGAGCTCAAGAACAACATTCGTGAGGAAATAGCCGCTATTCCAGCCGAAATGTTAGCTAAAACTATGGAAAATGCTGCAAAACGGGCACAATGCGCCGTACAGGGTCAAGCCAGCCATTTGAGAGATACAATATCATTTTCAAAAGGTAATGTCAACAAATCTACTTGAACCAAACAAAATGATTATTAACGTCAACATCAAAAAAATTTTATTTTTCTTTGATTTAAAAAAAGCACATGGATCCGTCGAATATGGGCAACCCAGTATTGTAGATTTTTTTACAGAAACGCGTCGGTCGACATACAAAGAAAGTTTCCTTTACTTGTGTACTTTCTACAATAGATACGAGCAAGCAAAGTATTTATTTTATATACAGTGGCCACTCAGTTATATGAATACTCGCTTTAATCAACGTTCGAATATATTACCAGACGAGAACAATTTGCTCGTGCCTTTTTATTTTCCGTTGTTTCTTAGGGCTAAGATCAAAACGAACGCTTGCCTAGCATTGGTAACACAAAGTATGTTCTCCCTCGTAAATATTGAGCCAAATGTTGCACAAACGGTCGACAATTTTGATCATTTTCGGAAAATTCCACGCACATACGTACATATGTACGTACTCGCACTTCGCTAAGTACCTCAGCTTTGGCTCACAAAAGGTGGAATTACAGCTTAATTAGAGAGACGAAACTTCGTTTGCACGAATGTGTGCCAGTGCCGAAATTCGCGGTATGCTGTGTACGCACACTCTGCGCGCTCCTGTTGGTATTTTGTGTGTGTGTGTATGTGTGTTCTATCGGCAGATGTATAATTTTCAATTATAATCCTTTGAAAACAGTCACTACAAAAGCTTATTTGGATGTACTCGTAAATAGTATCAATGAAATGCTTGCATACAACGCTGATGAAGAAGACTTGATTCCTCATGCACTGGCTGCTATGGTAGAGTATTTTGATTGACTGCGTTCTTTTTGGAACACTATACTGCTGTGGTGCTTAGCGGACCAGGAGGCACGCAAAAGTGAGCTTTGGACCTTCAAATGCTCGTAAAATGGGGTTTCATTGATACAAAGTTTAATGTTATCATGCACTTAAATTGCGCAGTTTCCAATTCACTTGCTATGCTCGCTTTTGTTAGACGTCACTCATCGCACTTCACTGACCCACATATCATACACGTAAGGTATTATACTCTGCGTTTGTTCGGTCCAAATTTGATTATACTGCTTTCATTTGGAGGCCTAATCATGCAGTCCATATTAATCGAGTGGAGAGGATTAAAAAAAATGTTTTGCCAAACAAGTATTTCAAATGCAATTAAAAATTACTTTCTATTGTATGTAAGAAAACAGGCTGTGTTATTTCTCACTAGAAATCAGCAACCACAAGGAAAAACTCAGGTAAAATAGCCTAAAGTGTATCTAAGGTATATATAAGGTATAGCTCTCTCTCTCTCCTTTTCCTCTACGTTATATCTATTTTCTCTCTCGCGGAACGTAAATGCCCATAACGTTGCATGGCCTTTAAATTTTACTCTCCATACTCGCTCGTCCTTCGATGCCTAAGAAGTTTCACTTCAAAAGCTTTATAACTATAAATAAAGTAGCAAAAATACGAAGAAATAGCAAACGCATAAAAATTAGTCAGTGAACTTAGTTTAGGTATTGTAGAACCTTTAGAAAGTAAGAAAATTTGAAGTTACGAAATTTATTTAAAGGGTTAAAGGTAGTCAAAGGCTCGAAAAAATGATGATTTTCAATAATTTTTATTATAGCGCATAAAAATTAGTCAGTGAACTTAGTTTAGGTATTGTAGAACCTTTAGAAAGTAAGAAAATTTGAAGTTACGAAATTTATTTAAAGGGTTAAAGGTAGTCAAAGGCTCGAAAAAATTATGATTTTCAATAATTTTTATTTGCTAGTCAGTTGCTTTATTTTACAAAAATAAAAACAGGGTATTAATATATCATGTTTCGACTTAACTTTAGCAAACTTTAAAAAAAAATTAATAATTGTTAAAGTTATCTGTGTGGAACCCGTTCCTCCAGAAGTTCCTTGCGGAGATCACCACAAGTCCTTGGAGATTCATCTAAAATCAATCGGACGAGAGAAATTAGTTTTATTACTAGATAATCTTGTGTCTGATCGAAGCTTTTTTTCAAAATTAACAGTTGAAATGTTGATTCTCAGCGTTTTCTATTCCTAAGAACTTCGGTAGAATTTTCTGCTTCTACTAGATAAATTTTTCTTCATAGGCGATAGGCAACATGCAATTAATTGTTCGAAACTCCCATCAACAGCAATTCGAAGCGCCACTTTAGTTAAATTTTTTCATGCTATACGGAATTTCAGCCATTACAGAGAGGTCACGTCAAACACCAACACTGAATTTTGTTTATTTAAAATATTACGCAATACTTTTTTTAACGGAAAATATAATTTCATAGAAAAGTTGAATTTAATAATTTAATGTTCATCATACGCCCTGTCCAACCAACCTAAGGGGGGGAACGCCACTGTGAAAATTCAAAAATATCGATTTTTTTTGCACAAATTGTTAGTATAACTACTGTGGCAAAAATTTCAAAGTGGAATTCGCTTTATTCCCGATTCTATGTGTACTTAAGGGTGCGCCCGTCGGCTCGGCCCCGTAGTGCCTACGATACGATGCTTTATTTCAAACGCGTTTTTCTCGAAACGACTTTTTTTGGCAACGATTTCTCGAAGACTAATGAACCGATTTTCTTTTTTTCAAAATTTTTGTTATCGCATTGGCTATCGTTGTACGTAGCCGATTTTCAAAACTTTGAAAATAACTATTTTTTTGTGACTGTTGAATATCAAAAAATGGTGAAAATTATACATCGAAATTCAAATCACCACCATTGTGTCAAAAACAAAACAAAAAAAAAAAAAAAAAACGGCTACGTACAACAATATCCACTATTGGTAAATTAATAAAATTGTTAGTTTTCTGATTTCAGATGATTATTCATTGCTGTATCGGTGCCACCAGATGACGTCATTTTTTTAACTCGTTACGTTTATTTACATACATTTGTCAATTTTCAATATTTTTTAATAAAAATGTACATTAACATAGTTTATACATATATACAATAATAAACTGCTTTTTGCCCGATGCTCGAATAATCATTCCTACTTACAAAAAAAAATTCCCAAAGATCGACTATTTTTTGACCCCCCACAGTGGCGTTCCCCCTTAAGGATGTTCTACAATAGGCAAGTTTCATGGCATACATAAATTCCTCTGCTAGAAAACATATCAAGGCCACAACCTTGTGACACACACTAACAGAGTCACTGTACTTTTCCCACTACTTACGATTTTCGATGGCCTGTAATCCTATTTAAATTTTTATTGTAAATATTTATTGTAAATTTAAATACCCAAATTTACTATAATTACATTTAATTATGGCCAGATTCATATGAATTCTATTACTTCACCGAACAGTCGGTGTTTTTTGGTGCTGTGAGTTATTTCGCTATAACAGAATTCATTTATTGGCCCAGTGTAGGAATTGAGCATTGCAACGATTCATTCCAACATAGACTGAGGCGCTTCGCAAACGACTCATATTGTAATCGGCACGACATGTTTTTTTAATGCATCGGCAATGACGATACGCCTATATGTCCGTACTCAATGCGACTATCATCGCCAAACTACGAGTTGTCAGTATGTCGAGCGATGAAGAGGAATTTATTTTATTTTATTAAATTCTCCAACGGAGGAGAAATAAAAGAATAGGGAGGCACTGGTTACTTCCGTACATTAGGAATAACTCAAACAGCAGATTATTCATTGCCACTGCCACGAGAGAGTTACAAGAGAGTGATTACAAATTTCAGACATTTTACAGGATGTCCAAAAATGTTTTTAAGGAGCTTGCAGAAATTATGCAGCCGACTAAAAAACATACTAACATGCGCGATTGCATTAGCTCGGAGAAAAGGATTATGATGCCGCTGGGGGAAGTAGCATCCTTTTTGACATTCTGCTGTGGTGGACGGAGTACCGGAAATTGTGGCTTACTCAACCCAACTCCGTAGGAAAAGCAGTGTGTCAACTTTAACAAAAGTTATCCTTCAACTCTTTTGTTTTCAAAAACATTGCTCTCTGTAGATAATTCTTAACAGGAAGATCAAAACTTTAGTAAATTACAAAACTTTTCAGAAATGTTTATAGAATAAATTTTTAATTGCAGGCAAAAAACCTTTTAGACCTTTTAAATAAGATTACTACATAATTCCAAATAAGACTAAACATTTCTTTTGAATGCCAAATACATGAAAATCAAAAACAAACTGCAGGCGTACTATGATATTTGACGACACTGCTGTACGATAGGTGTTAGGCACGAAACGGAATTTCAGTGGGACAGCAAGCACCGAGTTGGCGGGTGATGATCAGCTGATACACTTCCATCGGAAAATCCGGTCGGTTAAACACTATTACAAGGAGGCGGTTTTCAGCTGATATTTTGTGGTCACAATAAAATTAAGTCCATAGTGAAATATGTATGTTCGTTTACTATAATTGTGAAGCAACTCGTTGATATTCGCTCCAACTTCCTTCTAAATTCTTGATAATTCGCAGGGCAAATCGAATTTTATTTGCTTGTTACTTGTCTGCTGTTGCTTGTAAACAAACAAATTGTCATCAAATAATAGGAAAAGTAAGCCTGAGTCTTCAACCCGTCGGGGAAAATAAAAATTAATCTAATTATTGGCCGCCGTAAAAATAACCGATGCCCAAAAACCCGTCCCCGCCGCAATTCTGTGCCATTTCACGCTGTTAAATGTGTTTTAATTTCGATAGCTGGTACCCGCTGTCTGCTGCAATTCTGTTCAAGGGGCTGTGCTGCACGCCTGCTGTGATGAGTAGGATTGTTCGGCTCGCCATTTGAGCACCAGTGTGCGACAGCGAAGCGTATCTCTAGCGTACATTTTGTCGCATATACTACGATGTCGATACGAGCCGTGTGCCAAGGGCCTTACTCTTTGTTCTTGCTCTCATTATATATGTATATACGAGTATATGGTAAGTCTGTAGATGCATATGTGCCGCGAGTTAATTTTTTTAGGAATACAAAAAGAAATTAGTAACACTAAGGTTATGTTCATTACTCAAAGGCACTTCAAATATTAATTTTTACAGAAAGGGGGACAGATGCACATGGCTATAAAGTTCAAATTATTACAGACCTAAGTACTACATTCTTATAAGGCGTTTTTCAATAGGTGCGCTTCAACTTTTTTCGGATAGGGAGGGCGAACGACGCAATATTTTTTTATTTTTCGCTTGTCATTTGTAAACTTCATTAGTAAACATTTCATCATGGAACGCTACACACTTGAGCAACGCTTGCAAATCATTGAATTTTATTATAAAAATGCGTGTTCTGTTAAGAAAGTTTAAAGTCGAAAAATCATCTTCAGTGATGAAGCCCACTTTTGGCTTAATGGCTTTGTCAACAAGCAAAATATGCGTTACTGGGCAGAAAGCAATCCACACGTGATTCATGAGGCACCGTTGCATCCCGAAAAAATCACTGTTTGGTGCGGTTTAATGCCGGCGGCGTAATTGGCCCATATTTTTTCGTTGACGAGAACGATCGCCACGTTACTGGGAATGGAAATCGATACCGCGACATGATAAACGATTATTTTTGGCCGCAATTGAATGGTATGGACTAAGACGACATGTGGTTTCAACAGGACGGGGCCACAAGCCACACAGCACACGCTACAATTGATTTGTTGAAGAGTAAGTTCGATGAGCGCATTATTTCCAGAAATGGACCGGTCGAATGGCCGCCGCGCTCGTGTGATTTGACGCCTCTAGACTATTTTCTTTGGGGTTATGTGAAGTCATTGGTCTACAGTAACAAGCCGGCGATGATTTGTGAGCTCAGAGCTAATATTGAACGCGAAATTGCTGAAATTTCGGCCGATTTATGCAAAAGAGTGGTCGAAAATTGGGTTCAACGATTGGACTTCGTATAACGTGCACGCGGTGGTCATGCAAAAGAAATCGAATTTCATACTTAAATGTATATGTTGAAACTCGATAATAAAAAAAAATTAGTTAAAAAAGTCAAACCGTTTGTGTTTTATTCAAAAAAAAAGTTGAAGCGCTCTTACTGAAAAACGCTTTATTTAAAAAGAGAGAGAAAGGGGAAACTACAAATAACTCGCGGGGATAACAGTATTAGTGCAAGGATGATAGAAAGAAGATGACGCCCATCAGAGAGTACGTGACGTCACGTTGTTCCAAGTTGTGCAGTATTGCCAACCATTTGCTCTTCGCAATATATTTAGTACTTTTTTATACCGAAATTCGAAAAATTTTAAGTTTCTTTTTTTTAATTTAAAACTACCGAAACCTCAAGTTAAAAAAAACTGTATTATTATACAAAAGAAGGTTAAAAAAGGCCACTCTAAGAAGATTTTAGTGCTAATGAAAATTAGTTGGTTCTTATATAATTTGATATTTTGAAAGTGTGAATTTAATGTTTGGCTCCATTTAAGGCTATGCAAAAATATTAAATATCCCTCTCTCAACTCTTCTTAAGAATGAAAACCTTTTACTCATTTTAAAAAGCGTTTGAATTTACTGAATGTGGATTAAAACCATAGAGGTGTAATCATTTCTTCCGGCCATCAATTCTTAGTGGGAGATAGGGCATCAAGAGTTGTATTCATTGTAAAAGTAAGGCACAAAATACCTGAAAATACTAAAGAAACCATACTGACATTTTTAAAAAAGAACCACCTTATCTAGTTACATAACCTAAAATATAGCAAATAAGTCATTCCCTTAACAAAAGAGTTTCTCTCAACAAAAAACTTATGAACTAAATTCTACATAGGCATAACACATTTATTAAAAAAAACGCACATTTTAAAGAAAATTTCTCTCGCGTACAAAGTTCATTAAATGATTCAACAAAAATTTGGAATTTTATTTTCTTTAAATGGGCATTTTAGTGCGTTTTTATATCCAAAGCTAGGCAACACTGCAGTAGCGAGAGAGAGATTTGACTGCTGAAAGCCGAAAAACACCAACAACAACTGCAACCGCGGGCAATGCTACCAGATGTTAAAAAAAATAAAGCTAAATATAACTGATTGAACTAATTTAAAAAAAATGTATACTTTACAAAATTATAAACAGTACACTTTAATTAGAACAGGCTAGAAAAATGTCATGAAGAAAGAACTAAAACTCCGAGACTAAATAACAAAAGAAATGCTAAATGAAGTTTTGAAAATGGTAATCTGGTCATACTGGTGCTAAAACGACGTAACTCATTGTTAAATTCGCTGAGCGCAAATTAACGATACCGCGATAGGTGCCATCTCATTATTCTTTCCATCATGGTATTAGTGGGTATGACTAAATGTTTCCCTTTGACTTATGCCCATAAATACTTTTTCTTGTGTTGGTGAACCAATAGCTTGAAAAAGTGAATATTTGCAGCTCTCATATATTCATACATGTATATAAAATTTTGAAAGCAAATTTTTCTTTGAAATTTGAAAACTGATAAATAAAAATTTGGAATTCCAGCGAAATACAAATAAACAAAAAAACGTATACAAACCAGCCCCCGTTCTAATGTAATTTTAATTCATAATTAGATACATAAATATACTCGTATTACTAAGAGGTTCTTTTGTGCCCTCCGCTCATCACACTACCACATCCAGACCCAGTTCCCTTATTAAATTCAGGATAGAGCTGGGTTGGATTGAGCGAGATGTCTCAACCTTCTCCGCGCTATAGAACAACATTCTAGGAGAATGTGATTTGTTGTGTCCTGGAATTGATCAAAGAAACGAAAAAATCAGATGACTACGCAATCTGCAATGGCCTGTGAGTATTCACGTGATCATTCTCAGTTTATCCATGAGGAGGGTTACGAATTTTTTAAACCACTTTTGGTTGCACCCTTCCAATTAAACATTCCTCCTGGCGTAGCCCCATACTTTGGTGCCAGCAAACCTCCCTTAGCCTTAGCTCTTCACTCCTAGGCTTCTCCTTGATGGTGTGTTGTCCCATAGCAAAAAAGAGCTCGAATCCTATTAATGGCGAGGCCGCAGCTTCTCTTGCCAATGCGTTCGCTACTTCGTTCCCAGTTATACCCCTATGTCCTGGGACCAAAATTAGTCGGATGCGGTTGAGCGTTGCTGGCAGATTGAAGAGAGCCAGTGGATACTTATTCTCATAGAGTGATAGAGCTTCGTGTACCGGCGACCTAACTGTTGCTCAGTATGCTGATGTGCTTATTTTGAAAATTTCTGTCTAAGTTTATCTCTGCATATAAAGAAATGGCATACGCCTCCGCTTGGAAGACGCTTGGCAAACTACATAACATATATTGCAGCACTTATGCCTTCTGGAGTCCTCGAGCCACTTGTGCAGCAGTGCAGGGTGCAGGTCTGAAGCTTCCTTTCAAATGCAGGTCTAATCCAGTTTAACTTATTTATTTATTAGTTCAACTCTGAACTTCTTTTCGAATTTGATGACTTTAGTGATATCATCTCTGGCTAGCTGGGTAAGTGGCAGCTGCAGCCTCAGCACTTCCATGTTTTTAGATGACATCAATTCGCCTTTTCCGAAGCCTTGCCTGGTAATATGGCAATATTCAACAGGTACGTTTGGCTCATTGCAGATTAACTATATGACGCGGTGTCAACTCAAGCATTACCTCCAACGCAGCTTCAGGGCAGGTCCGCATCGCTCCCTTGATGTACACGCATGCTAAGCGCTGAAGCTTAGTTAGCGCTACCCACACTTTCAAACGATTAGCTCTCGATACCAAAGCGACCGCTCCAAATGTCACCATTGGCCTTTTTATCAAGATGTACACCCATCTCGGGGTTCTCGGGCTACAACCCAGAGTTTTCGTGCCAGACGTTTGCAGTTCATGAGAGCCTTTGCTTGCTAAATTCATAATTCTGAAAGCTGGTGCGTACCCACTTTCACTCGAACCCGATTAAATTTTGGGTTTCTTCCGCTTTGTTCTCCACTACTCTCTGCCCTCTGGCAATTGCAATTGCAAACTTATTACCCCGAGAAGCCAGCGAAAAAGAATACATTCAAAAAGTAATATTTAAAAAAAGATATTAACGGCATCTTATATCCTTCATTGTAAATTTTATGTTACTGTTAAATGAACCGGATACCCGTATTTATGGCGTGATGTGTGTAATAAAAGCTAACGTACCCATTAAATTTAATTTATTTAAAATTATTTGCAACTGGGACAACCGGTAAAGCCGTAGGCAAAACAGAGAGACACACATACACTCGCATATGTATGTGTGCTCACTCAAATACGCACATGTGTATCCATATGCCTGCACTTCCATGTAAGGCTATTCAAAACAGCTAACATCAACATGAGGAATCCTGCTTTATTACATGCATACATCCATGTACATTAGGGCGAGTGAACTCTTTTCGACGGGATAACCGCTAACGCGATTTTGGCTGAGTTTAACAAGGCGCGCCTTTCGTTCCTTTCTCGCGCCAACCAGCGCCAGTTAGACACACCAAGCGAAGCCAAGTCCTTCTCCACCTGATCTTTCCAACGCAGAGCGGCGTTCCTCTTCCTCTGCTTCCACCAGCTGGTACCGCTTCGAATATTTTCAGAGCCGCAGTTTGTTTCCGTTCGGACGTGACCCAGCCAACGTAGCCGCTGGATCTTTATCCATTGCACAATGTCTATGTCAACATATACAGCTCATTGCTCCATCGACTACGATACTCACCCTCGCCAACGTTCAAAAGTCCAAAACTCTTGCACAGAATCTTTCACTCAATCTCAACCACTCCAAGCGATGATTCACCGGATGTTGTCATCGCCCACGCTTCTGCGCCATGCTTTAGGGCGTGCATTATGAGAGCTTTATAGAGTTCTGGTTTTGTTCGTCAAAACAGAAACGTTGGATTTCAAGAAAGAAAGATTCTACGTTGGATTGCTATCGGTGTTAATGCTGGTTCCTAAATAAACGAATTATTTTATAACCTTGAATTATAACTGTCAAGAGTGACGTGGGTGCCGATACGCGAGTGCGCCGACTATTTGTTTGATGTCAGGAGGTACTTCGTGTTGTCTTCGTTCACCACCAGATTCATTCGCTTTGCTTCTTTCTCCAGTTTGAAAAAGGCAGAACTAATAGTGTAGTGGTTAAGACCGATGATGTCTGCGGCTCATGCGATCCTTCCCAACATCAGGTTAAAGAAGTCACAGGACAGCGAGTCACCCTGTCTGAAACCTCGTTTGGTATCAAAATTGGTGTGTGTCGATTCTCCTTTGATGGGTCTTTTCCAAGACTTGGTGTATTGTGAATATCTGGTCGATGGTGCACTTTTTACGTCTTAAGCCATACTGATAAGGTCCAATCAGTTTGTTAACGGTGGGCTTCAGCCTTTCACACAATACGCGCACTAGAACCTTATAGGCGATATTTAAAAGACGAATACCGCGATAATTATGGGTTGTACGCCGGCTTCAGAACTGGCGGAGGCATTTGTTGACGACAAATTGTAGCCTCTATGAGATGGTGTTACAGATCAGCCATGTTTCACTTCCGTGCAACAATACTGACTCCACAAATAAACTGAATATTTGCAGTTTAGAGCGCCTGAATATTTGCAAGCTCGCCCATACTGTATGTACTCGTCCAAACGCCGCCTTGCTTTGTTTAACCTCCAGTTGGCATCTTTATCTGCTTCACCGTCTGTCGTGATAGTGCAGCCGAAGTAGCAGAAACTTTAGTATTCATCCCATAGCAAATCAAAACGCTGAACACACACCAGATAGCATCACGTGTCTTACTAACACGTGGACGGTTATTAGAAGCTTTCGAGAGAAAATTTTTCGCAAGCTCTATGGTCTAGGAGTGATGCATACCGAATAAGATAGAATCAAAAGCTCTACGCTGACATCGACGAAGTGAAGCGCATTGATAATAACAGTAACGCTCCAGGAAAGGGGCTCTTGTCGAAATGTACTGGTGGAACTCGCAAAAAAGGACGTCCTTATCTACGTTGGATCAAGTCAACGACGACCTGGTCGCTCTTGATATTTAAAACTAGGTCAACGCGCGTAATGCCAAAGCGATTACCGCAGCATTTTGATAGTGGCCAAGACAAGCTAAGTAAGCTAAATACGATAAGGAGATCGCGAGAATGGCACTCGGCTGGAACCTGCAACGGAGTAAAGGTCCCGGTCGGTCAAAGAATACTTGGAGAAGTTCGATGTTGCGCGAGCTAGCAGCTGCCGATATCGCATAGAACGGCGCAAAAATAACAGCCGCAACCGGTTTTAAAATTTGGGAGGCTCGAAATTGACTTTAGAGTTATACTCTTGTGGGCATTTTTTCTTAGAATTTCATGTGCAAGCCGAAGCTGTTGAACACGATGCCGAATTGTTGCATACAAAATAAGCTACCCTAATGGACATATACGGATTTGTATGTAAGTACGTACGTAGACTTTATTATGTGTAAGAACCGTTATTTATGCGCAGTGGCACAATTTAATTGCAAAAAAAAAGGATTCTTCATTCAGCCGTAAATACAGTAAAGCGTAAATATTATCGAAGCTATTTATGTTGTATATTAGGTGGAGTGAAAGGTTCATTTTATATTTGCGCTTCGCTCCGCTGATGAAATTAGCATACATGTATAGCTATCACACCCTTATGCCGGTTGTTTCAAACAGATTTTTGACTTATCCTCAGTTCCTGGGAGGTGGAATAAGTTCCCACATCCCGGTTCTGTTCTCTGATTTGCATGATTTGATCAACTCTTACGACGATTGACCCACCAGATTGGCCTACTAAAATAGCATTGTTAGAACCACGTTTTTGCTGGAATGTCCGATGCTGTACAGGTTCCTTAACAGCACAAATTTTTTGGCCGCCTGTTCTGGTTTCACGCCTTAGTCATAGTGGCACTGAAGAATGTCCCGATTTTTCTCTTTTCGTTCCTTTATTTTTGTACGCTGTAGCCTTTGCATCAGAATGTTTTGCAACAAAAAACTTCTTTTTATGGTGCCAATTTATATTGAAAAATTTATTGCTTATCTTTACGCACACTTGCATATGCGCCATGGTTGTTACGATTTTATGTTGCCCATGCGCATGAACAATTAAGCTGGATTGGATTTATGTATGTATGTATAAGTATCCATTAGAGTCCAATAAGACGCTAAATTTATTGCTCCGCAATCAATGCTTTTGTAGATCGATAAGGGCCGGCATTCATGAAATATTTCGTTAAATATTGCACGCTGCAAGAATAGCATAAGCGCAAGTAATACATGCGAAATTTTCTCACTAATACATCTACGAATGCTCTCAATGTTCTTGCTTTGGATATACATAAAGTGCAAAAGAGACCCTGCGAGTCTTTGTGTTGACATTCAAAAAACGTACATGCAAGAGTGAACAAATAATGCAATCGCCAGAGTTACATATCACATGCGCAAATAAATTGAGAAATGCTTTGTGCAACCGAAAAGCGCGCATATTCGCTAACCAATGAAAATTGATGTACAGGGTGGCTGATGAATTTTGCTACATTAAGAAACTCAAATAACTTTTTTTTTAGTGTATGGAATTCATTTATATTATTTTTTTTTTTTCAAGTTGAAGGTCATTAAATTTTATTAAATGTAGCTTAACTAGTTTTAAAAATATTGTAATTGAATTTAAGTGCCCCCCATGCTCGTTGACACAAGTACGACATCTTAGTAAAAAGTTGTTCATTGCTGCTTTGAGAGTTGCGACAGGAATTGCCGCAATTGTTGCCCGAATGGATTGTTTTAGTTCATCCAAATTTGTTGGCTTTGTTTTATAAACTTCTTGTTTACATAAACCCCACAAGAAAAAGTCAGGTGCAGTAAGGTCAGGCGACCTGGGGGGCCAACGAAATTCGGAGTTTCTTGAAATCAGTTTATTGGGAAATTTTCGTCGCAACTCTGTCATAACAGTCTGGGCTATGTGAGACGTTGCCCCATCTTGTTGAAACCACACAGAGTTGAAAGGAATTCTCTTTCGGCGTAGTTCTGGATAGAAAAATTCTTTCAGCATTTTCAAATAACGGTCTCCAGTAACCGTAACGGTGTGACCATTTTCTTCAAAAAAATAAGGCCCGACAATACAGCGTGAAGAAACCGCACACCACACTGTCACGCGAAGAGGATGCAATTCCGTCTCGTGGAGTATCTGTGGTTTAGAAGTACTCCATATTCGACAATTTTATTTGTTCACATTGCCGTTTAACTCGAAATGGGCCTCATCAGACATGAAAAGGCAGTTTAACATGTTTTGGTCTTCTTCCACCATTTGCAGGATCTTCTGGCAAAATTCCAAGCGAATCGGTAAGTCTGCTGCATTCAGTTTGTTAACCATTTGAATTTTGTAGGGAAATAAGTCTAAATCTTTGTGCATTATTGTTTGCAAAGACTGTCGGCTGACACCAAGTTGAGCAGATAAGCTTCTTGTTGAAACCCTTGGATTGCTTTGTATAGCTGCAGCTACAGCAGCGATCGTTTCCTCCGTCCGAACTGGTGGGTTTCGATGATAAGGCCTTCTTGCGACTGTTCCTTGCTCAGCAAAATTATTCACCAGTATCATTATGGTCCATCTGCTCGGGGGATCGCCGCCAAACATCCGCCTGTACTCTCTCTGTACCAAAACTATGGACTCCAGTGCGTGATAGCGGCGGACTATCCAAATTCTTGTTTGCGTGTCCCAGTTATCCATTTTAATAAATTTTAAAGATCAATCTGCAAATTAAAACAAAAATGGAACAGATAACTTAAAAAGAAAAAAAGTTATTCAATTTTTTTTTGGTAGCGGCTTTCATCAGCCACCCTGTATATAAGTAATTGACGCTCTTCTAATTGCTCATTTCCAAGAGAAACTATTAAAAGCTTAATTTTCCAGAAGGCTGTTAAGTCGAAAATAACGGAGCAGAGCAAGTTAAAGCGTAAATGTAAGGTGGTCATCCGAAAAGTGGAGCACTCGGGTGACGAGCGAAAGTCGTGTTAGCACCTTAGACAAAATACTCAATATACACCCCAAATAACAGTAAGAATGTGAGATAATTATTTGTGAAATCCTAAGAAAGTGAAGTGAAAAATTCTAATTGTTAGACTTGCATTTACTTGTGGAGGGCACTGCAAGTGTTGGGAAGATGCACAGATTTTTCAGTTCTAGGTTAGGTTAGGTTAGGTTATGGTGGTAGTCGGTCCGTATGACTAACTCACTTAGACCTCACAGATCCGTTGTGATACCACTGTGCGCCACGGGAACCTTGTCTATTTACTTTCGTGCAACCATTTTGAGGTTCTTATGAAGCGCAGGATTGGTCTTATCCCCGCCACAGATAGTTCTGTAAGAGAATTGAAAAAGTGTTTAACTAGACAACCTGCTCTGATTTGAGCTCAGGTTGGACAATTGCAAAGGAAGTGATCTACTGTTTCTTCCTCTGCCTCATCTTTGCAACTTCTGCAATATTCATGGGAGAATACTCCTAGTCTCAAGGAATGCCTTCTAAATAGCCAGTGGCCGGTGACACAAGCCACGACCTTTGAGATATCTTCTCTTGAGAGGCTAAGCAATTCCTTTGTCCTTTTCTTATTTATTTGCGGCCATAGTAGCCTGGCTGTTACGCATGTATCTTCTTCCTCCCATGACCTATTGGCCTCTTGGGTAATATTGTTTTTTATTATTAATTTACTCGTGGCCAAAGGTATTCCAATGGTACTTTTATCACGGAACAGTTGAAGAACAGTACCTTTTCTGGCTAGCTCATCAGCTTTACAGTTTCCCTCAATATCTCTGTGTCCCGGAACCCAAATAAGGATGAGCTTGAATACGACGCTAATAGCATTTAGGGCTGCTCGACATTCCTGTGCAACCGTTGATCTTAGTATAGCCGCATTCATTGATTTAATGGCCGCTTGGCTATCCGAGAATATATTTATAGTCGTTTTTGTTACGGCATGCATGTTTAGCTATGTAGTCACCTCTTTTATGGCTAGAACCTCTGCCTGATAGACGCTGCAGTAGTCTGGTAGTCGAACGGATAGTTCCAGTCCTAATTCTTTCGAAAATACTCCATAGCCAACTTTATCGCCTAGCTTGGAGCCATCTGAATAAAAATTTAATTCCACCCTTCTCCAAGGCCTTGGTGTTTGTCACTCCCTTCTTGACGGTATACTCCTCTTGAAGAGCCTTTCGAAGGTGAGTCTAGGAGTAGAATAGTCTATTGATTGTTTATGACTGTTCAGAGTATGCAAAATACAGGCGTGGCCAAACCGCCGTTCTTTCCATAGCGCCATACTTCTGAGTCTATGCGCCGAGGCGGCGGACACGCGTTTCCCTACCAGATTTAGTGCAGGTAAATTGATTAGCGCTCCCAGCGCTTTGTTTGGGGTAGTCCTTAAAGCGCCAAAGATGCATAAAAGAGCTGTTCTTTGGACCTTACTCACGTTTTGAGAAGATGGCCACCATACAAGTATTCTATATATTAGGATTGGCCTAACTAACGAAGTATATAGCCAATGAGTAACGCGAGGTGTTAACCGCTATTTAATACCGGCCGCCCTTTTGCAAGTATATAATGCAACGCTGGCCTTTTTTACTCTTTCCTCAATATTAGGTTTCCATGTAAGTTTCTTATCTAATATGAATCCTAAGTACTTGACAATCTCTCTCAAAGGAATCTCCACACCCTTGAAAACCAGCTTGGAGATTATAGGAAGCCTATATTTCCTTGTGAAGAGAAATATTTCAGTTTTTGCGGGATGTATAGCGAGTCCCCTACTCTCAGTCCAGCTCCTAAGCGTGGCCATGTTAGAGCGCAGAATGTCCATGAGGGTGTTTGGATATCTGCCTTTAACAGCAATTGCTAAGTCATCTGCGTATGCAGTGGCTTGGCAACCTCCTCTCTCCAGGGTCAGCAATAGCGAGTTTACCGCTAAAATCCAGAGGAGAGGGGAGAGGACACCACCTTGTGGTGCACCTCTGCAGACCTGTCTGCTTAGGGTATATACGAGTATATATATATAATTGGCGCGTACACCCTTTTTGGGTATTTGGCCGAGCTCCTCCTCCTATTTGTGGGGTGCGTGTTGATGTTGTTCCACAAATGGAGGGACCTACAGTTTCAAGCCGACTCCGAACGGCTGATATTTTTATGAGGAGCTTTTTCATGGCAGAAATACACTCGGAGATTTGCCATTGACTGCAGAGGGGCGACCGCTATTACAGAAATGTGTTTATTAATTTTGCTTTCATCGAGATTCAAACCAACGTTCTCTCTGTGAATTCCAAATGGTAATCATGCACCAACCCATTCGGCTACGGCGGCCGTGCTGCTTAGGGTAGTGCTACCTAAATTTGCCGTTACCTTCCTTCTGAGGAGTATTGCTTCTATCAGGGCAACAGCGTGTGGTTCAACTCCAAAGTCTTCTAAAGCATCTACTATAGCGCTCGCCTTTATATTGTTGAAGCGCCTTCTATATCTACGAAGGCAACCATGGCAAACTCTTTGCAGTTCTAAGTCTATGGGAATATACCAGCTCCAACATCGCAATCCTGTTTTGAACCATTTATTATATATAGACTGTAGTGTGAGAAAAAATTAAGCTAGGGGATCATGCAAACTCCCACCTTATTGCCAATAAGAAAGTGGTAGAAACTTTGTTCCGAGCGTTGTTGAGTATTTCCATCAGCAGTGGCAATCATCTGATTAGTCCAATGACAGTCACTGTTCTTGCAGGGTAGGTTTAAATTATTGGCAATATCAATTTATTTTCCGTTCTTTTACTTACATAAATTTGAAACAACATTGAAATTGCATGAGCATAAAATCACGGCGGAAGTTTTTATCTACGTTGCTTTATGTGAAACTCTTCGCCTAGGCGATGAAGGCTGTTCCGCGTACTTAAAAAGATTATTACTAGACACATAACATGTCATAAAATGTGTTATGCATGTACATTTGTATGTATGTGTGCAGTTTCATACGGTGGTGTGCATACATTTTCTTCTAATATATTTATATCTTTTTCAAGTGAGTGAAATTGCGCTGAAAATTGTTCACAATTTTTTTCTGTTGACAAAATTTTTAGCACTGCAATTGCTTTTTCACTCCCACAATACAGCAGTTCGGTCCATTTTCGCATGCACACTTCAAATTTGAATGCCCCAAATGGTATCGGGATCGAGAACCGAGTATATAAAATGACAAGATTCGTTCGAAATAATACATGGGCTAAAAGGTCCCGGGCCTAACAAAGAAAACAACAATGTAGTTTACATCAAGAACAGTGAAACCATTCCAGCACCGCTGTAACATTTCAATACCACTTTTGTAGAACGATTTATCTTTTGGCTCAAAATAGGCCTCAGTTTCAGCGATAATGTGCATCATCAGTGTCTCTATGACCACATTTGAAGTCAGCAAAGCATCGCCTTATTGTTGTTTCTGATGGACGCGGAGTCCCCATAAAACTATTCAAGCCATTGCTTTACTTGAACGGTATTTTTTCTCATCAAGCTGCAGTGTAAAACTAAAACACGAAACTCTTTTTGATCCATTCTTTCGGAGCAGCGTCACTCTTAGCACAACAACTCACAAATTAATGAATAGAATACCATGCACAGTCAATACGACCAATAACTCACGGTAGTATTGTCCAGTGAACGTTCTTCCTTTTTCTAAAAAACGCATGCAGATGACGTAGCTCACATTTCAAAAAATCGTCGCCATAACCTTTCCGGCCGATCGGACTGTTTTCGCTTTCTTTGGAGCAGATTGACCGGAGTGAATCCCTTGTTTTGATTATTATTTAGTTTCTGGTGTGTAATGATGAATCCAGGTTTCATCAATGATGATAACTCTATGCAAAAATTCCTTCTGATCTCGCTCAAATTGCTCCAAACACAGCCGCATCCACTTGTTGTCCATCGTGAGCAATCGCGGCACCCATCGGGCCGTCAACTTTTTCATCGCCCACTTATCATGTAAAATATTAATTGCCGCTCTGGTCGACGTATCCATAGCCTCTGTTACTTCGCGCACTTTCGTTCATCGACCAGCGAGAATCATGTCGTGGACTTTTTGAATGCTTTCCTCGGTAAACACACCTGCCGGCCGTTATTGTCGCTCCTCATCAAAAACGAATGTTCGCCCACGTTTAAACTCGTTGAACCAATATCTAACTGAGGTCATAGATGGTGAAGCGTCCGTATAGACAGCATCCGACTTTACTTTTATCTTCTCGCATTTTGTCCTATCCAAAAACAATAGGCGAATTACCGAACGATCCTGGTATTTTTCCATGTTAGAAAAAATCACGAAACACGTCTTGCTTGAATAGCTGCCGAATCCAAGCGAACCTAACAATCAGTCTGAAATTTGTTTTGCCGTTGTTTGATAGATGGCAGCACACGATGCTAAAACCAACTTCTCTCAGAAATGCCCTCTGTCGTCACTAATGGATACTTATTCAACCCCCGCGTATTTTCAAGTTGAAGCATTAAAAACAAGTACTGTTCAACTATTTATAATAAATATTCGAAAATTTTATTAGGCGATCTTTTGAAAATGAGAAATCTATCTCAACAAATTTAGAGATTTTATTAAACTCAATTAAGGTAGAGCCTTAGTTAGGTAGCAGGAGCATTTCGAGCATAAAGAAATTTTGAGAGACCAACATCGAAGAACTCCGATCTACGAATAGCTCTGCCCAAAATTTTAAGGAAAATCTTCTCGAGAAGCACCGGGTAGTCATCAAAAATGAAAGAAAAAGATAAGATTATTCTTCTGTTCTGCAGTGATTTTGAGTTAATCATAGGTAGGGGCAGGCGTAAAGCGCAAATTACGGAATGCAAAATGTAACATCTGGATTCGCTCAATTCTAGATGCACGGTGGAAAGGTCCAAGTATGTCGTCACCTAGCCACGATATGTTTTCATTATGAGTTTAGTTGGAACATAAATAAGATTTTTAGAAGCATTTCAACGTCAGCGTCACCAGCGAATAATATTTTGGGAGTAAAAAGTAGCATACATACAATATATCCTGCTTTGCTACATATCGATGAAAGCCTTATGAAACTTCACCTATCCGTTCCGGAGATTAGCGTGGTCAAACCGGCAGGCAGACAAATTTACAAAAATAAGACCGATATATTCTGTTACACTTCATCGTCATCCATAAGCACACTTTTTATACTTTTGATTTTCAATATCCATACGAGGGATGCTACAGTTTTATTTTATTACTATTATTTACTAGAAATATATAGGTCAGGGTATCCTCGAAGTGCTGCTGATGAAATAATAGAAGAATAAAAAATAAGAATTTATATAATTTGGGCTCATATTTCTTATAAAATTTTTCTGCCAATGAAGAAAAAATTTGTTGAAAGACTTCTTCTTGGGAAGAATTGTGGAGGCACAATCACAATTTCATGATATCTACCTCGATTTCTCGTAATCTCCAATAAAGTGCTTACGAGTATATTGCCAATTCTGGTCCATTGCCTTATATTTCATGGTCAGAATACCTGCTTTCTACTGTGCCATGTTTCCCTTATATTTTTCCTTGCGAATGAGTTAAAGTACATATCATTTATTGTTTCTCATAATATGCCCCAAAACCGTAGTACTTCTTCTTTTTATTGTTCTTATGATGAATTCTACGCAGTGCATGAACGTTTGCTACTTTATCGGTCCAGGGTAATTTTAGAAGTTTTCTATATACTCGTATGCACATCTCAAATGTTTCGATTTAATTTATGTCGGTGGTTTTTATGGTCCATATCTCCATAGCCTACAATATTGCAGGCAAACCTTTAATAAATCGAATTTTTAGTTTCACACTGAAGTCATGATTATTGAGGACTTTTTTGTAATTAATGAATGCTGCCCTAGAAACTTCAACGCGGTTTTTTTTCTCTTTTTTTTGAAAGATGAAAATTTTCGTTAATCCAACAGCCTAAATTAAAATATTAGAAAAATTTTGCACATTTTCTATGGGCATGTCATTAAGGGGTAACACCACTGTACACGCGTAAAATAAACACGATTTTTAAAGAATTTTTTTGTATAGAAGAAAAAGGAAAACAATCACTCTGTTTGGGGAAGTTATTACTTATATACTAAAATACAAAACTACAGAGTTTGATCGAAAAATTTTACAAAATGGCGGCATTGGAGACATTTTTGTAATACGGTTTCTCTTGAAGGAGCTCCGCGGCACGCAGCACAGAGGGTGCAAATTTTAATCTGGAAAAAAGAAACATTTTTTTTCTTAATCTAGATAAGAATAACTAGAGAAACACGTAGGGGATTTAAAAAATATTTATTTTTGTGGAATTAGCAACCATTTGAAGGAAAAAACTCCATTTTGGACTAAAAAAACGGCACTTAAATAATTATAACAATCGTTTAAATTAATCTATCGAAAATCCCCTACGCTCTTCTCTTCAGAAGGTTATTATACAGACGTAGTGAAAACCCGGAATAAAAATATTTAAAATTGTTTGAGTTACGCTGCGTGCCAATTTCAGAAAACGTGTTTTGAAAAAAACGCGCTTAAAGTTTGGAAATTTGGCGAAGTTGTTAGGTAGCAGTCACTAACGCTTGGTTGGAAGCTTAAAATATTTATGAAATAAACTTCGGTAACGTATAAAACTTTTTGCTCTGTATTTTAAAAGGTTCAAAGAATTTTTTAAGCTTATAAAAAAAAAATCAATTTTTTGAAATTTCTACAGTGGTGTTACCCCTTAATGGCTAAGCTTGTGTCAGTATAGATGTTTCTTCTGTTGATGATCATACAATTAGTTCTACTTGCTTACTTAATTGGCCGTCCCAACCCGTTACCGAGTTACAGCCTGCCGAATGTCTCGCGGGTGTCTTATGGTCCATCCGCACACCTTTTCCAGTTTCATAAGCCAAGAGAAGCCAGGTCATCTTCAGTTTAGCCTCTCTACCGGACACAAAGACGCCCTCTTCACCGTCGACTGCCAATTACCGTTTCAAATACCTTCCTCGACGGAGCAGTTCCTTCTGTACGGACGACATGACCCAGCCACCTTAGTCGCTTTGGATATGTCAATATCCCCGTAAAGCTCCAACAGCTCGCGATTCATTCGACTGCGGTAACCGTCATCTATTTGAAGTTTGCGAAGTACTTTCCTCGCGAAAACTCTAAAAGCGGTTGCAGTTGGTTATTTGTCCAGGCTTCAGCGTCATAGAGAAGCACCGGGATGATAAGAGAGTCTTGTAAAGAGTTGTTTTTGTTCGTTGAGAGAGGGCTTTATTACTCAATTGCGCATTGAGCCCAAAGAACATAGTACCTGTTGGCTAGACTTTGCTTGATTTCAAGGCTGGCATCGTTGTTGCTGGTAATAGCGGAACCAAGATAAATGAGGTCCTTGTCCACATCGAATTTATAGGTGTTAGCTTCGATCTGAGGTTGAAGATTCCGCGACTTTGCAAGACGGCTCCCAGCATATACTTGGCTTTGCCTCGTTTACCCTCAGACCCCACCGTGCAGATTCCTTTTCAATAAACATACAAGTGGCGGCGACATCCCGCTTGGTATGACCAATGATGTCGATGCCACCAGCATACGCAAGGACCTGGACACTTTTATAGAAAAAAGTTCTTTTTCATTCTAGCCCCTCTCTGCGAACCACACTCTCCATAACAAAATTGAAGAGATCGCATGACAACACCTTGTCCGAAACCTCGAATGGTATCAAAACGTTCGGAGAGGTTGTTTCCTATCTTGACGGCGCTTTGTGTGTTGCTTAACTTCATTCTGCACAGTCGTATCAGCTTAGCAGTGATACCGAACTCAGACATTATGCGATATAGCTGGTCGGAAATCGGGCTATCAAAGGCTGCCTTGTAGTCGACTAATTGACTTAGTCCTCATGGGTCTTCTCCAGGATCTCCCGCAATGAGAATATTTGGACTATGGTGAAGCGACTAGGTCTGAAACCGCACTGGTACAGCTCAATTAGGGATTAATTTAAAGATAACATATCGATTTATCACCTAGCAGACAGGATACAATTTTATTTGCATTTTAGTTTTATCGACGTTTATTGTTAAACCGAAGTTTTGATTCGTTTTTCCAGAGAACTTAGACTATCTGCTAAGGATATTGTATCGTCAGCGTATCTGATGTTAATAATATTTATCCCATAGTAACGGCGAGAGAATATCTCCTGGTATAGCCCCTCTTATTGGAGTTACTTAGCAAACTGTTATTATACTCGTACACCTACAGACGCTCTATGCTACAAATAGAAGTTAAATGTTATTAAAATGTGACCCCAATACTCCACAAATGCAATACCCTTTCAGCAGAAATACAGAGCAACGAATTGTTAAGCTATGAATCAATAAAGACAGCAATTCGAATAAACGTAGCTATAAAAAATTGAAAAACTTCAAACGTTAAAAACTTTCGTACAACGTTGATTCATTTCAATTTGATGGATTCGATTTCAATTATTCAATCTACTTTTATCGGTAATAGTGAATAGAAATGTGAAGCGTTTATAGCCAAACCTTTATTTTCACTTTAATTCGAGAGCATAAAAAAGAGCTGCAGAAAACTCTCGCAATCACATATTTGAATTTCGCTTAACGTTGAGAGAATAAAGAAAACGAGGCGCTAATGCAGCTTGTGCAAACAGTGGAGTCAGCGATTTGAGCTGCAAATTTTAACATTGCGAAAAGATTTCTGAGGTGTGGCCAACATCGGACAGCTAACCGCCTTTCAGCGATTTTGAAGGAGTCAGCTGATTTGCGGACGTAACCAGAGTTATAACAGCAGTTTGTTACGAAAGAACTGATATTGGGTTGGTGATATACAAAAAAAAAAGCAACACAACAGAATTCTGTTGCTGAATCCCTGCCGATGACATGGCAGCCGAAGATATTTTTAAAATCTATCATCTTCGAGACTATTCACCACAAAGAGTATATACATCCCTTTTCGAGAAGTCTAATAGACTCAGCGAAATTGATAATAATTTCACATTTATTATTATTATTGTATTTTTTTTGTGAAACTTTCAAGGCAGACAAAGAAAGAGGGAGAGAGCCGAGAGAGAATGAGAGAGAGAGAGAAGGAATATATATTTAAATAAATTCACAACAATTGCAGAGAATACACATAGACAAAATTTACAAATAAATTCTTCTTCATCGCTCGACATATTGACAACTCATACTTTTACGATAGATAGTTGCATTGTGTGCGGACAAGCCTTTGACAAGAATTGTGACGATGCGACCCGTGTGCGGGGGTCTTAACTGCGTTAATTCCTAAACATTCTTCAAATAGAATCTGCCTTGTGAATACCTAGCAGCGACGTTGAAATAAAATTTGCTTCGGCATAAGTGTCTTACTTTTACTATTAGCACTGCTTACATACTATTCACAATAGAGTAAGCGCATCCAACTTTGCACTAAACATCAATCGCCTTTTTTTTACAGACGTACATGGGGACAAATTTGTTTCTTTTTCGAAAAAAAAAGAAATACGGTATGCAACGACTATGGATCTGAGCTTGGACGAAATAATTAATACCAAAAAGATTGCTCGACCATCAGCAGTTCAGAAATTGTAAGTATGTCGAAATATATTTCCCTGTGTTCAAGTCTGAGCAATCTTAAATCTTTTAATTAACGCTTTTTACTCATTGCAGCAACAATTCGAAAAACCCACGTAATGAATTAACATTGCGAAAAACCTTAAATAAGCCGATATTTAAACAGAGCGTTGTGACTGATGCCCGTAATAAAATAATAAAAAATATAAAGTGCCAAATATCAGATGGTCAACAGCTAATAATCAACCGAAAATAGATGGATTTATGATGGTAAATTACTATAAAATAAATAAGGTATAGCTCTCTCTCTTCTTTTCCTCTACGTTATATCTTTTTTCTCTCTCGCGGAACGAAAATTCCCAAAATGTTGCATGGCCTTAAAATTTTACTCTCCATTCTCGCTCGTCCATCGACGCCTCAGAAGTTTCACTTCAAAAAATAAAAAAACTCACGGAGAATTCAAGCCACAGCTTAAATGCTGCAGCTTAAAAAATATCATTTATTTATCTCTAATTCTTAACATTTTAAGTTATTTAGTACTTTGTAGGGTATCCTTTATTATAATCACAGCTTGAAGCCTAAGTTGCATGGCGTCAGCCAACTTTTTTGTTTATTCTGCACTAATTTCGTTGCGCTCTTCAAGTATCGACTTTTTAAGATCAGGTTTGTTATGGATGGCATATTTTCTTATATTTGTCTTCAAAACCGATCGGAAATTCTCGATGACGTTGAAATTCGTTCCTGTGATTGTACACGAGTTTCAGCAATGTAGGGACATTTATTTATTTGCCTTGTCTGCATTTTTTGTAACTTGTGCTTAGGGTCGTTTTATTGATAAAAACGAAAGTCATCTGTAATTTTCTAGCGATTTGAACCAAATTTTCTTGCACAAGTTGAATATAAAGATATTTGTTCATTGTTTCTTCGATAAAGGTCAAATTTTCAACTCCATTGCCACCGCCGTGTGTTATAGTAGCTCTGTATAAAAGGTCTGCCATCTGGTCCAAATAAGTTTATTTTTACCCCGTCTACAAAAAGTACGGTCCTCCAAAATACTGGTGTCTTATTTACATGGTCACGCGCAAACTGCAATTTCTTACTTCTATTTCTTGCACTTACGAAAGATTTATACTGGATGGCCAGTCTTGCCTAAATCCTTTTTGGCCATTTCAGTTAACTTTGGTGGGCTTGTTGCGGCATTTTTATTCACACTGACACTTTTTCTCTTTGAAAGTTTTATTTGTAGCCTGTCGTTCCTTATTTACCACACCATTTTTATGCACAAAACTTTCAATAATGCGCAGAACTTTTGACGAACTTAAATTCCCAATTTCAGCTAATTTACGTTTGTTGAAACTTCCGCCGGGAATAGCGATATTTTTAGCTGTATTAAATTAAATTGCAGACACCTTTTAATGAGTGGGCATATTTTTATGTTGAGAAATGAAATAAAAAAAAGTAAATGAAATATCTGCGTATTCTGTTTCTTACATAACATATAGGCTTGGGGAATAAGTTCATACAGTTTTTATTTTTATTTCATTTTACAACGATTTGTTTGCTGTTTGGCATTCCATAGAACTCTTTCTGCTCTACAAAACCGTGTGAACTAGATTTTTGAGTTATTTGATTTTTTAGTAGTTTTGAGGCTTAGAAACGGAATACCCAGGAGGCAAAAATAAACATTTTCGACCCCTGCTCTGCTCTGCTTTTCATCGAGGAAAAAAAAATTGCCGAAGCAGCCCGAGGTATTTGCGACGTGAATGGAGAAGTTGTCATAAGCGAGTCTACAGCACGGAAATAGTTGCAAAGTTCAAAAATGGCTACTTCGTTGTCGATCAGACGTCCCGCAGTGGAAGCTCTTCTGAATTCGATGAAGAACGTCCCAAATCACTTTTGAAGGAACAGGTGGCCAAACTAGTCGTGAATTGGAGGATTGCGATCATAAAATGATTATCAATCATCTTCATTCAACGGGATTTACTGAAAAATTGGGAGACTGGGTGCCTCACGAGCTCAACAAAAAAAGCGAAGAAAGTCGCCTTCAAGGGTCACAAAATCGAAATTTTTTTTCTTCACTCATCTTATAGTAAATCATTTCAAGAATGTTGTGTGAAAATTTTAAGTGGATCGGAGCAGAACTCTCAAAGTTAAAGCCTTTGTAGGCACTCTACCTCGAATGCGGAGCATCGATAATTTTTCAGAGTAATTTTTTCAAGCGCGTTTTTCCCGAAACGACTTCTTAAAAGTCGGTGCCAATCACAACTCTGAAACTATTCAACCGATTCTTTTCAAATTCGGCACACGTTTTCTAAATCAAAAATACCTCCCCCCCACACTGTTTTTTTTTTATTTTTTTTTTTTTAAGGTTGTTTTTCACTTACAAATATGGCCAAAAATGCTCGTTTTACGTTTTTTAGCCACCAAAACTACAAAAATGAAAAAAAAAAAATTTTATTAATGTAGGGGGGAGCATTACGTCATACTTTAACTGAAAAATTCGACTTTTTTAGTTTCAGATGATTCTACGACGAATACCGATTGGCGCCGCAGAGCACCTCTCGAAAAACATATCTCCAAAAAAACTCTGTCATGGGCTTATTTGTCAATATTTTATTATTAATATTTTTTAAAAACTTATTGAAAAGATGTACAATAACATGCAACTGATTTTATTAAAGTATCTTAAGCCTTATTTCTGTAAAAAATTAAAAAAAAAGTGTTTTTTTTTTAGCGCTAAACCCTACCACCCCCTTAAAAACTGACTCAACAACTTCTTTGACACCAGACAAGGCCCTTTTTGGCGGAGCGACATCAACAAATTGGTCGAGAGGTGGGAAGAGGTTGTAAACAGGAATGGCGAATGTATAATTGATTAACTTATTGATGTAATTATTGATTTTTATTCAAATTAAAGTCTTCGGTAAAAACGCTACTAACTTATTTCCCAATCCAATAATTTTATATGATTCTATATAATTATATTTTAATTTTTTTATTTCATTATTCATTTTTTTTTTCATTTTTTATAATTATCAAATACACGAAAACTATGTCTTTTGTGAATTTTTTTTAGTATTACAATTTTTTTATTCGATTCTAGCTCAATACTTTGAGTGATCTTTGAGTGTACAACCTTTTTTATTGTTTTCCTATTCCTTTGCTATAAATCTCGCTTAAATTTTGCACACAACTGTAATTGTGTTAGATTAAATTTTTATCGTATTTTTATTTCGTTGCTTCCACTGGTTGGCAGTGTTCTATTTTTATTGTCGTCACGTGCAATCACCGCTTTAGTTCAGATATATGAACATAAATGCAAATGGATCGCTATAAAGCATTTTACATGAACTTCTTCCACTTCAGCTGCCACTATCCATGTACCACTTTATGTGGACAGCAAAGACCAACAAGAGCTTTAATAACCACTAAAATGACTTGCATCGCAACTAAATATACTGCCCAAGAGTGCTTGCGTACGTGCCAATACACACTCGCACACGCACGCAGAGTGTCTGTGCATGTTAATATAAAAGATACATAAAGTTTGTATACTCAACTAGTCTCTGGTGTCTGAATCTGTTGAGATACATATTTTATTAGTACTCCTCATATGCACACGTGTACACACACATACACAAACGTTTTGCCTAGTCACGCATACAGTAAAACTTCCATAGCTTAAACTCAATCGATAACCAACAAATTAAAAGCAATTATTTTGCCATTCCATGCCTCGAATTTTTCCATACATTTTTTTGTATCTTTACGGCGGCAGCCGTATTCAGTAAATTCACTTTTTTAAATTTATAAAAACGGTTTTAAATGCTATGAAGAGCTGAGTGCAAAAGATTCAGTATTCTTGCATAGCCTCAAAGGGCACGGAAAAGTAGAGAGTACAAGTAAATTTTTTTAAGAATCAACTAATTTTCAATAGCACTGAAATCCTTTACGGAGCAAAGGGTTGGCAACACTGACAACTAGGCTAGTGTGACTCACGCACTCTCTCATGAGTGCAATCTTGTTTCTATCATTCTTAAGTAAACTTCATAGTTAAGTAATTGAAAACCTACAGCTCTCTCTGTTTTCTAATTTAAATGGAGTTTGAACTAAACAGAAACTCGTGTTGCTGGTATGACAGCATGGCTGTCCAGGCAAATGCCAAAGTGAACGGCATGTTAAGTAAGCTCATGGCTTACCTTGGAGGTCCAACTCAGAGCAAGCGAAAACTTTTAATGGACACGACGAGCTCGATTCTTCTATACGTATACGGAATATGGGCAGATTCGCAAAGGGTGCAATGCCGGCGAAAAACTTTACGATCAGCTACCTGCATTCTCAGAGTAGCTTCTTCATACAGAACAGCAGCAGAAGCTGCGGTTTTAGTTATCAGCGGAACGATTCTTATAGATATTCTAGCACAAGAGCACAAACGGAGATGGGAGGCAAAAATTTCAGGAATCCCAGTACTACACTTCTCCGACTTTAGAATTCAAATGCTCACACTTTGGTAGGCGAGATGGAACTCTGAACGGTACAGTAAATGGACAGCGATATTAATACCCGATCTAAAAAAGTGGGTAGAAAGAAAGCAGGGTAAGGTTAACTATTACCTCACACAGTCTTTGTCCGGGCATGGGCCCTTTCGCAAGTATTTGTGGCGAATGGCAAAGGTGAACCTACCAAACTGTATTTATGGAGGAGATACTGAGTATGAGATGCATAACAGCTCTGCAAGGAGCTATTGATGTATTTACAGCTGAAGAAGTAATCTCGAAAATAATGGCAGGCAAAGAAACATGGAATGCCGTCGCAAATTTCGTGGAGGATATTTTCCGTAAAATGAGGCGTGAAATGGAAACTTACGATGAAGAGCATTGAGCATTTCAAAACAGTTTTTCAAAACAGGCGACTCTGAACGCAAGATGACTAAGTAAGTCTCCTTCATAGAACGCCGTTCTCTGGACTTTTACCTCGAAGCAATGCGGAAGCAGTCCCGGAGTGGAGGCAAAAATCCGGGAGGGACAGATACTTTTAGTGGAATCCCCACACACGAAGAAGTGAAGGCATTTTTAACCCAACCTCACTGCCAAAATCATACGGTGTGCAAGGATGAGGCCCATTTTTGGTTTAATGGCTACGTCAAAAAACAAAATTGCCATATTTGGCTTGAGAGCAACCCGAAGCCATTCAAGCCACACCTTTGGACTTTTATTTGAGGGGGATGTAAAGTCTAAATGTTTTGTGGATGAACCAGCTTCGATTGAGGCATTGGAAGCCAATATTACTGAAGTTATTCACGAGATACCGACCGAAGTCCTCCAGCGAGTCACGAGTCATTGAAAATTGATGTTTAGGGATGGCCACATTACGGCGCAGTTGCGGCCAACATTTGAAAGAGATTATCTTTAAAAAATAAATATCATGAATTGTTCTACAAAAAAATAAGAATCAATTTGAATTTTCGTTGTTTTATTTCAATTTAAAATCGCATACCTCTAAATTGATCACCCTTTAAAATAAAGAAAAAAATGCAAAATAGCATGAAAAAAATATTTTTTTGAAATAATCGCAATTTTTTAGGGCCTTCCAGCATTCACTTTATTATACTAAAATTGAATGGGTTATAAAACTGCTTACTCAAAAGTTCTCAAAAAATTCTGATTAAGAAGTTGGGAGTTTTTATGAAAATTTTACGGACTTTTCAGAATTTCTAACAAAGGACTTTTATTGTAGAATGGAATTTTATTAAAAAATGAATTATATTTTTATTTAGACTAAAAATAAATTAAAAATAAAAAACTTTCAAATTTAAAAAATTAACTCCAAAATTTACCTATAAGCACAAGCGGTGCTTGGGTTTTTTGTTGGCGGGTATAAGTCGAACTTGTGCTCTGTCCCGTAGCGATTCACGTTAACCCTAGAAGGGTACTGTGAGTAAAATTTACTCACATAAGGAATAGATTTGTTCGTAAATCTGCAGGTTGGCCACACTGAAAGTCAAGCCACTAGCAGTGCTTGGCCCACTTTGTCATTAGTCGGCTGCCGCAAGCATTGAATGGTGTTGTTTGATTTATCGCGTTTGCGGACAATTTAAAAAAAGTTAGTGAGTAAAATTTACTCATCGGTACCCTTTACGTACTAAATTGTGTGAGTCAAATTTATTTATCAGTAACTTACTACGTGTCTAAAAAATATATTTTGTGCTGAATTATGACAATTATGTTTATGTTTTGTATTATGTTACCGTAAAGAAAACTACAGAGCAAACAAATGGCAAGTCGCGGGCTACCAGAACAAAATATTTTGGATGCAATACTTGAACTAGAATCTGAGGAAGAAGACAATTTGGAGTTGGAGCTTTGTAACTTTGATGAGGATTCTTGGGACAGTGTTGCAGATCCGGAATATCAACCAGAACCGGAAGAATTAAGTGATGTCGAAGAAAATTTGATACACGGAATCATAAATGCGGAAGAAGCTGAGAAGGAAGAAAGGGAGGAAACACCTGGAAGCAGCAAACGTAAAAAACAGAAACTTGTAGAGGGGTGAAGAAATGAAAGATCAGCTGCCCAAGAAATTCGTGAAACAGAAGAGGTAATTACAATTATTGCACCTAGTACCAACAATCTGATCGGAAAAGATGAAAATTTTATTTGGAGTAAGGAACCTGTTGCTGCGCTAGGTCAAAAATCTCCCTCAAAAAGTATTGTTCACATTCGCCCTGGCCCAACAGCAAATGCAAAAAATTCGTTGTGTCCTGCCAGCTGTTTCAAACTGTTTTTTACCGCAGACATATTGGAAGAGATTTTGGTTTATACAAATAAAGAAATAAACATTCAAACGGAGAACTATAACAATAAATCTCACGCGGTTTTGTCAAATTTGGAAATGGACGAACTTGAAGCATTTCTTGGTTTGTTAGTCTTGTCCGCTGCTCTCCAAGATAATCACTTGGCAACACATATGATGTTTGACACTACCTACTGTGGGGAAAGGTACAAGGCAAACATGCCTGAGAGAAGGTTCAAATTTATCCTAAATTGTCTAAGGTTCGATGGCAAAGAAACAAGAACTGCTAGAAGAGAAATGACCAAACTAGCTCCAGTTTCTTCTATCTGGGACAAACTTCTAAACAATTGCAGAGTGAACTATATGGCTGGAAGCTTTATAACCATTGTTGGATTTAGAGGCAAATGTCCATTTAGGATGTATATTCCCTCTAAACCCAACAAGTATGGCATCAAAATTATCATGTCTTGAGATAGCGGAACAAAGTATATGTTGGATGCCATTGTTTACCTTGGAAAAGGAAGTGTTCCTCCTGCAATGGCTGCTGGTGAATATTATGTTCTTGAACTGCTGAAAAATGTAAAGGGCACCAATCGAAATGTCACGATAGACAATTGGAATATAAAATAACAACTGTTGGCACAATAAAAAAACATAAACCACAATTGCCTATTGAAGCTACAGATATAAAGTTTCAAAAACGAGCCGCATCCACTTCATTGTTTATATTTCATGAGGATTTGACAGTTGTATCATACAAGCCCAACAATAATAAACTTGTATTATTGGCGTCTAGTATGCACAGTACGGGTAGTATTCATGAGACCACTGGAAAACCAGAAATAGTGCATGTGTACAACTCAACAAAAGGAGGAGTTGACAGTTTTGATTAGATGTGCCAAAACATTAACCATGGCAGGAAAACCAGAAGGTATCCTCTAGCATTTTTCCAAAATATGATGAACATAGCTGCAATAAACGCATACATCATTTACGCGCACAACATGTGTAGCCGTGGGCAAAAGCCAGAATCCCGACTTAATTTTATGTTATCTCTACACAAGGAGTTAACGGAAGGATTTCAAAATAAATGATTAGCAACTAATACAAACATGAGCCTGGCGTTGAAAAAATTCATTTAGAATATTGTAGGCGCAAGCCAAGAGGCCCATAGTGCCGGAGAAGACCAAAAGGGACCAAGAAAGTACTGTAATTTTAGTTATACCAAACGTAGATACACCACCACTTATTGCAATTGTGGATTAGCTAATATATTTGCGGTGAACATGCACAAAAAAGTGCCCTAAATGTGCTTGAAAAACAATTTTTATGTATTCATAATAGTCAAAAATCAATAATAAAGTATTATTTTTGCTTATTTACATATTATAATAAAAAATTACACTTATATTATATGCTGGCTTTAAATTTGTTTCATTTAAAACTACTATTTTACAAAATAATAGGACTATGAATAAGTTCGTGCGGTTTTTTTTCGAAATTTGAAACTTTATTGACGTAAAATGGTTACAAATTTAATATTCAAAATATTGTCCATCGCTTACTACTACTTTTTCCCATCTTTCTGGCAATTCACGGATTCCCTTTGTGAAAAATTCGGTCGGTTTTGCCGCAATCCACGAATCGATCCATTTTTTGACTTCATCGTAATTACGGAAGTGCTGGTCAGCCAGGCCATGTTGCATCGATCGGAAGAGATAGTAATCGGATGGCGCAAGGTCTGGACTATACGGCGGGTGGGGTAGGACATCCCATTTGAGCGTTTCTAAGTATGTTTTGACCACTTGTGCAACATGTGGCCGAGCATTGTCATGTTGCAAAATAACTTTGTCGTGTCTATCGGCGTATTGCGGCCGTTTTTCTCGCAGTGCTCGGCTCAAACGCATCAATTGTCGTCGGTAGACATCCCCCGTAATCGTTTCATTCGGTTTCAGTAGCTCATAATACACAACACCCAGCTGGTCCCACCAGATACACAGCATAACCTTCAGGCCATGAATATTCTGCGCCGACGTCGATGTTGAAGCATGGCCAGGGTATCCATACGTTGCCCGACGTTTTGGATTGTCGTAATGGACCCACTTTTCATCGCCAGCCACAATTCGATGCAAAAAACCCTTTCTTTTGTGCCGTTGAAGCAGTTGTTCGCATGCCATAAAACGGCGTTCAACGTCTCTTGGCTTCAATTCATACGGCACCCAATGGCCTACCTTTCGGATCATTCCCATGGCTTTTAAACGTTTGGAAATGGTTGATTGATCAACTCCCAAAGTTTTTGCAACCTCTTCTTGCGTTTGAGCCGGATCTTGATCGAGCAATTCCTCCAATTCGGTATCCATGAACTTTGGCGGCGCACCCTCGCGTTCTTCGTCTTCCAAGCCAAAATCACCACTTTTAAAGCGTGCAAACCACTTCTGGCACGTTCGCTCAGATAGAGCATGCTCACCATAAACTTCCACCAAGATACGATGACTTTCGGCTGCTTTTTTCTTCATATTAAAATAATGAAGAAGAATTCCCCGCAAAAACACATTATTTGGCACGAAATTCGACATTTTCAAGTGTGGTAAAAATATTGTTGTTTACGCTTCAAATAAAAAACTTATACTGACGTTTGTGCCTTACGACAGTAGCTCTCCAATGAATGTTTGGAAATGTGGATCGATGGAATAATAATCAAGTTACGCCATCTGTTGTAAAACCGCACGAACTTATAAATAGACCTATTAAATCAGATAATAACGTAAAAATTCTGAAGTGAGTAAAATTTACTCATCGGTACCTATAAGCGCCTACAATTTAACCGTACCCTTCTAGGGTTAAGGCAATTTGATTGTAAGCACACCCACACATACATGCATCAATACACACATACTATACAGAAATTATGTATTTTCAGTAGGACTGTTTGCCCTATCACTTGAACACACACAGGCCCTTATTTAGCCGCGTGCCAAAACACAAATGCAAAAGCAAGCAGACACACTCCTATGAGCGTAAATTAGTTCGAAAGAATACATTTAAACTTTTTATGCCACGTCAGCAAACCTTAAACCTAATTTGCTATAAAATGGCAAAACCATCGCATAATTTATTATACTCGGAAGCGAAAAGTAAAGAAGTCATGGAAATGGAAATTATTTGCACAAGTTTTTTTTTCACATAAAGGTATGCAGATTATGAAAAATATAAGGGCACACTTTGGTGTGTGATTGAAGTTTGGCAAATATGTTATAAATTTTTAAGAGGGAAAAGGCAACAGGCTTCGAATTTTGTATTTTTTGCTACTGCTCGCTAACTTTTTTAGCAAGAATGGAATGGTTATAATTTACTGAAACCTTGAGCGCATTTGAAGTGTTTCCCAGAAACATTTGCAATCGCAACATTTGCCAGCTGCCATCCAACAGAGGCAACCATCAGAAGTAGCTGATTTCTAAGTACACGGGAGCGCGCAGCTTTCAACGGAAATGAAAAGAGTTTTAAATTTATCTTAAGGACGTGCCTAGCATGAAAATTAAACTCATTGCTTCCCAAAATAGGTGAGATATTGAAAATTATACTTTTTGGTACGTAAAAAAAGTATATTTAGAAAAAACGTATAGATTAAAAAAAAATTTTAAATTTAAAAATTTATTTACAATATAAAAAAAGTGTACAATAAAAAAACTCTAAATTAATAGAGAGCGTAAATTGGTAAAGAAATTAGTTATCGATTTTCGAAATTTTTATAGAAAAAAACGCTTTTCAGTATATAACTTTTCACTTTGACTTTGACTTAAATGCTTTAATTGTAATGATAATGGTTGTACGAGGTTAGCTAAGGCCTTTACGCACTGCGACCAGATTGATCTATTGTGTGCCCCTAATTACTTAATTATAATTATTTAGTATACCGAGGAATCGAACCAGCTTCTTAGGAGGGAGCAACTGTACGTCTTCCTCCTCTAGTAGGTACAAGCCCAGGATTCTGTGTCTCCTGTGGCCTAATGCCTCACAGGTGGTGATTAAGTGTTCCATAGACTCCTCGTCAGCACAGCAGTACCTGCATGATCTACTTTTTTGTGTTAAAATGTTTATTATAGGCAAAGTGACCTTTATGTGCTTCACAGAGTAATCTCAGGCCCTTTTTATCTAGGGTTAGAGCAGATTTGGCTCTGTTGGCATTGAAGCTCAAAAACTTTAGTGATTAAGGCCACTTGTGCCGTTTCAGTGTTCCCTAATTTTTGTTTGGATCCAGTTTTTGGTTTCCTGTTTTATATTAATTTTGTTAAAGCCGAAAAATGGGGCAGGTCCAATAATTAGCGCTTCTGCCCCTTTTTTGGCATAAAAGTCTGCGTTCTCGTTTCCTTCGTATCACTCATGTCCGGGTACCCAAATCAATGAGAGCTGATTACATTGTTACACTCTACTAAGACTTTTGACTTGAATGTGAAGCTATTCCGCTCCTTTTTTTTGCCACTTCCTCGTTACTAACTTGTTTAGGAGTAATTTATAGCAAGACTAAATCCAGTATGAGCGATTCAGATACCTTATTAGGTTGTTGATCTCTAAGCAAGACAGTTGTTCGAGACTCTCGAAGAGCGGTTGGCCCAGGGTTACCATTCTTACATAGGGCAAGGCATTCACAGAGGAAGATTGTTTCCTTCTTTCCGGTTGTTTACAACTGTGACAGTATGTTTTGTGAGGGATGCCCATTTTGGCCGCTTGTTCTCCGATAGACGAAATGCCAGTTATGACTGCCGTTAGAGTCCAGGCGTCCCGTCGTTTCATGTTTATCAGTGTCGACGATTACTTGAGGTTGTAGGTGGGCCATAACGTTCTGCTAATTTTGCATTTCGTCTGGACTTTCCATCCACAATTCGCGATTCGGAGGTATTTTAGGGAAATTAATTAATCTTAACTGCACCTAATGGTGTGAATACCGATTCTGCAAGATCGATGTAGATTAGTTCCTATAAAAAGTTAAGAAATAAGAATAAGAAGTAGTTTTTTTAACTTTTTCTTCCGATGCTACCACCAGCTGGTACCGCGTTTGTATCCATTCGGCCGACATGACTAACCAACGAAGCCGTTAGATCTTTATTCGCTGCGCAATGTCTATGTCGTCACATGTCGCATACGGCTCGTGGTTCCATCGCCGCCCCATTGCAAAGGTCCAAAATTCTTACGCAGAATCTTTCTCTCGAACATTCCAAGCGTCGCTTCATCGGATGTTGTCATCGTCCATCGTCTGCGCCATACGTTAGGACGGGCATGATGAGAGTCTTGTAGAGTGTTAGTTTTGTTCGTTGAGAGAGGGCTTTGCTACCCAATTGCCTACTTAGACCAAAATATCTCTTGTTGGGAAGAGAGATTCTACGTTAGATTTAGAGACTGACATTTTTATCGGCGTTAATGCTGGTTCCTACATAGATGAACGAAGTCTCTTACAACCTCTAACTGTCAGCAATTTTTTTTTGGCGATGTGAGACGCCTGCTATCGTTGGCACCATCGATAGTGGATGGCCCACTATCGCAAGTGTCTGCTGCTATCGATAGTGTCGTGGGTGCCAGCTGTTTGTTTGATGACAGGAATCACTTCAGTTTGTCCTCGTTCACCACCAGACGCACTCGCTTTGCTTCTTTATCCAGTTTGGAAAAGGCAGAACTAACAGCGTGGCTGTTAAGGCCGATGATGTCAATATTATCTTTAATATATTGTTCGCTTAAACATTTTTCCCTCCTCAGCACCTCCATCAACAGTTACGTTTCACTATAACTATTCATAATACTATGTTTTCTGTGTGTTTTGCTTTCATAGCCAATTTTCCAATATAAATTTTTATTATTAAATAACAAAAATAGTAGACCAATTTTCAAGGAAGTCCATCCTTTGATTTATTAAAAGAGTTTTAGCTTGAAATTTTGGCCGAAATCTATGAATTTATCTATCAGAATAAACTGCTATAACACGCATGCATAAATCAGCTGGCCATTCTCAGCTTCACAACTTTTCTGCAAATGCGTTTTAAATAATTTTTCATATGCTGTTCTGGCTCCCGCTGTTAGCAAGTGTCACTTCCTATATCCTACAAATAAAAGATTATACACTTGCATGCCTACTGAATAACGGAAGCTTGCTGCAATGCTCGCGATGTATTCTCCTATTACTTGTGTGACCATCTGGAAAACTAGCGATAAATCGATGGATTTTCTATTACTAACGAGCAGCTGCTACAAATTTAATCCGCACACTTGCAGCCTTGAGCTGTGTTGCTTTCTATCGAAAAGTGCCAGCCGGTCCAGACGCTGCAAGCATTTGAAATTGATATGTAGCTATCAGTGGAGTTTATGGCAAGAGCAACGGGCATATTCTGGTGAGTCAATGGTGCGAAGCGAAATAGTTTTAGAAATATGTCAAAAATTAATCTTCGCTTAACCAATATAAACGAGTGCATGGTTTAGTGACTTGTGGACAAGTTTTGACTATTTATTTGTTTCTTATTTAATTTTAATAATTTTTTAACGAAAATATAGTTTATTCTCCTGCAAAAAGCTTGTAAATCCAAGTTTTACAATTCGTGCAAAATAAAAAAAAATTCAATACATTTTCTTCAGTATTTGTAGAACACTTTGAAGTATGCAGTTTTATAGTGCATTAAATTTTAATGCAAAAAAGTGCAAATTTGAGGTAGCTAAAAAATCGCACTGATTTTTGACAATTTTTTTGTTGGCGGTCTGGCGCATTTTCTTCATATAACAAAATCTTGATATTCATTTTATATATGTATGTAGAAGAAAACGCCCAACGCAGTAGAAGTATACAGGGTGAACGAAATGAAGTGATTGTATCTGTAAAACAGCTCTTGACATCAACGTCAAAATTGTTCTAATGATAGTTCAATATATTTTTATAAGTCATCAAAAGCATTTGCTTCTCAGTTTTGTTGATTTTTTTTCTGTCATGGAATTCATACGTAATAGTGTGATTCGTTATATTTGGCTGGAAAATCACAACCAGCCATCGTTCGTGAGCACAGTCACCTCAAAGTGAATAAAATGTTTGTGTATCGCAATGATACTGGTAGCATTGCAAAACCCTGTGGAGGTCGATCAAAAAAAACCGCAACAACGCCCGAAATGGTTCGGAAAGTGAAAGCTCGACTTGAACGAAATCCACGTCGAAGTGGAAGAAAAATGGCCAAAGAACTGAACATATCGCAAGACAGCATTCGACGCATATCGAAAAAAAGGTCAAGGTCAAGGCTTACACGTTCCAAAAAGCACACGATCTTTCATCCCAGCAAAAAAAAATTCGGTGCGAAAGAGCAAAGGAGCTTTTGCGCTTGCACGAACGTGACGAATTTCCTAACGATGTGTTTTCTGATGAAAAAAATGTCCCAATTGAGCAGTTCATAAACACTCCAAACGATCGTGTTTACTTGACCGAACGCCCATACGAGAATTTGAGCCTACGTATGGCCACTCGAAGCAATTTCCCATCGCAAGTAATGGTTTGGGCCGCAGTGACCGCTGATGGACGCTCTCCAAACGTTTTTATCGAGCCTGGTGTCTAAGTGAATGCAACTTATTATCGGGAAAATGTTTTAGAAGCTGCTTTAGAGCCGTGGACACGCAAACATTTCGGTCGTAGACCATGGGCATTCCAATAGGACTCGGCACCGTCTCATAAAGCTCGTGTGAACCAAGAATGGTTAAAAAATCATGGTCCACACTTCATTTCGTCCACACAATGGCTTTCGAATTCGCCAGACGCAAGTCCGATGGACTATTCCATCTGGTCCATTTTAGAGAGCAGGTGAGGACTAAAAAATATGCCAGTATGGATGCGCTGAAAAAACCGATTATACGAGAATGGGCCAAAATACCTCAAGATCACGTTCGTGCAACTCATTTTTTGACCGTTTGAAGGCTATAGTCCAGGCAAAAGGTGGTCATATCGAGCTAAAGTGAATATATGTTAAAATTGTATTCATGTTTAAACACTTTTGTCTTTGAAATCAATAAAAACTAATTTCACTAAAAAAAGTGATGGTGTTTTGAATAGGTAACACTTCATATCGTTCACCCTGTACAATCATTCTCGCAAGATATTTATTCTGCCACCCTTTATTTGTCCTTCCACGAAGCCACAAATTCTAGTTGCGAAAACCTCTTCTAAAATTGGTTGGCTCTATGCCTAACTAATGTACAACAAGAAATTCGATGCATACAAGTATGTGTGTATAGGCCACACCAAAAGAACCACATCAAAAGCTTTCACGAAAGCTTACAATAAGTTTTTCTAATGCTTTGTCAACTGAGCTATTAGAATACTATGACAGGTAGTTACGAAATTCCATGAATTAACTTCTATGCCAAATAGGATGGAAGCGTCGTCCTGCGGTATCCAAGGCGAATCTATACAAGGTAGCGGCATTCGAGTAGCAACAATGTTTTTTTGTTATTAAAAATGCCAAGGGAAAGAGAATAGAAGAATGGAATGAATCACAAATAGATAAAATTTGTTTATCGCGCGTTCACAACACAACAACAACTTTCCGTCATTCTGTTTTACTGGCATTTCTAAATTAAAGGCGAATGGAGGCAGAAGAAATCAACTACTCTAATCACACCACCTTGCATAGATGCGCCTTGGCGGTATCCATCAAATGGCACATGGAACGTTTTCTCAGTATTTAAGGGGACAGATACCTGTAAAATTTCAATTTTTTTTATAAAATGTTAATATAATTCTTTAAGAATATGTCAAAAAATGCTTAGAACGTAAATTTAAGTATTTCTTATTATTATATTATAGATCGCCAACCGTGACGACTCTATTCTTTGCATTCGAGCGCTGGGAGAGGTATAGTTATGTATTCAAAATTTAGACACGTTTTCTCAAAACTATATTTTTCGAATTGGCGTACACGATAACTCGAAAAGTTATTAACCGATCTCCCTGGAATTTTGCACACACTTTTTTATGATATTACTTTCTATGTGAATTTACAATTCGAAAATTTTTCGAAAAAATAATTTTTTCGCAGCAATAATAGTAGGAAAATTCGCCTCAGAACTCCTTTCTTTTTTTGTGAAACATTTTGATCCGCGAATTTTTTTTTTTCATTTTTGTTTAATTCATAAAAATGAATTTTGTTTAATTCATAGAAATGATGACATTAATAAACAAAAAAATTGTGGTTTTTTGTATTCAGCTCACAATGCCCGCCACGATGCTACAATGTCCACCGATTGAGAAGCCCCTCAGCGAACTTCCTGGAAAAATTGAGCGTACATCCGCCATTGTAAACGATTGAAAAACAAAAAAATTTATATTATTTTAATGTATAAATAAACTGCATGCCAATTTTGAAAAAAATATGTTGACTTGTTCATTTTAAATAATTTTAATGAAAATCAGGGAAAATGTGGCCGCGTGCAGGTATCTGTCCCCTTAACCGATATATACAAGGTGGCGCAAAAGTAACCTTGCGATGTTTTTTGGCTGTAATTTAAAACAAAAAATGAAAAACTTTGATTCTTCTTGTGGATTATTTTTATTTGGTCTTTTATTTTTTTTTACATCAAGTCGAGAATATGATGTCATGTAAATGCCCGCCGCCACAGTTGATTGCCATTTGAGTCCTTTTTATGGCATTTTCCATCACTTTAGCCAAAACTTCCGGCGATAGGTCCTCACATTCTTGACGGATATTGTCTTTAAGAGCTGCAAGAGTCTAAGGTTTGTTGACATAAACCCGCGACCTCAAAAAGCCCCACAAAAAGAAGTCTGGAGCGGTCAAATCAGGCGATCTTGCTGGCCAGTGCAAATCGCCAAAATGGGAGATTAGGCGCCCGGGAAATGCATCCTTCAGCATATCGGTTGTGGCACATGCAGTGTGTGCCGTTGCACCGTCCTGTTGGAACCACATGTTTTCCAATCCCAATTCATCAAGTTGCGGCAAAAAGAACTCGTTGATCATTGCTCTGTAGCGCTCACCATTCACAGTAACCGTTTGGCCCGCAACGTCTTGGAAGAAAAAAGGTCCGATGACTCCTCCGGCGAAAACAGCACACCATACAGTGACTTTGAGCGGGTGTATGGCTCTTCGTGGGTTACACGCGGATTTTCAGTGCCCCAGAAGCGTTAATTCTGCGAATTTACGTACCCGCTAAGATGGAAATGGGCCTCATTACTCATGATTATTTTTGATGAAAAATCATCTTCCTCTTGGTGGTGATTAAGGATGGCTTGAGCGTATGTTAGACACGATTGGCGGTCAGCAGCTAACATCTGATGCACCGTCTGGACTTTGTACAGAAACATCTTCAAATCTTGGACCAAAATTCGCTGTAAAGACCGTCGACTGATACCCATTTGCGTGGCACGTCGTCTGGTCGATGTCGACGGCGCTTCCATGACAACCTCGCCTACAGCAGCAATATTCTCTGCAGAACGGCTACTTCGGGGTCTGCCACGTCTGGCAGCATCTCGTGTTGTGCCAGTCTCTTCGAGGCGAGCGGCTAAACGTTGCAGTGTTGCACCAGTAGGCGTTGGACGGCGAGGAAATCTGCGACGAAATTCACGTTGTGCCAAAGTCACCGACCGATTATTGGTCAAATAAATAGTCAGCCATATTCCGCGTTCTGGAGCAGTGTAGCGTAACATTGTTTATTAACGTGTATTTCGCATGTGTTGACTACACAAATGTTAAAACAGAATTGACATTAGGGGCCAATCGCAAAATTTATAGCATTTTCTGATAGGAGGATTACCTTATATGAGTGTCAAATAATAAAATTCATGGGTAAGTGGTGGAGGCAGCATATTTTTGGAATTTTTTTGAACGCAAGAGTGCTGTAAATTATTTTAGCTAAACATGAATATTACATCGGTGAGCACGAGAAAGAAACGATTGACGCGCTTTGTTAAACTCAGCCAAAAACTCGCGCCAATTAAGAAGAAGAAAATAAGATGCAAGAAAAATTATTATGCAATTAAATGCTTAGCAATTTAAACCATTTCTGAAATTGGCAATAGTTATTTTAATAATATTGCCATAAACATCCCATAGTGACGGCTTAATGTGCTTTGTCAAGTAGTGGAATAATTGGACGGTATTTTTTTTTAAAATCGTCGAGGCTGGATGCGCAATTTCAAAACAAATAACTGGTGAACTTCATCTGGTATCGCCTTGGACTGAACTGGCCTAAGCGTGACTATAACTAAACCAGTGTAGCCTAACCTAACCTCAGGAATAAAGCGGCGCATATCATCATATAAAAAGGAAAATCATAACTAAGTTAATTGTATCGTCAAAATCAAATATAAACTGTTTTTTGTTTTTGTAAGTTTTTCTAAAAACGTGGTGAGCCCCATTTTTGTCAGTCGGTTGCCACACAACCAGTTTATTTGATTGACGTGTGGAAACTAATAACCGCAGCGACTATAAGCCACAAATCAACACAACGCACCGTCCCCTGCTTAATCAGAAATTTCAATATGCCTACACTAGCGAACCCATTTGTCACCTAGTTCACCTATCAATCAGCCCGTAACGAATTTATGCAAACATCGGAAAATTAGTTACACACACACAGCAACTCTGGTGAATAAAAAATGCCAACAAACAGTGAAAAGTGCGTTTTTGCCAAAAACAAAATAGAAGCCATGGTCAAGCAGGAAGGAAATGTACGGAAAACGTATGCAAATTAATGTGTGTGTATGTACGTATGTATGCATGTAGGTGTACGTAAATCCGAATTTGTGAGCAACTCTCGAAGGATAAGCGCTAGTAAATTAGAAAAACAGCGAAATAACCGCAAAAACCAACAGAAATGCACACTCACACACACACAATCACAGAGGCAGCCTGGCCCTTCACTAGGGTACGAATGCAAGTATTAACTGTTTAGGAAGCAAGCAAACAGCCGGCACTACAAAGTGTCAGTAGTGAAAAGCGAAATTGAACAGATCTGCTGTGGCAATTGGGAATTGTATGCAAACATGAATCCACATGCGCCTATTCAATGCCAACCGCAAACTGCCATCTGACGTTTGCTTACGCCATATGGCACAATGTGATTATTTTTTCGTTAAAACCGCCATGATATTTACTTTTCCTGTTTTTTCCCTCACTTAGGTCATGCCTCTTAGACAGCTTGCTACTATATTCGGAAGCAAAAAATATGCCTTCTTATAAATAAATCATAATCATTTGACACGTAAGGAAACACAACTGGACATGACAAGGAATTTGCAAACAGAAACCGTACCACCTTGATCAAAAAGTTCCCGGAATATATTCAAAAAATTCAAAATACAATTTTATTGCACAAAAGTGACACTACCGCCTTTAAAGTACTCCCGCCATCAACTGCAACGCACTTATGCCAACATTTGATCCAGCTCTCGAAACATTTCTGGAACTCTGTTTTCGGTATAGCCATCAGCGCCGTCGTCGATTTTTCCATTATTTCCTTGCGGTTGCTAAAAAGTGTTCCCCGTAGTGATTTTGGACCCATATCAGATGAATTTAAGGATTGTTGGATGGTATTCGTTTCGTTCTAGGTCACAAATTCACAGAGAATGATGGCGCTGTGCGACGGCGCGTTATCATGGAGCAAAATCCACGAGTTGTTTCCCCACAAATCCTTCCTTTTTTTGGCAAATTCCTTCACATAAATGTCCCATAGCTCCCAAATATTGATCCCTATTAACTACCTGGGCTTCTGGAAAGAATTTGTGGTGTACAAAACCGTTGTAACCCATAAAAACCATGAGCATCGCTTCCTTTTTAGACTGAAAACGTCGTGTTTTTTCGGTTTTGGTTCATTCAGAATTCTCCACTCTCTCGCCTGATGTCCTACATCTCGTCTTCAGTAATGATACGATTGATAAATGTTGGATTGGACTTAATCTTGGAAATCATGTATTTGGCGGTATCAAAGCTGTTCCTTTTATGCGTGAAGTTCAGATGCTTTGCCACCAACTTTTCAGCAACATGGCGCGAACTCAAATCATGAAATACAGGGTGATATGATATGAATATGAAGTGTTACCAACTTCACACTGCTTGTATCTGTAAAACAGCTCATGACATCAACATTGTTCTAATGACAGTTCAATATATTGTTTATAAGCCATCAAAAGCATTTGCGTCTCAGTTTTGTTGAATTTTTTTTTTTCTGTGATGGATTTCAAACGTAATAGTGTGATTCCGGTATATTTGGCTGGAAAATCACAACCAGCCATCATTCGTGAGCTCAGTCACCTCAAAGTGAATAAAATATTTGGGTATCGCACTATAAAACGTTACAATGATACTGGTAGCATTGCAAAACGCTATGGAGGTGGACCAAAAAAAACCGCAACAACGCCCGAAATGGTTCGGAAAGTGAAGGCTCGACTTGAACGAAATCCACATCGAAGTGGAAAAAAAAATGCCCAAAGAGCTGAAAATATCGCAAGACAGCATTCGGCGCAAATTGAAAAATGAGCTCAAGGTCAAGGCTTACAAGTTCCAAAAAGCACACGATCTTTCACCCCAGCAAAAAAAAGTTCGGTGCGAAAGAGCAAAGGAGTTGTTGCGCTTGCACGAACGTGGCGAATTTCCTAACATTGTGTTTTCTAATGAAACAAATTTCCCAATTGAGCAGTTCATAAACACTCAAAACGATCGTTTCTACTTGACCGAACGCTCAAACGAGAATTTGAGCCTACGTTTGGCCACTCGAGGCAATTTCCCATTGCAAGTAATGGTTCGAGCCTGGTGTCAAAGTGAATGCGACTTATTATCGGGAAAATGTTTCAGAAGCTGCATGTTCGTAGACCATGGACGTTCCAACAGAACTCGGCACCATCTCATAAAGCTCGTGTGAACCAAGAATGGTTAAAACATCATATTCCACACTTCATTTCGTCCATACAATAGCTTTCGAATTCGGACCGTGGCAATGTTCAAGTCCTCTACCATCTCTGTGATGGTTAATTTGGTAAATTTGCGGTTATTGCTCAACTTTTCTTTCACTTTATTGATGTTTTCCTCAGTTTTCAATGTTCACGGCCCGTCATTACGTTCGGCATACTCGTTGCATCCACGATCTCTTCTGAAGCCTTCATGCCACTCCTAACCGGCTATTTTCTTTAGAACACCATTAACGAAACAGTTTTTCAACATTTCTAAAGTTTTCGCATCATTAAATCCATTTTTACCGCAAAATTTAATGCAAACTCGTTGTTGCACATTGAAATTCATTTCTAAAACTGTAAAAAATCAAAAACACTTGCAGAGGTAGATTCACTCATGACGACGTAACTTTTACAAATGTCAAGCAATGACGATAAAATTTTGGTGGGCATTTTAATCACAGATGTGGAGCTAACAAGAAGACATAACTCTAATCAGTTGACTTAGAGCGTCACCTGATGATTGTTGCAGAGACTTTTTGATCAAGGTGGTATGTGCAATATAGTAGTGGGGTCGGTCGTCATATGAAAAAAAGTTGCAAAAGTTTACCCCTGTATTTGCAGTTTATGTTGAGTTGGCTTCCGCGCTAAAGGAAAAAAAAGAAATAAATATGTGCATCCTTCTACATAAAAGCCACCGAAATTATTTTTTTATTATACTCGTAACTTGGAAACTTGTTTTATTACACTCGTTATTTGGCATCGGATTTTCAAAAGCAATTTAACGCTATTTCTACCATGTTTTCGTGTATTTTTATTCCGACCATTAAATTTAGTCTTTATTATAAAATATGGCAATCATAATACAACAAAATGTTGTAAAACATATTTAATTATTCAATGAGGCATTTCTTGCAGATGAATGATTTTTCTGTTGAGCACCTTCGCCGAGCAGAAGCTGTGGGGACCTTTCAGAGAAAGAGACTGTAGGGCATTTTCTCTGTAAATGTCCGGGCTTCGCAGCTAGAAGGCTAAGGTCACTGAGAGCTACTTTCTTCGACAGCCTGGGGCAGTACGCCAACCTAAATCCAATCAATCTTCCCCATTATACATATCAACAGCTCTGGTTGGCTGTAGATATCTGTCTGTTGGAGGTCTCATAATGGTATCGAAACGGCGCTTTAGTGCTACTTCAGGAGTGCCAGGTACATTTCAACCATTTCACCTACCTATTTACCTTTGCCGAGGTAGTATTTAATTTTTGCTTCAGCAATGCAAGTGCTTTAAAATTGACGGAAAGCTTACTCTTTAATTTTATTTTGCTAATATATATTCTTAAACAAAAAAGTTACAGCAGTTCAAACAAATCCTTCCAACACATGGCGATATTTATTGCCGCTCACACCTTTTGTTGGTTGTTTGATGGACCTGCTCCTCCTATTTATGTTGTGTGTTGATGTTTTTGCACAAATGGGGGGACCTTCAATTTAACGTATCCACTGAAGGGCAGATAATTTTTATGAGGAACGTTTTTCATGGCAAAAATACACTCGGCGGCTTGCCATGCCTGTCACGGGACGACCTCGTTTTAGAAAAAACTGTTTTCTGTCATAGGTGTTTCATGCACGGAAATTCAAGCCTGTGCACTTCCGAATGGTAGTCACGCATCATCGCGTTCGCCTGCGGCAGCTGCCGTGAATGTATATACAGTAGATACTCGATTCTTGCGACACAATTTTTGTTTTCATTGCGTACTCAGTGCTTGCGACATTACAAAATGTTTACCTCGATACTTACAACATTTTTCTTTTTTCCCTTTTTATTTTGCTCTTTTACGTTGCATTTTTGAGAATAATTCTCAGGGAAGTACCGTTGATGTCATTCTAGTAATGATATTTTTTTAATTGAATCAGGTGAATAAATTTAGGCAAGCGCCAACTCAGTAATTTGCTGACGAAATTACAGTTTTGCCTTCAATTTTGTATGGTGGGATCTCATAATGGAAAAGAGGAAGTTTACGTTGCTCACAATTAAAGAACTGAAGAAAAGTTGACATTCTGAAAAAATGAAATGCGAGAATTTCTACAAAAAATTTCACGCACAGAAACAACCATAACTCTATTAAATTAAACGAAATTACATATAAATGTAAATAAATTAAATTAAATGAACGGTGCATAAAGAACTTTGTTGCGCGATCTGAATCCGGCTCAAGTGAAAGGAAAACTCTTAAGATTTTTGAGTTTACAAAAATCGGAAAGGAATTTTTTGATTGGTTCGCGGGTCAAAACGCCAAAAACTTACGAATTACAGCGGACAGCCAAGCTATTCCATGCCAAAATTCAGGAAAATCCTAGAGGTTTTCACGCTAGTAATGGTTGGGTTTGTTGGTTGGTTTTTGACAAACTCTAAAAAGAGGCATACGATGGCTAAACCTTCGCGGAGAAAAATGATCAAATAAGAGGGAGTCCATCAACCCATTTTTGAACAAATTTAACAAAACAATTATCGATTTAAGTTTGAAAAATAGCAGATAAACAATGCCGATGAGTCCCTCTTATTTTGGAAGCTCTTACGCGTTTAAACTCTTGTGCGCTCACAAAAAAACCTCGACTCCGGGGCATAAAATCAGTAAGAAGAGAATAGCGTTCCTTCCGTGTACAGATCCGGCTGGAAATCATCAAGTGAAAATAATGGTTATTTGGAAATCGGTGAATCCGGGTTCATTAAAAACTTTTGCTGATATGCCTGTTGTCTAGAAAGGAAATAAGAGCAATTGGCTGACCTTAGCTTTATTTGAAGAATGGTTTCGCAGACCCTTGCCTTTGCTCCAGAGGTATATTCATTTTTCGTCAAAATCAGGGTCAAATGTTGCTTACATAAACTGGTAAAAGGGTTCCTTCGCGAGCAAAATCTTTCGGAAAAAACACTAAATCTTATTCATAATGCTGCATGACATCCTAAAGAAAGCGAGTTAAGAGCTACGATGGTCAAATATCGGCAATGTGCTTTCGTCCGAACTGCACGGCTCTAATACAGCGTATGAATCAAAACGATAAAAGGCTTACCAAATTGCACTACAAAAAATCCTTATTAAGTCACATTGTTGCTCGTGAAGAATCTATCTATGAGTCACTGCGAAATTTCGACCTGAAAAATGTAATAAGTTTTTTAGCCAATGGGATGCTCTTATTACAACTTCAATCCAGTCATCAAAAACTGTTTGAAAAATTGTCTGGCTAGGATTGTGAAGGTACCATTCCTCTTTCGGAGCTATGGTTACAGATTGTTGACGATGCATCCACTAGTCCATTCTTTGCAACTTTGTTGCGGAAAGTGGAACCATTGCAGCAAGTCTTCCAATGGGACATCGAGCAATGATTGTTTAACCTCATGCGGAACCCATAGCTTCAACTGCAGAATACTGTAATGAAGACGACGAAACAGTCGGTGAAGGAACTAACGACTTAATGCTAAATACGCGAAAAATAACATTGAAAGAGCCAGTATCAGCATTCCATATACGCTTGGATAGGGCAGAACGAAACAGTTTGTGCTCAAACGATGTTATAACGCTACTGAGGCTCAGAAACAGTGTTGTACTGAACAAGCGAGTGTACAAAACAAGCCAAAATCGAAAATTTCTTTAATATCAAATGAAACTTTTCGCTTTAAGGTGTATTAAATTGATATAACAAAAACAAATAAGCTTGAATTCTTCTTCTAATTCTTCATAATTGGCGCGATAACCGCTTACGCGATTTTGGCTGAGTCTAACAAAGTGCGCCAGTCGTTTCTTTCCCGTGCTAACCGGCGCCAGTTGGACACACCAAGTGAAGCCAAGTCCTTCTCCATCTGATCTTTTCAACGCAAAGGAGGCCTTCTCTTCGTCTGCTACCAGCAGTTGGTACCACATCGAATACTTTCAGAGCCGGAGCGTTTGTATCCTTACGTACGACACGCATCCGCTAGATCTTTATTCACTGCGCAATGTCTATGTCGTCGTAAAGCTCATACAACTCATCGTTCCATCGTCTGCGATATTCGCCGTTACCAACGTGCAAAGGTTCAAAAATCTTCCGCAGAATCTTTCTCTCAAACACTCCAAGCGTCGCTTCATCGGATGTTGTCATCGTCCACGCTTCTGCGCTATACGTTAGGACGGGCGTGATGAGAGTCTTGTAGAGTGTTAGTTTTGTTCGGCGAGAGAGAACTTTACTACTCAGCTGCCTACTTAGTCCAAAGTAGCACTTGTTGGCAAGAGAGACTCTACGGTGGATTTTAAGACTGACATTTTTATCGGTGTTACCGCAGTACTTGCAGCAACCTCGAAACTTGCACCGACCCCGGTTGCATTGTGTGCAAAAATCGAGTTTCTACTGTACTAGTAATTATTACAATAGTAGTAAATACATAAATAAATACAAAAATGCTTTACATACAGTGGAGTTTTGCAACTTTTTTTAACCTAGTTTAATCTATGCCTAGTATATCAAAAGAGATATCTTACCCCGAAAGTATGTGCACCCTAAAAATTAAAATCCGTAAAAAAATTAAAAATTTATTAACAAAAAATCCAGTAGGGAACATCTTTTTTCAATAAAAAATGAAGTTTTATTTTAAAAAATGTTTAGCACCAACTAAGAACTATAAAAAATAAATTTTCTGAAGCTCGTATATACATTAGGGTAGGGATGAGCAGCAGAGTGGCACGCTCGCAGCAGAGCGTGCTAGCAAAGTGCTAGATGGGGGGGCGACAAACTTACATCAGAAGGGTAAGCAATAGGCGTGTACGTATATTAATCACGTCTGAGCAATGCATATGTGTTTGCAAAAAAGAGAGTGAAGCTTTGCCAATAATAAAGTTACCAGATAAGGGGACTTCATTCCATGTTAGGGGATTTCGAAGTGTTGATCGTTCATATTAAATAATAAAATGCTTTTGGTTTTTTTTTATTGGAAACGCTTCTTTGAATATTAGCATCATCTTTGCAAATTTCTATTTTATTTACTTTTATAATTTTTGTAATCAAGAAGCATTGGGGATTTTATAATCAAGAAGTTTGAACATTCGCATGTCAAAGTTTCATAGTTGCTAAACTATGTTGAGAAAAATGTGTACTGACAAATCGGTGTATATTTTTCTGAATGAAAAAATTGTCTTCGTTTACATATAGGTATATATGTATATCGTATGTTTTTATGTTAGTGCATTTTTTTAAAGAATGCTGGTCACAACAGCGAACAGTAATCTCAACCAGCCATGTTTTATTTAAACAATGCATGTTATAAATTTTATGTTGTTAAAAAGGACAATTCATACATGTTTCCATTAAAAAAATAGAGGTTTTTTTTCAAAAAATATTGAGGAAATTATCATAGCAGAGTGGGTATTCTTGGTGAGTACTTAGTTGCTCTCAAATTCAAATCACACGCATATGGCAATGCGCACAGTATGACAAAGTACACAAAAATGATTAGAGAAATTTGTTTGCATCCGCTCATGGATTTCGCACCATTGGTCATTAACACATTGAAATAAATCTTCACCTTTAGTCGTCCTTTCATTGGAATAATGTCCAAAAGTTCTTCACATATATTTAGGTGGGCATCAACTCCTCGGATAAAAATCGCTAATTGAGCTACATATGTCGGATATATCTGTACTTTTGTCAATTGCCAATGAAATCGCTGTGAATGATTTTATACGCTCTGTTAACTGCGATTCTGTAATTTCCGCCATTTCATCTACTCGTCTGCTTATAGTTCTACGAGATAAGGGGACAAAATTCCTACTGCTTTTAATATACAAGACTTCACCAATTCGCCATCCGAAAATGCACGATTCTCACGAACAAGGTTTAACGCGATTTCATAAGTTGCACGCTTTGCATCTACAACGTAATCTTTGCTTTCCTAAGAAATTAAAAAAAAATTTAATAATTTGAATTTTTCCGATCTTCTGTAATTCGGCACATCGAATCGGGCTCTTCGTTTAGACGTAAGGATTTGTATATACTTTTCCTTTCTTCTCCTAACATTCATCATATTCACTCCTGTGCAGCTCATAATGTCTCTTTATGTTAAAAACCTTACACACCACACGTTTTTCACATACAAGGCACTGTTATTCTCCGTCCACATATTTGCATAAAAAAGTTACACTCCACTTCGGATTAAAATTTAACAATGTTCTTTTATTTGAGGTCATGCTGAACCAAATGTTTTATATTTAATATTTTATTTAAAAGTTAAAACAGAGTAATATATTACACATTAGAAATAAATTTATGTTTTTGTCGGCAGTTGAACACTGTGCACTTTGTTTTGACGTTCGCCGTTTCAAATTTTCAAATAGAATTTTCATCACTTTTACTGCATCCACACCATACAAACACACTTAATATTAGTGGTTTTTTATGCGACAATAATATGTAACTTACGGTCTCAAAAAATATCGTCGAAAAATGAAGAAATCACGAAAAAACTTATTTTATTTATGAAATGTCAAAACTTATGAGTAAGAGTTGCCGCAGTGGTTAAATGTGGGAATCAATTTTGGAAATTGTTGATTTTATTATTCATAATTTATATACATAAGTATATACTCTTAGTTGTTTATTTTTATTTGCAGTTGTGCATATCAGAGTGTATTGGATTTAGATGGGCGAAATTAGTTATCAATCACGTCCACTTTTTGTGAAAAATAAAAGAAAAAATGGTATCATTCAGTAGCTAAAAATTCTGAAACATTTGACAAACTTCGGTAGCTGAAGAGAGTTTGCAGTTTTATAAAGTAATTTGCTAAAAAATTTGATTTTCTGGATTTCTTAGCTCAATTCAAAAAACATCAATTTAAAACAATATATCCGATCTCAAAAACCATTTAAGTAATCATAAGATAAGTGTGAATAATTTACAGATTCCTCAGTATATGCAGTGATCAATATTATTGAAGATTTAACTGTCATTGCTTTCCAATATGTAAGATTTTAATTTAATCTCAAATTAAATATTTTCAGAGGTCTTAATCTTCTTTACATCTAGCAATTAAAAAACAGTATTACGCGAACTTTTGAAATGTTTAATTGCTTGTTTATTGTTGTTCATTATCTTAATTCATTATTATATATTAATAGAAAGTGTAATATGTATTAAATTTAGTTATTGAAGAAAAATCTACTAAAAAAACCTATTTTTTAGAAATTTGTTGACATGAAGTTAAAAGTTGGCATCCCTGGTAAGAATTCATGAATAATTGCTCTCTCATTCAGGATACAAACACAGACACAACTCGCTCAATTTTTCTGTTTCTTCCCTGTGCTTTGCTATCCCCTTCACCTAGCACTTTTACGCACGCAGAAGCACACGCTGCTGCACAGTGCAAATGTGCTGAATTTGCCCATCACTACATTAGGGTGTCCGTTTTTTACCAATTTCATTATTTTTCTTGCGACGCCACCTAAACTTTTAGTTTTCCGTGTAAGAAAAATTATCAGATCAAAATCAGCTCTTAATATTCAGAGTAAACCTTGCCCCAAACACGATATATTTCCCATTTACATAACATGGAATTTTGCTACTTTTTGGAATAAACTTTTTTTCTCATAATGCTATGTAAATAACGGACACCCTAATATACATACTTAGTCCTGCCATAAGTCCTGTTACAAGTTAAGGTCATTATAGATATGAAATTAAAATATTCGTTTTAATGAAGTTAGTTTTATTTAATCATGTAAATATTCAAAAAACAAATTTGAAATTTTCGCTTGCACCATTTGATTTTACACAAGCCTTCAAACGACGACTTTTCACGGATATTAACGTCGCTGCTCGAACCAAAGATTGTTTGACACTCTCCAAATTTCTGTGAAGTCTTCGACAGGCCGTGTTCTCCCGTTCTGATCAGAAACTTTAGTCCAATGGATTCAAATATGGACTTCCAGACGGACAATCTTCTACGGCTATGAACCCAGAAATATTGTTTTTTAGCCACTGCTGTGTGGTTTTTATTCTTATGCGTTGGAGCGGAATCTTACTGGAATATTCCAAGCTCTCCATTGAAAAGAGTACTGCTCAACTGTTTCACCATGCCTTCTAAGACATTTTCCTGGTACATTTTTGCCCCGGCCTTCACCCTTTCTTCGTAAAAATTAAGAGATATAACGACAAGACACTGCGCACCAAACTATTACTGGGCCGGTATGGCGACCACACAGAACCCTGCGAACAACAAACTTATGCGTCTTTAGAACTTTTAGCATAGATTTTGTCGTTTTGCTTATTAAAAACTTCTTCAACAATGAGAATTTTCTTACCTCTAAAAAGAATATTTTCATGGCCGTTGACCGCATACCAACGAAGAAGTTGCTTGCATCTGTCGAGCCTAATTTTCTTCAATCTCGTTGTCAAAAGATGACCAGTTGAGCGACGGATGGTTTTCATTTGGAGATCATCTCTAATTAGTCTTGACATGGATCTGGTCGTGGTTTGGTCTCTGGACATGATTTTCTGCTTTCCAAGGGGATTTCAGTGAATTCTTTCTCGAACGGATTTTATGGCTGCACTGGTTCGAACCACGCCAGGATGACAACTTCTGTTTCTGTCTGTCACTTCAGACATTTAGGAACAACGATTGATTGTGCAGTAAACAAATATTCTCGAGATATTAAATTTTTTCAGCTATTCGTGAATCTGACCTACACTTTTACCACACTTACGAAATGCAATTGCTAGAATCTGATTTTCCTTAGGTCCCCACTTCATTGTTAACATGCCAAATTTGGCACGAAACTGAGTATAATTTATGAGTAGGCAATGCATAAGAACAAAAGCTAAAATAACGGAATATTTTTCTGCGAATTTCTTCTCGCCGTATGCATTGTAAAATTTGTCGCAGAATTTATAGCAAGACTAAGTATTTTCAACCGTATTAAAATTTATTGCAGGGAAGTTGGTTAAAACGAACAAAACAATCGTTTGTGTCACTTATTGTTGTTTGCACATAGACCGACTGCCACTTCTACGTACCTATTGTTGTAGATTCATTTATTCTCATATCCACCCTTTTTGTGCAAATATTTCTAATTTTGCTGCACATTCACTCACATTTCCATGGTGAGTGGCAATTTAATTTTAATTGTCTTTCGACGGTTTTATTTTTGTTATGCTAAGCCAGAAGGCTGGTTATTTCTTGACAACCATGTCATTTCCATATTCGAGTGTGAATTTTAGCACGGTTGGTGTTGACACAGCTCGATACGAAACTCTGAATTTCTTGAGAATACTGCCAAAGTTGTCTTTAACCCCGAAGCTAACGCGTAATCATTTCTAATGGCAGCAGTCGCGCGAGTTGGGTGTATTGTTAATCTAATGTTAACGACCTGGTGTTAATGTAAATAATATTTGCATAATGCCATTGCTAATCCAATGTCAGGTAAAATAATAACAACTCTTACAGAGGAAGCATCTACATACATAAATGTGGGGGAAATTTAAGCAGTTGCTAACAACAAATTTGCAAGTACTTAAAGACTATGATTGGATGAATGAGATGGTGATATGCCATTGGAAGTAAACTGCAAAGTGGTGTGATACACTAAGAACTGTAAACTTCTAAAGTACAGGCTGGGCCAAATAAGACCTACTAATGTTAAGCCCAAATAACCTTTTTACTTAGCATCGTACGAGCCGCAGAACTTAATCGCTCAGGCACAATATTTTATAAGAGCGTACAATTGTTGGCGTATGCCGATGATATTGATATCATCGGCCTTAACAACCGCGCTGTTAGTTCTGCCTTCTCCAAACTGGATAAAGAGGCAAAGCGAATGGGTCTGGTGGTGAACGAGGACGAGGAAACGAAGTACCTCCTGTCTTCAAACAAACAGTCGGCGCACTCGCGTATCGGCACTCACGTCACTGTAGACAGTTAGAATTTCGAGGTTGTAAAAGACTTCGTTTATTTAGGAACCAGCATTAACACCGATAACAATGTCAGCCTTGAAATCCAACGTAGAATCTCTCTTGCCAACAAGTGCTACTTTGGACTAAGTAGGCAACTGAGCAGTAAAGTCCTCTCTCGACGAACAAAACTAACACTCTACAAGACTCTCATCATGCCCGTCCTAACGTATGGCGCAGAAGCGTGGACGATGACAACATCCGATGAAGCGACGCTTGGAGTGTTCGAGAGAAAGATTCTGCGTAAGATTTTTGGACCTTTGCACGTTGGCAACGGCGAATATCGCAGACGATGGAACGATGAGCTGTATGAGCTTTACGGAGACATAGACATAGCGCAGCGAATAAAGATCCAGCGGCTTCGTTGGCTGGGTCATGTCGTCCGAATGGATACAAACGCTCCGGCTTTGAAAGTATTCGATGCGGTACCAGCTGGTGGTAGCAGAGGAAGAGGAAGGCCTCCTCTGCGTTGGAAAGATCAGGTGGAGAAGGACTTGGCTTCACTTGGTGTGTCCAACTGGCGCAGGTTAGCACGAGAAAGAAACGACTGGCGCGCTTTGTTAAACTCGGCCAAAATCGCGTAAGCGGTTATCGCGCCAATTAAGAAGAAGAAGAATTGAATTGTTGGAAATTTATTATGGAACCCCACAGCACAATCCAACGCGTTAAAATTATCGAGTTTTTCTATTTTTACACAATTAGCCACACAAATTGATTTTTTGAATAATATTTCGATGTCGAACGAAGCGCATTTCCATTTAAATGGTTATGTCAACAAACAAATCTGTAGATTATTTTTACATTTTGGCACCCAACCTACCTGAAACAAATGAAACCTGTAAGTTCTAGGGAACGCGGTGAGCAAAGGTGCTTAGTTTTTTTTCATGCATAGTGCAACAATGACATACCACTAAGGCGACAAGTGTCGATATTAGGAATGCGCAAATACTGAGTGTGGTCGATTAGACACCGCGCGCCCGCTTGATGGTTAAGCAAGTTGCGCTAAGCATCCTTCACACCTCAAAGTATGCAGCAAGTTGAGCCTTTTGTTTGTTAGCAACTCATTTGCTGAGCAGTCGCTGCATCTCTAAAAGGCCACATGAAATGTTATGCTAAAAGCTTGCATTGTGTTCATACTACAGCCGTGTTTTATAAGAGCTTGCCTCTTATAAGAGTGACTATTTTCAAGAGCCACAAGGCTCAATAAACTTTGAAACCACTTTGAAGTGCGTGCAGCACCCATGCATTGCAACAACACACACTTCACATAGGAGCAAAACTCATTACAAGAGGCCGCGAGCAACGTGGCCCAGCACATTGAACAAAAGGTGATTAGCAGCTTAATGTGCCGCGCCAATAAACAAAGGCAAATCCTTACAAGGTGGTAGTATAGCAACAGATGAGTAGTAGATGAGATAGTATTAGTATGGATTAAAATACAGGTATGGAAATTTACAGCTGATGTACAAAAACTTAAGAACTTAAATAAAATAGATAGTTTATTTGACATATAATAAGCCACAGTAAGTGACTTAAATAGAGTCCTTGGCATCGCAAATCAAGATCAAGACTTTTAGCAAAACGGATAAGGCCCTTCAAGTCCTCTTGTAAGAGGGTCGAAATTAAGGTAATTAAATCTGAGAACTTCAATAGAAAATGGATTTTAAGAGCGAAGTACTCTATAATGAACATTGAAACTTATTTGGTCGAGTGGATCTAAGCAGTCAATGCTACCAGATACTATACTGTACATAAGCATTAAACTTTGAACAAGTCGTCGGATCTCAAGTGATAAAACATTGAGAATCACTGTAGGATGGCGGAGGACTATCAAAGTGTAAAGGTTGAAGAGCAAAGAGCAAGAGAATATGAGGGATGCATCGAATTCCAGATGACGCGAACTTCGAACGGACTAAAGCTTTACATAAGATTTTTCTAGTGTATGGGTCTTTAAAATCGCTAGCAACTCCTTGGCAAAAAGCAAAGTTGACACATGCCTTCGGAATAATAGAGTTAATATGGATAGGGTACGTAAAAGATGAATCAAAAATAACACCAAGATCACAGAAATAAGGGTTACATTTGCAACATAATAAATTGGCGAAAGGGAATTCATGAGCTTGGAAAACGTTATGTGATAACACTTACTACATTTAAGCCATAGTTTGTTTTGCAAAGTCCAGCCATTCAGAGCATTCAAGCATTCCAAGTCTTCAGAGAGGAGATCCAGCCAAAAAGTTTCTAATCGTCTGAATAGAATAAATATTTCGCATGCTTGAAACAACGGCCAACGTCATTAATTAAAAGTATAAACAAGATGGGGCCAAAAATGCTACCCTGCGGTACTCCAGAAGTTGGTCCAAGTGGAACTTTCTCCCCCCATATTCCATCAAGGGAGAAGTAGACCGGGAGTAACACCATGGGACAGGGCCTAGTTAACCTGTTCACAGATGGCTCGAAGTTGGACGGTAGGGTTCGAGGAGGAGTATTCTGCAAAGAGCTCCCCATGAAACTCAAATTCAGGTTACCGGATCACTGCAGTGTGTTCCAAAGCAGAGGTGGCCGCAATCAAAGAAGCAGCTGACTGACTACTTGCTTGCGTAATAACTGTTAAGAAGGTAAATATTTACTCCGATAGCCAAGCAACAATAAGGGCACTGGGCTCTATTAAGGTGCACTCGAAACTGGTCAGGGAATGCCCGGTCTCACTTTCGATTGCATCAAAATTCTTTGGTATAAGGATAATCTGCGTACCTGGTCATAGACATTACCGGAAACTGAGAAGCCGATGTGCTGGCCAGACAAGGGATCTGTGAGGTAGTGTGCGCGCGAAAAGAGAGGATCGGGATCCCCTTGACAACCTGCGCTCTACACATAGAAGGATTGGCTTTGCACCAACTCAGCGAGCGCTGGGCAAATACACGAACGTTTCTTACAGGTTACACAGAAATGGTATTAGAGAATATTTAGAATCTAGTCAAAAAATGCATTAGTAAGATTTTGAAATAGCACTTTGTGGCAGAATAGGATTTAAAACCGAAATAAATTCTCTCAAAGTTCTAAAGTGAGGGAGAAAAAAGTCCTTCTAAAGTCTGATCACTTTAGAGATATCGGATTGAAATAAAACAACGAAAATTCAAATTGATTTTCAATCGTTATTATTTTCTTGTAAAACCATTCATGGTATTTGTTTTTAATAGATAATTCCTTTCAAATGTTGGCCGCAACTGCGTCGTAATGCAGAAATCCCTAAACACCAATGAAAAAACATTTGAATGACTCGTGACTCGCTGGAAGACTTCGGTCGGTATCTCCAAATTAACTTTAGTAATTTTGCCGTAGTAATGGGCCGATCCTTCAGCCCATAGGCACCAACAAACGATTATTTTCAATGGATGTAATGGCTATTTTTGAATAGCTTCGGGTTGCATTTCAGCCGAAATAAAGCTGATATATCTTACTGATATAGCCAAAAACGGGCCTCATCGCTGAACACCACAAGTTGGACTGAGCGCACGATGAACACTTTTCACTGAGCGTCGACTTTCGTAATTCAATTGTGCGATTTGTAAAGGTTGTTGAGACGTAAGTCTTTCCATGATGAAATGGCAATGAATACTGAAAACAATTATGTGGTTCGATTGACAGTAGTCATGCGTGATCTCTTAAAAAACTCTATTGGAAAAAGTACCTCTAATCTGATCACCCTTTATAAGTGGCATGAATACATTTAAACGCGAGCTTCGGATATGTAGAGTATTGGCACTAAGAGAAATAACTTTGATTTTAAACATAAGTAATTCATAAGTCCAACGTAGAATCTCTCTTGCCAACAAGTGCTACTTTGGACTAAGTAGGCAATTGAGTAGTAAAGTCCTCTCTCGACGAACAAAACTAACACTCTACAAGACTCTCATCATGCCCGTCCTAACGTATGGCGCAGAAGCTTGGACGATGACAACATCCCATGAAGCGACGCTTGGAGTGTTCGAGAGAAAGATTCTGCGTAAGATTTTTGGACCTTTGCACGTTGGCAACAGCGAATATCGCAGACGATGGAACGATGAGCTGTATGAGCTTTACGACGACATAGACATAGCGCAGCGAATAAAGATCCAGCGGCTACGTTGGCTGGGTCATGTCGTCCGAATGGATACAAACGCTCCGGCTTTGAAAGTATTCGATGCGGTACCAGCTGGTGGTAGCAGAGGAAGAGGGCGGCCTCCTCTGCGTTGGAAAGATCAGGTGGAGAAGGACTTGGCTTCACTTGGTGTGTCCAACTGGCGCCGGTTAGCACGAGAAAGAAACGACTGGCGCGCTTTGTTAAACTCGGCCAAAATCGCGTAAGCGGTTATAGCGCCAATTAAGAAGAAGAAGAATTCATAAGTAATGTCAAGTTGATTTGTTTTTCTATCTAAGTTAAAGTACCTTTGTAAATTTTGAATTGAAAATTGTAACCCATAGTATTGTGACTAGCACTAATAACTATAAGGTTTACTTTTGCTGTGTGACGAACGAATCACTAAATAAATAAAATAAAAAAGTAAATAACGAAACTGCGCTGCCATAAATTGTTGACTGTGAACTTGTGTGTGTTGCATATGTTTTAGTATGTGGTGAAAGCAGCATTGCAAAAATTGTGTAGTTTTGCAACCAAATATGAAGTAGATTTCCAGCTCCTTTCCCATAGAAACTAACTATTATTTGCTTATGCGCTCAGAAGTGCAGATACTTTCGCATCCATTATTCTTTGCTACATTTTGCAAGCTGCTTATGTTCAAATATACAGCTCCACTTATTCAAAGAAAATGATTGTATTTCAAGTCATGTAAGAATGTTGGAGCTCAAATGCACACATGGCTCATTGATTTTTGCAGTATTTCCTTTTTGATCCTCTTAGTCTTTCTCTCTGTCTCTCCTCTGTTTGCCATTAGTAGAGATGGACACGAACAAGATTTTCTATGTGACACATTTTTCCACGCGCGAATAACAGCTGTTATGCCAGAAAATCACATAATTTCGGTAATCGTGCGTGACCGAAGCTTCGGTAGACGTGGACGTGCCTACAAAAAAAAAAAACACAAATCAAAAAATAATGCGAAGAAAGGTCACGAAGTACTACATTCGAAGGAGAAGCCTTCACGCTAAACAGCTGAGAATTGCTAGTGTTAGATTCAAATTTAAAGGGTCTTTCAAAAGTGACGTCTAGATGTCAGTAGTGAATACTTCCCAGACGATGCATTTTATTACGTCATCTTTGGCATTTTTTAAGTAGTGGGATGTACAATTTTACACAATAGAACAGCGCATTAAAATTATCCAAAAAAGATGTTGATGAAAATGGGCGATCCTTAAGAATAACATAACGCAAAATTCTTGATTTTTGGTGGAAATAATCGTCTGAATGGGTCGATAATTCAAAGGTTGGTAAAAAAAATGTTCAAGAAAATGGTTCTGTGGAAAATACAAAAAATACTGGCAGGCCAAAGACTGGACGTTCTGTTGAGAATTTCGCTACCGTAGCGCACAGTGCTGCTGAATAGCCTTCAATGTCCATATTTCGAGGTTCTCAGCCATGAGGCATTCATGAATCTACTGTTTGACGGATTTTACTCGTAGACGTGCTCATGATACATGACTCAGTTAAAGGTTTGCTCACTTGTGATATGAGAATTCTGACACTACCTTACTTACCTTACCTTTTTGGTAAAAACGATAGCAAAAAATATTTTGTTTTTACTTAAATTATAAATAATACAAACGGAGATTGTTAGGATTGATATTAAAAAAATGGTTATTAAGTTAAACCCGGAATGATATTTTGTGAATTAATTTTTAAATTCAAAACTGATCACGAAGCTGGGAAGTTTCGCCAATATGACGCTATATTATGTTACCAAAGCCTTACTTTACTATGCTTTGCCCACGTAAGTTTGCAGTTTTGACCCCCAAGTCTTCATTACTCATACAGACATTCCTTCCATTTTTGCATTGCTAAATGAAGTCTTGTTGTTAACTTATTTATTTTTAAAGCAACCTAGTAAGTACTTCCGCAACCATTTTTGAAAGGCATTGGGCCCACATTGTCAAAATTTCCATCTCCTACATGCATTGCCCGAACAAGAATCTCTGTGATATCCTGATTTAAGCCGCATAACAGGATGTACTCCATATTGTTTTGGTCCAGGACATACCGAGCAAGTTCTTGCTCATAGCACACCCTGTTGAAAATGAAAGGTTTTTCTTATAAATTTTACTTTTCGCCCACTTTTACTCAAAATTTCTAGAGTTGCAACCCAGTGTCTTGCTAAGGGAGCCGGTTTGTCAAGAGGTAACGAGAAAGCTGGCTACTGAGCAAACCTTTTATTATTGAATCATACTCACGGTAGGCATTTAAATGTTGTCAATTTTTCACATACTATATAATTTTAAAGCGCCGTAATTTGAATAGAAATAGTGAAAACTGAAAAAATCTACATTTCTACATATTTTATTTTAGAACAGCATCTTGGCGCGTCTTTTGCGGGACCTTTTACTTCTTCTGTAGCCGTCTTAACCTTTGCATTTAATAGCCCCTCGTACAAGAATCGCTCAACTAAAGCTTTTAAAAGAAGAGGTAGAAGAGGGGAAGGAGTGGAAGAGTAAGACTTTATGAAAAATGCCAGTAATATCAGCGAATAACTAAAATTCCATTTGACAAGTAGTACGCAGAAGTTCCACTCGTATCTACGTACCGTTACAAAGCAGAAAGTCCACATGACGAAAAAGTTGCAGCTTAATAATTGTGGAAAAGTTATTGAGAAGAACGGGACAAGATAGGTTAAAAAATGTTGCACGATTAAGTACTGGAATTCAGGCAAAATGGGAGAACAAAAATGCAAAACCATCATTTACTCCAACATAAGACAGGCAGCCATACAAAGTTCTGTAGGCTGCCAAAGAAAGTCAAATTAAGTATTTGATATGTTTTTCAACTAATAAATATTGTACTTTATATTTGATATTACATACTTGGCATAAAAAGAAAGCTTAATAATGCAGTTTGAGTTATAATCTCTCAATGATACCCCATTTATGCAAATTGAATCAGAAAATATTCACTTATACGAGGTTTTAGTCCCACTTGTTAGGGATCTTTTTGATTTTTACTCCTATAACTACCTATAACTTCTGTGGAGAAAAATTTTTAATTGTTTTGTGTCCATTTCCGGCAGTTTGACCATAAATTTAAGCCCTATGTAAAATTTGAGTGCTGAAGCTTCTTATGCTTAATTTGGAATAATGGACCCCAGGTCTGGCATTTGCGTTTTCGCATATAGCAGCACTTCTCCACAGGCAATGGCAAACCTTCGAGTGTATTTCTGCGCAGAAAAATGTCCTCATAAAAAGCATCTGCTTACATCTCTCCATTTCAGAAAAACATCAAAATGCATACCACAAATATGTAGGAGGGGAGTTCGGCCAAACATCCAATAGAGTGCAAGCGCCAATTAAGCGCATACGATGGCGCAATATTAATCATCCCATTTTGTTTTTGAACAGCTGCTTTAACTAAATAAAAAGCAATCTTTTAAGTGCAGGAATTCTTTATATCGAACTTTATGAGCTGCATTGCTTGTCTGTTCATCTATTGCAGTTGCCAAATATGATTGGCATAAGACGTCATTTACAAAAATTATAAATTTTCCTATAGCATGATTAATTTTGCGCCACACTGCATATACGTGTCTATATATGATTTCTTCTCATATACACCCCGTTGCAAAATTATGAGCAACTATTATTTATAGAAATACAGTTCGAACTACAAAATAAACCATAAACCACAAAGTTTCCACAAAATTTTGAAAAAATTCGCCAAGCCTTTCAACATTTTAATCAGAATTTTTCGATTTTTTCTGGGTATACAGTCTTATAACCACCTGAATTGTTGCACCAAATGTTTTTTTTTTCTTTTTTTTTTTTGAATAGTTTTATCTTTTATAAAAATGTAGGTTACCACACAAAAATTGTAAAATTTAAAGTTTAAAAATTTTAAAATACAAAAAAATCTCGGGCATGCATTATCGTCGTCAACTTTAATTATCAAAATTCGAGGCGAATTTTGAGCCACGTTAGTCCTCCAAAAAATTAAAATAAAATTGTATAGGCTATAAAATGAAATACCCCTACTAGGTTACGACAAATAGTTGCCCACGCGATGGCTCACTTGGACAAAGAATCAAATTCGTCCGTTGTGATGCCTTACAGAGGATAAATAGAGGAAGAAGAATGAAACAGGGGGAAAAAAGAAGAAAGGGCTTTGGATTGGAGAATGAGGACCAGAGTACGATATATGAAATGTTAAAACTTTGTGTTACATAGTTCTTGTTGTAGTGTACTATATTTTTATAAAAAAAAAATTTTTTTTTTCAAAAACATGAATAATCAAAACTGATGTGGTATTTTGCACTATGCTACCGTTTTGACGCGGAGTGTAAGTATACAATTCTTTTTTTTTTCATTTCAAATATTCCATACCACAATTTCGTAGTAATACCCTATATTTCATTAATAAAAGTTTAACTATTAGGCGCGAAACTAAGTTCTCACTGTTTTTTTTTTGATAAAAATATCATCCAACTTTATTCTGGAAAAATTTTGAATCAGTGATCAGATAGGTTTTAACGGATTTGGCAACGTGAGGCCGAGCTTTGTGATGCTGTAGAATCACTTTTGCCCCTCCGCATATTGCGGCCGCCTCTGGTGCAGTGCTCGGCTCAATCGCATCAATTGAAGTCGAGACCGATCGCCAGTGATGGTTTTGCTTAGTTTTTTAACAGTTCATAATAAATAACACCAAGTTCGTCCCACCAAATACATAGCATAACCTTCGCATCGTGAATATTCGGCCGAAGCGGCGACGTAGAAGCACGGCTTCATGACTCTCTGTTCTTTGGATTGCTGTAATGAATTCATTTTTCATCATCCCGATGTGTCACGATGCGTCACGATGAAGAAAGCGCTTCCTTTTCACTTTTATGCCGCTGGAGCAGTTGTTCACAGGCGGAAAAACGACGTTCAACATCCCTTGGTTCTGCATCATTCCCAAAGCATGCAATCCCTTGGAAATGGATTGGCGGGTAACTCCTAATACTGGTTCAAGCTCTTCTTGCGTTTGACACGGATCCTCATTGAGCAATGCCTCCAATTCAGCGTCTTCGAAGGTTTTTGGGCTTCCTTCACGCGGACGGTCGTCAACATCACCGTCCAAATCACCGTCTTTGAAGCGACGGAACCAATCTCCGCACGTTGTTTCACTTAAAGCAGCATCTTCATAAACTTTTTGTAGCTCTCGATACGCTTCAGCTGCCGTTTTTTAGAGTGAAAAAGAAAATCAACACTTCCCGCAAATGACGATTATTCGGCACAAAATCATACATTTTTACAAAACCAAAAGTATATGATACCAAAACAAAATCTCAGATGTGTAGAAGCAGTTTGTTTACCATATGTCTAAGCTTGGTTTATGACGTTTTGGTTATGTTAGAATCGACTAGCACACACTGCTGGCGGCATCTATTGACAAACAGCGGGAACTTAGTTGCGCACCTAATATTTTTTACAGAGACACTGAACTTAAACCAAAAAAAAAATTATTTAAAGAAAACATAAACATTTATTTCGTCTTTTTTTATTTTTGACATAATTTTTGTACAAAAAATAAATTAATTAATAAAATTTTTTTTTGGGTCACGAAAATCTTTATTTTGACATTTAACCTTTGCATGCTCCTCTGTTTGTCTTTTTCTATACTGCAGCTGTCTGGCTCACAGTGTCAAATATGAGGTCAGTAGCAAAAATTCGAGAGGATGATTAATTTTGCGCCATATTTTATATTAAATAGTATCAATCTGCAAACATTCGATATCAAATTTTCGGAAGTGCGCATTGGCAAATACAAAAAATGGGTGTTCCATTTCCCTGTGCCCAGGAAAAAGTTTTATCTGTATAGCATTATTCTAGAATACCTGTTAAACAAAACTTCCCACTGATAATTATTTTTATAAATTAGAATTTTTTGCAACATTGAAGATAAAGAAAAGAACTCGAAAAAAACTAAAAATTTGTATGGAGAGATTTAATCCTTTAACTAGATATATGGGCATAAGGCCGGGTCGATTTGTGGGGAGGCAAAAAAATCGCCCATTGCTCTGTGAAAATCATATTCTATGGATCAAAATAAGAAACTTTGCCGAAGGAACCATACCTCTGAAACGAATTCTGATGTCCCCCAATTTGGGTCGAACTTTTTAGTTTTTTTTTCTCATGTAAAGGCCAAAAATCGTGATATTTTGAAATGATTGTATGGGGAACTCCCCAGGGGAGTTCCAGGGGGTGTGCCACTGGCATGGGTGGATCGTCCGTCCAAAGTTAGTGGGGGTCGGTCATACATTTGCACTCGATTGGAGCACTCTAAATGGGTCAAAGTGGGATTTTTCGTTCAACCCAAATTGGGGGATATCAGAATTCGCTTTAGAGGTATGGTACCTTCGGCAAAGTTTCGTATTTTGATCCCTAGAATACGATTTTCACAGAGCAATGAGCGATTTTTAAATCGACCCGCCCTAATGGGCATCTAAGCTACGTCATTTTCGTGTCGTTAGGAAAATCTGACATCATTCACGTGCGCTAACACAGCATTGTGCATCGCACACACACACACACACGAATGCAGTAAATTATGCAGGAAAACACTTCGAATGCCAACACCAGCAAAGAGACACGCAAACTTTGCTGAATTTATGGAGATTTGCTTTATCTAGTCAAAACGAATGGAACATTTTTCCATACTCATACATTCTGACATACGTGCGCACAGTCACACAGAAAACTTTACGTACCAATATTTGCGTTCAGAAAATACTTGGTTTTATTAAAAACAAACAAATTAATACACCAACCAAATACTAAAAAACAAATACTTATTCCGATAATAAAATTTAAAATTAGGTATTTTGAAATTACAAAAAAATGAAAAATAAAAAAGCGATACTCCATAAAGAAATACGTTAAATCTAATTATAATAAATGCCAATGGTTTAGCTAGTATTTAGATGAGCCTCCATGTGCCTCTGCTATTGTCTTTAATAACAATTGTTTCGCAGTAAATAACCAGCCGATCGAGGAGGTAACTCATTCTGCTACCTGAGTATCAATGGATGATTTTGAGCTGATGTTAATCACAGACTACAGAAAGTAAGACAGGCCTTTGGACGACAACCACAGCCAGCTTGGAGATCCGCCTCTTCATCAACACGCATCAAAATAAAAACTTTCAACTCCAATGTAAATTCAGTACTCCTATACGGCAGCCAATGACCTTAATCGTCTGGCTGCCAAATCGGGGCACTTACAGAGAAAGTGCTCAATAGTCTCCTTCTCTCAAACGAAGGTCCCACAGCTTCTGCAACGGTGGTTAAATGGTAACCCTAGCTTTTCCTCCTGTGAGCCGATCGTCCAGTGACCGGTAAACACAGCTACGAGTTGGGAAATTAATTGGCGAGGGGTCCAAAAGACTTTATGAGCCCTCCTTCTATTGAACTGGAGCCAAAGGGTTTTCGAAATAGCACATGAAGAAATGGAGCTCCATCTTTTTTGCGATTTCGTGAGAAATAGTTTGTGCAGTTCCCCTTCAACAACAGTCAGGGGGATGCCGATGACCTGATAGGAGGTCTCTGAGCCCAATTCAGTCCCCTTCCTGGCAAGCTCATCAGCAATCTCATTTCCCTCTATGTTCCCATGTCCTGGAACCCAGATCAGATAAGTACTACCAGCCCACACAAGAGATTTGATCTCCTCCTTACAGGAGTTGAGTAGTTTGGATCTACACCATGGCGTTATTAGAGCATTGATCGCGGCTTGACTATCGGAAAATATGGTAACATCTCCCTCGCTCACACGTTTGCTAAGCATTTCGCATGCCTGCAGGATCGCAAAGACTTCTAGCTGAAAGCAAATAGCAGCATTCGGCAATTTTAATGAAATAGATAAATTAGACGACTTAGAATACAACTTACGGGACTCCGGATTCCATCTTGGAGCCGTCCGTGAAGACAGAAATATCAGCTACGGTGCAGATTTTCCTCTCGCTCGAATCTTGTATACTTGGAAAGTTTGCCCTGGCACGATCTTCAAACTATAAGTGTAGTTTGCGGATAGAGAGATCTGTATGATATTCCGAGAAATACGGTGTTAACTGCCCAAAACTCTTGCCTGAATTCCATGAGAGATTTCCACCTGGCCTCCTTTAACCTGATTTCACTTTGAGCAGCGATGGAAATAACCTAAAAGTCGATGGAAAGTAAGTGCAAAACGACATTCAGTGCAGCACTGGAGCAAGTTTTACATGCTCTGGCTATGCCAATGCATGCAGTCCTTTGCACCCTCCCCAGTTTAGTGGTATAATAGCCCTTCTGAGTAGCTTCCCACCAAACCAGGTATCCATATCCCATAAAACTGGCAGCACCACTACGTCCTGTGGCTTAAGTCCCTATTTTTTACCGCACATAGACTTGGTGGAGTAGAAAGCTAAACTGGCCTTCTATACCCGATTTCCTAGAATTCAACATTGTGTAGCTTCCAATGGAGTTTGAAGGCAAGTATCACTTCAAGCTACCTAACATCCGATGAAACAAAACTGAAGCCTGCTTTAAAAAACTTATTAAAAATTTAAAAAGAAAAATTCAATAACATGCGAAATTTGAAATTTCCGCAAGGCGCGTTTCATATGTCATCATCAAACGTGTCCGAAACTAACGGGCAATTTGTTGCTTGTTTAAACTACTTTTTTACAAATTGCTATATTTGTCTGAAACTACATTTTTATAGGCTGTCCTTTGTGACTGTATATATATTTATTTTATGCCAACCAACTGTTTGCACTGTAAACATCAACGAAACACGTTCCATTTCACACGTCACCACTCAAAAGATATTGCACGAGTGCATCATTTCATGGATATATGGGCCTGTACAAATAATTTGCATAAAAATGCAATATCCAATATGCGAAAAAATGTGCACCTACGGGCTTTATAGTTGTGACACAACAGCTACCAGCCATCAAAGGCTGTGTTGACTGCATATTTGCAGCTATCCATAACTTTGCATCCCTGCACATGCCTCACCATGAATCGAGAGCACTTTCAAAGAATTATTATTTATAAAATTTCAAATTTGTTTATGCACGTGGTGTTGATGTGATGGAAGAAAAATAGATACATTTTTTCAATAGCCAACATTTTAGCTCAAAGTAAAATTTATTACAGTAGAGTTAGAATTCGGTAAATGAAATTTTTCATGGGATAGAAAACACACGCACAACCTATGCCGAATTTCGCCTACTTCAGCACGGCTACTACTTCAACTGTACCGCATTCGGCCTTGTTCTTCCTCGACTTGTGCGCTGCTTAAATATCAGCCCAATGCATTGCGGCCTACATTCAAAGATCAGGCTCCATTTATACAGAGTAGCAGATAAAACGCGCTACCAAAAAAAATAGTATATTTATAATAGTTAATAGTAAGAATAGTTAATCAGCTTTTTTATTATTTTAAAGCTTTAATTATTACAGGGTCCGGCACTCAAAGTGTAACCAACTTCAGACCGCACGCGCAGCTGATGCATCAGCTGTCTGTTAGTTGGCTAAATGGCAGTCCAGAGTATTGTTTACAAGCGCGCGTAAGCATTTTGCCGAGAGTAAACGCGATGGAAGCAGCAAACATCATGCAACGTAGAAACCACAAGAGAGTAAAGATTAAAATACTCTCGGACAGCCAATCAGTTCTAAAAGTTTTAGATAGCTATACATACAACTCAAAAACTTTCTTAGAATGCCACAAGGCACTCAATAACCTGACATCCAAAAACAATGTCTCATTAATTTGGGTATCAGGACATGAGGGATATGACGGCAACGAAAAGGCAGACTTTCAAGCCAAAAAAGGGGCAGATGTAAACTTCATCGAACCTAGTCCCATGTTCGGATTCAACAAAAACAGCCTAAAACAGAAAGTAAAATACTGGGCCACAACTCTATTAAATCAGCATTGGAACAACGTAGAGGATCTTAGACACTCCAAAAAGTTCCTAAGTTTCAACGCTAAAAGAGCTAACATGGCCCTCACGTTAAACAAAAAGAGCATTCGCACTCTCACAGGCGCCCTCACGGGTCACTTCACCTGCAACAAACACTTACATAAATTAGGCATAACTAACACCACCACCTGCAGATTTTGCTGCGAAGATGAGGAGTCTATAGAACATCTCGTCATCGAATGTCTGTGGTTGACGCATAGAAGGAGAAGGTTTTCAAACAAGTTCATGCTTACAGATGAAGACCTCCAATCACTCCCTCAGAAGGAGCTGATACAATTCATAAGCATACTTAACAGTCAATAGACAGCATAGGGTGCACAATAGATCTATATGGTCGCAGTGCTAAAGGGTCGTACCTTAACCCATTACTACAATTAACCATTAACCATTAAACGCGAAAAAAGAAAATCAGTAATGGATTTCAAACGTAATAGTGGGATTGCATTATATTTCGTGAGCTCGAGCACCTTAAAGTAAAGAAAGTTTTTGTTTATCGCACCATTACCCGTTACAATGACACTGGTAGCATCGCGAAACGTCGGGAAGGTGGTTATCAAAAGACTGAAACGTCACGTGAAATGGTTCAAAAAGTGAAGAAGCGGCTTGAGGAAAATCCCAGACAAAGTGCCAATCAAATGGCGAAAGAACTGAAAATATCTGAAATTCATCCAAAAGGCGCATAAAAAATAAATAAATAATTGGCGCGTACACTTCTGTTAGGTGTTTGGCCGAGCTCCTCCTCCTATTTGTGGTGTGCGTGTTGATGTTGTTCCACAAATGGAGGGACCTACAGTTTCAAGCCGACTCCGAACGGCAGATATTTTTATGAGGAGCTTTTTCATGGCAGAAATACACTCGGAGGTTTGCCATTGCCTGCCGAGGGGCGACCTCTATTTGAAAAATGTTTTTATTAATTTTGCTTTCACCGAGATTCGAACCAACGACCTCTCTGTGAACTCCGAATGGTAATCACGCATCAACCCATTCGGCTACGGCGACCTGAGAAATAATCTCAAAGTCAAACCTTACAAGAACCAAAAGGCGCATGATCTCACGCCAAAGCAGCTCCATGTCAGACTTGAGAGAGCGAAGGATTTGCTTTAAATTTCCGAACATTGTGTTTTTTAGGGTTTTTATGCCTTTCAAAAGCAGTATAAATTTTACAGTGATCACCACTTCAGAAAACATAGAAGTGTGAGAGAGTTACAGACATTTTTCCGAGGAGATTTCACAGTTTTGTTGGTTGCCAACCGATTTTCATGATTCTTACATATTTGGAAAGTCTGATGCTTCTACAATTACGTGCCGAAATTTCACGCCGATCAGAGCAAAGATGAGCGAGTTGGAGCACTTTTACTGGAAGGTAATGTGTAAAAGTTTCAGGCCAATCAGAGCAAAACTAAGGAAGTTACATACATTTTTCCGAGGAGATTTCACAGTTTTATTGTTTGCCAAACGATTTTCATGATTCTTGCATATTTGGAAAGTCTGACGCTTCTACAATTACGTGCCGACAACTTCACGCCAATCAGAGCAAAGATGAGCGAGTTAGAGCACTTTTACCGGAAGGTAATGGGTCAAAGTTTCAGGCCAATCAGAGCAAAATTAAGGGAGTTACAGACATTTTTCCGAGGAGATGTCACAGTTTGAGAAAAATGCATGTAAAGTTTTGCTATCCGTTCCGGAACGCCCGAACGCCCTATGTTAATTGTTGAATAACTCGAAAAGTATTTTTCGGATTCACTTCAAATTTTCACACCATATTTTTGAGATATTATACTTTAAGAAATAAATTTTTTTGAAAATTCTGACTCCCCTTAACCCCTTAAGAAGAGTCTACTTATCTAAGAATCGTAATCGCTATCCTATGTGGGCACTGTCTAATAGAAAGACATGTTAGTAGCTTAGCGCCACCATCCAATGACTATTGTCGGAACTGTCAGAATATAGAAGAGCAAAAGACAGTCGAGCATAACATTGCGAATGTTGCGAATCTTAAATTAGTTAGTATATCCAGCTTTTGAAAGGTCTCAAAATGGTTTAGAGAGAATCAATTCGTGTAAGAATAGGATAGTTCCGGGGCAGGCCCGACGAGAGGGGGGGATCGGGTACTTTTTCCCCCGGGCCCGGAGTTTTCAGAGGGGCTCGGACTCGAGGGTAATTCCAAGAGATTTCCTGCTTGAAAAAATATAGTAAATAATACTTCTACCAGAGTTCCGTCACAGACTTTTTTTGGTGTCACCATATCGAATGTTATGATCACGATGACGAAGAATAAATATAATATGGTGATACAAAAGTGTATATTATTGAGCTCTTATTAAAATGGAACATTTTATGCTACTGATTTATAAGGTAATTAATAATTATAGTGATGATCAGATTAAATGGAGGATGGTTCCATGTGTAGAAGTCCACGCAAGTGGGGAAAGTTACTGATCGCCATTCACTTGGGAGTGGCCAGGACGATTCTTCTACATATGGTTCAAGCAGCTCACAACGTCCGGGATTAGCCCACGTATCCTCTGGTTAGCTTCCGAACACCCGTTCGGGAGTGAGCTAACGTGAGAAGGCGAAGCATCCCAGCATAGCTGGTTGTACGCTGGGTTTGGGACCCGCCACTTAAAAAGCCCCCCCAATGAAAACAGCAACAAAGCCTCGGATGAGAACTTCCAACACTGATGACGACCCCTGCAAACGAAATAAGGAATACGATTTGAGGGCATGCACCTGGAATGTCCGGTCCCTTAATGGGCAAGGTGCCTCTGCCCGGCTGGTTGATGTCCTCGTGAGAGTAAAGGCTGACATCACTGCCATCCAAGAGATGCGATGGACGGGGCAAGGTAAGAAAAACCTAGGACCTTGCGACGTCTACTACAGCTGCCATGTAAAGGAGCGCAAATTCGGTGTCGGATTTGTTGTGGGAGAGAGACTTCGTCGCCAAGTACTGTCGTTCACTCCGGTGGACGAGCGTCTCGCAATAATCCGCATCAAAGCGCGATTTTTTAACATCTCGCTAATTTGCGCCCACGCCCCGACGGAAGAGAAGGACGATGCGACCAAGGATTCTTTCTATGAGCGCCTGGAACGTTCCTATGAGCGCTGCCCCCGCCACGACATAAAAATCGTGCTTGGCGACTTCAACGCCAGGGTGGGCAAGGAGGGAATTTTTGGTCCCACAGTCGGAAAATTCAGCCTGCACAACGAAACATCCGGCAACGGACAGAGGCTGATCGACTTCGCCGGGGCCCGAAACATGGTAGTCTGCAGCACCAGATTCCAGCATAAAAAGATACACCAAGCTACCTGGCTGTCTCCTGATCGAAAAACGCGAAACCAGATCGATCATGTTGTGATAGATGGAAGACACGCTTCTAGTGTATTAGATGTACGTACGATCCGAGGACCCAACATCGACTCGGATCATTACCTTGTTGCAGCCAAATTGCGCACACGCCTCTGTGCAGCAAAAAACGTACATCTACCTACGCAAAGAATGTTCGACATCGAAAAGCTGCAATCACAACAGACAGCCAGAAGATTCGCCACTCGACTCTCACTCCTGCTCTCGGAGAGCACTGCCCAACACACCGGCATGCGCGAGCAATGGAGCAACATATCTCGTTCCCTACGTACCGCCGCCGAAGAAGAAATCGGATTCCGGCGAGCCCGAAAAAACAATTGGTACGACGAGGAATGTCATGCTGCCGCCGAAAGAAAAGATGCCGCCTATAGAGCCACGCTGCGATCGGGCGCAACGCGAGCCATGTGAGATCGCTACAGAGAGCTGAAAAAGGAAGAGAGACGTATTATCCGACAGAAGAAACGAGAGGCCGAAATACGTGAGTGCGAGGAGCTTGAGATGCTGGCCAATAGGAACAACGCCCGAAAATTCTACCAGAAAGTTCGGCGGCTTACAGAAGGTTTTAAGACCGGGGCGTTTTCCTGTAAGAACAAAGACGGTGATCTGGTGACTGACGTACAGAGCAATCTTAAATTATGGAGGGAACACTTCTCGAACCTATTAAACAGTGACAGCTGCGCATGTCATAGAGAAAGTGAAGATCCCGATACCCCAATCGTTGACGACGGAATTATCGTTCCGTTACCCGACCATGACGAGGTGAGAATAGCAATATCACGGCTAAAGAACAACAAAGCCGCGGGCGCCGACGGACTGCCGGGTGAGCTATTCAAACATGGCGGCGAGGAGCTGGTAAGGTGCATGCATCAGCTCCTATGCAAAATATGGTCGGATGAAAGCATGCCTGCCGATTGGAATTTAAGTGTGCTCTGCCCAATCCATAAGAAGGGTGATCCTGCAATTTGTGCCAATTACCGCGGGATTAGTCTTCTAAATATCGCCTATAAGGTTCTAGCGAGCGTATTGTGTGAAAGGTTGAAGCCCACCGTTAACCAACTGATTGGACCTTATCAGTGTGGCTTCAGACCTGGAAAGTCTACCATCGACCAAATATTCACAATACGCCAAATCTTGGAAAAGACCCATGAAAGGAGAATCGACACACACCATCTTTTCGTCGACTTCAAAGCTGCATTCGACAGTACGGAAAGGAGTTACCTGTATGCCGCTATGTCTGAATTTGGTATCCCCGCAAAACTAATACGGCTATGTAAGATGGCATTGCTCAACACCAGCAGCGCCGTCAGAATTGGGAAGGACCTCTCCGAGCCGTTTGATACCAACCGAGGTTTCAGACAGGGTGACTCGCTGTCGTGTGACTTCTTTAACCTGATGTTGGAGAGCATCGTACGAGCCGCAGAACTTAATCGCTCAGGCACAATATTTTATAAGAGCGTACAATTGTTGGCGTATGCCGATGATATTGATATCATCGGCCTTAACAACCGCGCTGTTAGTTCTGCCTTCTCCAAACTGAATAAAGAGGCAAAGCGAATGGGTTTGGTGGTGAACGAGGACAAAACGAAGTACCTCCTGTCTTCAAACAAACAGTCGGCGCACTCGCGTATCGGCACTCACGTCACTGTAGACAGTTATAATTTCGAGGTTGTAAAAGACTTCGTTTATTTAGGAACGAGCATTAACATCGATAACAATGTCAGCCTTGAAATCCAACGTAGAGTCTCTCTTGCCAACAAGTGCTACTTTGGACTAAGTAGGCAACTGAGCAGTAAAGTCCTCTCTCGACGAACAAAACTAACACTCTACAAGACTCTCATCATGCCCGTCCTAACGTATGGCGCAGAAGCTTGGACGATGACAACATCCGATGAAGCGACGCTTGGAGTGTTCGAGAGAAAGATTCTGCGGAAGATTTTTGGACCTTTGCACGTTGGCAACGGCGAATATCGCAGGCGATGGAACGATGAGCTGTATGAGCTTTACGGCGACATAGACATAGCGCAGCGAATAAAGATCCCGCGGCTTCGTTGGCTGGGTCATATCGTCCGAATGGATACAAACGCTCCGGCTTTGAAAGTATTCGATGCGGTACCAGCTGGTGGTAGCAGAGGAAGAGGAAGGCCTCCTCTGCGTTGGAAAGATCAGGTGGAGAAGGACTTGGCTTCACTTGGTGTGTCCAACTGGCGCCGGTTAGCACGAGAAAGAAACGACTGGCGCGCTTTGTTAAGCTCGGCCAAAATCGCGTAAGCGGTTATCGCGCCAATTAAGAAGAAGATCAGATTAAATTTAGATAGTTGTATTTTAAATGAAGACCAATTTTGAAACGTAGTTATTCTTTAAAGCAATTTGTCCTTACGTTGATGAAGAATTAAATGTAGAGAAAGCAATAATACTTTTTATAGACTAGAAATTTTTGATTTTTCACTGGGTATGTTATTATATAAATAATTTTTTAAATTCGTTTCCCCAGTCAATTTCACACTTTTATTTTATTTTTTTATGTTTCGGCAACTAATGCGTGGCCCCTTTCAAGAAAAGTTTGCTGTATGAAATAACGTTACATTCTGGTAATGCCTTAATGTCTTCCATATGGTTCAAGATTCTCACAGCAATAAACTACGTCAGTTTGATTTTACAAAGAAAAGAAGCAACGCTTGACGTGGAGGTAAAGAATCTTGAATGCCTAGTAGCAGATCTACAATTGTTACGCAGCCAATGGGGATCGATTTTAAAAAAATGTCAAACTGTTGCAAAAGGTTTGCCAAACACTTCGTCAACATTGCCAGCAAGCCGAAAAAAGAAACGTAATGATGAAGAACCTTAGAATTCAACGGAAAATATGACCGCCGAGGAAATTGATTTCAAGAGGAACACATTTCTCGTCATCATGGAATCAGTTATCACTGGTATTGAAAATCGGTTTACTGCAATTAAAAACATAAACAATATTTTCTCATTCCTGTGGCTATTTCCTAAAATTGAAAAAGCAGAACGTCAGACAGCAGCTCTTAATTTTGCTAAAAAATACCCTTCTGATGTGTCGGAAGAAATCTCAATTGAGATGTGTCACTTGAAGAGTGTGTACAAGGCGAATTTTACTGGAAATTCGGAATGTTGTATGCCTCCGTTCGACTTGTTGAATGCCAGCTAAAACAGCTAAAAACTTGGATACTCTGTTCCCGAACATCTGCGCTTTATCAAGGATCAAAGACTACCATCGTTCTTGTTCAACTCAGAGTCGAGTAACAGGATTAGCAACTTTGTATTTGGAATCTGAGTTAGCAAGGAAACTCGACTTCGATGATATTAAAAGAGCTTTTGCGTCAGCTAAAGCAAGAAAAGCAAAATTCAAAGCATCGTGGCTGTCATTTTCAAATATTTGTAAGGCTCACAAAATGAATAAAAATTTTAACTTTTTTCAGCTGCGTTTTTTATTTCAGATCTGTTGAAGAGTTTTCGAAAATTCATTTTAATCAATATTTCATAATTAATTCTATCAAAAATTGTATCAATGAGTTTTTCAATGTTTAAATGTTATATCACTATAACATAATATGCATTTTGATAAATAAAAAAAATTTGAAGGGGCCCGCATCTCAAGTCTCCCCCGGGGCCCGAATGCTCTCTCCACGGCCCTGTTCCGGGGCAACACAGTCACCTCACCTAACCTAACCAAACCTAACATAAACACACTCAGAAGGTTTTGATGTGATGTGAAACCTATTATTGTTATTTACAGTGGCTTTAAAAGTCACTGGATTGGACAAGTGCAACTTGATCAGAGAAAGTTGTAATTTCGCGAAAAGTAGCCGCAAGAGCCCATGGCATACTTACATATCATGCGAATCCATAATCATCACGAATACTATTTTTGAAAACAATAAAACCATTTTCAATCACCAATGTTCGTTGTTTCATTTTTAGGTCAGAAATAATCAAGCGACCCTCGTCTATCTCGATTCATTTAAGCTTTGCCGTACAACCGTCGCGCACAAGTGCACGCAGGTAGTAAAATATGCAAAAAATGATCTGCATTTCATCTGTCAGCCACCCTGTATAACAAGTTCACTAGAAGTTCAACCATAAACTCAATTTAAGCCTTCTCTAAGCAGTAGCAACTTTCAACTCGCAGCAGCAAACTTTTTCTCAAAAAACCTAAAAAGAAATAGAAGGCAAACAGCAACAACTACTATGTACTAGATTAAAGATAATAATTCTGTTTACCAACTTTTAACGCATAACACGCTTCACTTACACTTTTCTCTCCACCTCAATTCTGAGCCGGATCATCTGAAAAACTTTGTAGAAAATATGAAAATATTTGCGTAGACGGCGTCCATTGGATGCTTTTCGCCGCCACCTTCCCTACAAAACCACTTACGTTTGAAATTCCTTGCCGAGAGCGCTTGGTGGTACTTTTGCATTACCTTAAACATACATGCACACATACATACAAATGTGCATATGTCCTCTGTTGACTGTTGACGGCGAGTGCATAAAAATGTTTTGACTTGAGTACGAGTCAAATTCCGCACTTAGTTTGTGAAGATGATCTCTTGCGCTTTTGTATTGTCACATCACTTAGTCGTCAGCGTTTCGTTTTTGCAGCATTTACAGTGACGGACATGCAAATTGGCACAACAAAAAACTGCACTTTTTAACATACATACCTACATTTTGATATTTTGCTTTAGTAAGCAACTGAATACGTTCTTAGTGGTTCACTATCAGGCTCTTACAACCTTTCAAATTACTGCATACCCACTTTTATGCCCACAATTGTATGCGTTTCTTGTTATTTTTGCACTTTCTTGCTTAAGTGCAAATATTTGCTTCAAAATTATCTTTTGAAGAAAAGATTCAATTTAGCAGTGAGAGACTTGAATAGAATACTCCTGATAAATTTACGGTTAAGAACTTTCATAACCACTGCGTTGCAAAAATTCTTTGTATTTGCAATGGTATGTGTTGCTGCTTCGCTCACTTCTAAAATGTAGGAATTTGCATTGCTGAATTTACGCTACAGTGCACTAAAACGGACTGGTATGTCAATAATCATTTGAATGCAGATTTTAAAGTTCGGTGAATTATTAAATTTTTTCCGCGGTGAAATCGAGCAAAAATGCGGGCGCTTTGAGAAAACTGTGGTAGTTTTATATATTTCTTTTTTATTAATTATAAAGCAGATGATGTCAGTGGCCCACTGCAAACACTAGTGACCTATTTTCTAACTAAGAGGCAATTAACTGCATAGAAGTAGAAGGAAGCCCAAAAAGTCTATCGAATTTCGCCAATAAGAGACTGTTGTATAACTCTACACCCTCTAGAAGGCAACCAGTTTGGTACTAGTAAAGTGCTAGCAAGCTGATTTCACTGCAGAGAATGCAAACATACATATACGGGTAGAAAGCACAGAAGAGCAGCAACCATTTTAAAGTAAAACCCTGTACTAAAATCCGAGCCCTATTATGGGGGTATTCGAGTGTAGGGGCATGAATTTGAGGTGTTTTTTCGGGTGCTATAAATAAAAAATATTTTTACCATCCATTTTTAATAAGATATTTATTAATGTTTTAAAAATACATAAAAAAATTAAAAATTTCAAAAAACCAAAAACTCAAAAAGTTCCAAGTTGTTGAAGTGCGGAGTTAACAAAAAATGGCGCGCCACACCTACCACGATTGCAAGCGTTCTAATAATCTGAAATAAAAAAATTAAAAAGATTATTGATCTTGATGAATGCTGCTATCGTACTTACTACGAAAAAGTCGAAAAAAATGTTTTTGGCCAAATTACGGCTGCCCGAAAAAATGATAAATTTATTTACTACTTTTTGTTACTTTTCGGAATTTTTTAAAATAAGTAAAAGGTTTTATTTTGTTTATAATAATAATAAGTACGATAGATATATATATTGAGAAGGTTCACACCAAATTTCAAGTAAATCGGTTGAGTGAAACCTGAGAAATCAAGGTAAACTTTTTGAAATATATAGTTTCGAGAAAAACGCGTTTAAAGTTTTGGGTACAATTACGCCCTGTGGCGTTCCAGCCGAGCCAGTTCAGAAGTCGAGACACTAAAATAGCTATATCTCTGGAAATAATTAAAATTTTAACAAACCCTTTTAAGGACATATTCTTTTTTCGAATTTCTACACTAGAATACACCCTTAAATTTGCGACATTGCTTTACCTTAGACAGTAGACAATGGCAAATGCGTTAGCATAATCGAAAAAGGACTGGAAGCAAGAGAGTACAGTCTTGGTGTATTTGTGGACATTGAAGGAGCTTTCGACAATGCTACCTTTGACTCAATGTGCTCTTCTATTAGAAGTCATGGAGTGGAAGAAATCATTGTCAGATGGATCCACTTCATGCTATCCAAAAGACTGCGTACCATGGACAGAGAACGCGATGAAGGAGTCAGGGTTGAGGTTAAGAAGGGTTGCCCTCAAGGCGGTGTACTCTTTCCCCTACTTTGGTGCTTCGTCCACGAGAAAGTCCACTCTTCTTAATGATCTGCAGGAAATTGGACACATCCAAGCCTAAGCAGACGATGTGTGCGTATTTATCTCAGGATGATCACTTGAAGCTATATGCAATAAAATGCAGGTAGCTCTAAATAAGATTGAGTATTGGTGCGAATTGCATGGGTGAATCCTACAAAAAGTACCTTAGTGCTTTTCACTAGGAAACGCAATATGGAAGGCCTGTTACTACCCACATTGAAAGGGGTAATACTGCAGCTGCCTTCTGAGGTTAAATATTTAGGAGTAATCCTAGATAGTAAACTTACCTTGAAGAAGCAAGTCGAGCAGAAATTCTCTCGCACACTAAAAGTCTTCTGGCAACACATGGGGTCTAAGACCGGCGATAGTACGCGGGCTGTACATCACACTGTTAGACCCATTATTGCATACGCCTCTGTAGTATGGTGGAAAGCCACAATGGTTAATTCCAAAGTAAAACCCCTAAACAGGCTACAGAGAAGTGTGTGCTTGGGTATCATAGATGCCATGAGCACAACATCTCGTGTCTGAGCTGAACTCGTGCAAAGTAACCAAGTGCTTTGTGAATGAACCAAACAGGAAAATAGCGACCTTATTCCTAAAACTCAAAAGAAAGGTCCTGAGAGCACTGGTGGGTGTAATCACAGGGCACAACGTCTGTGGTCAGCATATGGCTACCATGGGGGTCGCAGACAGCCCGATATGCCTATCCTGTCTTGAGAATGCAGAGCATTTTCTCTGTAGCTGTCCTGCATTTGCCAGAATCAGACTTAGGATATTGGGTTGCGATACGCTGAGTATGGACAAAGTTCATACTCTTTCTTTTCCGGATCTCTTAAAATTCATCAATGAATTCAAGAGATTTGTGGAAGAGTGACCTCAAACTAATTCATCCATCATACCACTCACTCTTTATCTTTTCTATCTCTATTATTTCTACTGAAATCTATCCGGCTGTAGTACAATGGTCTACTGAATGAGTGCTTGGACTTGTCCAGCCCCCACAAATCTAATCTAATCTAATCTATGGCATTTTGGAAGCAATTTGTCATTTTTTAACCTATTTTATATCTCTTATAATGACTAGTATTAGTTGTACCAGCCATAAATTTTAAACGGAAATATTCTTTTAATTGCAAAAGTTTGAATGTTCAATCACCCACCCTCTTAACTTATCGTAATTACCATGGCGAATGTAGTTAGGTATTTTCAGGTGATTCAGGCACTAGATTGCGTCTCAAACGACGGTAACAAATCACGCGCTACGCATCACTAAGCATATCCTCCTTGAATAATAATAATTTCGCCTATTCTAAATGAAACTTTTTTCTTTATATGAACTAAAAGATGGGCGATTTTATGGCAAAGTCACGCAGGCACATTTTCTACCTTATGCAACAATCGCCCTTGCTAATGTAGAGTAATTGCCCGGAGCTGCATTATGGCTGATATCCACACATACATTGAAATGAAAATGGTACAGGCACAGCGGCGAGAAAATATAAAAACTGTGAAAAATTAAACAAAGCGGTCTGTGTTTGCCACATTCACCCTTTCAGCGGAAAACAAAAACTTGAATTAAATGCCTGCAACTCAATAATGGAAGTTTTTATTTAGGCTGTCATAACTTTCACATTTTCTTTTACATTTTGTTGCACATTCCCGTTATACAATTTCCTTTCATTTCAACACTTTCAATTACTTTTCTTTACAAAGTTTATCAACTAAAAATAACCTGTAACTCAAAAAGTAAATTCCGATTGACACAAAAAATATTATATAAAGGGTGGTTAAGTTTTAAGGGCCGGTGTTAATTTTGAAGAAAATACAATTTTTATAAGAAATTATTATCATTTCTCTTTATTATGATAATATTGGTATGGCTCAATTACGTATGGAACAAAATATCGGCCAACTGGCCGCCGCGGCCTCGCCGGCACACCCCCATCCGATGGTTCAAATTTTCGATGATGCTGAGGCATAATTGAAGTTCTATGCCGTTAATGTGCCGAGTTATCATCAAATAACCCCAAAGAAAAAGTCTGGCTAGAAAGATTACCGTAATAATAATGTTTTTAAGCATTTAGGACAACTTTCTGCTCACCCTGTATATATTTGCAATCTGGCACATGAACTAAAGGGTGGTTAAATTTTAAGGGCGGATGTTGAATGTCAATCACACCTAAACCTCAAGCTTTTTCTGCATTTTATTTCACATTTTTCAATTTCAGATTAATTCAATTTGAATCATGGAAAGATACGCAATCGAGCAGGCTTATTATGAAAACGGGCGTTAAAATCAAAATGCATATCATCTTCAGTGATGAGGCACATTTTCACCTCAGTGGATTCGTCAATAAGCAGAATTGCCGCATTTGGGCGAATGGTAATCCAAGTGTGCTTGCCGAAAAACCAATGCACCAACAAAGAGTGACTGATTGGTGCGGTTTATGGGCCGGCGGCATCATTGGGCAGTATTTTTTCCACAATGAGGCCGGTCAGGCAGTTACTGTGAATAGTGTTCGCTATCGTAAGATGATAACGAACTTTTTATGGCTCGAATTGGAAGATATGGATGCGGACGATATGTGGTTTCAACAGGACGATGCCACTTGTCACACAGCTGACGAAACAATGGCTGTTTTGCTCGAAAAATTTGATGGCCGAATAATCTCACGTCGCCGCGATGTCAATTGGCCGCCAAGATCATGTGATTTGACACCGTTGGGCTTCTTTCTTTGGGATTATTTGAAAGAAAAAGTGTACGTTGATAAACCAGTAACAATTCAAGTGCTAAAGGATTAGATAATTCGGCACATTAACGGCATAGAACCTCAATTATGCCTCAGCATCATCGAAAATTTTGACCATCGGATGGAGGTGTGCCGCCGAGGCCGCCGCGGCCATTTGGCCGATATTTTATTTTATGCGTAATTGAACTATATTAAATGATAAAAATTTAAAAAAAAAATTGTACTTTATTCAAAATCAACACTGGCCCTTGAAACTTAACCACCCTTTAGACCACTGTGAACATCTGCTGTGAGGCAGATTACAAATACCAGTTTCCAGCTACTCAGGGATACACCCCATTCCCCACACTTTGGATACCACACCAATCAGGATAAGTAAAACTATACTAAAGTCTTACTTTTTCCCACATCATTTTTTATTTTATTTTATTTTTATTTTTTGCTTCTTTTTGTTCTGTGGTCGTACCCAGATGATTTATAGTTTTTGAGCTTTTTTATTTCGGTATTGAACTCAGCGTTGTTCTAATTCATTATGTTTGTGGTTTATGTTGCAACATGCCTCATGTTTCCTCTTATGTGCTTTTCAGCTACAGCCACTATCAAAGATAGTTTTCAAATATTTTACCACCAGCGCAAGAAACTTTGGCATCATCAATTAGCGGCAAACCGAATGATTAATGATTTAATAGAAATGTTAGATTTCATATTAGTTGCGGAGTTTTTGTAGTGTTTAAAATTTTTGTTTTATGAACCGTTATTTTTTTTCAATAACTTTATCCCTCTATCAGCAAAATTATAAGAAATAAATGAACCATTGGAACCATAAAGTGGAAAAAATGTAAACAAATATTTGCTTCATTTGTCGAGAATTCAATTTTTGTAGGAAGGAAACGCAGAATCATATTCCATAATTAGCTTGTCGTGCCAATGTAATTAGTTTCATTTTTCTTTCACCCATTCAGCAAAAACATTTCCTTGCGTTTGTGGTGTGCAGCGCTTATTTGCAGTTCCTTCTGCAGTCTGCAGTGCAGTAAGCTAATTTCCACTTGAATTCTTATAAGTTATGCCCGTCCTTTGGCATTTCCGCATATTGTCCTGGCGGCCAAATAAATAGATTACCGCATTTTTCGCAGTTTTCTCAAAGCTTTGGAGTTGACTACAAGGTGGCACAAAAAGTAATCATCCTATCGAAAGATTCATAATTGTTGTTATATTTGACAGTTGCGAACTGGGCAGCTGCTTTTTAGCCTGAGTGTTTTAGGAGTCATCAAATCTCCTAGTGCTTCTTGGCTCGACCTATTCAAATTTCAATTTTAGGCAGCTGCAGTATACAAAGAGACTAGGACAGAAGCACGTGGAGGTAAAAATAAAGATTTTTATAATTCAAATAAATATATTTTTTTTCTCCATTTAGTAAAAGTTACCCTACTCTGCGGAAGGGCTATAATATCACTAAACTGCGGAGCTTGTCCCAGTGCTGACCTTAATTTGGTTTTGCACTTAATTTCCATCGATTTTCACGTTATTTCCATCGCTGCACAAAGTGCAATCGGGGTAAAGAAGGTTCGCCTCTGGAGGCAATCTCTCAAAGGATTTAGAGCGTTTAGCAGCGTATTTCGAGAACTTCGTACTCTCTCTCTCCCTCTCTCTGTCTCTAACTGGAGTTTGAAGGTCGTGCTAGGGTAATCTTTCCTAGTAGGCGGGAAAGATCCCTCCCGCAAGTTCGGGAGTTAGAATTTGCCCGAGGTAATGGGTGCCTGTCTTAAGAGGCGACTAAAAACCACTCCTCAGACCGTTATTTATGAGTTAACTTAACGCTAAAAGGCTGAGCGAAACAGAAACGGCTTGGTGACGATGTTCCCATCGTCGTCATTGTAGCGTCCAACCATCTAACTGTGCAACAGAATATGCTCAGGGGTCTGAGATCTGATAATTTTACATTTGCCTGTCGTGATTGTGTATCATTCCGCATTTGGGGTTTAGTCCTACGTGCAGGTGATTGTACCATAAAAGAGACTCAATCTTCTCTTATGCACATTCTTTTGGAGCCCAACCAAAACAAGGCTCTGTCGACCGAGTCAAGGCGGTATAACCTTGTCAGCACTTTAAGCTAACGAGTTGAAGTATCCGTGTCAAGAGCTGCATGACTGGTAGTGAGTGCTTAAATAACCAGTCGTTAACGGTCCCCTCCGATGCTCAGGCAAGGTCAGTTGTAGCAAGTGCCTTACCGCGATATGCCGGCTCTGCCGCGGCGGACCATTTCCTTCCGTGCCTACCCGTAGGACCAAAATGTAGATAAATGGAAGACAAAACAATAAACATAACAAAAAACACTACTGAAACAATAAGAACTGAGAGTGTGCTGGACACACTATCGGAAGACGAGCTACTGGCTTCAAGCCAGGACACAGTGGTTGGGCCTAGCACGTCGAGTGCTCACCATAGTACTCCACTGCTGAAACCAAGCCGTTTACAGCCAATAACTCAACAAACGCAATACTCTTCTCCGACGACCTCTGGTAGGGATGCCAAAAAGCAAAATAAAGAATCCTCTGGGTCGCTGCTTAAAACGCGCTACCTGAGAACCAAATGGCTAAATGGCATTCCGGCTAAGATAGCTAAAAATGAATTGGCCGATAGACCAGATGGTGGCAATACAGGGGACGAGGTTAGATGTGAGGCCGTAGTTTCGGAGTGCAAAACTATGCCCGCGAGGAAAACTACCGCCCTCCAATCACATAAAAATCCTTACAACCAACCAGCGGCTAAGCTTAACCGATCACAAGATGTGAGTGAGCGAGCTGCCAAGAAAATAAAAAAATTCTCGACTCCGGGCGTTGAGAGCCCTACAAAAAGTGCGGTGGTTGCGGCTGCGAGGGTTGCTTATAGCGAGTTGGCCAGGGATCACCTCCAAATTTCCCTCGTAGACGCAAGATCCCATAGTGATAGGAAGGTGCTGGCCAATTGGGGCGCCATTGAGGGACGGCTGTCAGCAATGATCGTCGAATACTTGATGACAAGCCAAGGACAGGTATCTATTTACCTATTTAGTGATATTTGGGGAGTACCGGAGCGGCACTTTAACCCTTTCACTTTCCTACCTAAAAATTACTCAAAAACCAAAATTGGATGATTAATTTTGGGCTACCTTGTACTTTTTTACTTGCACTCCGCCTGGGATAGGATTCTGCTCTCACTTTACATTTTGTGCGAATAAATATTTCTTTTCTTTCTCTTTTCCTATTCGCCCTTTATTCGCGCCTTAGTAAGCTCATAGACAATGTAGCCATTATAGCATATCTGGTTGCTAGTTAAGCCGCCGCTGTGAAATTTAATGCCTGTAAAATCCCTGGAATTAAAAATGGGTAGTTAATCACCGCTTAAGGCAGTCAGATACCATGGAAAACGAAAGGCCCAGGCAGTTTATAAATTGCAGGAAAAATGTAAATTGCATTTATAATTCAATTTTTTTTTTTTAATTTCTTCTTTTCGTTTTCCACCCCATCTCCTCCATACATACTCTGATGCTCACATAATTAAATAAAGAAATAAGAGGTGAATGCATACGTCTACTTAAATAAGCGAGTAATAGATGTAAATGCTAGGTTGTTCAATAAGTATTGCAGTTCGATAAGAAAAACACAACTTTATGCTTTTATACCTTCCAAGAATGAAAATTCAACTACTGCAAAAATAGAGAGTACTCCAAAACTTATTGAACAACCTAGTATGTACCTAAATACACCTTTGTACTCTGCTAATTAATATTCCAGCTATTTTCCTTGCTAAATTTTTTTCGTACATTTTTTTTCTAATGTAGTTCAATGATAAACAAAACCTTCTAAATTAAAGCTCCAAACTTTCTACAAAATTCATGAAAATTTAACAAAACTTCAACAAAATTGTCATTGAAATTTGAATATAAAGCAACGTTCGGCTGGAAACTTACGCTTCGGTATTTTAAAATTGAATGGGCTATAAAATTGTATACCTAGAAGTTTTTGAAGATTCTGATTAAATAGTTGAAAATTTTGCTGGCAAGATCGCAGTGAACAGCTTCTTGCCAAAATTAAGTTAAAAGATCTGAACATGGCAAGGCAAAAAGCACAGTCAAGCGCGACACGAATTTGAAAACACTTAGACTACTCAAAAGGGAAACCAAACATTAAAGAAGATAAGCGGCTAGCTGGCATTAAAACAAAAGCAACTACGTATGGAAATGTTCAGAAAATTTGCACCCTTTGCAATTTAAACGAAGAAGAAAACATGCAGCACTTCTTAGGAAGATGTCCGGTGCTGAAGGAAATCAGAACAAGATACCTAAACTTAATGGTCTTAAGGGGCTACATACGTCCAGAATTTTCAAAAAAGCGATGTTTTTTTGCAGACAATTATTCTTTATAGTTTTAGGCGTATTTCTATGGAAGTCAATGGTGAAAACTCCCCATAGATACAAAGTTATGGTAGCAAATGTAACTGCCTGACGCGATTTGATGCCCTCAGGTAGCTGTACTTCATTTGAGGCAGTTGAAAACTTACTGAAAAATTGGGAGCCTGGGAGACTGGCTGCATTACGAGTTCAACGAAAAACACAAAGAAAGTCGCTTTCAAATTGCTTCTCAGCATCTCGCCCGCCATCAAGCCACACAGCGCTTTTGCACCGAATCGTCACTAGAGATGGGAAATGGTCCTATACATCAATATGAAGCAAAGAAAGGAGTGGGTCGCTCCAGGACATAGCCCCAAGGCCAAGATTCAAGCCGGATCTTCATCCAAAGAAGATCAAGGTATATGTTTGGGTGGACTGGAAGGGCATGGTGCACTGGAAAGCCCTTGAAAAGAATACCACGGTCAACAAAGAGCTCTGCATTGCCCAGCTACTCCACGTAAATGAAGCTATTCGACTGAAAAGGCCTGATAGACATGATGAAACCATTCTCCTTCACAACAACGCCAGGCACAATGTTGCACAAGTCGTTAAAGCCGCACTCCAAGAGCTCGAATGGGAGGTCTTTCAGCATTCGCCGTATTCTCCGGACCTTGCACCGACCGATTACCATTTTGCCCGCTCCCTATCAAACCATATGAAGGGCGTTACCTTAGATAACAGAAAGGTCCTTAAAAACTGACTCAACTACTTTTTTGACACCAGACCAGGCGATTTTTGGGGGAACGGCGGAATTAATGTTTTTTGTTTAAATAAAAGTCTTCGGTAAAAACGCTACGAGCATATTCCACAACCCATTATATACATAGAAATGATTAAACTTATAAAGGATATTTCGAAAGACGCGCCAAATGTTGTTTCAAAAAAATTTAAAAAAACATGTAGGAATTTAAATTCTTTCAGGCTTCGCTATTTTCATACTATTCAAAATACGGATCTTAACAATTATATGTGAAAAACTACATCATTTACATAAATGTCCATCATGGGCTATAGACCTGCCGTCGTACGAAAATTAAAATTTCCAAGGACTCGCTCATATTAAGGCATTGCGTTCAGCAATCTCGATTCGAATGTTGTGTTCCAGCTCTAGATTCATTGTTGGCTTATTCACATAAACTTTACTTTTCAAAAAACCCGACACTGGTCTCTCAGTCCTTCTTCTATCCGCGACAGAAGCAGTTTCTTGAATTTGTTTCGCCAACCTTTGAATTGTCGAGTCCTTCGCACGATTATTTGCATTAAAACAAGCACGAATTTTGCATTAGGTTGTACTCAAAGATCGATCATTTTAATAATAAGTTCATTTACTACTGACATCAAGGCGTCACTTTTGAAAGACCCTTTATAAGAAAACATTTACTAACTTACCGCTAATGCGACAAGTCATAAGCTGCTCAATCTTTTTAATTTAAATTTTTTTTTTAAATTCGATTTTTTTTATTTAATTTTACTTTTTTTATTTCGTTCACACTTTTTTCGCCACCTTCTATTATTCTAGCCCATTTCAGCGTAATTAATGAAAAGTGCTGCTTATCCTCAGCTGGGCTCTTCTATTTGCGCAATCATGGTTGCCACTCATTATGTTAAACGTACACCCATACACATACAACAAAGTGAAATCGGGTTGATGTGGGTATATGCAGGGTTGTAGATGTGTCATCCGTGCCATACACAGATGGGGCTGTGCAAAAGTTTTATTTTAATATAAAGAGATGTACAGATGCGACAGTTATTTCCTTCATAGCGCCCCTTCAAGCCGGGATAAGCGAGCAGTTTAGAAGACTTTGGAATTGCTATGGCCAAAGCGGAGCATAAATACTGATATAAGATACGAGTTTTTCACTCAATACAGGAAAGCTATAATCAAAACAAGGACTTTCCGCTATAGCTTAAAGTGGTTACTACTATCCTAATGACTTAAACAATCCTTTCTAAAGTTTTCGGTTATACGTTTCCACAAATTATCAGTCCTCAATACAATAAATCTTCAAGTCGAGGTACATACCTTATATCAGGGGGGGCGCCTCCGAGAAACAGGCGGCTCTCAGAAGGATTACCTTTTCATTTTAGGACCATTATACGAGGGGGTCCACTAAGCACTCGTGTTAGAAATGAAGCCACCATTTTTTCAATTCTTTTTTTTTTTTAACATAGTTCCCTAGTAGAAGGATGCACTTCTCCCAACGCTCCAGCCACTTTTTTAACTCCTCCAAAAAATATAATTTCGTTTGAACTAAACTTTTTTCCCCCGAGCCATTTCTTCATGTTAGGGAACAAAAAAAAGTCGGATGGAGCCACATCGGGTGAATACGGGGGGTGCGGCAGCAATTCATACCGAAATTCGTGCAGTTTGGCTGCCACAACTCCGGATGAATGTGCTGGTGGATCACCGCAAGGGACTTCTGGAGAAACGGGCTCCACACAAACTTCTACAATTATTAATGTTTTTTGGAAATTTTGCTAAAGTCAAGTCGAAACGTGATTAATGCTATATTTTTAGTTTAGTAAATTAAAGCAATTGACCAGCAAAATAAAAATTATTGAAAATTATCATTTTTCGGGCCTCTGACTACCCCTAACCCTATAATACAATACGTGTCCATAAACATATTCATTTATTTATTCCATACATTTCTCACACCAACTAGCCCTGCACCGCGAACTCTGCAAGTCGGTCATTTTTTTATACATTTTGCTCATTTTAAATTCATTTTTTATACATTTTGGCCATTTTATATTCATCGGTTTCAGTTGACCAAATGTTGGGCATGCTCTCACCAACTAATTATAATCGCAGTCACGTAAATCTACTAAAATGCATTTTCCATCCCATTGGCGCCGTGGACATTTGCATACTTAAATTACGTCAGCTTATCTCAGATCCAACTTAATGCTGGTGATTTAATTGGCCCAAACAACTCTCAAAGGAGTTTTTGCAAATTGCGTTTGGTCATTAATTTCATAATTTTTCCCAGAATTTACTGGTAAAGAAAGGATTAGGTTAAAATAAGAAAATATGCACGCTTCACATGCCACGCTACCTCACGGAGGCAATATTGTTGCACAAAAAAAAAAATGTGGCTCGTGCCGCTAGACGAAGTTTCTGTAAAGTAATCAATATAATTGAGGCCATATGGGAATTTCAGAGTCTATGTATTCGGGTAATTATATCTTTATAAAAAATAAATAAATGATTGGCGCGTACACTTCTGGTAGGTTTTTGGACGACGGTTGATGTTGGTACCCAAATGGAGGGACATATATTATATTATATTATAGCATACTTGGACATAATTATAAAGGGATGAATAGACTCCACAATTACTTCATTTTTTCCAGAACTTTGGTTAATTTTGTGTTCCCTAGTTTCCCTTGTACCCTTTCCAAGCAAAGATCTTTCCTAGCAGTAGCTGACTGGTTGTCGTTATGTTGATTTAACAGTAGAGCCCTGCCGAAAGAGACTTGTATCCAGCTTTGCGATAATACTACAGAGTCTGGCACCCGAAGTGTAATCAACTTCAGACCGCTCGCACAGCTGATGCCCGTTAGTTGGCTAAATGACAGTCCAGAGTATTGTTTACAAGCGCGCGGAAGTATTTTGTGGAGAGCAAACTCGAAAAAAGAAAATCAGTAATGGATTTCAAACGTAATAGGGTGATTGCATTATATTTGGCTGGAAAATCACAACCAGCGATTGTTCGTGAGCTCGAGCACCTTAAAGTAAATAAGGATTTTGTTTTTAGCACCATTACTCGTTGCAATGACACTGGCAGCATCGCCAAACGTCATGGAGGTGGTGATCAAAAGACTGCAACAGCACCTGAAATGGTTCAAAAAGTGAAGAAGCGACTTGAGCGAAATCTCCGACGGAGTGCCAATCAAATGGCGAAATAATGGAAAATATCTGACTGAAGCATTCGCCGCATACTGAAAATAATCTCAATGTCATGCCTTACAAGATTCAAACTTCGCATGATCTCGCACCAAAGAAGCAACAACTCAGACTTCAGAGAACGAAGGTATTGCTCCGCTTGACCAAAAGCGGGCAATTTCCGAGTGTTGTGTTTTCTGTCGAGAAAATTTTTCAAATTGAGCAATTCGTAAACACCCGAAACGATAGGGTTTATTCGACCGACCGTTCATACGAGAATTTGAGTCATCGATTGGCCACCAGGAGGCAGCACCCGCCAGAGGTAATGGTTTGGGCCGCTGTAACCGCAGATAGGCGCTCTCCAATCGTTTTCATCGAGCCTGGCAGACAACCATTTCGATGGCAGGCCATAGATGTTTCAACAGGTCTCGTCACCGTCTCAAAAAGCTCGAGTGAACCAAGAATGGCTAAAAAACAATGTTACGACCTTCATAACGCCCACACATTGGCTTATAAATTCATTAGACGCGAATCCGTCGGATTATTCTCGTTGAACCATTTTGGAAAGCAAGGTCCAAACTAAAAGATTCACCCGTCTTGAGGCGCTGAAAAAAGCCATTGTCCTTGCGATTCGTTTCTGGACCGTCTGAGGTTCATAGTCAAGGCAAAAGGTGCTCGTATCGAGCAAAAGTAAATTAATTCGTAATTTTGTATTATTTCCACATATTTTTTACTCTGAATTGAACAAATGTAATTTTCCAAACTAAAATTTATGACATGTTTAATTGGTTAAACTTCGAGTGCAGGACCCTGTATTTTAAATTACTGGACCTCGCCTTTCACTTTTCATTACACTTCATCGCGAAGACCCCAAATCGAACATAAAAGTTACCTCTAGGTTATGTTAGGGTAGGTTACGATGGTTGCAATCTGGGTGGAGTGAACTCAGGAGGTGTGGCCAATACCAGACCGTTAACCGGCTCCCAGCAATTTTGAAGGAATCAGTTCATTTTCAACAAGGGATGTGCCAACGGTTGTTTGTCGACAAAACTGCGATTGTGCTGGTGAGATAAGAAAAAAAAACACAGCTATTGCTCATAATACTTTGTTCCTGTCTAAATATGGATTGATTGGAATCGTTGCTTCGAATAGCCAAACCTTGTAATTTATCAGTCTTGATTGCAACTCTTCGTAAGTATGTAGTGGGGATTACTTAGGTGTAGTGGCGCATTGTGATAACTCTTATTTGAACTGTTGTCTCAAAAAAACGATAAACTATTGCGGATGGCTGCAAATTTCAAGTCTGTCCAACATCCAAAGAGTTCAGAGAGCGATGTCACGTTCTGGTAAGAGCAGCACAGTATCGGTGAAAGTGTTCAACACTCTCCACTTTCTCCATGATTCTGTCGCTGGGACGGAAATTATTAGACGGTAACCCCATATGCTTCGCATGACCTATATTACGATTTATATTCATGGTTGTAGAACCTAATGTGAACTATCTTTAATATATAATATTTCGGACCGAAATCATCCGGACTATTGCTGTTTGCTTTGCTGCATCGATTCAGATGTGCCCCACACTCGTTTGGACGGGAAGCATATGACATAAGTAGTTTCAAGTCAACGAGTATTCGGTGCAAGGTGCATTTCAAATTCTCAGGACATCTAAACGATCAAAATACCTGGTTTTGGACAACCGACGCCATTCCATCCACAACAAGTGACCGTACAGTGCGTTACTTTCACCACCATATTGTTTTAAAATCGCAGTAAACACGACGCTAGCGAGTAGTATAGAACGACTTTTAAATACTGAAACTGGATAAGTTGCATAATACGCACGCGACACCATCGATGTCTCAAGGGCTACTTTTCCTCACCACTTCACTTCACTTTTTCAGCTAAGGTATAAGGGTTGGCCAATGAGTATGCCAGATTTGCCTACTTTTTGAGGGATACACGAAGGGGCTCGTATATGTAAACAAACCACAGTTCATCCAGATCTTCAAGAACGAACTTGACGAACTTGGTGCAATATGTCAAGCCCGGATATTTGTAGAGCACGTGCTCAACAGTCTTCTTCTTTGAAAGGTCCCGCAGCTTCTGCAATAGGGGTTAAATTGTAAACCTAGCTTTTTCTTGTCCGACAAGGTAGAAGATAAGGGATTGAAATGTACTACAAAGAAGTTTCTCGAGTTCTACTACAGTAATCTGAAGACAGAACTTATATTTGAAATCGCATAATATTTTGATAAACTATTCACACTAGCGGCTAAATTTCAAACTTTAACCATTAACCCAACTAAAACTCTCTTGGGTAGTACCAGCCTCGGTAAAGTTGATCCGGGAGACATTCTGTTTTATACTTATTGGCTTTTTTGCGTGTTGCATAACCAGGAATGTTGAATAGGGATTTCTTTTTTAGAAAAAAATGTCACAATATATTGTTAAAAAAATATTTTCAAACGAATTTTGCATATTTCATATGAAAAAAGTAAAAAAAAAAAAATGTAACCCTTCCATAAATTGTATTGTATGTTGAGTGTAATAAAGTAAAGTGTGAACCATTTAGAGGTATCGGATTTTAAATTGGAATAAAACAACGAAAATTCAAATTGATTGAGTCATCTTTATAATTTTTGTATAGAATCATTAATGTGATTTATTTTTTAAAGATAATCCCTTTCAAATGTTGGCCGCAACTACGGCGTAGTTCAGGCGTAAACACGAATTTCAAATGACTCGTGTCTCGCAGGAGGACTTCGGTCGGTATCTCGTGAATAACTTTAGTAATGTTAGCTTCCAATGCCTCAATCAGAGCTGGTTTGTCCTCAAAGCATGAAGATTTTACATCTCCTACAAATAAGAGTCCTAGGGTGTGATTGCTGACCAATCTACAGTTCCGAGACGAGAGATAAATTGCTATCCGAAACGACAACGGCGACAACCCCGTCTTTGAAGAAATATAGACCGATGGTTTCTCCAGCTCACAGGCCGCACCAAACGGTTGTTTTCCATGGACATAATACCTCTTCTTGAATGGCTTCAGGTTGCTCTTCAACTTAAATACGGCAATTTCGCTTATTCACGTAGCCATTAAGAAAAAAATGGGCCTCATCGCTGAACACCACAAGTTGGTCTGAGCGCGCGATGAACACTTTTCACTGAGCGTCAATTTTTGTAATTCAATTGTGCGATTTGTAAAAGTTGTTCAGACGTAAGTCTTTATATGATGAAATGTCAATGAATACTGAAAAAAATTATGCATTTAATTTGACAGTAGTCACGTATGATCTGTCTCAAAAACCCTATGTAATGTATATATGTAAGTATGTATTTACTACTTACATATAATATAGTAAAATTGATCAATTCACTGCCATTTTTCTGTAACAATTAAAGTTTTCGCACAACTATTTTGAAGAACTTGTTTACATAGAAGATTGAAAATCAGCTGAACAAGGCTCATCTTAAATATTTGAGTAGAGCAGAAAATTTTACACTTCAACCCTATGAATCAGCTGTGAAAAGAGCCTCAAAATTTAGTAGTCCTAGCGCAATAGAGCGTACAGAATAAATGCTTCATTATTGCGAGGAAGAAACCACTACTTAGTTATTGTAGTGGCACTTTCCGAGCGCTGTTGACAGCGCTATTGCCTGTTACTTTATTCGAGTATAGAGCAAATACCGTTGCATGTGCCGGAGTTTGTGTGGTTAGCTACAAATCAAACAATGTGCATACGCCCAAATGCTCACTATGATAGGCAGTTGGTTGTGGATTCAAAGCACGTACATATTCGTGTGCGTGTAAATAATTGGTGGTCCCTTATTTTCTGCGGTAAATTGTTTTTTATTTCACTGATTTTGTTTAGTGCGTATTTGCAATTTCCCACAGAAATTCTGGTTATTCATATGGAAGCGTCCAACCGTGCATGCTACCCGGCGGGAAAACTCCAAGAACAAGAACTGGTGTACAAGCATTTCAAATGAATGCCTTTGGCAGAGTTGATCGTAGAATAAGCATTTTGTCCTGCATCATTACGAGGCACCTATTCCGATTTGTTAGTTCTTAAGGGATTGATGCGAGTTTAGACACTTTAAGTAATAATTTTAATCAGGTTTCACCTCGAGTGCCATTGTTCTGCCGGGAGGCATTGCCAAATATATGAGTTTTTGCATTGCGAATAGGTATCAGATACACTTCTTCGTAAAATAATCGCTATGTGCAGCTTTCAATCTGGTTCTAGCCGACCAGCGAAGGTTTGTGACCCCGAGCACCTTAAAGTAAATAAAGTTTTTATTTATCGCACCATTCCTCGTTACAATGACACTGGTAGCATCGCGAAATGTCATGGAGGTGGTCATCAAAAGACTGCAACGTCACGTGAAGTGGTTCAAAAAGTGAAGAAGTGACTTGAGGGAAATCCTGGACGAAGTGCCAATCAAATGGCAACGCTCACACAACGTAACGTCCACACAATGGCACTCAAGCCCACCAGACTCGAATCCGATGGATTATTCTCTTTGGGCCATTTTGGAGAGCAAGGTCCGAACTAAAAGATTCTCCAGCCTCATGGCGCTGAAAAAGCCATTATCCGCGAATGGTCCAAAATACTTGCAAGTCACATTCGGGCAGCTTGCGACTCTCTTCTTGACCGTCTCAAGGCAATAGTCAAGGCAAAAGATAGTCATATCGAGCAAAAGCAAACTGATTCTTAATTTTGTATTATTTTCACCATATTTTACCTTGAATTGAATAAAAGTAATTTTCGAAACTAAATGTATGGCCTGTTTAATTAGTTACACTTCGAGTGCCGGAACTTATACTAACCATTAACAATAAAGGGTATAAAACAATAGAGTATGCCGATGACATTTCAGTAACAATTAAAGCTGATTGATGACCATAAAGGACTTAATGCAGGATGGATTAAAGATAACCTGGGAGTGGTGTAGAAAAGAGGGATTATCAATCAGCCCTTCCAAAACCACTATTATCCCATTTACCAGGAAAAGGGTTCTAAATGTACGAACCCTGGGAATAAATGGAATAGACGTACCTCTAACTTCTTAATAAAAAAGGCAACAAAAAACCTTTGGACAACAGAACAACTCTAGGGTAAATGCTGGGGTCTAAACCCTAAAATGACCTTCTAGATCTACACCCAAATTGTAAGACCTATTGTACAATATGGGGCTTTGGTATGGTGGACTAAAACAAATCAAACTACTGCTATATCAAACCTGTGTAAACTACAAAGGGTGGCAGGTCTAAGCATAACAGAGCCCATGAGAACTACCCCAACTGCTGGCATGAAAGCGCTTTACATTTAGCAATACAAGAGGAAGCTACAATACAAGCACTCTCTTTTCATATGAAAGAAAAACTTAAACCAGGAGATCTTACGGGGCACCTCAAGATATTGAACAGGCTTCAACACGCAGTTTGCATAACCCAGGCGAATGACCGGACGGAACCCGTACTCAATTTTATAAAGAGATACAATGTCATCTTCCCGTCTAGGGAAGAGTGGAACACTAACCCAACATGGATAAATGATAACTCACAAAAATGGTACACGGATGGTTCCAAAATGCTCTAAGGAGTAGGAGCATGAATAGTGGGGCCTAGCGCACACAAATCCTTAGCACTACGTATAGATACCACAATTTTCCATGCGGAGCTCTTCGCAATAATGGAAACAGTGGAAATCTTTGGATATGAGGTCCCGAGAAAGTAAAAAATTAAATACTTTCGGTCAGCCAATCGGTTCACAAAGCCTTGAATAGCTTCACATTAAAGTCAAAAGTCCTAATAGAATGTTACAATGCACTCAACAAACTGGCCACTCATAATCAGGTCTCATTGACTTGGGTACCAGGATATGAGGGACTCGAAGGAAACGAGAACGCAGACTTGTATGCCAAAAAAGGGGCAGAAGGGCTATTTATTGGACGAACCCCATTTTTCGGCTTTAACAAAAATAATATAAAACAGAAATCCAAAAAATGGATCCAAATCAGGGAACACTGGAACGGCACACGCGGCTTTAATCACTCCAAAAAGTTTTTGAACTTCAATGCCAACAGAGCAAAATCTGCTCTAACCCTAGATAAAAAGGGTCTCATACTATTACTCTTTGGAGCGCTTACAGATCACTTTGCCTGTAATAAACTCTTTAACGCAATAGGGTTATCTAATACCAGATCATGCAGGCTCTGCTGTGATGAAGAGGAGTCTATGGAACACGATTTTGGACTGCGTTTTCATACCCTTAAATTCTTAACTATACTTGTGACTTAGCTTTCATGAATAACGAAAGTGAACGTCAGCTGGCGCACCCGCGGTGGGTGTGATTGTAGGATGTTACGAAACGTGTCCAAAACAAATTTCTACCAACTCATTTAATACCGGCTGACGTTTTTTTGTGTATTGTTGACATTTAGTAGAATAAAAAAAAATAGTCAGCTGCGCCGTAGAGGGGGGAAACTACGTCAGCTGAACAGGCGAACTTGTAAAATAAATTAAAAAGTAAAACTACTTTTAGTCCGGGAGCCAGGGGTCGATTTTGGACTGCGTTTTTATAAAATTTCAGCCGGTATTAAATGAGTTTTTAACAATTTTTTTCCGACACGTTTCGCAGCATCCCACGCACGTACCCACCGCTGCTGGACCAGCTCACGGTTGGTTTCGTCATCCATTGGATGGCGTCTGCCTTCAGTATTAAAATCAGTCGGCATGAAATGATGAGGTCAAAATAATCCCTGGCTAACGGACTACTAGAACAAATGTACTGAAAAATGCTACGGACAGAAAGCGCTACGGTAAGTTGGCCACATTTGAATGAAATGCTTTAACCACCATTGGAAAAACAGTCATTGTGCTGCGAAAGCAATTTTTTTAGCTCTTGCGACTTTTCTTTGTTGCACACACCATCATTATCGTCATACTTAGCTTAAGAGCTTCGGGGAACTGAACTACTTCTTAACCCAGTTCCTCTCGGGCCACGGATACTTCCGGAGTTACCTATACCGTAAGGGCAAGGTAGCCGATTCGAAGTCCATATACTGCAAAGCGATGACGCTGAACACATATTCTTTAGTTGGATAGTTAGATACACTACTCCCGCCAAATAGAGTTGTAACTCAAAGATAGTAGATTGCCATGTTTGGCCAATAACTATGGTGAAAAACAAAATTGTGAGGGGAACTTTAGCTCCCACGTCACTTCGGGATTCGGCAGCCCACTTATGCTCGATCATTTCACATGTATTCACACACTCGTCCAATCAGCTATTGTTCCAGAAGTTTCATTGGTTGATTTTTGTTTTTTTGTATATCACCAACACAATCTTAGTTTTTTGTAAACACATCCCAAGTGACGTTAGTCCATCAGCTGTTTCTGTCAGATTCGCTCAGAGCCGAATAACGGCCTACTAAAGATCACACCTCTAAAAATCTTTTCACCATAGTTTTAACTGGCAGCCAAAAGGGCAACGAGGTACTCTCTCTTGCGCGCTGATAGTAAGCACAGCGATTTTTGTTATGATACAAATTATTGACATTTTTAACTTCACCCGAATGAGAGGCAAAAGCGAAGCAAGTAATTATTAAATTTGCATAGCTCAAAAACAAAGAAAATAGTTGTATAAAATTGAGTAAAGTAAGAAAAATATTTGAAAACAAAACAAAGGGCATAAGTATATCAAATGCAAAAGGTCTTTGGCACTGATGTGTTAAGAAGCGACCACCTTGGCTCCTTGGCACCACAAGATCTACTCAGATTTCTTCGGAGGTCAAGTAGATTTAAAGAAAATTAAAAAGGAAACCTGAGTGCAGTACAATGGGCCTAATTGTGTCTGAGTGTTGTACTTACTAGTCAGTCTCAACAAAAAAAAAACGCATAAAGGCAAATTTTGTACACAAACCAAAAGGGTGAAAACAGCAAAAGTAAAATAAAGTGAAGAAAACAGAATACAAAAACACGTTGTATGTTTGGTCAATAAGGAAGTCTACTGTGGTACTGGAATGGTAATACGTTTTGTAAAGACACAATTTAAGTTTTGTTCATACAAAAATAAATGTGAATAGGTGATTATCTTTTTTATGAAAAATGAAATAATAATAAAAAACTAAACAGGGAGGGTGACGCTGGAACCTTTTTTTTTTTCAAATAAGCAATGGCAAATAAGAAGATTATTCAAATAACCTTATTTGACTTAAAACAGTTCAGATGTTGCTGGTTGTGGTGGTTTCAATGTGAAACTGGTGGAAAAGGCGCCAGATTATTGCAGCATACTCCAGATGCGAGCGAACAAAAGGGGTATAAAGCAATTTTATGGTGTACGGATAGGTAAATTCAGTACTACTACGCCGTACAAAACCAAGCATAGCGCATGCCTTGGAAACGACAAAATTAAAATGGCTGATGAATGAAAATGTAATACCAAAATTAGCGCCAAGCTTCTTATATTCTTGAAAGGTATTGCAACATTCTTCCAAAGAAGCTGTACTGAGTTTTGAATCGACTGCGTGATTTTGAAAACGGAAGATGGACGCAGTTTTTAATATTCAAAGAAAGATGTGATCTCAGGCACTAAGAAAATACCTGTAATTCATCTAGTTCGGATTAGAGTTTTATCATATCTGAAATATTCTTAATAATTGAATAAATCTTCAGATCGCCGGCGTACAATAGAAAGTTGGCGCATGAAAGGCAAGAACCAATGTTACATATAATATTTATAAACAGAATAAGCAGAAATGGACGCAGAATGCATCCTTGTGATACGCCAGAGTGTACAAAGCACCGCCTCCGATTCAAATAGTTTTTAAGGGGGGAAACCGGTTTAGGAGGCCAAAATTTTGGTGTTTTTTCGAGAATTTTTTGAACAAAGAAGGAATAATCAGAAAATGTTTAAGTTTAGAAGATATTTTATTTATATTTTTAGGTACACTTTTAATTTTTTTTAAAGCTATTTCCGCGGGAGATAGTGGCGTTAGAGCGTGCTGTCCATGGACGATCGCCATCCGAGTGTCTTGCTGGTGTGAATTCCTGAAGTTGCAATGTTTCTCTGAAACCAACAGCAATTTTTTTTTATTAACAACATATTTCCTAAGAATATGAATATTTTTTTTTATACCATATTTTTTCATCTATTTATTTTGCTTAAAAACCATATTTTAAATAATAATAAAATCCCAGAATTAGGTTAACGTAAATTAGAATTGAATAAAGAAAAAATCCCGAAAAATTTTAGAACGATTGGTGGAAAATTTTTTAAGCTAGAATGCCCACCAGTTGAAAAAACTCGCTTCGAGAAAAACACGTTTGAAATAAAGCATCGTATCGTAAGCGCTACGGGGCCGAACCGACGCGCGCTCACTTAAGTGCTCATAGCATCGGGAATAATACGAATTTAGCTTTAAAGTTTTTACAACATATTCTTGAGTAGTTATACTAACGATTTATGCAATAAAAAATCGATTCTATCTAAACCGGTTTCCCCCCTTAAGGCATTGCAGAAATGTTCAAAAAAGTTCAGATTGAACATCATCGAGTTTGACAACGCACCGCATTCGGCTCAATAAAGTACAATAAAGTGCAAGTGTTAAGTTACTAAAAACTCGCATTTAATTTTTTATAATTTTTTTTTTTAATCGCTGAGTTGGGCATCCTCTCCTTGTAACGAATACAAATTTTTTGTCAGACATCAGCAATGGAAATTTTTTCGAGTTAAGTTGTTGGAAAATGAGAATTGTCTAAATCACGAGTCTAATAATAACGAGATCTCGAATATTTCGAAATTGTAAAATCAAAAATTCACGTCCCAAATATGTATGTATTCCTTTCTAAATTAAAAAGAAAACAAAAACAAATACGTCGAAACTTATCCGTATTAACAAAAAAGGAAAAGTCAATCTAGATTTTTCGCAATAAAAGAAAATTTTTCTGTATCCATATTATAAAGCATAGTAAATTCTGCAAAACTCCGGGCTTGTTTGCAAATAATTCCGCAATTTTTTTGGACTTAAAAAGTATCGGAATCTCAGAGCACCCGGTTAATATCCATATCGGGCACGCAAAACTTGACTACTGGGCCTGACGTACGCACTCTTGTTTTCCGCACATTCTTATCTACACCGTCTCACTTTCTAAATATTCTGCGAGCTCTTTCAAGAAAATATAAATGGAAAATGTGTAGGATGCTAAGCTACAGCCTTCAAGTTTATGAATCCATAGCGCAGACCAAGGCGCATTCAATAAAGGTGGTGGCACTAGTCCGACAACAATGTTTGGCACATTTGATTGTCACGGCAAAGTATTGGCAAAGTAGAAAACAAAGAATGATTTCGCCTTGTTTCATTCTGTGCTGATAGCCGCATGGACACGGCGAAAGAAAAAAAAATAAATCAGCTGATTTACCGATACCACCTTTAAAGGGATTTTTAAAAATCGATTTTTTTCGATATTTCAAAAGTATCTCAAGAATATACTGTGCAATTTACATGCGGAAATTCCCAATATTATAGCTTCTACAGTCCATTAACTAGGTAGAGAGCGGTCCCTTTAAGCTCGTTTTTCTCGAAACTACTTCTTCCGGTACGGTCTACAGGATTAATGTATTTTAAATATTCGAAAATGTTTTCTCTATTTGATTTTTGATATTTTCATTAAAAAATTTTATGAAAAGTGTGACATTTATGACGTAAAGCGCATACTTTTTTTAAAATGTCGTAAATTGCAAAATTTTTCGAAATTCAAAAACCCGGCGCTATAGGCTAAAACTACAACCTTATTTTACAAGAATTTTTTTACCTTTTACAGATTCATCAACATTTCAAGGAGAAATGATGCAGATATTGAAGCAACTTTTCTTTCATTGTACTTTGATTTTGTATATACTAATTCTGGTAAAGGCGGCCGCCGTAGCCGAATGGGTTGGTGCATGACTACCATTCGGAATTCACAGAGAGAACGTAGGTTCGAATCTCGTTGAAACACCAAAAATTCAGAAAAACATTTTTCTAATAGCGGTCGCCCCTCGGCAGGCAATGGCAAACCTCCGAGTGTATTTCAACAAAATCAAGACGCACACCACAAATAGAAGGAGGCGCTCGGCCAAACACCCAAAAAGTGTGTAAGCGCCAATTAATTATAAATAATAAAAAAATATAATTTTTGTAAAGAAAAATTAAAATAAATTTTTGTATAAAGTTTAAGTACTAATAAACAATGTAAACAATTTTTTTGGTATTTATTTCTATTGTTATCCCTTCTAAAAACAGTTTTTCTTTTAGCGCATTTTTGACGCTGTTGGACGTATGTAACCCCTTAATATTTGGTTTTTAAAATGCCAACTTCACTAGTGTGCATCTAAGTCAACCTTTCTCCAGTCAGCTCGGGAATTGCTTACTTCAATAGCTCACGATTTCCTAGCAGGTTCAGCAGATATTTGTGTCCAAATGTACAGCTGTTATAAATATTTTCATTTGTTGCACGCGTGCATTAGCATACGCAAAATTTCCAAATGGCATTTGAATCGTAGCATCAGATGCGTGCCACATTAAAATGTAAGCACAAATTAAATAAATGAAATTATGGTCTCTTTACGTCAACACTATAAGCCGCTGCCATGTTGTGCCATATGGTACATATACCCCAAATCAAGCCAATCGTGAATTCGTGTCCAACAACCGCGTAGCTAACTAATAGACAAGTAGACGGCAGCGTGCCGGTTCGGTGAGCACGTGGAAATAATTTTCTTGAATCTGCAATTTAATAATTTTCAAATGTTGAACACATTTTGTATAAAAAGTATGCGCCAAATTGAATTTGGCCGCCGCTGTAAGCAATACAACCACGTACACTGCGGTTGGCGGCAATACGAGTAAATAATCCAAACATTTTTCGTGGGCTAACTGAGGCTAGGCAATCCTAACAAGGAATGCCCTAATCCTTCTATGACTAAATTTTACTATTTTGGAGTATTTAGAACGTTTAGCTAAGGGAATAAAGGTATGTAAATAATGAAAAGCCAATTTAGGTGACTGAGGCCTAGTTGGATAATATCCGTTGAGTCTTTTATACATCAAACGGCTATGTGTGATTATGTAAAAACTGGAATTAGTCTTCTAAAAGCCTGGCGGACTGCGATGGTTATTTTTGGGCGAAACTGCGCCACAATGACAATGATTTATACAAGGTGGCGCAAATTCAATCACTCTATGGAAGATTTATAATTTTTGCAAATGGCATCGTACGTCAATCACTTCAATTTCACAATTGTGAACTAGACAGCTGCAGTATACAAAGAGACCCATGCTGGAAAGATGGGAAGAGACCCATGCTGAGATGGCGCCTATCGTGGTACCGTTACTTTGCTCTCAGCGAATTTGACAATGAGTTACATCGTATTAGCACCAGTATGGCCAGATTAACATTTTCGTAACTTGATTTAACATTTTTTTTTTTTGTTATTTCGTCTCGGAGCTTAAGTTCTTTCTTCGTGATATTTTTCTAGCCTGTTCTAATTAAAAGTAATGTTTATAATTTTGTAAAATTTAAATTTTTTAAAAATTAGTTGAATAATTCACTCAATTTTATTTAGGTTTACTTTTTGTTAACATCTGGTCGCATAGCCCACGATTGCAGTTGTTGTTGGTGCTCTTCCCTTTCAGCAGTCAAATCTCTCTCTCGCTACTGCAGTGTTGCCTTGCTTTGGATATAAAAACGCACTAAAATGCCCATTTAAAGCAAATAAAAAACCAAATTTTTATTGAATTACTTAAAGAACTTTGTATGAGTGACAAATTGTCTTTAAAATGTGCGTTTTTTAAATAATTTAATTTATGAGATTTTTGTTAAGAAAAATTTTTCTGTTAAGAGACTTTTTTACTATATTTGAGGATATGTATAAGGTACTCTTTTTGTAAAAATGCCGTTATAGTTTCTTCAGTAGTATTTTGTTGCTTATTTTTACCATGAATACACCTCTTGATGCCCTATGTCCCACTAAGGATTGAGAACCGGACGAAACGATTACACCCCTATGGTTTTAATTCGCAATCAGTAAATTCAAACGCTTTTGAATGTGTAAAAAGGTATTCAATGTTAAGAAGAGTTGAAAGATTGGCATTTAATATTCTTGCACAAAAATTAAATTTGCACTTTCAAAATATCAAATTTTATAAGAATCAACAAATTTTCATTAGCACTAAAATCTTCTCACAGTGACCTTTTTAACATTCTTTAGTTGAATAATAAAGTTTTTGTTTTTTTTTTTTTACTTATAATTTCGGTAGCTTTAAATTTAAAATACGAAACAAACATCAACTTAAAAATTTTCACATTTTGATATATAAGCACTAAATTTTTTGAGAAGAGCAAATGGTTGGCAACACTGCACAACTCGGCCACTGTGACGTCACGCACTCTCTCGCGTACACCCTTTTTGGGTGTTTGGCCGAGCTCCTCCTCCTATTTGTGGTGTGCGTCTTGGTGTTATTCCACAAATGGAGGGACCTACAGTTTCAAGCCGACTCCAAACGGCAGATATTTTTATGAGGAGCTTTTTCATAGTAGAAATATACTCGGAGGTTTGCCATTGCCTGCCGAGGGGCGACCGCTATTAGAAAAATATTTTTCTTAATTTTGGAGTTTCGCCGAGATTCGAACCAACGTTCTCTCTGTAAATTCCGAATGGTAGTAGCGCACCAACCCATTCGGCTACGGCGACCGCATTTTGAGAATTCCGCGTTCTGAAATTCCACATGGCCAAGCAAAAAAGAAAGAAGATTTATGCACTTATTAGGTTTAGCGTTTGAAAGGTTTGCATATTTTACCTGCCTGACGATTTTTATGGCGTGTCGGTTTTACATGTTTTCGAGCGCTTACTAATTGCGGAATGTAAATAGTGTAAAAAAATGTTTGCAAATGTGCAATAAAATATCACTGAAATATTCATTGCAAAGTAAGAAAATTTGTGAATTCGCCCTAATGCGGGGAGCCTCGATATATCACACTTGCATTCCGTATTTCAGCAACTGGTCTATTTACCACCTTGATTAAAAAGTTCCCGGAATATATTCAGAAAACTTAAAGTACAAGTTCATTCTTCACAAGTGATATTATCGAAATCGAAGTACTCGCCATGCTCGGCAATGCGCTTATGCCAACATTTGATGCAGTTCTCGAAACATTTCTGGAACTCTATTTTCGGTGTAGCCATCAGTCTTCGTTTTTTCCATTACTTCCTTGCGGTTGCTAAAACGCGTTTCCTTTAGTGGTTTTTTGAATTGTTCAAACAGAAAGAAGTCACAGAGAGCTATATCAGATGAATCTAATGACTGTTGGATATTATTCGTTTCATTCTTGGTCACAAATTCACAGGGAATGATAGCGTTGTGCGACGGCGCGTTATCTTGGGGCAAAATCCACGAGTTGTTTTCCCACAAATCCTTTTTTTTTTTTGGCGAATTGCTTCACATAAACGTCTCATAACGCCCAAATATTGGTCCCTATTAACTGCCTGGCCTCTGGGAACAATTCGTGGTGTTTAATACCGTTGTAATCCATACAAATTATGAGCATCACTTTCTTTTTGGACTGAAAACGACGTGTTTTTTTGGTTTTGATTCATTCGGTGCTCTCCACTCACTCGCCTGATGCCTGGATTGCGTGTCGTACTCATAAGCCTACGTCTCGTCTCCAGTAATGATACCATTGATAAATGTTGGATAGCATTCAGTCTTGTAAATCATGTCTTTGGCGACATCAAAGAAGTAACTTTTTCGCATGCAATTCAAATTCTTTGAGACCAACTTTGCAGCAACACAGCGCAAACTCAAATCATGAAATACAATGCGCTGAATGGATCCACAGGCAATGTTCAAGTCCTCTGCCAGCCCTGTGATGGTTAATTTGGATAATTTGCGGTTATTGCTCAACTTTTCTTTCACTTTATTGATGTTTCCATCGATGTTTCGATGTCGACGGCCTATCACTACGTTCGTCATACTCGATGGCCTCACAATCTCTTCTGAAGTCTTCACGCCACTCGTAATTGGCTGTTTTGTTCAGAGTATCATTACCACAACTGTTTCCTAACTTTCCGTTTCACTAACTAACGTTTTCGCACCATTGCATCCATGTTTAGCGCAAAATTTAATACAAACTTGTTATTGCAAATCGAAGTCCATTTTTAAAACTTTGAAAAATCATGAACACTTGCAGAGATATTATAGATTCACTCAAGACGATGTAACTTTTACAAATGTCAAGTAGTGGCGATAAAATTTTGATAGGAATATTAATCACAAATGTGGCAACCCAGCCAAAAATCGGAACTGAAATCAGTTGACTTAGAGTGTCACCTGGTAGTTATTCCGGGAACTTTTTGATCCAGGTGGAATTTGTTGCAATTGCCAAGTGGCATGCGTTAGTTCCTTATATTTGCACAGAAATTTTAACGGAAGCACACCAACAATGTATTTATTCTAATGCATTCATAAATGCAACATTTGCACACTCGACTCCAATCTGAATGCTCATACGACGAATGCATTTACGCATTTATGGTATGCATTGAATAAGTTGCACCACTTGACGCTCTGAAGTGGTGACACCACTTGCTATTTTCTTTTCAATGCGACGATGGCATTGGCAGCTGGGTATAAATAGCTGTGAAATGATGTCAGCAAATATAATATAATATCCATGTCCTTTTATGTTGACTTGAGGTATACAGTTTGAAAATGGGGCTCTTTTGCAAAAATATGGTTTGTAATTTCAATTCAAAATGAACTCGTACTAAATTTTTTGCCCCCTAACTAATAAATTGAACAAAAACAGAGTCAAGCCATTTCTTGATGCCAATGAGTGTGATGAGCTGTGTTATTTAAAGGGTATTGGGAATCGATCAAAATATGATAAATGAAAATCAACAGGGATCAGTGTTGTAAATATTAGACGAAGCGATGAGAAATGACTTTAGTGAGTTTTGTCTCCCAATGTATATAAGTACTTTGCAACACTTGAACAATATTCTCATGAATTGTCATTGAAACTTTGCTTCTAAAATTGAGCGAGTGGCAGTAAATCTCTTTTTCCCTTTGAAAAAAGTTCATCATAACTTGACGTAGAATCATCTGAAAATTTGCAAATTCATAATAGATTTATTAAAGAGTTAAAGGGGGTATTTTTTGAGATAGTCCTGGGAGAGGGGGACTATCTTTCGATTTTTAAACTTTTCATAGCACTTGGAAACCAAAACTTGGACTTAGGCTAAGAAAATATAGCCTTAATTTCTATTATAAAATTAATAATTAAAAAAAAATTTTAAAAGTACAAAAGCTCCCAAGAATAATTGATGAATTACGTGAAGAAGTACTACGCAAAATTTTAAAACGATTGGTCCAGTATATTTAAAATTATGGCATATCCGCCATTTCCGCTCAGTTTCTGAAAAACGTATTTAAGTTTTGTAGCTATCGAGCAGTTATAGACTCCCGGCTAGAAACAATGGACGCTCATAACTTCGCCAATTTCGTTCCGATCGACTTGGAATTTTGACAAAAGATTTTTAGAATATTATGCTTTCATGTAGAAGATCCATCATCCAACACACTCGTTAAGATCTACACTACTACTTTCTATCTACTTTCTATTAGTGAATCCTTTAAACTACCGGATCTCTGTAGTGTTTTTCAAGCAGACATAAACGCTATTCATGAAGCCTAAAAATGGTTAAAGATAAACAGAATATCATCTGCTTTCTATCAGACAGCCAAGCTGCTCTACGAGCCCTGGATGCATTCCAAATAACATCAAGGAGTGTCTTACGTTGTTGCCAATCTCTAAATGAGATGGCCAAACAATATCGTATAATCTTATGCTGGGTTCCAGGCCACAGATATATATCAAGGAAATGTAGGGCTGACCAACTTGCAAGAGAAGGTACCTTTATGCCAAGCAGGGGGGTACCCCTCGCAACTTGTATGCTTCTTATTAAGGACGCACTAATCAGTCCTGTAAATCAAAGATGGATTAGTGTCAATACCTGGGCAATTGCTAGGCTAAATTAACGCCTGTCCTAGAGTATTATAAAACTGAGTAGAGTTGAAATCAGGACCTTAGTAGGGGCCCTCACAGGGCATTGTCTCATGGGAAATCATGCAAGGAGATTAGGCGTTTACATGCATGATTTCTGTCGTAGCTGCAGAGATGAAGAGGAGCTGCAAACAATTCAATACCTTTTTTGCACATGCGCGGCTCTAGCCAGAAGCAGGAACCGATATTTAAGATCCTACTTCTCAATGAGTATACTCGTAGATAATCTATACACTTTAGATATCAACAACCTTTTGCGCTTTGTTAAAAGCTCAGCCCGCGAAAAGCTATTACCTCTCAATAATTGGAAAATTGTCTCTTTTCCCTTTTAATTAATAAATTTTTATTTAAAATTATATATATTAAAATATGTAAAGATTTTTTTATAAAAAATGGAAACTATATTTTTTGTACAAGACTTAAAAAAATTCAAAAAACTTCTACGAAATTTCATAGTTTTTAGTGAAAGTTAACAAAAAAAAGTGTTGGGTACTCAATTTTATAGCTAATTAAATGCTGTAAAATATATGAAGGCGCAAGTTTGAAGTGGCGCAAAGTTCTCATTGATTTTTGATAATTGACTGTGTTGCCTATTTTCGCCATATAAGAAAAATTTTGGAAATTTGGAAATCAGAAGAAAAATTTGTTATATGGATATAGTGAAGGTTGTGTCAGGGGGAAAAAATTATAAAAAATCACCGGGGTTTTCTAGCAAAATATTTAATGGGCTATAAAACTGAAAATTCTAGTTGATTTTTGATAATTGACTATGTTGCCTATTTTCGTCACATAAAAAAAATTGCTGCGATTTGTTATATGGATATAATGCACAACCCTATCAGGGGAAAAAAATTATAAAAAATCAACGGCGTTTTCTAGCAAAATATTTAATGGGCTATAAAACTACATACCCAATTTTTTTAGTTATGATTAAAAAGTTTGAAATTTTGATAGAAGATTTTAGCGATATTTTACATTCCCTACAGTTCCGGAAAATCTATAAAATCTCAACGTTTTGGAAAGTTTAGGCTATTTATTAACTTATTTGTTAATTTAAATCATTTTTTAATTAAATTTATTTTTCTATCTTGTACAAGATTTATAAAAATTCGAAATATTTTCATTTGAATTTCTAAATTTTCCATTCGAATAAAAAAAGTTGGATACGCAGTTTTATAGTCAATAAAATACTAATACAAGAAAAAACAAATTTGAAGTGGCTCAAAATTCAGAGTGATTTTTGATAATTTTTCCTCTGACGGTGTTGCCTATTTTCGCCATATAAAAAAAATTCAAATATTTGGAAATCAGATTTATGTTGATTTAATGCGCAACCCCATCAGAGAAAAAAACTATGAAAAATCAACGCAATTTTCTAGAAAAATATGTAATGGGCAATAAAACTGCGTACCCATTTCTTACAGCTCTGATTAAAAGGTTTAAAATTTTGATAAAAAATTTGTCCAATTTTTCTCCATTTTGCATAAAGCTTGAAATTTAGTTGCATATGGTTTTTTGTTAGACAATGAGCTATACTTTTATAAAACAAAAAAGTAATGAACTTTGAGAAATAAGGAATAATCGTCAAGACCGGTGAAAATGTTGAGCTGATATAATTTTTTGCGATCCATAACAAAAAAAAATTAAAGCATGTAAATGCCTACCACAAATCTGTGATGTTATGAACAAAATACAATATCGATTGCAACAGTGAGACAGTGATTCCATTGATTCCATTGATATTTTAGTAAATCCAGCCACCCATCCATACGAGTCTTTACCTAAACTCTCAAGTGGCCAGAAAAAGTGCCGCCCAAAATCAAAAACACTTTTATTGAAGGTACTAAAATGTTTACAGTTGTTATTGCTCCATCTTATTGCGGCCACGGGTATTGCGTTATGCTAGTATTTAGGTAAGAAGTTTTATATTCTCTTTCGAATGCATTTGTGGCGTAAGTTACCCATTTTGAACTTACCGGTATTGTGCTGGACAAATTTCTAAGCTCAACTGAGTCCTCCTACTGTTAGTACCTGCTCCAGCTTATGTGATATATGATAAGACCAATCGAACTAGCCAAGCGCTTTATGTACGCCTAGTCCCCAGATTTGAATGGCTTAACTGATATACCAGTCGCATTGTTTTTTTTGTGTTTTTTGAAGTCGCGTGTTTTACGGTTCTCAGTTTTGATCCATTAACTTTTTAAGCTTTGTGCCTGAGTATGTGTGACCATTCTTCGCATTCATTTTCACAACTGCCGCTGACATCGAACAAAACCAGTGCAGTTGCGAATCAGTTGACAGATATTTATTAGTTAGCTGGTAACTGACCTGAAACCATTTGGCTGCTTTTTTCCTATTTTCACTTTCTTTTCCGTTGCGCTTTTCGTCTTTTTGAAAACACGCATCTACCCTCTCCTCTTCTCCCGGTATCGTTCAATTTTAAGCCGCATCTATGCATTACTATATACTCGTATGTATGTATGTGTATATATGCAGCATATTTTGCCATTCAAAAGTTGGCAATTTGATAAGTATATAACGAACTAGCTTTAATACCACACTTTAATTTACCCCTATTCATCTTCAAATGCAATAAAACGGACTATTTTTTAATATAGAAATTTTCATCTTCTCTCTTGTGCGTGTTTGTTAGAGTCTTCCATTTTGCATAGTTCACTATTGTGCACTCCATTGTGCTACGATGTGCGACTATTCGAGCCTGGAAATTTCCTCTCTAACTGCGAATTAAAGCAGCATTTCAACACCATTCCTCTCAAATAAAAACAGCAAATGTGTGCCGTGCTATGAATGTATGTGTGTGTGTTATACTTATTGGTTTGCAATTGAGTAGATAGCCCCACAGTCACGATTGTTGTCGGGAATATTAATGAGCATGACGGCAAAACAAATTTCAGACTGATTGGTAGGTTAGTTCGGATTTGGCTGCTATTCAAGTAAGACGTGCTTCGTGATTTTCGCTAAGATGGCAAAAGAGCAGGATCGTTCGGTAATTCGCTTTTTGTTTTTGGATGGGAAAAATACGAGAAGGTAAAAGTAAAGTTGGATGTTGTCTATGGAGACGCTTCGCTATCTACGACCACAGTTAGATATCGGTTCAACGAGTTTAAACGTGGAGCGGTTTTTGATGAGGAGCCACCAGGCGTGGTTAACAAGGAAATCATCAAAAAATTAAATCACCTAAAACGCTTAAGTGTGCAAAGTGGCCTTTGCTATATGTTTGTTGACCAGAGCGGCAATTAATATTTTACATGATAAGTTGGCGATGAAATAATTGTCGGCCCATAAGTGCCGCGATTGCTCACGGTGGACAAAAAGCGGATGCGGCTGTTAACTTAAAAGCTGTGTTTGGAGTAATTTAAGCGAGATCCGAAGGAATATTTGCATCGAGTTGCCACCGTTGATGAAACCTGGACACATTCAACATTTATTATACACCAGAAACTAAGCAACCATCAAAACAACGGATTTCCCTCGGTGAATCTGCTGCAAGGAAGGCAAATACAGTCCTCTCGGCCGGAAAGGTCATGGCGACGATTTTTTGAGATGCGAACGGCCTCAAAATCATGGATTTTTTAGAGAAATGACAATACTACCGGGAGTTATTGGACCGCTTTCCCAAAAAAATGAAGGAGAAGTAGCCGCAATTGGCTAAAAAGGTGATATTTCACCACGATAACGCACCAGAACATGCATCCGGAGTTGTTGCCGCCAAACTGCATGAATTGCGTTATGAATTGCTGCCGCATCCGCCGTATTCACCCGATCTGACTCCCTGCGACTTTTTCTTGTTCACTAGCATGAAGAAATGGCTCACGACGGGAAAGAAGTTTAGTTGAAAGGAGGAAGTCATCGCCAAGACAGAGGCGTATTTGGGAGAGTTCGACAAATCCGATTTTGGGATGGGTTAAAAAAATGGCTGGAGCGTTGGGAGAAGTATATCTTTCTGAAAGGGGACTATGTTGAAAAAAAATGGTGTTTTCAATTGTAACGCGGGTACTTATTGAACCCCCTTGCTTATTTGATAGATTAAAATAATTTGAATTATTTTACAATACTTAATTTGGATATAAAATTGAGTCAAAACTGCAATATGCGGTAAGGGGTTAAACAACTTTTAAGGAATTGTATTTAGAGCTAAAGGATTTCCAAACGAGTTTTTCATTGTCAGTAAAAAAGATAAATACTATGTATGTCCTATTACCTGTTCCAAATTGTCATTTGTAGGCATTAGAACTTCAACTCAGATATATATTTATAAGTACTTATTTGTCTATGTTGCTAATAAACTGCCACGTAAATAATCCAAAATTATCCCACAAAGACAAATCTTTCGTGCAAAAGACGTTCAGGACTTCCCCGACTGGAAATAATAGATACGAATCCGAAAAAATGCTGGCGTGACACCGGAATAAGCTGTTCGACCTACATAAGTGATGCTCATTTAACCCAAGATAGCCGCAGCCACCAAAACATAACCTAACTTCCAGAATATGTATAAGAAACAGCAGCTGTGAATTATGATGGAAAAAATAATAAGTTGACGCCTATCGTGGCACCAGTATTAGCACCAGTATGGCCAGATTACCATTTTCGTAACTTGTTTTAACATATTTTTTTGTTATTTAGTCTCGGATCTTTAGTTCTTTCTTCATGACATTTTTCTAGTCTGTTCTAATCAAAACTAATGTTTATAATTTTGTATAATTTTTTAAAAATTAGTTTAATAATTCACTCAAGTTTAATTTTTTTTTATCATCTGGTATCATTGCCCGCAATTCCAGTGTTGTTGGTGTTCATCTGCTTTCAGCAGTCTCTCTCTCGCTACCGCAGTGTTACCTACATAGCTTTGGATATAAAAACGCTCTAAAAAGCCCATTTAAAGAAAACAAAACACAACATTTTTATTGAATTACTAAAAGAACTTTGTATGAGTGACAAATTGTCTTTAAAATGTGCGTTTTTTTAAATAATTTAATTAATGAGATTTTTGTTAAGAAAAATTCTTCTGTTAAGAGACTTTTTTACTATATTTGAGGATATGTAAAGGTACTATTTTTGTAAAAATGCCGTTATAGTTTCTTTAGTAGTATTTTGTTGCTTATTTTTACTATGAATACACCTCTTGATGCCCTATGTACCATTCAAGATTGAGGGCCGGATGAAACGATTACACCTCTATGGTTTTAATACGCATTCCGTAAATTCAAGCGCTTTTTAAAATGTGTAAAAAGGTTTTCAATGTTAAGAAGAGTTGAGAGAGGGGCATTTAATATTCTTGCATAACCTTAAAAGGAGCAAAAAATTAAATTTACACTTTCAAAATATCTAATTTAATAAGAACCAACAAATTTTCATTAACACTAAAATTTTCTCAGAGTAACCTTTTTTAACACTCTTTTGTTTAATAATACAGTTTTTTTTTTTTTGTGTTTTAGCTTATAGTTTCGGTAGCTTTAAATTAAAAATAAGAAACAAACACCAACCTAAAAATGTTTGCATTTTGATATATAAAAAAGCATTAAATTTATTGCGAAGAGCAAATAGTTTCTTTAGTAATATTTTGTAGCACACTCTGATGGGCGCAATCTTGTTTCTGTCATTCTTGGCTGTGAATTATAAAAATCTGTCTGCATAATTTCCACTGAATTTACTATAACGAGCCGAAGAAAATTGACCTTTTGCAGTAAAAAAAATGTACTCTTCCGGAGTAGCAAATCTTCATAAAATGTCTATGCGAGATTTAAATGTCGCTTTTTTAATAACATTTAATAGTTTTTCACAGTGAATTAAATATTGGGGAGAGCCCGCCTGCCTGTCGAGGGGAGCCCGCTTGAAAACAAAGATTGACCTGCAAATATTTAAATATTACTTTAATGTCAGAAAGGAAATGAAAACGCAAACGCTCTTGGCATGCAATCCATAATGGATGTTATATGGCTTTATGGCTTGATAAATTATGTACGTATATATGCATTTAATGGCGTACATAAACGCATTATTCATGGCAATATTTTTACTTTAATCTGCATATGAAATTTGGCAGATGGTCTAAAATTGTTGATACTGACACTTTTGCTTAAGCAACCAGTTTGGCGTTGAGAAAAACTCTCCTCCTATGGTAACCTTTGCCGCATTTCCTGTCACACATTCAGATGAGCTCCCCACTCCCAAACTAAAATGAAATTCTTCAAGGACACTGAAATATCCGCAAGAGCTCAACGATTGCGTAAAAAATTTGAAACTAGATACTACAAAAAACAGAATTACACGTCTTTCAACTAAGATTAAACTCAACATTCTATTTTTTCGTACTAAAATAACATCAGATGGGAAATTTATAACCAAAACTTGTGTGTTTGTCACGTTATTTATTCATTTAGTAGACCTTCTCTTTTTGTTTTTTTGTGTTTACCGAAATGCGGACAACGAACATTGCCAGTATTAAATTCTCTTACTTATTCACAGAAGAAAGATTTTACAATAGCTGAAAGGGTCTTTCAAGTTCGAGTTTGTATTTTTTTAAATCAATTTATAATATTCCATTATTTTTACGTAAAATTGTTGACCAAATGGCTTAAGAACTGCTTTATGGTCACTCCTTAACTCCTGGGCGATGCTACGACTCTGGTCATTTTTGATTATTTCTGATGCTTTCCACTTCAATTCAACCGGGCTATTCGGGACATGTTCTTCGATTTCGATGTAACTCAAATATGTTGCTCTCTGGTCAAAATAATGAGACACGTATTTTTTTGTTCGCCCGAAATTTTTTTTTTCGAAATTCAATATTTCAAAAAGTGTATTTTTGTTTTAACTTTTTCCAAATCAAAAGGAAATCTCAAACTTCAATTGAGCTGAATGCCCAGTAGCTAAAATGAGTTGTTTTTGAGTAATGAATTTTTGAGTAAAAACCTGTTTCGCACTTTTTGTTTTTTGCAAAATAAAAAATTTTCAACTATTGTACTTTTTTGCTATTGTTTGTACATGAAGTCGCTCGTGCAAGTAATGGCAATCATTTTGAACCCAGAATCATTAAAATCGGTTATTATTTGACTAAGTTATGAGCAATTAAAAAATAATTCAAAAAATCGATTTTGAGGCGAAAAACAAAAGTGCCGATAAATCTTGAAAAAAATTTTTTCGGGTGAACAAAAAAATACGTGTCTCATTATTTTGACCAGAGAGCAACATATTTGAGTTACACCGAAAACGAAGAACATGTCCCGAATAGCCCGGTTGAATTGAAATGGAAAGAATTTTCTGTGATTTTTCGACATTTTCTTTAATACTCGTATCGAAAGTGCCTAAACGGAACGGATTGGCTGTTACAGTATCGGCACCATAAACACCATTCACAACTTCAGCGGTCTGGCTTGCATTTTCGCCTTTATCAATTTGACTTCCATTTTTAACACCCTGTAACTCGCAACTGGATGGAATAAACAAAAAACAGTAAAGTAATTGATTTGTGCGAAATGTCAATTCCCATCGACTTTAAATTAGTTGATCGACGCTTTATGAGATATCGATCTCTACAGCCATCTATCGAGAAAATAATGGATTTCTTGTTCCCCAAACTAATATTTTGAACGAGAATTGACTAGAAAAAACTAGAAATAAACAGGAATTAAAATTGGCGAATTGCAATTGCTAATGGAATGTTCTTCGCCTGACATCGATGATGAAGTTATTGTCGACAAAATGAAATCATGTAATTTCGAAGCTCCGTATTTTACATTTCATTTGCTTTATTTTTTTTAAAGTGAAGCTTCTTAGGCGTCGATGTACGAGCGAGAATGGAGAGTAAAATTTCAGGGCAATGCAACGTTTTGAGCATTTCCGTTCCGCGAGAGAGAAAAAAGATATAGCGTAGAGGAAAAGGAAAGAGAGAGCTATACCTTATATGAATCTTAGATACACTTTAGGCTATTTTTTCGCAATATCACAAGAATTAAATTAGCTATAGAACTGAATGACAGAATACAAAATGTATATCCTGTGGAAAAGTTGGAATTTTTATAAAAAATGTCAGAGTTTTTTTTAATATTGTGAAAGTTTAGAAATTTTAAAGTACATATAAAGCTTTTGTTGTGCTATGAACAATATTTTTATATTTATTTTCAGAAAATGCTGCTTTATTATTAGAGAAAAATAAATTGCACAGTAATTTTCTTTTTATTTTTCTAATGACCTTTAAAATTGTAAGGCTAAATTTTGCATATCATTCCACAACTCATTACACAACTCCAAACCCTCGCAGCCATTTTTATTTTGCTTCAGCGCGATTGTATAGTATCATATATACGGTGGCCGACATAACTATGCATACCCTACCTGAAGGAAAATTCAAACACAAATATTTTTTTCTATTATATCATTCAAACTTCGATTAACTTATAAATTTATTTATATTATAATAACATTACATTATAAAAACTCAAATCAAAATATTTCAATTCCAAAAAGAAAATAATATTTTCAAATTTTTTTTACAAATGCCCAGAAACTTGTAGCGACAAAATTTGCGTACCCTTGTGCCCTACTAGTAATAGTAAAAGTGATAACGTTATGCAAATGACTCAATACTTAGTGTTGCCGCCTTTTGCATTAATTACAGCCAAAAGGCGGCGTGGCATACTGTGAACTAATCTCTTAAGAAGCTCTTAAGGTATTTTATTCCAAGTCTCTTGCAATTTCTGAAAAACTTCTGCTTTCTTTGAGCTGCAACTTGATCCATCAATTTTTTCGTCTAAATATTGTCATAAGTGCTCGATAGGATTTAAGTCGGGGCTTTGAGCGGGCCATTCTAAAAGCTCTATTGAGTTTTGTCTTAAGTATTCCTTTGCTATGCGACTGTTATGTTTGGGGTCGTTGTCTTGTTGATAGATGAAATTGTGTCCAAGACCCACTCTTCGTGCCGAGGGCTCTAGGAATGTGCTTAGCATATTGACGTAGGACTCCCCAGTCTTTTTTCCTTCAATATGTACCAGATCTGATATACCGCTATAGGAAAAACAGCCCCAGATAAGCACACTTCCCCCGCCAAACTTAATTGTGCTTTGCACGCACTTTGATTGGAGCCTCTCATTACTTTTTCGCCACACTTTTTCTCTTCTTTTTGTATTTTTAAACTCAAACTTACTCTCATCGCTCCATATAACCCACTCCCAGAAACTCAATGGCATATTGAAGTACTTTTTGGTAAATGCTAGTCGCGCTTTCATGTGTTTATTGCTGATCAAAGGTTTCCTGATCTTGTAATGATTAGAAAACCCCTCTTCCCGAATTCTCCGCTGAATTGTTCGCTCGCTTACATTAATTTGAAGACTTTCTTTAATAAACCTGGCCGAAGTTGTCGGATCTTTCTTAATTTCCCTTACTATTTGCGTGTCATCGCGAGAATTGGTTACCTTTGTTCTTGGAGCGCTCGCAAAGCCGCCATTTTTTTTTTTTTTGAACTTTTTATAACTCTCTGGATTGTTGACTTGCATCTATTATATTTTTTAGTAATTTTGCCATACCCCATTCCATTTTTGTGGTCCTGAACAATTAGTTTTCTTAAATCAATGCTTATTTCCTTCGACTTAGGCATTACAATATGCTTAAAGTATATTTGTTGTAAAATACAAGGTAAAATAAACACCAAAAGAATGTATCCATTACCTTTTTACTACGAATTTGGGAAATATTTAAAACGAAGGGCAACACACGCGGATATTTTAGTGGTATGCACAGTTTGTCGAATCCGAAAAGCAACTTAGACGGGATTAGTGAAAATTGTTCTGCCATGCGAAAAGATAGCGGCACATTTTTAACGGCGCTGGTTTGTTAGCTCTTCTTCTTCTTAATTGGCGCGATAACCGCTTACGCGATTTTGGCCGAGATTAACAAAGCGCGCCAGTCGTTTCTCTCTCGTGCTAACCGGCGCCAATTGGACACACCAAGTGAAGCCAAGTCCTTCTCCACCTGATCTTTCCAACGCAGAGGAGGCCTTCCTCTTCCTCTGCTACCACCAGCTGGTACCGCATCGAATACTTTCAAAGCCGGAGCGTTTGTATCCATTCGGACGACATGACCCAGCCAACGAAGCCGCTGGATCTTTATTCGCTGCGCTATGTCTATGTCGTCGTAAAGCTCATACAGCTCATCGTTCCATCGTCTACGATATTCGCCATTGCCAACGTGCAAAGGTCCAAAAATCTTACGCAGAATCTTTCTCTCGAACACTCCAAGCGTCGCTTCATCGGATGTTGTCATCGTCCAAGCTTCTGCGCCATACGTTAGGACGGGCATGATGAGAGTCTTGTAGAGTGTTAGTTTTGTTCGTCGAGAGAGGACTTTACTGCTCAATTGCCTACTTAGTCCAAAGTAGCACTTGTTGGCAAGAGAGATTCTACGTTGGATTTCAAGGCTGACATTGTTATCGGTGTTAATGCTGGTTCCTAAATACACGAAATCTTTTACAACCTCAAAATTATAACTGTCAACAGTGACGTGGGTGCCGATACGCTAGTGCGCCGACTGTTTGTTTGAAGACAGGAGGTACTTCGTTTTGTCCTCGTTCACCACCAAACCCATTCGCTTTGCCTCTTTATCCAGTTTGGAGAAGGCAGAACTAACAGCGCGGTTGTTAAGGCCGATGATGTCAATATCATCGGCATACGCCAGCAATTGTACGCTCTTATAAAAAATTGTGCCTGAGCGATTAAGTTCTGCGGCTCCTACGATGCTCTCCAACATCAGGTTAAAGAAGTCACACGACAGCGAGTCACCCTGTCTGAAACCTCGTTTGGTATCAAACGGCTCGGAGAGGTCCTTCCCAATTCTGACGGTTTGTTAGCTCACACTTAGAAAAATAATGTGTACAATCTTAAATTCGAGGAGCAGCTTACGGACTTATTTCCATAACAAAATATTTCTTCAAGGGGAATTCATAGTTATGTCGGCCACTGTATATCACACAGAGATTATATCATTTGATGATTATTCACTTAGCAACCAATAAAATTATATAGTAGATAAATAGCCAAATTGTTGGTCTTTAAATCAAACCACATTGAGCAGAGCAAAAAAAATGTTTATGAATTGAGAATGATATATGAATTCAGGGATTGGAATTGCACTGCTACTTCCTAGTTTTCATTTTTGCTCTCGCTACTACTCTGATCTTGAACAGATGAGTAGTGGAGCAGGTACGCTCACTTCTGGTACGCTACTACTACTACCATAGATGCTATTTGAGCAGAGTTCGTACAGAGTACTGGCATACCAATATCACACATACTAATTTGTTGATTAATTTTCAGTGTACGAACACTGCACAACAACAGCTATGGGAGTAGTACGAACGCAACGGAAGTGAGAGTAGTAGCAGAAGCTGAATAATTTCACAAGTAGCGCTCCGGCCGATTCCAAGCTTTTTGCTGATACTTCAACTACAGAGAATATTGAAAACTTTTTTTTTACTATTACTGTTCCTAAACAAAAGTGCTTAAATTCAACCAAAATGAGAACTTCGCTACATAAATTTTTACATAATTTTTGTATTTTTCCTATGGCATTCCTTGAATCCTTGCATGGGCAGCCGTCAATCAATTTTCCTTGGAATGTATTATAAATTTATGTAACACCTTTATGCAACCCAAAGACGCATTCAATTAGCAGCTGCTGAGTGTAATGTTTTTATTGGCACAAACATGTAGCTGTCTCATTAGCAGTAATAAAACATGCGAGCAGGCAGTATAAAATTATAAGCGTAACAACCCACACAAAAATGTTGGCGCGAGTGCACATTCACACACATTTGCCTATGTATGGGCAATAAATGAAGGAAAGTTATATATACTCGTATACGGTAGTGTGTGTCAAAATTGTACGGGTAAAGAAGATTTGGATTCTATAATAAATTCCGAATCTTAAGAGAAGCAATTTTTAATAAAGACGAAATTAGTTTGAAGATTAATATTGACTAAAGTATTATGAAAGGGACGAATACCAAAAACTATTGTCCGTAAACACCCAAAGGAAACCAAATATGGACGGTCGAACATTTATCAAAGCAAATTTGGCGGATTTGGAACCCATGACTTCCACAAATTAACTCGAAATTTGGCTCAAAGCTATGAAGCCATTATATAGCCATCGCTAGCGACACATTTTTCCCATCTCGCAGGCAATTTGTGGATCCCGCGCCAAAAAAATTGGCCGTCTTTGGCCGCAAACCAATCATCGAGCCATTTTTTGGATTCTTCGGGAGAACTGTAGCGCTGCTCGGAAAGTGCGTGGCCCATCGATGCAAACAAATGATAATCAGAAGGCGCCAACTCTGGTGAGTAAGCCGCATGCACCAGCGGTTCTCAATCGTACGTCTCCACCAATTCCCGGGTCGCTCTTGTTCGATGTGGCGGTGCATTGTCATCAAGAAAATCATCAAGAAAAATTACTTTGAGACGCCGATCGGCATGTTCTGGGTGTTTCCGGTGAATAGCGTTGTTCAAATCGGTCAATTGTCGTTGGTAGCGTGCACCGTCAACTGTTTCACCTGGTCTTAATAGCTCGTACCAAATCATACCACGCTGATCCCAGAAAACACACAGCATAGCATTGCGGCCGAAGCGATTAGGTTTGGCAGTTGTTTTTGGCTTGTGGCCGGGCGGACCATACGATCGTTTACGCTTGGGATTGAAGAAATACACCCTATTTTCATCACCCGTAACGATTCGATGCAAAAAATACTTCCTTTTGAACCGGAAGAGCAGCATTTCACAAGTGGTTTTTCGGTTATCTTGCTGCCTTCCAGTCAGTTCACGCGGCACCCATCTTCCGACCTTTAAAATCATGCCCATGTCTTTCAAACCTTTGAAATGGTTTTTTGGGTCAGTCCCAATTGCTCTGGCATCATTTCTTGCGTTTGACCATCATCTTCATCCAACAATGCTTGCAATTCGACGTCCTCACACTTTTTCGGTGACGGGCCACGGTCCTCGTTCTCCACGCTAAAATCACCACTTCGGAATTTTTCAAACCACCTGAAGCACTGTGCTCTACTTAGAGCATGTCCACCATAAGCTTTTATAAGCATTTGATGAGCTTGAGAAGGGTTTTTCTTCAATTGATAACAAAAACTCAACGATGTCCGCAAATCGTAGTTTGAAGGCACGAAATTCGACATTTTTAAGATCGACAAAAATGCATTGTTGTATGGAACGTAACAAACAATGAACTGAATATTATTGACAGATGACAGTCGAAAAAAACAAGACATTTGGGAAGGCTTTAAAATACTCTTAGCGACATCTATGGACTATTAGCTGAAAGTCTCATTTCATAGGTATATACCTGGTACCTAATGGTGGTGGCTATACATTTTATTGAATATATCGCGTGTACTAAATTTTCCTTTTTTCTCTTCTCTCCCTATTTTCTTTCTTACAATTTTACGTAGAATCCAAATCTGCTGGCAATGACGTCGAGAAAGATCGTTCCATACCAATTTGGCCCACCCTAATGTATGTACGTGGATGCAGAAGTTCATATTCACATGTATACTTTTCCATAAGGAAGTATTTTATGTGAAGTAAATATAATTTTTTTAATTCGTGTCACACGCTCTTAGTAGGTGGCTTCATTTTCCACGCCAACATTTAGATGCACACCGCAAGTGTGGGAAGCAGCTCGACAAAGAAACCTAACAATGATGTTTATGCCATTGTCACCGTTATGTAGCTAAATTTTATTTACCTCATAAAACATTGCGTACATTTAGAACCTCCAAGCCTACTCGTTACATTTACGGAGGCAGCAGGTGTTAGAAGCATATCACATTTCCTCATCGTGTGCGAGTATACCCTCCGACAGTAATGTTCCCTTATAACGACCATAGAATCTCCAGAGACCAAATCATAATGAACGAGCGACTTCACACTTTTTCAATGACGTTTGATATGCTTTAACTAGCCATCCCACATGGTTATGGGTGTCATAACTCATCTGCAATCTGTGCCAGCTATAAAAGTTGTAAATGAATGCATTTTCACTGGAAGTTGCGCATGTAAGGAGGTACGTGATGCCCATTTATTCACCAAAGGTGGATTTTTGATTTTCCTAATTTATTAGCTCTAGTTTTCTCTTACGGTCAGCTACTCTTGCAACAACCATCGTGAAGTGCGTCCCAAGTCTCCTGCATGTTGGAGGACTGTGGAGATCTAAAGGTAATCCAGTGGCTACATTAAATCAATACCGTACTGATTCGGAAGATTTTTGTCACCACAATCTTCCGAAAAAAATAGGCATCAGTGGTGTGCTTATAATTTTGCAACGGGCAGTAAATCATTCTGACATGCAAGCAAAAATCGACGCTCGGTCGGCCCTAAAAAGCAACATCGGCCCAACGAAATCAATAAAAATAAACGCAAAAAATGACAACAAAGTCGCAGATTTTTCCTACCTAAGCAGTGTAATATCTGCTGAGAATAGTGCGGGAGAGGATATTCTGACCAGAATAAATAAAGCAACTGGCGCATATGCTCAGCTGCGCCAAACTGGAGCCCGTCACAAATATCCTTCCGAACAAAAATTAATCTACTTACACCAAATGTCAACTGAATACTGCTCTATGGATGCGAGGCCTGCCTTGTAACCGATCATCTAACCGGAAAAATTCAAAGTTTTGTAAAAAGATATCTATGGCGTTTTTTGTTTGATTCCAATATAATTTTTCTCTTTCTTTATTCTTCTACTTAATTCGCGCGATAACTGCTTACGAGATTTTGGCCGAGTTTATTGAAACTAACCGGCGCCAGTTAGACACACCAAGTGAAACCAAGCCCTTCTCCATCTGATCTTTCCAACGCAGAGGAGGCCTTCCTCTTCTTCTGCTACCACCAGCTGGAGCCGGAGCGTTTGCATCCATTCAGACGACATGACCACGCCAACGAAGCCGAATAATCTTTACTCGCTGCGCTGTGTCTATTCCGTCGTAAAACTCATACAGCTCATCGTTCCATCGCCTGCGATATCCGCTGTTGCCAACGTGCATCGGTCCAAAAATCGTACGCAGAATCTTTCTCTCGAACACTCCAAGCGTCGCTTCATCGGATGTTGTCATCGGCCAAGCTTCTGCGCCATACGTTAGGACGGGCATGATGAGAGTCTTGTAGAGTGTTAGTTTTGTTCGTCGAGAGAGGACTTTACTGCTCAGTTGCCTACTTAGTTCAAAGTAGCACTTGTTGGATTTCAAGGCTGACATTGTTATCGGTGTTAATGCTGGTTCCTAAATAGACGAAGTCTTTCACAACCTCGAAATTATAACTGTCTACAGTGACGTGGGTGCCGAGTGCGCCGACTGTTTGTTTGAAGACAGGAGGTACTTTGTTTTGTCCTCGTTCACCACCAGACCCATTCGCTTTGCCTCTTTATCCAGTTTGGAGAAGGCAGAACTAACAGCGCAGTTGTTAAGGCCGATAATGTCAACATCATTGGCAAACAACAAAAATTGTACGCTCTTATAAAAAATTGTGCCTGAGCGATCAAGTGCTGCCGCTCGCACAATCTTTTCCAACATCAGGTTAAAGAAATCACCCGACAGCGAGTCACCCTGTCTAAAACCTCGTTTGGTATCAAGCGGCTCGGAATGGTCCTTCCCAACTCTGACGGCGCTGCTCGTATTGAGCAACGCCATTTTGCATAGCCGTATTTTGCGGGGATACCAAATTCAAACATTGCGACTTATAGGTAACTTCCTTTCGTACAGTCGAATTCAACTATGAAATCGACGAAAAGAAGTTATGTGTCGACTCTCCTTTCATGGGTATTTTCCAAGATTTGACGTATTGTGAATATTTGGTCGATGGTGGACTGCCCACGTCTAAAGCCACACACAATTTTCAGCTTTTCACACAATACGCTCACTAGAACCTTATGGGCGATATTTGGAAGACTAATCCCGCGGTACTTGGCACAGATTGCAGGATCATCCTTCTTGTGGATTGGGCAAAGCACACTTAATTTCCAATCGGCAGGCATGCTTTAATATTTTACCTAGAAGCTGATGCATGCAGCTTACCAGCTACTCACCGCCGTGTTTGAAAAGCTCAACCGTCAGTAACTCGGCTCCCGCGGCTTTGTTGTTCTTTAGCCGCTTTATCGCTATTCTCACCTCTTTCTGGTCGGGTAGCGGAATGACAGTTCCGTCGTCAACGATTGGGGTATCGGGGTACTCACATTCTCTGTGACATGCGCAGCTATCACTATTTAGCAGGTTCAAGAAGTGTTCCCTCCAAAAGTTAAGTACGCTCTGGATGTCAGTCATCAGACCACCGTCTTTGTTGTTACAGAAAAACGCAACGGTCTTGAAACCTTCTGTAGGCCACCGAACTTACCGGAAGAATTTTCGGGCATTGTTCCTATTGGCCAGCATATCAAGCTCCTCGCTCTAACGTATTTTGACCTCTCGCTTGTTCTTTCTTACGTCTATATTCCTTTCTTAGCTTCCGATAGCGATCCCACATGGCTCGTGTGGCGTCCTATCGCAGCGCGGCTCTATGGCGGTATTCACATGGCGGGTCCCAACTAGCAACCAGCTATTCTGAGTTGCTTCGCCTTCTCACATTAGCTCGCTCTCGATCGAGTGTTTGAGTGATCTAGCCAGTGGCTACTCGGGTCTAATCCCGGAAGTTCTGAGCTGATTGGACCATATGTAAAAGAATCGTTCTGGCCACTCCCAAGTGAATAACGATCAGTTGCTATTCCCTATTCCTTATAGCCTCTTTTTCTTCACAAAAACTAGTCGGAATAACTTTCCAGATATATTCGAAATGATTGGAAAGTTTAAGCTTTTTGAACAAAAAAAGCAATCATAGAACTATTTGAAATAAAGGAAAAAAAACTTTCCGCTCAACCTGAAACATCATGCCACTTTAAGCATAAATTTTATATTTTTACCATTACTCAGTAACCAACAAGAAGCAGAAGGTCGGTGCTGGATGACCTTCTCTTTTAACTAAACTCAGACAAAAACTTTAGCGTTAAAACCACATAAATTCCAAGCATGTTTTGTTATTGTTTCGCAAATTCTATTCAAGGATTTATGTTAACTTTACGCTATTCCAACAATATAAAACAGTAATTGAGACTGGACTTCCGAAGAAGCAGTAAAAAACAAAACCTAAGTGGCCTCCATGAAAATGCTTTCAAATAATAGCCGCTGCCATGCGTGTGGTAAAACACAAAGAATAAAGCCTTTACACGAAGTGTAAACCATTTCGAAATAAATGTTTGCCTGTTGTGCTAATTTTTTCCACGCAACCATTGCTTTGTCGAAGGTGTAAGTAAGCAAAAACCATCCACGTAAAACTATTTATTATCCACTCCACCAATGCAAGTAACAACGGCCGACACGGGCACTCAAATTGTAATACCCAACACACAAAAATGCAAGAGGCACACAAAATAAAGGGACCGCCTGGATATCAAGAAGTGAATAATTCCTAGACGACGCCTTCTTTATGTCATCTTTGACATTTGGCAAGTAGACGGATGCACAATTTTACACTATAGAACAACGCGTTAAAATTATTGAAACTCATTATGAAAATGGACGATGCTTAAGAGCCACATAACGCAAAATTGGTGATTTTTTTGGTGGAAATACTCATTCGAATGAGTCGACAATTCGAAGGTTAATGAAAAAATTTCAAAAAACTGGTTCTATTGAGGACAGAAAGAGGTCTGGTAGACCAAAGACTGGGCGTTCTGTTGAGAATTTTGCTGCTGCAGCGCGAAGTGTTGCTGAATAAACTTCAACGTTGATATTTCGAGGTTCTCAGCCATGAGACGTTCAAGAGTCAACTATTTGTAGTATTTTAACAGTTGTTGTGCTCATGGGAGGCATTTAAATTATGTAATTTTTCACATATAATTGGTAAGAGCCGTATTTTGAATAAAAATAGCGAAACCCGAAAGAAACTAAATTTTTAGATTTGACATTTGAATCAGTCTAAGATATGCCGTACAAAATTTGTATTTTATGCAGAAAATAATCAACATCAATATGTTTTATAAATTCAGCTAAAAATAAAGGGTGTTTTTTTAGAGGTTAGGTTTTCAAGATGAAATAAAACGTATATAATTTAATGTTATGGCCAAGAATTTAGCTTTATTATAAAGATAAGGGTTTACCATTATGTTTTAAAAATGATTTCGGGCAAGTGGCCGCCGCGGCTGGCTCGAATAAATTCCAGCCGAGAGGCCCAATTTTCGCCCACTTTTTGCAGCAATTGGGGCCGTATGTCAGCAATAACGCGCCGAATATTCTCTTCCAAGACGTCAATCGTCTCGGGCTTACCTGCGTAGACAAGCGACTTCACATAGCCCCACAAGAAATAGTCCAGCGGTGTTATATCGCACGATCTTGGAGGCCACGGCGCGAGATAATGCGCTCACCAAAAGTTTCCTTCAATAAATCGATTGTTGCGTTGGCTGTATGGCATGTAGCGCCGTCTTGTTGGAGCCAAAGGTCGTCCACATCAACATCGTCCAATTCAGGCACGAAAAAGTCATTAATCATGGCTCTATAGTGCTCTCCATTGACTGTAACATTATGGCCGGCTTCATTTTTAAAGAAATATGGACCAATGATTCCCTCTGCCCATAGAGCACACCAAACAGTGACTTTTTGAGGATGTAACGGCGTCTCAGCAATGGCTTGTGGATTATGTTCACTCCAAATGCGACAATTTTGCTTATTGACATACCCATTCAACCAAAAGTGAGCTTCATCGCTGAACAAAATTTTCTTCGATGCGTCGCGCGGTGTAAGTCTGGTGTAAGTCTATTCATTTATGAAATGGCAAACCAAACTGAGCATAAATCAAGTGACAGCTGTCAAAAAGACCATCTACGAAAAAAGTAGTGCCAACTTGAAAACCTAACCTCTAAAACAAACACCCTTTATAAGCTAAGAAATATAATTATTACAGAATGCAGGTTTGGCATGCCCTCCGTTGGGAACCCAGATCTGGCCAGTCCTTTTTCGACTTTGCACGTGAATTTAACATATTTCTATTAAAGCTAACGACTTGACACCATAAAAATTTAATTTTCTATCGATTTATGGTTATAACCTTTTAAAAAGGCTTCTCAAATAGGACGAAAAAGGTCAGACCCGATTATTCAACCGAAAATTAAAAAAAAACTGTCCAACGGAGGATTAAAATTAAGGAAGAAGACTCCTACAGTTTTATTTTATTTATTTAAATAAGGAACAGAGAGTGTTGTGCTGACGATGCCCTGTATGAAGACGACCCAGTGTTAGTAGTGGCAGAAGAAAATTTCCGAAAAGCCAGAAATTAGTTATGACCGATCAAATAATTAAGTGGTGGCAGCTATCAGCAGAATAAATAGATAAGCTGTGAATGAACTGAAGACATTTTACATGAAAATTTGCGCATGAAAAAAAGTATGCACGTTGGGTACTGCTAATGCTCACATTCCTTAGTCCGGTCAAATTAGGCCAAAACGTAAGGGTGAAGCTTTTAAAATTAATAAAAAAAATACATAACACACTGAAAATGGATGAAATTATTCAAAACATATGTAAAAATACAATTTTAAAGTTCCCAATCAATCCGGCCGAAGGGAAAAAATTGACTCGAGGTCAAAGGTTAAAAAATGGGGTTTTCGTGAATTTCTCAAAAAATTGTAGATCATAAAATTATCTACAAAAAAGGTCTCAATGATTTTTTCCCTTAATACCACTATTTCTAAGATATAAGAAAGTAAATAGTTGCAAGTGTAATAAAATGCATAAGTACGCCACGTAGGTATATACATTTTTGCACGACGAATATTAAAACAGCAGAACAATGTCGTCGAACTCTAGCAACATCTTCATCTTCCGATATTTTGTTTGATGGACTTATGACAGTTCCTACCAGTCAACAAAAATTTCTAGGAAATGCTCACAACAAGTCTTGGTTTATTTCAATGCTGAAAGAAAAGTTTCCCACTGAAAATATACCAGTTAAACAAGCTAATAATGACGCTGACGTATTGATTATTAAAACAGCAATAGAGCAATTTAGTTGGACGAAAACAACTCTTGTTGTTGGTGAAGATGTGGACTTACTCGTATTACTCACTGCTCGAACTCCAGCTGAAAAAACAATTTTCTTCTTAAAACCAGGTAAAGCTCAAAGTCAGTCGGAAATATGTATATTCATCCAAAAGTTTATCAACTTTTGTAAAGTGTCAAAATCACGTATTATTTTTACACGCAATAACTGGCTGTGACACAACATCTACATTTTACAGGAGAGGTAAAACGACTGTCTTTAAAGTGTTTGAAAAGCAAGATTTATTTCAATGTGCTGAAGTTTTCAAAAAAGTTGATTCAACTCCACAAGAAGTTATCACCAGCGAAATTAGTTTTCTTCAAGTACAATTAACTTGTCTTCCTCCAAGGTCTATCGCTGCTCATCAACATCTTTTCCTACCAAGTTCAAGTATGGCTTGGTAATCAGCTAGACCCAACAGATTGGGGTTGGAGGTTGGTCGATGATACATTAGAACCGACTCAGACTTTACTGCCATTTGCACCAGAGAAAATTCTAAACACGATTTTTTGCAACTGTAAAAAAGGATGCAGTACCAAATGTGGTTGCAAAAAAGTTAGTCTGTATTGTTCTCTGGCGTGCACAATTGTCAAGGCCGATCGTGTTCTAATGTTGAATCACCAACAGCAGAAGGTTCGTTCGGTTCCGAAGAATGGCATGCGATACTTCGTTGTAGACGCAATTTATTTGCAGACATGACTGAGAAGAAGAAGAGGAGGAGGAAGAAGATCGGGAAGAATAGGAAGACGAAGAAGGCTGTGACATATATGACTGTAACCCGGAATAATAAATTTTTTATCTACGATTTTTTAATTTTAATTCCGTTTTAAATCCGAAAAATCCATTTTTTAATTCGGTGTTTTTATTTTAATCACAACACACCCGTGGAATAAGCCTACTGGGAAAACCACGTTAAAAAAAACGCGCTAAGTACACTACCTCCGAGGTGACGTGGAAATGTGTGCATATTATGACACTTGCAATTCTTTACTTCGTTATATCTTAGAAATGGTGGTATTTAGGGAAAACCCATTTTTTAACCTTTGACCTCGAGTCAATTTTTTCCCCCGGCCGCATCGATTGGGAACTTTAAAATTTTATTTTTACATATGTTTTGAATACTTTCATCCATTTTCAGCTTGTTTTGCGTTTTAGTAGCTTCGAATGACCGGACTAGGCGATAATTTAAGTATTGTAAAAAACGGTTTGGGAGGTATGCCTTAAAAGCAGCAGGGTTCACAGAAACTTACCGGCTTCCAGTGGGTTTTTCTTTATTCCAAAAAAAAGGTATGACGAGGAACGAAGTTTTCGAACGGCAATAAGCTCAAGGCGGTCGTTGAAAACAATTAGAGTTTACTGTATTTTTAGGTGCATCAGGCGACCGACGTAGCCGAATGGGTTGATGCTTGACTACCATTCGGGAGTGCGTAGGTTCGAATCTACGTGCATAAAACAGCAAAAATAGAGGCAAGTTTGTTCCATTGTAACAGTCATCGCCCCTCGGCAGGCAATGGCAAATCTTCGATTGTATTTCTGCCTTGAAAGATTTCTTCATAAAAAATATCTACCGTTCAGTGTTGGCTTGAATCTGTAGTTCCCTCCATTTGTAGAACAACATCAAGAGGCACACCACAAATAAGAGGAGGAACACGGCCGAACATCTAACATAAGTGTACGCGCCAATTATTTCTTTATTTATCATCATCAGTTCAGGGTCATGCTCTAACAAGACGCTACTTACAGGCAAATTTCTATTCTTTCTATTTTCTCTTAGTTAGCGCGATAATCGCTAAGCGATTTGGGCTGAGTGTAACAAAGTGCACCAGTCGGTTTTTTTCCCATGCTTACCGCCGCCAGCCAGTCACGCCAAGTGATGTCAACTCCCTCTACTCCTCAACTATCTAATGCAGAGGAGGTCTTCTTCGTCCTCTGCTACCGCGTCGAAAATTTTCAACAGAGAAGTTTGTATCCATTTGAACGATGTGACCTTGACAGCGAAGCCGCTGGGTCTTTACTCGCTACGCTATGTCTCTGTCATCATAAAGCTCATATTCATACAGCTTTTTGTGCCATAATCTAAAATACTCGCACTCAATACACGCGTTTTGCGGTTTACCCAGGTCATAGGTAGGTGTGTGAAGTGCCAGCTCATTGTTTACTTGAACTTATTTACTACTTGCGCTTGGTGGCTAGCAAAGGAGCTGCATTAGCTGAAGGCGGCACAAATTGCACTTGAGCTGTGAATGCAAAAGCAAACTCAAGAGGTGTTGCTTGCCTTGAAGGTGAAACTTCCTTTGTTGCAAATTCAAAAACAAAAATAATTAAAGCAAAAGTGGAATAACTGTAAATATGTGCATATACAATTTCTAGATTTATAATAAGACTGAAATATTTGTAATTAAAGAGTTAATATCGGTAATTAGTTGCAAGAGTGTCAAAAAAATAATGTGCAGAAATTGCCAGTGGCTTTTAGGGGGGCATAGTAACTTGAAAACTTTGAAGCCGTGTTTCTCAACAGTCTCAGTTTTGGATTATGCAACTCTGGCAAAAGGGCGATGTGTTTAAATTTTTTGGATACTTGGTTAAAAAATCATGTTCCACACTTCATTGCGTCCACACAATGGCTTTCGAATTCACCAGACGCAAATCCGATGGACTATTCCATCAGGTCCATTTTGGAGAGCAAGGTGAGGACTAAAAAATATGCCAGTATGGATGCGCTGAAGAAAGCGATTATACGAGAATGGGCCAAAATACCAATAAAAAAAATGTTTGACCGTTTGAAGGCTATAATCAAGGCAAACGGTGGTCATATCGAGCTGAAGGGAATATATGTTAAAATTGTAACCATTTTTGAACAATTTTATCTTTGAAATCAATAAAAACTAATTTCACACAAAAAAGTTATGGTGTTTTGAATAGGTAACACTTCATATCGTTCACCCTGTAGAGCATTTTGTGGCCACTAAAATATTTTTGTTCAATGGCTTTGTCTGGCCTAAAGTGGCCTTCCTCTTCTAAATTGAACTGATATAATCGTTCCTTACCCATTTTTGTATTCTTAGTACAGATATTTTTTTAAATTATTTATAATCTTTTTTCTTTTTATCCCAATTTACACGCTCGGAACGCACACAGAAATGGAAATTTTGATTGATTTGGCGGCTTTAGTGGCAACTTTCGTTACATCTTTCCGTCATTCGAAAACTGGTTCTAAGCGAAAAATCCGACTCTAACTCGACTATATTAAGATGAAGTATAATCTGAATATTCTTTTCCTCTTACCTGCCCTAGATTCAACAGGTAAACAAATGCAGGTAACACTGCTGCCCAGCTGGTGCAAATGAGCTGTTGAACACTCGGTCATAACGCTCGCTCTAGATCCAACAAATATTGTGGACTATTGTTTGGATGAACCATATTGTCATGAACAATACAAACGAATTTTTAGCAAGCATATGAGGAGGCATCCCTCAAACTCCTCTGACGAGATCCAGAACAAAACTCAATTATAACTACTGAACCGAACATTGTACAGATAGACATTAAACGTCATTCATCACTAGACTCTCACCACCTTCCAAAGCGCCCGACCACCGAATGCCTTTATCGGAGTCCAACCACCACTCATTGCAAACGAAGAGCTTCAGCTGCCTCGTCAGACCTTCAACTTTATATAATATCGGCGTACACCCTTTTTGGGTGTTTGACCTAGCTTCTTCTCCTATATGTTTTGATGTTGTTCCACAACAAACATAGTTTCAAGCCGACTCCGAACGGCAGATATTTTTATGAAGAGCTTTTTTATAGCAAAAATACACTCGGAGGTGTGCCGTTGCCTGCCGAGGGCCGATGACTATTAGAAAAAACTTTTTCTTCATTTTGGTGTTTCGCTGAGATTCGAACCTACGTTCTCTCTGAATTCCGTATGGTTGACACGCACCAACCAATTCGGCTACGGCGGCCGCTCAATTATGGTCTGGATATTGGACCAGGTTAAACTTCTCCTTATCCAGAATCGACAACGAAATACTCAATATATGTCCGCCATGTGAAGGCACACCGCACGTTGCTAACCACCTATTCACATGCCCTCTCAAACATACTCAACTAACACTGCTCTTCCTATGGAACCAACCCGCGCACCAAATAGGTTCCTAAATCTGGATAGAGAGGACTTGCAAAGAGAAAGAAGCATCCGTTAAAGCGTTGCGACGCCAGAACATCTGCTCTGCGAATGTACAGCTCTCGCAAGACGAAGACTCACTTACTTGTAGTGTGAAACTCTAAATTCCTTGGAAATATGAAATAAAAAGCCTAAGGAAGTGCTCAAATTTATTAGCGAGCATTATAGGCTCTTGGTCAAGTACACTAAACCACATGCTTGATGTAAGTGGGATATTCCACAACCTCATGGATTGTGCCCAGTGTGCTTTAACGTGATATAGGTTTTGTCAAAAATGTGTTCAACATGCCTGTGCCATTCGTGCCAAACTACATTAAATGGTTCTAAAATTGTGGTGAAATTATGGAAGAAATTACCGGAAAAGCAGTAAGATCATCTCATAGCCTCTACTTTGAAAAGAAAATTTGAATTACAAAATGGCAAAAACCAGGAAAATAATGAACTCAATTTGAGTTGTTTTGAACCCAAAAAAGGCGTACCCAATTCAGTTTGTTTCCGAGTGGCCGCTCACGCATCATCAAACCTCATGAGAAATGGCCAATTTCATCAGAAATGTAGCAGACCGGAGATCTATCGATGTGCATTACAAAGAGCAATCAAGTGCATTAAAAGATGTTTACCACGAAGGTTTCTTCGAATTCGACGTAGAAAATAAAGAGTATAAAAACGGCCTGTTATCTGAGCAGTCACTGGAAGCTGTTTTGGAAGCTCGAGATCTTATTGGCAACCATGACATAGAGGTAATTGCTGACGGAGGGCAAGGATTTTCCAAAATGAGTATGTCACTTAACAAGTTCGACACTACAGATGGCAGTAAAATGGATTGTGGTGTTGGAACTGGTATATATTCTCATAGACTTAAAATTGAAAGATCTGTGCGTCTCCCTAATGCTTGCAGCGTTTCTCAGGCGGAAGTACTGGCAATTGGGGAAGCTTGTAGGCTCATAATCGCCGATCACTCTTTTAAAGGCAATATCGCTATTCTTTCGGATAGCCAAGCTGCAATCCAGGCACTGGGTTCGGTCACAACAACCTCTAAAGTGGTGGAACAAAGCAGGACTAGCCTTACCACCTTGAGCGAAAACCATAAAGTTACCTTAGTCTGGGTCCCGGGACATCGGAGCATTGAAGGCAATGAAAAAGCAGATGAACTGGCAAGAAGGGGATCTGCCATGAATAACGCTCTTGCAGTACCAGTATTCACACCATTAGGTGCAGTCAAGAGTGGAATTTCCCTAAAATACCTCCGAATCGCAGATTGTAGATAGAAAAATTAGCATAACGTTATGGCCCACCTACAACCTTAAGCAATCGTCAACATTGATAAACATGAAACGACGGGACGTCAGGAGACTAACGGCAGTCATAACTGGCTTTTGGTCTGTGAGAGAACAAGCAGCCAAAATAGGCATCCCTCACAACACATACTGTCACAGTTGTAAACAACCGGAAAAAAATTAAACAATCTTCCATTTCCTCTGCGAATGCCCTGCCCTATGGAAGGACAGAATGTTAACCCTGGCTAAATCGCTGTTCGAGAATCTCAAACAACTGTCTGGCTTAGATGTCAACAACCTGATAAGGTTCCTGAACTATAGATTGGATATGGTCATGCTGTAAACAACTGGTAAACAAGTTGGTAACAGGGATGTGGCAACAAAATGGTGCGGAAGCGCTACTTGGATTCTAGAAGAATCACCACTTAAACCAACCAACCAACCATGTCAATTTTCCCCAAAAATTGTATGCTGATACATCATCATCTTTTGGCTCTACAGCTCTGTGTGAGCTTTGGCCTGCTGCATGTGGGACCTCCATACGTCTCGAACGCTTGCGACTTTTTTCCAGTTCATTATCCTAAGTTTCTTGGTGTCATCCTCTAGTTCGTAAGTCCATCTTGTTCTCGGCATTCCTCTTGCTCTAGTGTTGAACGCTCTGGCTTCTACGATTTTCTTCTGCGCCCTCGTACCGCCCATTCTTGTAATGTGACCCAGCCATCTTAACCGCTGAGCTTTGATGAAACGTTTAACATTGTTGCCCTTTATCAGTTGATCTAGCCCGTCGTTCCATCTTATCCGCCACTAGCCGATTGATTGCTCCGAAAATTCTTCTGAGTACTTTTCGTTCGGAGGCTTGCAGTTTTGTTTTATCTGCTTCAATTAGCGTCCACGATTCAGCTGCATAGCATAATACTGGTCTAATGATGGTTTTATACAGAGTCTATTTGCATTGTCTGTTTAGTAGTTTTGATTTGAAGAGTTTCGTTAATTCTGAGAAATAAAGCAGCACGTACTTGGAAGCAGACAACGCAGCAAAGGAGAGCAAAAAAAATAATGATAAGCGTAAACTTGTATTATTCTTTTAAAATTCTGTCAATATAAATTATTTAGGTATTTTGTGTTTAGATGTGCATTAGAATTTCAAATCTAATTAATTTCACATGAATGAGTAGCCACTAACAAATCCTCATCTGCCGTTTTGTATGACATTTTTGTCAAACCTATCTCATGTTCGAGCCCAAAATGGCTACCTAAAAAATTATTAATTTTTTCTTGTTCTAGACAAATAAACGTACTTTATTTGTTTACTTTTGCAAACCGGATGCAATTTTTGTGTTAACTCAATTCTCACCTTCACATTTTTGAAGCGATTTGCCCCACTCAATAGAAATCGGATTATACAAAATAAATTAGAAACACGTTCGTTTGTGGTATTTGATTGCAAAAATGTAGTGACTAGTAAATAAAGACACATTTCTACACAATATTTACAAGCGAGTGGTTTTACCTGAAAAGGTTGACTATTAATTTTATTCTTTCCTTTTTTTAGCACAAAAATGTACCTTTTCACCCTTCTCTCTCCTTCAAAACGCTACTAAATTCTGTTCATACTCCTGCATTTTCTGTGTTCATTTCTTAGTACTTTTGACTTTAATTTTACTTTGCACATTCTCCAAACCTATTCTTCTTCTTATTCCTTTTGTAAACTTCACGTGTGAGAATAATGTTTGTTCGTCTTTTTACAACAAAATGGAGAGATTTGTTATATGATATTTTACACAAACAAGATACAGGTTTGTCTTTGAAATTTCACTGTAAAGAGTTTATGTAATGGTATGCAGAGAGAACACTCAAGCAGTGTAGTGCACAAATAACATGTCAACACTTCGTCTTTTTACACAAACAAGGTCGATAATTCACACGTGTACTCACATGATTTTCGAGAAGCACACGATACGCCTTAGCACAAATGCACTTGGTAGAGTATTTAACGGATAGTGGTTTGAATGGGATGGTTCCGTGTATAAAAGTGCACGTGAGTGTGCAAACTGTTTGATTGTCATTCACATAGGAGTGGCCATAAGTGGTTATTTTGCACATAGTTCAAGCAGCTGACAAATTCCGACTGATCCCAGTCAAGTATCCTCTTGGCAGTGATATAGTACCCATTTGGAAACGAGCTAACATGACACACTTACGTATTCGATTAAAGAGCTTTTCAGGAACTGCAACGTCTCCGTCACCATTGCGTCCGTGCATCTGCATGTGGCTGTCTTTTTAGAGCAAGCGGCTCGCTATGTAAATGCGCAACACCCAAGCATTTCCAGCAATGAGTTGTGTGTTGGCATTAATACTCGCCACGTAAAACAAAACTATTTATAATACAAAAAATAGCTTGGATATTTTTCTCTCCAAATATGAATTACCCAGGAAATGAAACAGTTCCAATGATTTTCAGATATGCACTTGGGACTCTCTATAATGAAGGTGCCTCTAACCAACCACTGGCTAATATTGGTATACATACATACAAAATGCAGTAGAGGAGACATGACTGCAAAAAATGTGCAGTATTCGGGGTTCATAATACCATGAGAAAGCGCAAGAATTTTATGTGAGTTTTAGCATTGGGCGGAGACAACATCACCTTGTCTCGAATCTCAAAATATGACTTTAGTTTGAATTTATTGCAAGGGAAGAGCAATGAGAACAAAACGTACTTCTACGAGCTTCTGGAAGATTATCATAGTAGCGATGACATTAAAATTATGTTTTGCGTCTCTAACCCTAGGGAAAGCAAGGAAGGCTCATTTGATTTCATTTATTAAGTTTATGATTACAAAACCTTACAGGTTTGAGACACAAAATGACTCAAAAATAATACTTAAAGATAAGATTTAAAAGTAATTTGATTCTAGCTTAGATAAAAAATAGAGTTCTAGGAAGTGCGAAACCGATATCGGGGCTATTAAAAATTCTATCAATTTCATTAAGAGATCTAGTAATAGGTGAGGAAATTGATTTTTAATTTTTTAACATATAACGGACTCCGTAAGACGGCCCCGGCTCGTAACAATGAAGAGATTGCAGAACACACCGGGCAAAGCTGCTTTGAACTCCTTCGATTGGGAGCCAATGGAATAAATTGGATTCTAAGCGAGTGATAAGTGAGAGTGAGATTTACGAATTACTGAAAAAACTTAATATTTCGAGAATGTTTTTTTATCGCACAGTCAATCGTTTTTCCCAAATGTCTGAAGTGACATACAGAAAAAGGAGTCGTCGTCGCGTAGTTCGAACCAGTGCATCCACAAAATCCGTTCCAGAAAGAGTTCGCAGAAATCCCCTTAGAAAGCAGAAAACCATGTCCGAGAAATTAATGCATCGGCCGGATCCATTTCAAGACTAATTAGATAAGATCTCCACATGAAAGCCTTCTGTCGCTCAACTGGTCATCTTTTGATGAGTGGCCTAATCGTTTGAAGGCTTTTGTACAAACACATGATGATCATTTTGAATGAAAATTGAAAACTTTTTTAATTATTTACTTAATTAAATAAAGGTAATTAATAGGTAGGTGAAATGGTTGAAGTGCCAGTCTGGTACTCTTCAAGTAGCACTTAAGCGCCGTTTTGATACCAGTATGAGAAGATTAAATGATGAACGGTATAAGCTTTATAATGGCAAACCATTTCCCTAACTTGGGCATATCCTATTTATGATAGTCCGGCCAAAAAATCCCTTGATTCGGGACCTATAGGAGGGAAGCGAAAGCAGGGCACCTACGAGCACAATGGAAGGACTAGGTGCAGAAAAACTTACCTGACAGAGGTTATTGGAGAAATTTTCTGTCTACAAACGTATGGTTGGTATGTATGGGGTCTTCAACCTAAACATAATTTATGACTATATAAGGAGATTATAAGCCTGTGCAAATACGGTCGGTGCAAATATCTAATGTCCTAATGCATTGGCACATGTTACTCCGGTAGATCTCCATATCAAGACGATGGCTACCATGACTGAGTTTATGTTGAATGAAGCGGGGCGCTGGAAATAAAAAGCTTATGGTCATGCCAGGCTATCATTGCGATAAACTCAGTTCATCTCGGGGAGCACTGATTACTTCATCCCAAAGGTGGCATTCCATAGGAATTTTGCCACTCTCTTTTCATCTCGGGAGGAATGAAGACTTTTATTAAATAACTTTAACATTACAGTGAGGTACGCTACACTAGATAGTTTACTGGGGTGGCATCCCTTGGTCGAAAAAAACCCGAGTCATTCCGGTAACGTAAAACCGGCTGCCATGGGAATATTGACACTACTCGTACAGTCTATACAGATGGTTCTGAAATGGAATGTGGTATTGCACCTGGAGCTGGTATATATTCATTCTCATGGACTTAGGATTGAAAAATCTGTATTTGCAGTGTCTTCCAAGCGGAAGTACTGTCTATAGGGGAAGCTTTGCAGGTTACTTATTGCGGACTACTCTTTTAAGTACAATATCGCTACTCTTTTGGATAGCCAAGCCTTACCACCTTGAGTGTAAACCATTAAGCTACCTCAATATGGATCCTCGAACATCGGAGCATTGAAGGAAACGAAAAAGCGGACAAACTGGCAAGAGGGAGATCTACCATGAATAGCATTCTTGTAGAATCGGTACTCACACCACTAGGCGCAATTAAGAATAAAATTTCGTTAAAATATATACAAATCGTGGAATGCTGATGGAGGGACCATACAACATGCAAAGTTAGCAAAACGTTATGGCCCACCTATAGCCGCAACAAACGTCAATACTGACAAATATGAAACGAAGGGTTGTCTGCAGCCTCACAGCAGTGATAACAGCCAGAGAAAAAGGAAACAATTTTCCATTTCCTCTGTAAATGCCCTGCCCTATGGAAGAACAGAATGTTAACTCTGTGTAGACCGCTGTTCGAGAGTCTCGAACAAGTGTCTGACTTAGACGTCAGCAACCTAAAAAGTTTCTTAAACCGCACAGACTGGATATTTGTCAGGCTGTAAATAACCGTTAAACAAGTTGGTAGCGAGAATGTGGCAAGAAAATGGTGCGGATGCGCTAGTTGGATATATATAAATGTTTTTGTTTTTACATATTAGCAGTTGCAATGCTCTCTATACTCGTTTTTTCAGTTATAATTACAGCATCAGTTTGGGGTCGAGCTCTAACAACACTCTAAAGACTTGCCCACGAACAGAGAAAACTGACTTTTGCTTTTTATACTGCATAGCCAAACGCATTAGTTCACGATTTTTTCTCGTAAGGCATTCGTGGATAAATAGCTTCCCTTCAATACTGACGCCGACATCACTAAGAGAAAGTGCCCGTCTCTTATCTTTGCAGAATTTTGCTACAGCTTTCAGCAGTTGAGAGCGATCTGCAGCAGAGCTCAATTTGATTATAATTGGGGCTACGCTTTTATTGTTTGGTCGTAAACGGAAAGCAGAACGTACAGCGCTAGTTTTATTTGAAGCGTTTGGCACAGCTTGGAGAAATCATTTAGAATGTCCTCATCTTTTCTTATCGGCAACCCACTAACAATAGCATCTGTTGATATTGCGTTGTTCTCGTATACATTTAGTTCTTCGGTAAGTGCATATACCTCGCTGCGCAATTTGTCTACATTAGCACATTTCTGTTCAGTTATTTTTACCCGCTCTTCCATGTGCTTAACTGCCGACTTCAGGTTCATAAGATCCGCTGACAACTCACTGAATCGCTCCATTACTCGCTCTTCTGATTCTCTTAATCGTAATGTTAGCTCTTCAATGATGCTCTGCTTTTGTGCCTCTAAGCGACTCTCAATTTTCGCAAACCACGCATTGAGAGTAGCGCTTGATGCATCGGTACTAAGAGACTTACTTTGTACTGAAGGTGTTTGCGGGGATGGTGACAATTTGTTCAAGGCCGTTGTTCGTGTTGACATTTTTGGCATGTTAGTAAATTCAATCAATTTAACTGGTGAAACAACAAGGTTTTTTCGCAGTATTTCAAGTAGTTATGTTACACTTTATTATGATTTTGATTTACCCGGACAAAAGAACCGCTTGAACAGGATTTACTCAGTTTTTTTAGTAAACTAACACTCAGTGGATTAAATAAAATTACGGGTTAAACTGCAACTACTCAAAAACACGTCTACTCAGTCTGCTGATACATTTATCAAAAAAATTTCGATCCACAAAATATTATATAAAGTCCTCGGTTCCCGTAACATGGAAACCATTGCTGCCTAACTACTAAATTGTCTTCAAATAACCGGTCATTGTTCACAGAAGTGAGCAGACATTGTCTAACAATGAAGAAAAATAACAATAAACATTTTCGTACACATTTCCACAGAAAAATAATATATCCAATTATCTATAGAAAAATTGAGGAATTTGAGGTCGACCTACATGTCATCAGAAGAAAACTTGTGTCAGCAATTTATCGCATAAAGAATTAAGCTGTAAGTACAATTATGTATGTGCAAGCATTTATGCGCGAGCTGAAGAAGATTGCTTCTGATAGAGTCGAAAGGAGAAAGATTGTTGTGGCCCTTTGTTCCCTCGCAGAACCATAGGAAATTACATATATTATAATTGTGCACATAAATGCATATATATGCACGTTCATGCGCGCTACCACGGGGGGGGCTTGATGGGGGTTTGGAGCAGCACATTTTTCTATCTAAGGAGAACATTTTGCAGTTTTTCTTTGATAAAGGCGAAAATGCAGCCCAGGCCGCCAGGCCGATGAAATTGTGAATGGTGTTTATGGGGCCGTTACTGCAACAGTTAATTACAAGTAAATGGTTTCGTCGATTCGGTTCAGGCATTTGCGATGTTGAACAAAATGTCGATAAAAATCACAGAAATAGTCGAAGTTGACCGGCGCATAGTAGCATCGCTCTGCAGCTAAAAATCGACCATAAAACAGTTTTGAATCATTTGAGAAAAGCTGGCCTCAAAAAGAAGCTTGATGCTTGGGTGTCACGCCAATTAACACCAAAAAACATGATGGATTGAATTTCCATGTGCGAAACCTTGGCCAAACGGAATGAAATCGAACGATTTCGTAAACGGATGGTGATTGGGAATGAGAAGTGGGTCACATGCGACAATATTGTGCGAAAACGATCGAGGACAAAGCGTGATGAACCAGCTCGAACGGTGACCACACCAGGACTAACGGCCTACCAAATACACAGTAGGGACTAGAAAGGAATTATTTATTAATTTTATTAAGGAGTTACATACGTCCAGAATTTTCAAAAATTCGATTTTTTTACAGATTATTATTCTTTATAGTTTTAGGCCTATTTCTGTGGAAGTCGATTGAAGAAATTCCCCATAGTTACAAAGTTATGGTAGAAAATGTAACTGCCCGACGAGAGTTTGATGGGCGAGTTTGACCACGAAAGGCACTTAAAGTTTAAACTCATTTTTCTCGAAACTATTGTACTTTTTCCGGCACGGTCTGCATGATAACTCATAAAGTTTTTAATATTTTTTTATGCAGTTTTTTTTTTTAATATTCGAAAATAGTTTCTCTATCGTCTGGCGAGCTGGATTTTTGATATTTTCATTAAAAAATTTTATAAACATAATTAAAGTCTGAAATTTATGAGGTAAAACGAATACTTTTTTAAAATGCCCTAATTGTAAAATTGTTCGAAATTCAAAAATTCGGCTTGACAGACTATAACTACAAATTTATTTTACCAGAATTTGTTTACTTTTTACAGATCCATCTACATTTCAAGGAGAAATGATGCAGACCGTGGAGCAAATTTTTTTCATTGTACTTTGGGTACCGAGATTTTTTATATATTAATTTTTGTAAAGAAAAATTTAAGTAAATTTTTTTATAAAATGTAAGTACTAATAAACAATGTATACTATATTTTTTTATTTATTTATTTTTATTGATATCCCTCGAAAAGAGTTTTTCTTTTATTTTTTTGGCGCTGCTGGACGTACATATGTAAACCCTTAATATATTCTGATCTCTACAGCCAATAAGTGAAGCGTTTGAAGCTAACGATTGACCAAAAACGGTCAGAACTGGTCAACAAAAGGGGTTTTGTGTTCCATTAGGACAACGCAAGGCCACACACGTCTGTAGGGATGCGCCAAAAGCGCGTGGAGCTTAGTTGGGAAGCTTAATGCATCCAGCATATAGGCCGGACCTGGCACCAGGCGAATATCACCTTTTTTTCTCATTGCAAACTACCTGAGTGATAAGAAATTGGTATCAAAAGAAGGTTGTGAAAATCGATTGCCAGAGTTTTTCTGCAATAAGGACCAAGACTTCTATGAGAGAGGCATTATGGAGCCACCTTTAAAATGGCAACAATATTTACAACAAAACCGTGCATATTTGACCCAAATCGGACAAACTGAAACATCTTAAATAAAGTTTCGAATTTTAGGCGAATATCCTGGCTTTCTTTTCCCCCAAACCAAAATTAACTTCTTATTATTAACCCAAAAAAACCCGGGCTACGCGTTCCTATGCATACACGCACGTAAGATTTACGAAAGCATGCATTGCCCCCCAATGATTAACCGTTATGGACAGGAGGCTGAATCAGCGTGTCAGCTTTTATTTCCATAATATTTACGAACCATCGATGACAACTTAATTTATAGGTGAAGACTAACATGATAAGATATGTGTATGTATATGTGCACACTTATAACCGCATAATCACAAGTGAACTGGACTAAGCATAAGATAAATACAGATGTGCACAATATCAATAAGTAAAGCAAAATACAAATATATATACAAATAGAAATAGACACACACTCTTACCTTGAGAAAATTGTATGAGCTTGCAGAAAAATTCACCGAAAATAAAGTGTCGCAACAGGGTGCCGACCAATGTAACCGGCATGCAGAGCACACCGAGCAGTATATCGGAAATTGCCAAATTCAGCAAAAATAGATTCGTGATAGTACGCATACGTCGATTTTGTACTAATGTCGATATTACCAGCGAATTGCCAATTATAGCGAAGAAGAGTATGATGCTGTAGCAGGGTATTAGCCAAATTGGCATTTCAGTCGAAATTCGTATCTTCCCCGCCGCCACAACTGCAGTGCGATTTCCCATTTTCGCATTGCCATCGCCCAGATCGGTCGCATTGGCTAATGCTGCCGCCGCTGAGTATAAGCCAATGGCCGCTGTGCCATTATCGTTCAGTGTATTGTACATATTAAACTCATCATGGCCAGCATCTGACATATTATTTGCCAATATGTGCGTTTCATTAAATTGTGTTAGGGCGAGTGAAATGATCAGATTAGCAGCAGAATCATTGCTGAAGAAAGGATGAAATTCGCTGAGCTGTTCCAATGGGATTGACATGATGAATGGACGGTATGCGGATGTTTAGTTGTGAAATTAAGTTAACCAGATTTAATAGCTGGAGTAATTTTTCACTGGACATGAATTTAGCATATGATAGTGGAGGTTTTTTGTGAACGTTTTTGTTCTTTGTTGTATTTAATTTATTTAAATTTAATTTTTTGCTTATTATTATGCTTTTAATCACTTATGTGAGCTTTTCAATTGATTTATATGCACATCTATATAATTTTGGTAGACATATTTATTAAGATTATTAATTTTGTTTTTCTTTCGCACTCACTTAATCTTGAAGCAGAATTATTACTATTAAATTTTTTAGTGAAATTGCATGCATTAACAACGCTCAATACTTTTGATATACCCGGCAGTGAAAAGTGCAACTACTCAGCAAACATTATAGTACATACATTAACTGACATACTAGTCCGATAGTAACTAGTCTTGTTCTGGTTATAAAATGATCAATTAAGTTCACAAATATTCTTATATTCCTATAAATAAGAATGCCTCAAAGGTGAAAGATACTAGTTAATGAAGGGTCAAACTAGCCCGAGAGTAACTAGTAATGTACTAGTTACAAAATGACCAATTTAAGTTATTAGTAAAAGAAATATCATCATAGTACTATAAATAGGAATCCCGCAAAAGTGAAGGATGCTAGTACATGAACTGATATACTAGTCCGAAAGTAACTAGTAATGCACTAGTTGAAAACTTATCAATTAAAGTTGACAAATATTCTTCTATTACTCTAAAAGGGAATGCCTCCAAGGTGAAGGATGCTAGTACATGAACGGTCATACTAGGCCGAGTGTAACTAGTATTGTACTAGTTGCAAACTTATCAATTAAAGTTTACAAATATTATTCTATTACTCTAAAAATAAATGCCTCAAAGGTGAAGGATGCTAGTACATGAACTCCTATACTAGTCCGAGAGTAACTAGTACTGTACTAGTTGCAAACTTATCAATTAAAGCTTACAAATATTCTTCTATTACTCTAAAACGGATTCCCTCAAAGGGGAAGGATGCTGGTACATGAACTGTCATACTAGGCCGAGAGTAACTGGTAGTGTACTAGTTACAAAGTGACCAATTAAAATTGTTAGCAAAAACGAAATATCATTATAGTACTTTATATAGGAGTCCCGCAAAGGTGAAGGATGCTAGTACATGAACTGCTATACTAGTCCGAGAGTAACTAGTGTTGTACTAGTTAAAAAATGACCAATTTAAGTTATTAGTAAAAGAAATATCATCATAGTTTAATACTATAAATAGGGATTCCGCAAAAGTGAAGGATCCTAGTACATGAATTGTCACACTAGGCCGAGAGTAACTAGTAATGTACTAGTTACAAAGTGATCAATTAAAATTGTGAGCAAAACAGAAATATCATCTTAGTACTATAAATAGGAATCCCGCAAAGGTGAAGGATATTAGTGCATGAAGGGTCATACTAGCCTGAGAATAACTAGTATTGTACTAGTTACAAAATTACCAATTTAAGTTATTAGTAAAAGAAATATCATCATAGTACTATAAATAGGAGTCCCACAAAAGTGAAGGATTCTACTTCATGAACTGCCATACTAGTCCGAAAGTAACTAGTATTGTACTAGTTACAAACTTATCAATTAAAGTTTACAAATTTCTTCTATTACTCTAAAACGGATTGCCTCAAAGGTGAAGGATGCTAGTACATGAACTGCTATACTAGTCCGAGAGTAACTAGTAATGTACTAGTTACAATGTGACCAATTAGAATTGTTAGCAAAAGAAAGACTCTAATACTACAATAAATAGGTTAAGAATAAACGCAATAAGAATTTGACACATATATTATAAATTTTGCTAAGGCCAATTATCATCTGTTTTATATATTCTTTATCTAATATAGGTTTGGAGTAAACGGAGCTCATTCTTTTTGGACCAAATTTTTAAGCAAATAGTTTAAAACTGTTTTATGTGCTCGATCTTATGCTACGACTACTAACATGCCGGTCAACTGCGATTATTTCTGCGAAATTTTCTTTAACAGCAAAAATGTTTATGAGATATTTAGACCTCTCATAAACATGGTCAATATGGCATAATGCTGAAGCAACGACTGTCTATTGAAATTTTCGCAATGCATCGCTTTGTTCAAAATATCAGCTACTAGCAGTGGCAGAGAAAATGGCCAGCTTCAGTTGCAAAGCAAACTCACTAGTTCAGAACTAGTACATAGGTTTGACTGTTGTGTATATATGCGTGCACGTATGTATTAGTAATATAATATATTTAATATAATAAATATCAGTTCATGTTTGTTTTTCGCAATTTCATAATTTTATTATAAAATCACGCATATAAATTTTTTGGCTTGCATACTAATTTCTTTCAAATAATAATAACAGCTTCAGCTTCAATTTTCATTTTTCACATTGCAAGATTTCTAATTAAAATTTTAAAATTTTGCACACTACACTGCTTGCAATTAATGGCAATTAATTTTCACGCTTCACTCTCTTGAATATCTGAATTTTATGCTGTTAATTCACTCTGCCGTGAATTCACTCAATTGTGAATTTTTTTAGATTTATAAATTTTTGCATCACATTTTCTTCATTAGTTTTCGTATTTCGATAGAATAACAAATTCGATTATTGCTTTTATTTATTTGGCAATACTTCGATATCAGTTGGGATTTCTAAGCTGCGCTTGATTTTTTTTTTTATTAGCTGAATCATTAATTAAATTAGTAATTTGCGCTTTATTTTTCGTTATTTCTTAGTAAATTTACTCAAATAAAATAAATAAATAATTGTCGCGCACACTTCTACAAGTATTAGGCATTTGACCGAGCTGCTCCTCCTATTTGTGGCGTGCGCCTTGATGTTGTTCTACAAATGGAGGGACCTACAGTTTCAGATCGACTCGGAACGGCAAATGATTTTTTATATTATGAGGATCTTTTTCGTGGCAGAAATACACTCGGAGGCTTGCCATTGCCTGCCGAAGAGCGACCGCTATTAGAAAAAACTTTTTCTATCATTTTACTAAATAGTAGATTTTTGTTCAGGGAAAACGGTGTGAGTAGTTTCCCGACACTTGTGCTTATAACTTTTTTCCCACATTTTTCCGTAATTGAGCCTTTCACAACAATTCACGTTCATGCGCTAATTTAAATGCTCGCTTATAATTGCGATTAAAAACAAAATATTTATTGTACATAGTAAATTCCATCGCGTGCGTGGCGTATGAGTAATATTTGTTACCATTTAAGCTCGACATGTTTTGTAAATATTATATGTTTTTTTACTTGAATTTTTCAGCAATATTCAAACACTTCCTCACTTTTAATTAGTTTGTTAAATAAATATTTTTTTGTTTTAGCTTAGAAGTTTTACACAAATAAAAAAACATTTACACCATTTGCACCTAAAATTAAATATTTAATCATATCGCCTTCTTAGCTGCATTTTTCACAAAAAATTTAATTATTTTCAAATTGAAAACTTTATATTACAATTTATTAATAAACATTTGCTTGATTCAGGGACGTAATGTTTTTGAACACATTTTCTCATAATTTTTTCATCATAGTTTTTAAGCGCCTGTCCGTCTTGTTATACCACCAAACTTAAGCATGCACAGAAATTTAAAAAATATACAAAGTAATTTGTCTGCTTTGCAACAGTAAATCAAATTATTTGCTTGATTTTTCACTATGCAGTTTTCAGCACCGTTAATTTGAATTATTTTTAGCGATAATTTTCCGTATCACCCTATTTATTATTGATTTAATGCCATTAAAATCAAATCTGTTGGAAAATCTTGACGCTTATTGCATTTCGAAGCAATTAAGCTCACGCGAGGCCGTGAAGGCGATCAATTATTTTTCATTAAATAATTCCAATTCAAATAGCTTTGGTTGCAACACAAATGGTCATGGCGTTCACTCAGTTAAAGAAACAAATTTCCTGCTTCATTGCGATTCAATAAATTTTTTTTTTTGTTCTTCACATCTTTCATTTGTGCAAATGTGCACTTAAATTAAAATTAAACTCCATATGCACAACATTTCAGGCGCCAAACCACAAAAAGTGTATTTTTTTAATATTCACTTGCTTTAAAAAACTCATTCAATTCATATCAAATGCAGACTCGATTACAAAAAGTTGCATGCATTCAAGCACTGCGGTTCTTTTTTGCAAAAAATGCATGTTTTTAACGGATTTAATAGAGCACACGCACTCTTGAATTTATTATTTTAATTTATTCACCTTTTACAACGATTTTTTACCTCTTTTTTATGAGACGTCATTAACTAAATCTGGATCACAAAAGGCCTTCCAATAAGCCAATTTAAATTTATGTGAAATTTAACGTCCAAAGCATCCATTTAAAATCGGGTTTGTGTTTGTACACTTTTCAAACAATTCAACTTTTAAAATGTTTAACATTATAAAGTAAGCGCATTTCGCATGGACGTATCCTTTCACGTTAGCGCGTCGCCGTGGACTAAACAGTTCGTACTTGTGGTTGATGCTTAAAACCCCACAAAGCGACAGTAGAATTAGCATCCTACTTGTTTTCCATTGTTGTGTGTCCATTTTCTTCGCGGTTAAGCCGGCTTCCCTTCAACGCGAAGAATAGCAGGCGTATGAATGAAGCCTGTTGCCGGCAACAGCAACAACTCCTTGAGCTTCTCAACACACCATGTTGAATACATTTTTACGCATTTGGTGTCTTCACTAAGTGCTTACCTGCTATGCTTGCAGACAAATGTTAACAACATGCAGACGATTGCAGATAAATGTAATTCGCTCTGTTATTAAAATATGCTAGACAAAATTTTATAGGAAGTGCAAAAGCGGTATAATTTCTTTGTACAGGGTGACCGATGGGAATCTGACGTTTTTGAAATGAACAGTACACAGTTATTTTAAATGAAATATTTTATTTTAATACACAAAATTCTTTGTCATGACATGCCATTTGAAGATGAATATTATTTGTGAAAAATTACGTCGGGTAAGTGGTGCCCATCCTCATGAATGCAGTTTTCCAGCACATTGTCTTCCAAAAGCACTTGCATTCGAAAAGCAAACTCCTGCCGCTGCGCATAATCTCTTTCCTCAAGCTTCTGAGCAACACACATCTTGTAAGGGTGAAATTTCAAGTCTTTCTGTAAAATTGTTCGCAGAGATTCACGGCTCATTCTTAATTCGCGCGCGTGTTTACGTGCAGAGCGCCCAGAGCTACGAGTCAGCGCGGCTCTCACACGCTCGATGTTGTCTGGTGTTCTTGCTGTCTTAGTCGGACCTGGTGGCTTCTTTTTCACAATAGATCCTGTTGTTCGTAGATTATGAACCCAACTGAGAATCGTGTTGCGGCTTGGAACGGTTTCACGACGCTCACGATTGAAACGCACACGAAAAAGTCGCTGCACGGTAATAACAGACCCGCCATTCTGCACAAATGCGTCATACGCAAACATGCGATGTTCAACCGCCCACCGCTCCATAGCTACTGGAACGGCATCGAATGGCAAGATTACTGGCTTGTAATTCGCCTCCCTACTCCTCTCACCGGCAGAGTACTAGCCATCCCAAAAACGTCAGATTCCCATCGGTCCCCTGTATTACAGAACTTTATTAGAGACTAAAGTGAACAGTGCCTGACGTAGAGCCTGTCTGACGATTTACTTAAAGGTAGTACCGAGAGCAGATCGTTACTTAGACTGTGGGAGCTTTAGATAGTCCAATATGGACGGAGTAAAGGGTTTCGATACTTCGTACTCGTGAAATAAAAAACAAAAAACAAAAAAAACAAACATAAAAAAAAACAAAAAACCAAAAATATAAACCCAAAGTACATGCGAAGAATCGAAATGAAATATGTCTGGCAAAGAAACATATATTATTTTTTTTTCTTGTTCACTCCTCAGGTGATTAGCCTGCTGCTACCAGTCCTAAAGAGTGGGAATGCCCACCCACGTTACTTTGGAACAACGCCTTCTTGCTGCTGGGAGCGCCATCTGTGTTTCACATTTTTCTGCCAGAAGAATCGCACAGATGGTTGAGGACTTCGCTAAATTTGGTGTGCCTGCGCTATTAACGCGGTTGCCCGCTTCCTCTTGCTGGCGCCACTGACGCAATGTGCAGCTGTATGTTTTTCTTGTTTTTGCTTGTTTTAGCAGCTACAAAGCAAATAATGTGCTAACTATTGTGCGGGAGTAAGAATGGAAAGGATAAGTTTTTGGGGTTGATCAATGAGATTTTTTTTCTTCTATAGCTGTTATGACCTCATCATTTGATGAAAAACGCTTTCTACGTCTGCATTTGTTTGGTCTGGAAACAGATGGAAGTCGCTAGGGGCTAAATCTGGTGAATACGAAAGATGGTTTATCATTCCGAACTTTAATTCGTGATTTTTCTTAGCCATTGTCAAAATTTTCTTGTGACACGGTGCATTGTCCTCTTGCAAACTGGAACTTTTTTCACTATTTTTTTTCATTCAGCTGGTCTAATAAGCTACAATAATATTCAGAATTTATTGTTTTACCAGTTTGCAAGTAATTCACAAACAAAATACCTTTGTCATCGCAAAAAACTGAAGCTAACACCTTCTTGGCCGATTTCTGGACACGAAGACGTTTCGGAGCCGAAGAACCAGGTTCACACCACTTTTTAGCCTACTTCTTTGATTTCACATCAAGATGGTAGACCCAAGTTTGATCCACAGTGATTAATCGATTCACAAAATCTGCTTTATCCTTTCGGAAACACATTAAATATTGCTGAGATAGTCGCATTCGAGGCAGGTTAGCCTCGTGTTTTGATTTAGAATCGTGATGATCGACCCAAATCTTATCCACAGAGATGAACCGATGCATAAAATCCCCTTTAATCTTTCAAAAACGCTTTAAGTGTTGCTGAGAAAGTCGCATTCGAATGAGTTTTTGTTCCACTATTAGTGAATGCGGCATCCATTGCAAACAGCTTTCTGAAACCCAATACTTCAGTAAATGTATTACTTACACTGTCCACTGAGGTGAATAGGTCTTCTACTAAATCTCTTTCAGTCTGTCGAAGATTTACCAATACGAATTCCTGTGTTTTTACTACGATTTCTGGTGTTGTTGCTGTTTTGGACGTCCTTGACGTGGATCATCTTCTAGGCTTGTACGACCGCTTTTGAATTCAGCAGCCCATCTTTCTACTGTACTAACTGATGGCGAAAAGTCCTTATACACTTTCAACATTCGTTCATAAATTTTCTTTGCTTCTAAACCTTCCAAAAATAAGAATTCAATCACTGCATGATATTTGATTTTTTCCATTAAAGAAAATACTGCGACACGCCGATACTAAATGGCTTGTAAACAAAGAGTGAATTGACAGATTGAAATAAAACTTCCAATACGTTCATATGAAGAGTGTACCGACATAACAAATAAAAATTTAGGCTAGTAGCAATGCCCTCTCATAGCGAATACCTCAAATTTATTGAACTATCTAGTACTTAGTATATAATTGGCGCTTACAGCTTTTATTGGGTATTTGGTCGAGCTTTTCGTCCTATTTGTGCGTGCATCTTGATGTTGTTCCACAAATGGAGGGACCTACGGTTTTAGGCCAACTTTAAACGTAAATGGTTTTTATGTAGAGCTCCATGAGCATGTCAGCCAAATCTACTCCTCCCATAATCTTATTGAAAGAAGCAACAATCGCAGGTATTGGAACATCAATATAAGCTTTTTCCTTTGGATTCCAACGTTTGCATATACCAACAGATTCAATGCTTTCACACGAGGCTGTAAGTTGAACTGCCTTATTGTCAAACCACTTGACGCATACAATATTATTGTTGATCTCACATTTCATATCGAAAGAACCCTTAAACGCTTTTTAACTCAGCATCTGAAAGTAGCTGCCAATTGCTTATGTGGTTTTTACGTGCAGTTCCTGTTGCAAATCTGCCCATTTCTTTCAACGAAATCAGAAGACTAACTGACGTAAACCAATTATAGAAATAAAGCTTAAAATGTTTGTCCTTAGGAAGACCTTTTGCCAAATATAAAACTATCCAAATCCATAAGCAGCACAGGTACCTTCACCAACGTACAACATAAAGTCCAGAGGTTCCAGCACGCGTAAACATTTTCAGACCCGATTTATGAGGCTTAGCAGGGTTGTATTGTTTAAATGACGATCGACCTGTAATAAAAATTTAAACTAAAGTGATCAATATGACATTTATGAAGGTATACCTTTGAACGCAATGATTTCTTCACCAATGCTTTGATGTTCTTCCTGGGGTAGCTTTCATAAAGGACATATTTTGTACAACTTGGATTGTTTAGTGTTATCGTTGAAATGTAAACATCTGTTATAGCGGTAAGATTTAAATCTTTTGACCATGCCATTTTAACTCTAGGCAATTTTAAAAAACCCATGTACAACAAAATACCAATACAGCGTTTAATATTTTCAACGGTGCATTTGAGCTCAATGACATGTTCTTGCAGCGCATACAAACCCGTTTGTTCTGTGATCAAATCAAACACTTGGCTATTAAAAAAAGTGCAGAAATATTCTACTGGCGTTATCACATCGTCGACCTTCAAAGTATTTTCTTCCCAACTGGTCTCCGAAGGTACAAATGGCCTTTATCTCCACTTTTTCTAAACAATTATCAGCCACACAAGATTTCAGCTCACATTTTTCTGCAATAATATTTTCGAGAAGGTTAATCTCTATAGTTTCCCCTCTTTGCACGATCCCTTCCAAATTCTTCTCTAGCACTGCAGAAGTGTCATCCATCTCGTCATCACTTTCGTTTTTAGAAGAGGCATCCCAATCAAAGTTACCAATCCTCACAATACCGTCATCTGAAAATCCTTACTTTTTCGATCTCATAACTAAGTACAAAAATATTTATTACCACAATGGCCCAAGGTTGCCCACAAGCAACATTGCAACTTTGAAAATTACTGATCTGGTTAATATAATATTTTTACTTAATCAAATTTAAATTCAGTTTCGTAAAGTTAAATCCTTGCTATTGTAAAAACATGGCATATAAATTCTTTAAATTTTTTCATTGTTATAAAAGTTTACAACAACATTTCCTGCGCTGGACTTGCTGCTTATTCAACATAACTTGGCTAAATGATCTACAAATGATATTACTTTTGCTCATATTTTGAGTAGATACATAAAAGTGCCGTTATTATTTATAACGAACAAACAAAAACAAAACGAACGCCTTCCGTAAGCTGTTAAACTGCCGAAGTTGCTCACAGGCAACGTTGGGGTCGAAAGGGTTAAGAAAATTCGAAATTTCTAAAACGCTGTGATTTGCGCATATGGTGACGATAACTGCATATCACTTCTTTTCGTGACTTAAGTTGTAGTCCTCCATGTCTAATGTGAAAGAGAGCAAAAAGAAGGTTTCGGGAAGTTATAGCCACATATATGAATGTCCTCAGAAACCATTTGCACCCTGTACCGATTTTATTTGTAGTCTACAATGTTAACGGACTTATACTGCCAGTAACACGGCCTAACAATTTTACAAAAATTTTCCCCAACATAGAAAAATGCTAGGAACTACGAAGGAGGATGTCTCAAGATTCAACTTTGGTGAATAAATTGCTAGTCCAGAGGGTCTGAGTTTTGCTTTGGCGGAGAGTTAAAGTTTTAAAATTTTGGATGAAAGTGTAATTAGTTTAACGAAAATATTATTTTTAAAACGTTTCCAAATATAATTTCTGCTCCCAGACTTTTATAGTAGAATGTAACGAGTACTTTTTTTGTAGCATAGTTTAGCCCTCTAGCTCTTACTCATAGTAGTTTTTAGCCCTTATTTAAAACATATATGATGAAAGTTCATGAAAAATGGAAGTCAAGTTTTAAGCTCAACTTTTTGTGTCATAAAGTAAAATCAGTTTTTCTTTATCAAATTTATTTCACAACCATCAAAATTTACACGGTTTAATTTCTGTTGCTCCCAAATCCATCGCCTTCAGATTTTCTCCCATTTTACTGCAACTTTCTTTTCCATTTATTTGTGTCACTAATCTTTTGTTGCTCTTACGAATGTAAGTTTTATAATAAAAGTCCGAAAAGAGCGCCAGCATCACCACAGCTTGAATGACCGCAAACAGTATAGCCATTTTCGGATATTCGCATTCTGCATCGAAGAGCGCGCGCGTAAAGTGCAATAGCAAAAGCAGAAATTGCAGTATTTGCGCTTGGGTAATGTGTTTCTTCCACCATATCGACTGTTTCAACTCGGGCCGAAGTGCCGAAATGAAATAATAAAAATACATAATGGTATGCACATTCAGATTGAGAAAGCCCAACACTGCGCCATGGCCACCAGGCAAGTAGCGCAGGAACACAAAAATGGACACGCTCATCATGATGTGATGGTAGACATGTAGGAAGCTCACTTGATTGTAGCGCTTGCGCAGCACAAAGAATACAGTGTCCGCAAAGTCCAGGTATTTAAGCAGATAATACGCATAGGAAAAGTTTAACTCCGCCATGCCAGCATCTGTGCGCAGCATCACTGGCATCATGCAAGTCAAGCGTTCGTATGGTTTATAATACACGACAGTAAAGCAGCCCTACATAAGAACGGCGAGAGAGTTAGGTTTGTTCAAAATGTGCATTATAAAAATTTCAAACTTCATACCAAAATTAGGAGGATGCTATTGATGAGCACTTGCGCAGCATTGTACACCAGCAGAACATACTTCAGTTCGAACGGTTTACGATTTTCCATTAATTTGGGCCCAAGATGTTTAATGAACATATAATAAGCTAAAACAGCGCCGCATAGATGTATTGGCTTAACAAAACAAAAGTTTTCCGAACGACGATCTGAAAAAACAAAATTCATATTAAAAATAAAAATTAAGTAAGCATTCAAGTTGGTGTTTTTAAAGTAGACTGGTTGATTATTTGAATATTGGGTAAGGTATTCAAAGGCAGTCTACCTAGCCAAATGGGTTGGTTCGTGACTACCAGTCACGGTAGTGTTCCAGGCATGAACCTCGAGCATAATCTACCAAATAATAGAAACAGCGATCGCCACTCGGCAGGCAATGGTAATCCTCCGAACGTATTTCTGCCATGAAAAAGCTGCTCATAAAAAATATCTGCCGTTCGGAGTCGGCTTAAAACTGAAGGTCCCTCCATTTGTGAAACAACGTCAAGACGCACACCACAAATAGGAGCAGGAGCTCGGCCAAACACCCAGAAAGGTGATCGAAAAAATATCGGGAATTATCTAATTTTTTTTGCTGGAATGTTGGTATAACTGTCTTCTATAGTGGCGCGTGTGTTTTATCAAAAACACTTGCCTACGAGTGGTATAAGACTTTTGAAACGGCCGAGAAGTCGTGGGAGATTTGCTCCGATCTGGTCGCCCATCAACGTCTTCAAAGGATGAAAACGTCGCCAAAGTCAAGTAAAGGTGCTGAAAACCATTGTTTAAGTTTGAGGGAGGTAGCTCGTGACATTAGCGTAACCTCAGTCTCACGAATCAATGGGTAAAGTGTGGCCCATTGTTCTTTCCTACCTACCTTCCCTTCTGAATTTATTAGCCTTTATTTAAAAAAAAATTGGTTGACGATTATGACCTGTTAATCATTTGGAACTCGTTTAGGATTTTTTCACTCTTATACGGTATAGGTCAGTCACTAGAACATACGGGCAGTTTTTACCGAAAAATTCGGAGATTGAATAGCAAAAGTAAGAGCCCTATGAAAATGGATTGCTTTTTAAATGGAATATAAGCAAGTAATAAACGCGTACTGGTTTTTTTTTCAAAAGCTGAAATTATAAGTTTTTCAAAAAGTATGGCAATTAATTCTTTTCTACAGCAATTGTTTTAACAGCACCTTAACAAGTCAATTTTTGACAGAATTTTCGGAAATATTTCTTATAATTCGGTATTTTCAGTTCTTTGAATGGTGAATGGAGAATTTATTAGATATCTGGGCATTTGTGCTAAGAATTTACTCGAAAAACCTCTACAGAAGCCCAGAAGTTTTTAATTCATATTATCTTATCTTATCCTCCAATTTAGACTAGACTTGGCTCAAATATCTCACATAACTTTATTTCATACTGAAACTAAATGAAATGGGCTCAGAATTTTTTTTAACTATTCGCTAGAAGTAATGGCTGTGTCAAGTATGGGAAAGGGAATCACAGGGAGGTCACAAACTCGGTTGTTCACTCATCGCCTAAACTGCTTACACAACGTAAACCAGGCTATGGGCCTCTAATAAAAATCAAGGTGTTCCATATAAGGGTTGTTTCAATAATATATTATTTGGACAGCGACAGCTGTTTTCAGCATCATATCTCTGTGAAAAAAGCGAATCGCCTCACGCTTCAACACTGTTGAGAAATATTGCAAATTATTTCCAGAGCCAATGCTATCAAAATCATTTCATCTTTTCATCTCAGCGGCTATGTTAATAAGCAAAATTGGCGCATCTGGTCGTCGAGAAGCCAATGCAGAGGCCTCAAAAAGTAGCGGATTTTGTAGCGGTGACAGCATTGACCAATTTTTTATTTATTTATGATTTCTTTTTTTTTTGTTATGAAAATACTGCTAATACTGGAGATGCTATTTCGGTCAACGGTGAATCAATTGAAGTCTTGGACTTGCACCAAGTTCGGTAATCTTATTGCCAAACATCTCGGAGCTGCGATTTGTGTCATCTTGCTTTTTCGTAAGATTCCACGAAGGTCAAATATTATGCAAACAATCGATTAACGAGTCAGACCCTTAATGCGAATATGGAGCAAGCTGTGTTAACATTCAGCTTAATGCTTTTATATACAGGCTGAACGATATGAACTTCACACTGCTTGTATCTGTAAAACAGCTGATGACATCAACGTCAAAATTGCTTTAATGATAGTTCAATATATTATTTATAAGCCATCAAAAGCATTTGCGTATCACTTTTGTTGATTTTTTTTTTTCTGTGATGGAATTCAAACGTAATATTTGGCTGGAAAATCACAACCAGCCATTGTTCGTGAGCTCAGTCACCTCAAAGTGAATAAAATGTTTGAGTATCGCACTATAAAACGTTACAATCATACTGGTAGCATTGCAAAACGCTATGGAGGTGGACCAAAAAAGACCGCAACAACGCCAGAAATGGTTCGGAAAGTGAAGACTCGACTTGAACGAAATCCACGTCGAAGTGAAAGAAAAATGGCCAAAGAACTGAAAATATCGCAAGACAGCATTCGACGCATATTGAAAAATGAGCTCAAGGTCAAGGCTTACATCTCTTCCGATCTCTTCTCCTGTTTGTGAATTTTGTTCCACAAATCGAAAGACCTACAGTTTTATGCCGCCTACGAATAGCAGATGGCTTTCTAAGAGGGGTTTTTTCGTGGCAGAAATACACTGGGAAGTATCTCATTACCTGTCGAGAGGCGACCGCGGATTAGAAAAAACATTTTCTATTATTTGATATTCATGCCCGGAGACTCGAACCGGTGCACCTTCGAATGGTAGTCACGCACCAACCCATTTGACTACGGCGGGATTTAATATTTTCAGCAATCGGCAGTTTGAAAATTTTACACAAACGAAATGGATAATAATTTAATCGAACATTGAGTTAAAAAAAAAAAACACAATATTCTGCTTATTATAGAGCTTTCCATAAAATTTAAGGCGAGATAAATACAACGTTTCCAACGCAGTCGGTTCTACCGAAACGACCAGGATTTATATCCGGCCAAGGACTGTCACTTCAGCGGCATTCCCCGTATGTACCATAAGTATGGCGAATGTTTATGCTGCTACAACAACAACAACAACAACAACAACAACAACCAGGAAAGTACCTTTTTAACAGAAAAGTAACTTTTGCTAACAAATGCATGTATCTTCCCGCGTGGACACCCTGAAATAATATGGAAACTTTCAACAATCAAAAGAACACTTGAAAAATAATTTTCAGCTTGCCAGAGCTTCACAAAATTTAAACAGCTAACAGACACAACAAAGGACGTGATTTTTCACACACTTTTCTGCTAAGAAAAAAAAATAACTCTTTCGACTGGTAAATCTCTCAACTGTTCTGTATGGTAAGTGTTTACTGAGTCACACTTCAAAAACTTGTTGACTCAAATTAACCTGCGCCTAACGATATTATTTTCTTAAAATTATTTTGTCCTTACCGCAGTTCACTTTCACTGTTCCTATCAGGTCAGTCCATAAGTTCGTGCATGTTTTACCCATAATTTCACTTTTGTGCGATTTCTGCATCCAAAAAAATATTCGCTGAATATAACGGATTCAACAAGTGACTTTAATCGCGAATAGAAGCACGTGTTGTTAAAAAATAAAATGGAATCTTCGAATGCAACAACTGCCGCTGCAGAAATAAACACTGTTCACTGAGAGGATACCGTGAGTGTACGGATTGCGCAAAAGTGGTTTTCAAAATTCCGAAGTGATAACTGCGCCGTGGAGGATGCCCCGCGTGCAGGTCGTGCTGATGTCTTTAACTCCGACGCCTTGTTCGAACTCGTGGAAGCTGAGCCAAATTTGACATCCGATATGATAGCTCAGAGGTTAAATTCATCGCACGGAACAGTTCACAGGCACCTGGTTCAGTTGGGAGAGCTTTCAAAGCTGGGAAAATGGGTTCTGCATAGACTTTCCGTCGTCAACCTTCAGTTCTCAGCTGCTGCAACGGCTTGAAAATGAAAGTTTTTTGAACCGTATCGTTACTGGTGATGAAAAATGGGTCCTTTACATTAATCCTGTTCGCAAACGCCAATGGTAAGATAAAGATGAAACACCAGAACCGATCCCTAGAGATGGCCATCACCCCAAGAATATTATCCTGTCAATTTGGTGGGACATGGCCGGTATTGTTTGTTATGATTATTATTCCCATCAGTTATCAAACCTGAATCAGGCATTTAACAAAAATCGACCGTCTTTAGTGAATAGACGCAAAGTTTTGTTTCACCACGAATTTGATTAATAAATACTTTAAACATCTGTTTTATTAATTTTAAAACCACCGAACTTATGGTCTGACTTGATATTTTCTAACATTTTTTTTGTCCTTACCGCAGTTCACTTTATCCCAACCAGTTTCTATTTTAATAAAAAACGAAACCTATTCATAAAATATGAGATATAAATCACCTACCCCTCATACAGCTGCAATTCAGCTACAAAAGCTACATCTAAAGTCATAAACTCGGCCCGCAAGTAACTTTTCATTTTCTCTAGATAAAAAGTAAGACGGCTCCTTTAATAACTTTACGAAATTATTCAGCTTTACATGCTTGCTAAAAGCATTTTCCTTGCCACGTGTGATGACACTTTTACTAGTTATTTTTTCTCTGCTTTTACGAATTTTGCTCATACCTCGATATTTTTCATCGAATTCTCGAAGATTTTCCCAGATTAATTTCAATAGCAGGAGCATTGCGCCAGAGCCTTATAATTTTCCAGAAACTTTAAAAACTAAACGGCAATTGAACCTGCACCGATTCGAGTAATAATGAAACTAAACTGAGCTTGCAAGTAGAACGAAGTAAAAATATCCACAATAGTTGCTCCAATTCATGAATAATTACTACGTTTGTATGTATGTATAATACATAAAAGCAAATACAGACACGAAATGCAAAAGGGCGAAAGCATAATTAATGCCAAACTTAAGTAGTTCGATATACTGACCTCTCATCAACAAAACAAAACCCAACAAAAAATCAAAACTAAATCCAAAACTAAATCAAGTCGAAATAAGAATTAATTAGCAAGAGCAGCGAATATTTGTTTTAGGTTTTAGTTAAAATGTACACTCATTTACATCTGCATTTACATTGCTTACTTAAGGTTGAGTTTTCTTAAAAGTGTGCACACAATTTATACATCAAATAAGCCAGGTAGTTGACGTCAGTTTTGCGACTTTTGAGGCACTATAATAAATTTGGCTGTGGGTAAATTTAATTCAAACTAGAGAGGCAAACTTATTTATACTACCGGGTGATTTTTTAGCTATTAGCAATTGGGCCTCTGTTACTCAACAACGTCGAAAATTTTGCGAAAGGATTTAGGTGTGAAGCCTTTCAAAATACAGCTGGTGCAAGAATTGAAGCCGAACGATCTACCGCAACGTAGAATTTTTGGTGAATGGGCTCTTGGAAAGTTGGCCAAAGATCCACTTTTTTATCGAAAAATTGTGATCAGCGACGAAGCTCTTTTTTGGATCAATGGGTACGTAAATAAGCAGAATTGTCGATTTGGAGTGAAGATTAGCCAGAACAATTGCAAGAGCTACCAATGCATCCAGAAAAGGTCAGAGTTTGGTGCGGTTTATGGGCTGGAGGTATCACTGGACCGTACTTCTTCAAAGATGCTACGAATCGTAACGTAACTGTGAATGGTGAGCGCTACCGTGAAATGCCATCCAACTGTTTTTTACCCAAAATGCAAGAGCATGACTTGCATGACATGTGGTTTCAGCAAGACGGTGCCACATGCCACACAGCACGCGTAACAATGGACTTGTTGAGAGGCGAGTTCGGTGAACATTTTATTTCACGTTCGGGACCTGTCAATTGGCCACCCAAATCGTGCGATATAACGCCTTTAGATTATTTTTTGTGGGGCCATGTTAAAGCTCATGTCTATTCAGACAAGCCTGCTTCAATTAACGCATTGGAAGACAACATTAAAGCATTTATATGTGAGATACCGGCCGAAACATTGGAAAGAGTATGCCAAAATTGGACTAAGCAGATGGACCATTTGAAGCGCAGTCACGGTCAACATTTGCATGAAATATTCTTCAAACATTAAATGATATGGACTGTACTATCGATTTGAATAAAAATGTCATGCATTTTTCTGAATTTTACGTGTGTTTTTTTGAAAAACTTTCCTATAGCTCTTAAAAAATCACCCTTTACATAATTAATAGTGTTGAATTTAGAGAAGGAAACTTGCTGTTTCGACAGATTGGGTGCAGAGGGAGAGGGGTGTTAGAAGAGTGGGTTTTATGGGGCATGTGAAAAGGTGGCTAGTACCGCCGGGTGCCGGGGGGTGTCTTCACAAGCCCGTCCTGACGGTGTTGTGTGTTTTCTTCCATATAAAAATAGTTTCCTTCTGTGAAGGAAACGCACAAAACTGCCAGCAAAGAAACTGTTTTCGTAAATAAACGCAATTTTCAAGCCTAATCAAACTTACCCTCTATTGTACCAAAATCTAATGGGTATAAAACAGTATACTCAGAATTTATGTAAAACTTTTTGTAAAAATTCTGAAAAAATAGATTTCTAAAGGGTTTGATGGCTATGTCAATAAACAAAATTACCGTATTCCGGCTAAAGAGCGACCGGAAGTCACTCAAAAATAGCCATTACATATATTGAAAAGAATCGTTTGGTGTGGCCTATGCCCTCGCGGAATCATCGGCTCATATTTCTTCAAAGACGAGGCTGGCGCCAATGTAACATTGAATGGCGACGCAAACTCTATCTCGGGAACATGGTAAGCGACTTTTTGATGCCGGAAAATGAAGCGCGTGATCTCTACAAAATTGGTTTCCAACAAGACGGCGGATAGCGCTAATTGCCACACAGCCCGTGAAACTATAGGTGTGCTGCGTTGTCATTTCGGTGAGCAATTTATCTCTGGTCTCGGACCAGTAGATTGGTCAGCAATCACACCTTTGCACTCTTATTTGTAGGGGATGTAAAGTCTAAATGCTTAGTTGATATACCAGCCTCGACTGAGGCATTGGAAGCCGCCATTACATATTTGACCTTTTGAAGGAAAAAAGCCATCTGCGTACGCTGAGAGAGCTGGCTCAAGTTTGAAGATTTCAGAAGGGATCATATCACCGCCCGAAACTTTTCCGGACTTGAGTTGTTTAATGGCACGTTATATTTTTTCTAGAGCCCCAACTCAGAGGATGATATTGATGAACATCTATTGGAGTGTTCAAATTGAGTAGGTGACGAGGTAGAGCTCGATGTGAGAATTGAAGTTTGAGGGTTCAGGACTTCGGAGAAGTCATTTGCTTACGTCCCGATGTAATAAGGGGTCAATTTTCGTTGTTAATAGGATGGCTTGAGCTTCCGCATTTGCCAGTTAACTCCCGGCTCAGCCTATACAGTTCACGCAGATTATTCTTCCGGGCGGCATCTTCCCAATGGCATGCTAGATTAGAGGTCCAAATTCGCTTGTCTCTACGCCAAGAACGTCGTTTTACGTCTTTATGGAGAAATCTGTAGATATACAGGGATTTAAATTTTCCCTTACCCTTTTCAAAAAACAAAGTCGATTTAGAGTAAAAGCACTATTTAAGAGAGAAAAAATACATTCTTATTTATTTCGAATCATTTTTAGATTTTTCAACACATAACTTCAATACAACACTTTTGTCAAGATATACATATAATACAGTTACTAAGCTAAATTGAGCGGCTATGAGCCATTTTCATCTAATATTTGCTTTTTGCGCTGCTCTTTAGTTGATGTTCTTTGTAAAAAGGTTTAGTAGTCATATGAATTCTTCGCATTCATTTAACAAAAAAAATCGTTTATAGTTTAGGTACATAATTTTACAGTTTTTATCGGTACAGTATTCTCACACATGACAATATTACACCACTTGTACATATATAAAAAACAGTTATTCGTGTAAAAGATAAATAATACAAATATGTATGTTAGTACTTAGCTTAAAAATTCATAGGTACATGAGAATTTCAATATTTGGCAACATTTTTCAATTCTGCTACGTATGCAAGTATGTAATTCAAATGCTTTCGTAGGTATATATACATGTGAATTTATTATAAAAAAACACAAGACTAAATATTTATCAAAATAGAGTAGGAGATTTTACGTAAAATCGTACAAATTATTCTAATTTAAAATATTCATTCAACACGTTTTATACCCAATGCACGCATGTAAATACATAACGCAGAAACATATGTAAGTGGATTCGTTTACAGACACACTTAAGTATTAAATATTTTATTAAGTAGTCGCACTTACTTTCACCAGCTTATCCTATAATAAAGGGTGGGCCAAATAAGACCTACTAATGTTAAGCACAAATAAATTTTCTATTTTTTGACATATTTATTTTTTGTAGGTTATAACTGAATTGTTGGAAATTTATTATGGAACCCTACAGTACAACCCAACGCAAAATTATCGAGTTTTTCTATTCTTGTCAACGATCAATTGTTTTAACGCAGCGTAAATATCGGCAACATTTTAATTCCAGATCAGCTCCCACAGCCTTCATGATTAGAAGTTCGGTCGGTCGTTTTGAGGGACTGGGTTCAGTGGCCGACCGTCCTGGACGAGGTGCCCATCGAAATATTCGCACTGAAGACAACGTGGAAACTGTGCGGCGGAGGATTGCAAATGATCTATCTGTCTCAACTCGCCGTCGTTCCAGCCAATTGGGCATTTCCAGAACGACCATACCCATACAAAATTCAAATTGTGCAAGCACTGCTACCGCAAGACCACCAACAACGACTACAATACGCTATTCGTTTTACACAATTAGGCACACAAATTGATTTTTAAAATAATGTTTTGATGTCGGATGAAGCGCATTTCCATTTAAATGGTTATGTCAACAAACAAAACTGTAGATTCTATGGCTCTGAAAATTCAAGAGCAACATACGAACATCAGGTGCACCCATCTAAATGTACTGTTTGGTGTGGTGTTATGGCCACTAGAGTTATCGGTCCATATTTCTTCGAAAATGAGGATGAAACGCCGGAATCGATTTGAGGAGCTTCTTACAGAAAACTGATTGAAAACTTTTTGCAGCCAATGGCGGAGCAGTATCCTAATTTGTGGTTTCAACAAGATGGAGCAACTGTGCATACTGCTAGGCGAACTATGGACCAGCTGCGTGAAATTTTTCGCGAACGTCTGATTTCCAAAAATTCAGATTTCCCTTGGCCACCTCGTTCGCCAGATTTGACTGCGCCCGACTTCTTTTTATGCGGAAATTTAAAAGACAAAGTGTTTCTTAATAAACCAAAGACTATTAGACAGTTGAAGCAAAATATTCGAGACGAAATACTGAGCCTTCAACCAGAAACATTATGTGGTGTAATGGAAAACGCGTTACAAAGAGCCAATCTTTGTATCGAGAAAAATGGTGGACATTTGTCTGATGTAATATTTCATACATAATTTCCATAAAATAAATTCAATGTATAAAAACAATTAACCAAAATAAATGATTTTTGCAAAAGTTATTTGTGTTTAACATTAGTAGGTCTTATTTGGCCCACCCTGTATAAATAAGCTCAAATAGAAGACCCTGGCAGCCAGTGCCCTAGCGTGTAAGTGGAAAAGTATTTATAATTTTTTGTCTTTGAAATGTGATAAATAAATAAAAAAATAAAAATATTCCCGAGGAATGTTGGGGATGTTGTAGTGGTTGAGTATTCCTGCTGAAATATTCATAATTAGCGACTAGCGCCGTTTTACTACCACTGTTCTCGTGTGAAGATGTCTATTTTTTCAAGTCAGATTTCGTTAGGTCTAGGTATAACAGCAAATTTTATATCTCTACGTCTGAGATTTCATTGATTTGCTGTAAGAAGAGCTTGCCTAAAGCGCGAAGTCTTGCTCTAGCTAGACCTGGATATTCGCATAGATAGTGGAAGAGACTTTTTTTCACTCCTTCCCCTTCACAGCTTCTGCAGATGGGATTGAAAGTGAAGTTAAGTCTGGCTGCGTGATCCCCTGCTTTCCAGTAACCTGTAACGTTTGCAGTTATTCGTGAAATGTTTGGCCCAGAACATCCTAATAGATAATTCGTCCTCTGGATGTTGTACGGCCATATTTTTCATGTTGTATTACACGTATTTATCGGCTTCCAACTTCTTTCGGCTAACGCATAGTAGTACGAAGCAGTGGATATTTTTATTGTGTTAAAAGAGGTAGCAACCGCCACCGCATCTGTTATGTCTAGTGCCGATCCTTTTCTTGCTAGCTCATCTGCCATCGTATTACCCTCTATGTTCCTATGACCGGAAACCCATAACAGAGTAATTTGCAGCCAATGACCAAGCAGCTCTAGTTCTTTTCTGCACTGTAGAACTAATATGGATGAAATGGAGTTGGAATCTAAAGCCTTGATAGCTGCTTGACTGCCTCAAAAGATAGCTACTCTTGCACCAACTTTCTTGCTAGTAGTTCTACCTGGAACACGCTAGCATAGTCAGGAAATCAGATTGATTTAGATATGTTGAGCGGCTCCGAACAGAGGCCAGCTCCAACATCACAGTTCATCTTAGAATCATCGGTGTAGATTTCAACGCCAAAGGTACCAATCACTTTTCCTTTCCTCCATTCGGCACTCGGTGGAAAACGTACCGTAAAGTCTTTCTTGAAGTTAAGGTCGGGGACTGTATAGTCTGATTTGTTTTGGATCAGTGAGTTAAGGTGTATTTTGTATCTTGTTCAGCTTAGTTTGGTTGTATTTCTTTTCTATTACGGGCCACCAGACTCGTGCCGCATATGTTAGTATGGGTCTTATAATGGCTTGTAAGACCAATTGGATAGTTTTAGGAGGGATATTAGCAAAATTTATTATTTGTAAGTTATAAAAATTCTTGCTGCTCACAAAAGCATTATGGGCCAGAAACTTCACATACGGGTATATGTATGTGAATCTAGGTGATTCTGATTACGAATCTCTTTAATTGTGTTTGTATGGAAGACAGAAGACCTTTGAAAACGATAATACGTTTTCAATGAAACTACGCTCACTACGAATCTAAAGCTAGTTTTTCAAAGCTCACAATAGCGGGCCTCTTATGGTGAACGACTTTTGAAAACAAACATAGGATATAATGGCATGACGCAAAGCGAGCGTGTGGTATCGCTGTCGGGAGCTAAGAAACCGAGAGAGTCGTATTATCAGAAAGAAAACACGAGAGGCCGAACTACGTGAGTGCAAGGAGCTTAAGATGCTGGCGAATAGGAACAATGCCTGAAAATTCTATCAAAACGTTCGATGGCTTACATAAGGTTTCAAGACTGGGAAATTTTCTTGTAAAAACAAATACGGTGAACTGGTGACTGACACCCAGAGCGTACTTAAATTTTGGAGGAAACACTCCTCGAACTTGTTAAATAGTGACAGCTGCGCATACCACAGATGCAAAGATCGCGATACCCCAATCGATGACGACGGAACTGTCATTCCACAACCCGACCATGACGAGGTGAGAATAGCCATAACGCGGTTAAAGAACAACAAAGCCGCAGGCGCTGACGGACTGCCGGCTGAGCTATTCAAACATGGCGGCGAGGAGCTGGTAAGGTGCATGCATCAGCTTCTAGGTAAAATATGGTCGTATGACAGCATGCCTGCCGATTGGAATTTAAGTGTGCTCTACCCAATCCATAAGAAGGGTGATTCTGCAATCTGTGCCTAGTACCGCGGGTTAAGTCTTCCACAAATTGATTGGACCTTATCAATGTGGCCTTGAACCTGGAAAGTCCACCATCGACCAAATACTCACAATACGCCAAGTCTCGGAAAAAAACCCATGAGAGGAGAATCGGGAAACACCATATTTTCGTCGACTTCAAAGCTGCATTCAACAGTACGAAAAGTAGTTACCCGTATGCCGCGATGTCTGAATTTGGTATCCCCGCAAAACTAATACGGCTATGCAAGATGACGTTGCTCAATACCAGCAGCGCCATCAGAATTGGGAAGGACCTCTCCGAGCCGCTAAACGAAGTTTCAGACAGGGTGACTTGTCAAATATGCGCAAGATTTTTGGGCCTTTTCACGCTGGCAAAGGTGAATATCGCATGCGTTGGAACGATGAGCTGTATGAGTTTTACGACGACATAGACATAGCACAGCGAATAAAGATCCATCGGCTACGTTCGCTGGGTCAAGTCGGCCACATGGATACAAACGCTCCGGCTCTTAACAGAATTGTTTCCTAAGTATGATTAAATAAATGCAATTTTGTTTAATTTATTATTAATTTACTCACACCAATTGGCGAACAAATCTGTTCGGTACTTTAGACTACACATCATACACTAATCCATGACTATGTAGCCATGTATAACAAACCCCCGAAAATGTTATTATATAATCGTATGAACAAAGCTCTGCATTGGGTATAAAATGAAAAGTGCAAAGATAATTCGTAATTATGATTTAATTCAAATGTTTACTTAAAGTTATTTTATTTGTAGTAAATGCAGAATTTAAACTATGTACGAATACGAAAATTAATTATTTATATATACAGATACTTTTACTATAGAAGAAAGCTGCCAAAAACAGTAGATATAATATATAGTATATTTATAATAAAACCAGTCTCCTTTAGTTTTACTTAGTGGGAATGCGGAGGTCCATGACTAACTAAAAACGAAAAATTCGAAATTTATTTACCACTCTAAAAATCCCAGACTTCCTTAAAACATTTGCTACTTCTGCTACTTTGCCTTAGTGCGAAATGCTGCCCTCCAACGATTTTATGAGTATTGCAGTTCCGAGCTTTGATTCTGATTGCGCTGTGCTATGCGTTGATAAATGAATAACGCCGGCGAAGCTACACCATAAGAGTTATTTGCTGTCGTTATTGCAGCGTTGCGGACCCGTATAGATAAACTCAGCGTCAAAGTACAATATATACAATAAAAAGCTCACCACATATTGATAAGTTTAGCCTATTTATTTATGTATTTTGTGATTTGAATTTTTTTTTATCAAAATATAGCTCATAATGCAACAGGAACCATATGAAGCAAAGTTTCGAACTTTGTATAAAATTTGTGAAAATTCGAAAAAATTTACATTAAAATGGCAAACTTTTTACTCAGAATTGAAAAAATATATTCGGTTTTGCAATTTGATAGATCCTTGAATTTTGTTACAATAAAGTAGAAGTTTCAAGTGGTTTTCTAAATTCAAGCGTTAGGTTAGCCTGGTTGGCAACAAGCCACGCATAGACCTTTTGGTCCCTAGTGATAGCAGATGGAGACCGCCCTCTATGAATACTGAAAGTAGACACCATGTAGGACGTCAGCGCTTTTGGCGAATCTAAGCAACGCTGCGAGATCCGCTTTTGAGACGTCCTCCAGACCATTAAACAATGGGGCTCCCAGGCATTTTAAATGCGTTTTTAATAATGCCGGGCAAACGCACAGAAGGTGTTCTAAAGTTTCCTCAAAATCCTCTCTGCATTTCCTGCATTTGTCCGTGTTAGCAATCCCTATCTTGTACGCATGTGCAGCCAATAGATTATGACCTGTTAGCATACCTATAATAGTTCTGCAGTCCTTTCACGAGAGCGTAAGTACGAATTGGGTCAGTTTTTTGTCGTTAGTTCTACACATGACTTTTGCTGTTTTGTATGTAGTCAGATTAGTCCACCTAGCTTCCACTCGCCTTTTCATGTAGTCGTCCATTTCATTGTATATTGTATAATATTTAGCGGCAATAACTTCCGCTTGGAAAATACTGCTGTGGTCTGGCAGCTTGATAGGCTGCCTTATCCCTAGTTTTGAGCAGTAAATACCCGCTCCCACTACATCTGAAGTTTTAGAGCCGTCTGTACAGATGTCAAAAGTTCTATGGCCAGGCTTTATGCTTTGTACCATCGTTCCTCTTCAATTGTAGTGCGAAACCTTCTCTCCTAACTAAAGTACAGAGTCATGTAGTCTGTGCAACCTGAGTCCACTTTCCTACTGAGCTGTGACCGAAGGTTCTGCAGGTGAATACTCCAGCAGCCACCAACCTCCTCTCGGATTTCGCAGCCAGGTTTTCCGCCATAAGGTCAATAGGTGGCATGCTGAGAATCATTTCCAGCGTCGCGGTTGGCGTGGTTTTCATCGCTCCTGTTATGCACAGAGCAGCGAGTCGTTGAATCCTTTCTAGTGGCATTAAGTATGTCAGTTTTCTTGTCGCAGTCCATTATACTAAGGCCCCATACAGCAATATCGGTCTGACTACTGCCGTGTAGCACCAATGCATCAGAGAGGCTGATAGACTCCAAGTAACGCCCAGCATTCTTTTACATGCGTACAACGCGTTACTGGCCTTTTTCACCCTGTCCTCAACATTGCGCTTCCACAGAAATTTACTGTCTATTATTACTACAAGGTACCTTGCATGATCTTTGAGAAGTAATTCGTTGTTGCTTGGCTTCGCGAGGTTCCACGTCGGGTCCTTGTACTTCCTGGTAAAAAGTACCATGTCCGTTTTTGCGGCGTTTATCCCTAGCCCTGCGCGAGATGCCCATTGGTGTATCGTTTTGAGAGTGTTATTCATCACATTACTGATGGTGTCCAGGTACTTTCCCGTAACTACTATAGCTATGTCATCTGCATATGCCACTAGTTTTGGTCGTCAAATTTCTTGAGTAGTTCGGTTGCTACAAGTAACCATAATAGCGGCGATAGTGCCCCACCTTGCGGAGGGCCTCTGCATGCATATTTGGTGACGCTCGTATCGTTCCATTCCGCTCTTATCTTTTCAAGCGTTAACTTTAATGTGAAATATACCGTTGCCTTCTTTGAACTTGCACCAGTTATCTTTGCATTCTCTAAGGATTTCAACAACTACAACCTTCTAACAACCACTGTGACAACTTTTGCTTTGTGTAAATACTTTTGACTATGAGTGTACGAGTATGTACTTGCATTACAGTTCTTCTGCTTTCAGCGATTAAAAATATGAAATATTATATTAGAGTTCAAATAAAAAAATAAAAAATTATGGATTTATGGACCTCCCCAAATGATTAAAATAGTTCCATATATGTATGTATGTGGTAAGATTGAATTAGTAATATTAAGTTACATATGTACGGATGATAATACAGTTGCAGTTCACTTGATACGAATACATATATTTGATTTTTCTATGCCTGAATCCAGGTAGGTTTGTATAAAAGTTCAGTGCAAATTAGTGTAAAATGCCAAGAAATTTATATTTATTTTTAGCGTTTCGCTCAGTGTACTCCATTTTGAACTTGAAAAATATTCGAAATTTTTCTAAGTATTTGGAATTCTTTATATATATATACGTGTGTGTATGCACATGCACATACACATATGTAGTTCTTTATCGTAGGTAGGGTGAGTTTGGTGTAGTTAGTTTGATAAATTCTTCAGTTTGCTGATATGGAAATTACTATAGAAAGGTCAGGAACTAAATGTAGGAAGAAAACTTTTTTCTCGCTGTTGCAGTTTAGAAATTCTTCTGTTTTTAAAATTTTCATTTAAACTTTACTTTTGACATTTTCTTTAACAAAATACTTTCATTAAATGGTATTTCTTAAAATTTTTCAATTTTTAGTCTAATCGTTACATGTTAAATATGTATGTATGTATGTGTGTATGTATAAGAAATTCTGTTTCTAAAAACATTTTCAAGATGTGCACTTAATTTTTTGTTTTCAATTGTTTTTTTTTTGGTTTTGTTTTATGTTTTTTTTTTTAATTCAGTGTTTTGTTTTTTTTTGTCTGTTAGATAGAGTTTTTAAATTTTCACCAAATATTTTATACTAAATTCTGTGTTGATTGTTTGTGTTACGCTTTCTAATTGATATTCAGTATACTCTGTGTTGGTTTTTTTTTTGTTTTACTTTTCTTTCTATTCTACACTTTCTATGATGGTTGCTGGGTGACGACTTGTATTTATTAATTTTTGTTTGTTTTATTATTGTTATTAACTATTATTGGGACTCATAAACAGTAATGTTATTTTTATTCTTTTTATTTATTTATTTTTATTAATTTTTTTGCTTTATTTATTTAATTTATATATTTAATTTATTTGTTTAATTATTTAATATATTTAATTTATTTATTAAATAAAACACAAAAATTTTATTTAGTTTTATTTTCCTCCGATTTTTTTGTTATTTATTAATTATATATAATTTTCCAAAACAGATAATCCAGAAAATGTAATGCTTTTTCCAAGTGCCCTTTACATTACATTTTGCATTTAAAAACACGAAAAAATTAAATAACTTTCAAAACAGTAGACCAAAATTTTTTCTAATTCTAAATTCCGATGAAAGTTTCCTGATTTTTTAAATGTTTGCGCAAAGTTTGATATTTGAGTTAATACGGTTTTTGTTGTATAATGAGTTACAATTTTATAATAAATTCAACAACATTAAATAGCTGACCAAAAATAATGCCAAAATAGGGATTGCTCGAAAAAGCAAACATGGCGCTGCCAGACATTTGGATTAGAAGGCAAAAATGAAAGTGGATTAGTCACAGTTTACGCAAGAAAGACGGTGACATAGCAAAGAAGGCAATGGAATGGAACCCACTCGCAGCGATAGGAAGAGCGGCTGGTAGGCCAAGGAAACCTGGAAAAGAACTGTGGACCGCGAGACGACTGAACTGGGGTTAACCTGGAAGTAGATGAAGGCGTTATCCAGTAATCGGACGAGATGGCATGTAGCTGTTGGTGGTGCCTGCTAGGGATTCAAGGAAACAATGATGTGGAAACAAACAAAATTGTCAGCACTTGATAAAATGTTGAAGTGCTAATATTTTAATAACCGCTTCATATTTTAACATTTTTGTTTTTACTCTTTTTTATTATTTAGAATTGTTTTTTCTATTTAATTAATTTAAGAAAGGGTTCAAGAACGCTTAATCTCAAAAATTGCTTCGAAGAGGGCTACAACCTGTTCGAGAAATTAAGTTGAGCTAAAAAATTTTATTTTTAATTAATTTAAAAAAGCCTAATACCAATGAAGCAAAAGTGATATGTGTGTCACGATTAAAATTGGATAAAGAAATGTATATATTTTTATATTACGTAAATATATGGCAGGCCATATAACCAATTAGAAAAATATTAAGAAAAATAATGTTCATTAATTTTTAATCTCTATTCACATGGCAACCCTATTCTGCAAAAAAAAATGTATCATACCGTTTTCGTTTGATACCCATGTTGCAGTATTTCAGAAAACTTATTTATTGATTTTAATTAACACTTTTTAAAAGGTGGCAACCTTTTCTGAAAAAAGTTTTCTTAAATTTGCTTCATTTAACACCCAACTAAATTATTTTAATTATTTATTTTTTTGATTACTGTTTTGAATTTTCAAAAGCTGGCAACCCTACTCAAAACTATATTCGAAATTAAGAGTTTTTAAGCCCCTCTTCTGCGGCACTCATATTATTCTTTATCATTTATTATACAAGAGGTACTTTTAATTTTTGAAGCAGCTGGCAACCCTACTCAAAAATATATTCCAAATTAAGATTTTTTAGCCCTCTTTCATTTACCATTCGTAATCTTTATCATTTATTTTATAAGTGTTACATTTTCCTGAACTTAATTTTTCAAACAGGTGGCAACCATCTCCAAAGCTTTCTTGAATTTATTTCATTTAACCCCCATACTAAATTATTTTAATCATTTATTTGTAATTATTGATTTCAAGGTGGCCCCCGTACTCAAAAACATATTCAAAATTAAAGAGTTTTCAAGCCCCTTTCCTTTGGTACTCATATTATATTATTTTGCATTTATTATACAAGTGGTATTTATGTCTAAAGTTAATTTTTCAGGTGGCAACACTCTTCGAAAACATTTTCGAGATTAAGCTCTCCTAACCCGTTTTTCGTTTATAATATTTGATGGGACTTAAAAATTTAATATATTTTGACTTTTGAACAAGTGGCAACTTTTTTAAAAACTAGCCTATTTGTCAATTCAAGTCATAAACTATCTGTGTGCATAATTTAATGAAAATCCGTTCAGACATTTTCGCGAGATTCAGTCACATTCAAACTCACAAACCCACAAATATATAAACTTTCACATTTTCCTTTTTTTGTGGGTGAGGTAGGCTTCAAAATGCCTTCTCACTTACAGCGACCGTCGTATACTGCGTCGAGTGGTGTGACCACTAAAACAATCCCCCCTCCTCACATTCATTAGTAGATTATTTGGAAAATTGTCTTGCATTTTCGATTCATGTTAATGGTCACCGTAGATGTACACTTTGAATTATTATTATTATTTTTGAAGTGAAACTTCTCTACGCGCGTCAGAGCACAATTTCAAGGCCGCGACACACGAACTAGCGTTACGAAAAACCGTCACGAAATGCATAAGCCTACGGCGCCGTTGGTAAACTAGTGCATAGACATAGATTATCACAATGCTGGAGAAGTGAGTTTTGTATGGCTTGACTTTCCTGATACTCCGAAAACAGGACAAAAACTTCGAAAGAAATGCAGTGCACATGACAGCTAACAATATTAGTAAAACAGCAGTACCGATAGCTAGACCATCAACTACAATATCATTAAATCCCAATGAAACTATAAATGCAAAACGTACACATTTTCCTTTGTGCATGTGTCAGAGCCATACACAAATCTCAGGGCGGTACATATTCTGAAATAGTCTATGAATATGATAAAAAGCAGTCACAATCGCTAGTGTCTGTCGCACTGTTACGTATTACTCCCATTGATGGATTGTTTATAATTACACGCAATGATTATTTGAGATTCTACCATGGCCCGATACCATCAACAACAATGACATCATTGCAAGCAGAATTTCGAAGACTATCGATGAATTGTTTGGAAACTTTTGATCAACAAATGACTCAATATATACAACAAAGAGAAGGATTGTCGATATACTCTTTGAATTGTCAAAGTTTGCGTGCTCATGCTACTGACGTATTGAATCCAGTTATGGAAAAATGCAATTTGATAGTTGTTCATGAGACTTGGTTGCGTGTGGACGAGGAAATCAGTTTACCGAATTTTAACTGCATCATCCAGTGTAAAAAAAGTAATGTTCGAACCGGAGGAGTCGCTATCTACCACAACAAAAATGATAACGGGAATGTCCTCACACCACACTTACGATTTACCGCTGTACAGTCAACATCAAATGCAGCTAAAGCAGAAGATGTCGGTGATATTTGTATTTCTGTGTCCCGTGCGATAAATGGACAAAACGTAGTATCAGCTCAGTCCATAAGTTCGTGCGTATTTTACCCATAATTTCACTTTTGTACGATTTTTGCATACAAAAAATTATTCGCTCAATATAACGGAACTATTTATATTTTCTTTGATATATTGTGCATTCAACAAGTGTTTTTAATCGAGGATAGAAGCACGTTTTGTTAAAAAATAAAATGGAGTCTTCGAACGCGTATAAGAGGCATATTTTGTAACAACTGCTGCTGCAGAAATAAACACTGTTCACTGAGAGGATACCGTGAGAGTACGGATTGCGCAAAAGTGGTTTTCAAATTTCCGAAGTGATAACTGCGACGTGGAGGATGCCCCGCGCGCTGGTCGTCCTGAAGTCTTTAACTCCGACGCCTTGCTCGAACTCGTGGAAGCTGAGCCAAATTTCACAGTCGATATGATAGCTCAGAGGTTAAATTCATCGCTTGGAACAGTTCACAGGCACCTGGTTCAGTTGGGAAAGGTTTCAAAGCTAGGAAAATGGGTTCCGCATAGACTTTCCGTGGCCAACCTTCAGCAGAGAGTGAATGTGTGTTCTCAACTGCTACAACGGCTTGAAAATGAAAGTTTTTTGAACCGTATCGTTATTGGTGATGAAAAATGGGTCCTTTACAATAATCCTGTTCGCATACGCCAATGGTTAGATAAAGATGAAACTGCAGAACTGACCCCTAGAGGATGGCTTTCACCCGAAGAAGATTCTCCTGTCTATTATGGTGGGATATGGCCGGTATTGTTTATTATGAACTTCTGGAACCAAACCAGACGATAACTACTGATTATTATTCCCATCAGCTTTCAAACCTGAATGGGGCACTTAAAAAAAATCGACCGTCTTTCGTGAATAGACGCAAAGTTTTGTTTCACCACGACAACGCAAGACCTCATACCGCAAGGCAAACATTGGGCAAGTTGAACGAGCTCGAATGGGAGCTCAACAACAAAATCAGGAACAACGATAGATGCCGTATTTTCTCGCTATATCGACACAATCGAGTCAAGCACATATATCTATATCCTATATCAGTTACCAGAAACCGATTGTATCCACTGCTGCTATTGCACCATCAATACAAAATGTAAAGGCTATTGAAGCACCGACTAATGTACAAATTTCCGAAATAAATGAATAATAATAATATTATTCACTATTATTGTATGTCATTTTATAAAAAAATCATTTCAATCCTCATTAAAATATTTAAATGTAATCCAGAAATTAAGAAGTTTCACTTCAAATATGCGCACATAGTGCGGCTGGCCTTTTTTCGTAATTTTTTCAATTAAAATTATAATTTAACTTACTTTACGGTTATATGTTTAAGACAACGGGTTTTAATTTTTTACTTTTATTTCATATATCTCATTTCATTTCACTTTATTTTATTTTTGTACTTCTCATTTAATTCTGTTCAGTTTAGTTTAGCTTTTTATATATAATTTCATTTTATTTGTTACTTTATTTTTTTTATTTCTTTCTACCTAATTCTTTTTATTTTATTAATTTTTTATTGATTTTATTTATTCATTTTATTTTATTTCATTTTATTTTTATTTATATTTCTTTTTTAATTTTAAATTGTTTCTTCTAATTTTTTAATTTTAATTAATTCGATTTATTTTATTATAGCTTTTTTTATATAATTTCATTTCATTTGCTTAACATTATTTCATGTTTTTCAATATTACTTGTATTTATACTTAATTTTATTCAACTTTCAATAATATTACTTCATTTCGTTTTATTTCATTTTATTTTATATTTTATCTTTATTTAAGTTTTTAATTTTTAATTTATTTCCACTTAATTTTTTTATTTCACTTTCATATTATTTTACTTTATTTAATTCAATTCAACTTACTTTCGCTTTTAATATAACTTAATTTCATTTAATGTGTATTTGTTTGCTTAATTTTTTGTTATTTCACTTTCTTCTTTTAATTTAACCTTTTTTTTGTAATTTAAAAAAAGGTTTTGTTTTATTTTAACTTTTTATAAAAATTCATTTACTTTCATTTAAATATTTATTTTTGTTTCATTTTAATTTTTTCTTCTTAATTTGTTTATTTTACTTTTATTTGTTTTATTTATAATGAAAACAAAAAAAAAACATTTATTTCACTTTAGGTTTTTATAAAATTTCATTTCAATTACTTTGCATTTTCATTTTTGTTTAATTTTAGTTTATTCCTCCCTCATTTATTTACTTGAAATATATTTATAAATAATCATATTACAAAACCAAGGCAACTAGTAGCAGATGGTATCTGCCTTTTCTTTCTTTTATTATTTCTTTCCCGCTTTTTTCATTATTATTGTTTGTTTTTGTAATTCATTTAATTTAATTTTAATTATTTTATTTCATATTATTTCGTTTCACCTTATTTTTATTTATTTTTAATTTATGTTTTATTTTAATTTTTATTTCTTTTTTTACTTTATTATCTTTTTTGAATTGAATTTAGTTCATTTTATTTAATTTAAATTATTTTATCTTATTTTATATTATTTCGTTTCACCTCAATTTTATTTGCTTTTCCTTTTTTAATTTTAATTTATTTCTGCTTTACTTTTTTATTTTACTATTTCTTTATTATTTTTCTGCAATATAATTTATTTTTTTAATTTATTTAATTTAATTCAATTTATATGATTTTATATTATTAAATTTTTTTTATATTCTTATCATATTTTTTTTTTTAATCTGTTTCTACTTTATTTATTTCTTATTTAAAATTGTTGTTGTAGCGGCATAAATATTTCCCATACAAATACGAGGAATGCTGCGGAAGTTACAGTTCTTGGCTGAATATAAATCTGTGTCGTTCCGGTTACGTAGAACCGACTGTCTGGGCATGTCTTTGTTTTTGTAATATGATTTACTTAACTTCTTTTTATTTTATTACATTTTGTTTTTCAAGTATCTAATTTTTGTGTTATTATTCGTTTTTTTTTCTTTCTTTCGTTTATTTTCACTTTCTTCCATGTAAAAATTTGTAATTTCCATTTTACCATTTATTCTCATCTAGCATTTTTTATAAATAAATTTGATTTGCTTATTTTTTGTATACATAATTTCAGTAATTCACCGTTATATCAGTGCTTCGTCTTCTTTATTTCATAACTATTATATTTCAGCTTTGATTTATTTTCTTTACTTATAGAAATATATTTTTTGGAAAATGATTTGTATTCTTTAATTTTTCGTTTCATATTTCTCCTATTTTCATTTCCTAAATATTTGACGATTTATTCAGTATTCATTATTATCTTTACCTTTGGAAGCATCTATCAATTGGCGCCTTGATTATTTCTAAATATTAAGAAAACTAATCTAAAACTCTTCTTCATCTCTAAGCAACTACACAAAAATGATTTATTTGTTTTCGATTATCATTTGCAATTGCAACACAAAACTACGAGCCAGCTGCAGCACCGCTTGGGCATTGTGTCGCTCAGCCATTTCTGAAAGTGGTATCAGCAGGTTAAGTACCATTTAAAAATAAAATAAACAAAAATGCAACTTACCATTGAAAAATTTGATAACATCCGTGAAATCCATGCTATTCGACAGTATTATGTCGCGATAAGTTTCCAGCAGCGCCAAAGCGAGGAAGAGCACAAAATGACTGGAAGCTACATGCTTCGCCGCCCAAATCACTTCCCATGTGGCGAAGACATCATCATAGACAAGTTCACGCTTAAAGTCCAACAAAAACCAGCGGTAGCAGAAATAGAAATGCGTGTAGTCACCATTCGAGTCCATCAAATCGTACATCTCCGAGTCCAGTATTTGAATGAGAGAACTGAAATTTATATTCGTAAAATTCATATACGAAATATTGAGCTGGCAAACTATAAAACTTCACGTTTCCATTTTCAAATATATTTAATACTATTCACCCACCGCATGTTCGCAAAGTGCATATCCATGGCCCCGCCATTTGGAAAATTCTCGATCATGCGCTCCATCAGCTTACAGAAACAGCTGTAGCACAAAGACTCGTCGTCAAATATCACCAGCAGCGGCGCCACCAAATCACACATGCCCTGCATGTAGCCAACGTCCAAATGTTCCCATACATAACTATTTGTCAAAAAAAAAAAAAAATACCAACAAAGTTGTTTGTGTTTATGAGAAAACTTAGGCAACTTAAGCACAGGGCACTTACGTGGATATGACATTCCTGAGCTTATCCAAATTTTCATTGGCAAAATACCAATAATTACGATCGCAACGCTGCACATCCTTTTCGATGCGATGCAGATTCAAACCGAATTGTTCCAGCAATTCGCTCTGAAAAGTTGTTTCGTTTATTAAAAAATGTTTTTCACCTCTTTTCGTATGAGCTTACACTATACACGCCACCATTTGAGCTCGCAGGCGAAACACATGCCGATTTAGGTTCCTGCAGTGCATCCATAATCGTACCGCCCCCCAACGCAGCGACTTCCCCACACGTTTCGATAGATCCTTGTTCCAACAAGGGTGCCATTTGCCCACTTTCTGACTTAACACCAGGCAACCAATTGACCACATCAATCGATGCATTGGTGACGATAACAGCGGAAGGTCGACCAGCAACATTCGCTGTCACTGCCGCAATTTCTCGTTCTTCTGCTTCAGCTGGAAATTGAGTCTCCTCGCCTACTAATTGCGACGGCAAATCATCAGCACTTAAAAACTCTGGACTCAAAACGCTCTTCTCTGGTTCATCCGTTGAATTCAAATTTGCCGATATGGATGTATGCAGATTTAAATCTGTGTAGGCAAAACCAGCGCCTACTGTTTCGTATGAAGATGAAGATGGGGATGTTTTTTCACTTTGGCCGGGTTGTGCGGCCTCTTCGGTCTCTCCAGCCGGCAGTTGCTCACTTTTGGTGCTTGCATTTGAAGTTGGCTCATTGACGCCCGCATCAATGATCTGCTTTTTAGTTATTGTGTCTTCTTTTTGCTGTGCTAAGCCATCTTTGCCATACATCTCGTCCTCCTCCTCCGTTGCCTCGTCTACATTGCCTGAGTCGGTGCTGGTCTTCATAGCGCGCGGTATCGGTTTTACTGATAAATAATTTTGCATATTTCCTGCTGCTGCTTCGGCTTGTGCCTGCCGTTGCTGCTCCTCATCGTACTCTAAGTCACCGGGATCCGAAATATCAGAAATGTCTTCGAAAACCTCATTCTCCAACTCGGCTGCATCGATGTCAGCAGCGCGCACAGTCTTTTCATTGCCACTATTACTGCCCGAACTGAGCTTAGCTATTGCACGTGATGTCTTCTCCTTTTCGCGTTGTTGTACAATTGCATCTACTGCTAACCATTCGCTCATCGTCATCTCGTAGTAATGCTTGCATGTCTCATCCTGCTTCTGTCGATCCGCGGTTGTGGTGCCAAAACTGGGAACGAAGATATTTCGTTTCATTTTACAATGTTCACGTTCCAACGAGTTATCTAGAAAAGTTACCTGTAATGGCCAAGTAGGTACGGCCACACTTCTTTCCGCAATTCCGGGCATACCCCGCCAAAGTAAACCAGCCGATAGACATCCATCTCATTTGCCACCACGCCATTCACATTCAAAGCTTCCCAGCGCTCTTTTGTTAGTCCATCTTCGTCGGCTTTGACTGATGAAAGGAATATTAGTTATAGCTAAGAAATCATTTATTTCAACTGGTCGACTATTCAACTTACGTTCAGGAGTTATACGTCCATTTACAAGCCCTGAGAGATGGGTGCGAACTGTTGACAAATGTCGGCAATACGCCAGCCAACCATAAAATGCTCTCGATATTATTTGCCTCTTCATTGTTGAGCAAACCATTTCAATACTGGTATTTTGTTTGGTCTGAACCTGTGTAAATTACAATTAATGAACAAAGCAAGCACAGGGAGACAGATCCGACAAAATTGGATGTATTCCAAAAGGTATAGGAATTTAAAACTGTAATCAACAGTTGTCCATGGCTTTGGCTAAAACTAAAATGATATTTGCTCCAATTCACGGACAGACAATTGGTAGCTAAATATTATATATGTATTTTAGTTTTGTATTTTTAGATGGTTATTTATCAGGAGCTTATTCATGACAAAAATACACTCGGAGGCTTGCCATTGCTGGCCGAGGGGCGACCGCTATTAGAAAAAACCTTTTAGTTCATCTGGTGTTACAAGGAGATTGGTCTAGATTCGAACCTGTGCTCTTCCGAATGGTAGTCACGCACCACACAATTCGGTTGAGATGGAGGTCAACGGTTATCACAGTGCATTTTCTCCTCCTCAATGCCAGAAGCCTCACTTTCTCTACCTCGCCACATAAATCGGACGGTTACGTCCACGGTTGTTAATAAGTTTGTACGTCCTTCAGGTACTGACAACCATATGCATATGCACCTGGCCACTGTGGAATCGACGGCAATGAGATCACACACAACTTGGTAATCGGTCGGCAAAGGAATTAATAGAGCAGGGACTTTTCTTAACTTCAGATAGCCAAGCTTCACATTTCTAGTTACTGAATGGATAAATTTAGAATGGAATAAGTGCTAGGGAGCAATAGGGGGCCTAACACAAACCAAACTTGTTGGTTATCTGTCGAGAAGAAAGGGCTCAACAGCTCGTTGATTACCTACCAAGGCAGAATACCAGCTTGTGTTTTCTCCCATAACAGCCGTTTCTAAATATATTAACAGAACGACCCGTATTGATCTCCGGCCAAGGACTTCTACTCTTGTAGTATTTCCAAAGCATTTATGTATGAGGAATGTTCATGACGTTACAACAACAATAATCAAAATTACAAAAGTCAACAATGTCCTGGACCAGATAGAGATTGAAACATATCCGTTTTGGCTTGGTATGGTACGTTTAAGTGTTAAGAGTTCATCAACCTATGTAATAAAAATATGTGGGCATTGACTAAGGAGGTTGACGGTAACGCTTTTTGAGGTCGCAGCTCTCTTCATCTCTTTTATGGGAGGAAGGGCAACTGTTTTCCAAACGGAAATTTGTACCGTTCTAAAAGCATCACAATGGATAATTGAGAGGAGACGGAGCGAGAAACAGATTGACTGTCAGGCTGCACTGAAGGCTCTGGAGAACGCAAAGCAAACCTCAAGAATGTAAGAAGGAGCTTAATTATGTTGCAAGACGAAAGAAGCTTGTACTTGTATGGGTTCCAGGACTCCGCGGTGTTTTAGGAAATGAAATTGCCGATGAATTGGCAACTGCGGATCAGTGGTTACCCAACACAAACCAGAGCCAATAATTGCAATCAGTTCTGCAGGAATCATGAATTTGATCCACGATTATGTATGCAATTTACACGGAAAACGATGATCCGGTGTAGAACACTGCATAACTGCAAAGTATTTTGTGACAAACCCGAGCAGAAAACTGTAGAGCTTTCTTCTAAAACTTGGAAGAATAGACGTTATGTTGATGGTTGGTATTATTATAAAACACAATCCATAGGGTCTGCATATGGTCACCATTGAAATCATTGAGGGCCAGATTCGGCCGTCATTTTCTCTGTGAGTGTCCTGCTTTTGCTAGAGCAAGGCTGCGAATTTTAAGTTCATGAGAATTAGCGAAATTCGTTCTCTCAAGCCGAGGGATACTCTCAAATTTCTCAAAGAATTTGAAAAATTCTCACAAGACTAGCTATCTCTGTCTCTATTCTATCCTATCTCTTTCTCTCTGTCACTTCTCTCCTTTCTTCCTGGACTATGAACCCTTTGCTTTTTAGAGTTTCGAATACAATGGGCTCTTTAGCCTGAGTACTCCTCTCTCGGTGCTTCTTAGATCGCCTTTTTCAAATTTTCCATTTTTGCTCTTCACCAAATATCTTTATGAATCACCCTATATCTAGTCGTCGGAAATTACTAGTATCTTGGGCTAGCATCATGTTTGTCCATTGAATAAATTTGTCTTCTTATGGATCTACACTTAATATCATATGGCTGTTGATATACTTACCAGCGGAGATTCCAGAGGGTGCTGGTCCATAGAAAGGCTTTTGCTGGAACAATCACTGGATCCAGTGGTCGAACAGCTGCTGAGCTGCGCGCGTCTTGGTGTACTGCGTACAAAGTCCAAAATGGAATGGGTAGCAACTGGAAATAAAAGATACAATTGATTAGAAACAAAAATATTTGGGAATCACAATTTTCCATAACACAATTACGCACCGAACTCTTCATGTTTACTTTTGCTCACAATGCGAAAGACATAATCGATTGGTGTGTCATCGAACGATTCCATGACCGAAGGTAAAATACGCCTGCGCACACTTTTCGGCCACGGAAATATCTTGCCAATACCGCGCTGTGACCACAACGGTGGATCTAACTGGCCATGCGGCAGTAAGCCTGTCTCCAAGCAACTTAAGAACTGTTGCATATGGCCACCTTCGGGGAAATGTATTGGTGGGCGTTGCACACCATCTTGTCCAACGAGTACTATAATGCCGCCACTATCTTCACCAGGGTTCTGGTGACAATGCACATACACAATTTCGTCTACATTAATATTGAGCGCATAAGCCCAGTATGATTCTTTATCCTGCTCCTCATCTTGTTCCTCTTCCTCCTCATTGTAGCCATTCATTAGTTGATTGGGTGTCCATTTAATGATAAGCGTCTGCACGTGCTGATGTAGGCTCAAATAGCCAGGCATTTTCTCATTAACATCTTTCTGAGGATTTCAAATAAAATACAAATAACGGAAAGCATTTCAAATGACAAACAAGCAACACTTATTTACCGGTACTACATATACATTATTTTTTCCATATAATAAAGTAGCTCGTGAATTTTGATGCAATGACTCGACATAGTCCTTTGCTACAGTTGTTGAGGCTATGGACTTGAAACTGGTAGCAATATTGCATTCATCCGTACTGGTATTCAGACTACGTTTGAAATTTATTATCGGTGCTCTTGAGCAAGTTGAGGAAGAACGGCGACCCGAACTGATGCGATGGCGTTTAACCTAAGGAAATAAAAAAATACATTTACGACTTATATTGTCTGATGTACATCTTTATGGGTATATTAATTTTGCTTACATACCAATTCATCGGCGTGCGGATCTGTCCAGTAGTGATCGGCAGTCTTAACGCGCGTAAACTCGAGCGCACATGGTCCAACTAGAAGTGAACTTAGTATGGAGCCAAAGTCCGAATCTGCCACGAGGGAGTCACGATCATAATAAGTACTGGCATTTTCTACTAAGTACTCAATAATTTTAGCCAGTTTCTTCTCGTATAGGGCCAAGCGGATCCACAAATATCTAATAAAAAGAGAGAAACTTTTTTTAGCAGTATGGATTGAAAAAACCTAACTGAGAGAAACAAGACGTAACTATGTATCCATTTAGTACAGGAAATTCGGTTTATCGAGGCAATTGTGAGGCTTAACTAAATGCTATAACGCCACCCATCTCCAAAGGATACAAAGATACTTGAATTCTAGTAACAGGGGCATTATTCTCGAGTCCGTGGGGTGTTTTTTTGGGTGTTTGGCCGAGCTCCTCCTCCTATTTGTGGCGTGGGTCTTGTTGCTCTTCCACAAAGGGATGGGCCTATAGTTTTAAGCCGACTCCGACCGGCAGATATTTTTTATGAGGAGCTGCCGTGGGGTGACCGCTATTAGAAAAAACTGTTTTTTTTTCTTCATTTTAGTGTTCCACGGGACTCGACCATACGTACTCCGAATCGTAGTCATGCATTAACCCTCTCGGCTACGACGACCGCATTCAACCTCTTCTTCTTAATTGGCGCGATAACCGCTTCCGCGATTTTGGCCGAGTTTAACAAAGCACGCCAGTCGTTTCTTTCTCGTGCTAACCGGCGCCAGTTGGACACACCAAGTGAAGCCAAGTCCTTCTCCACCTGATATTTTCAACGCAGAAGAGGCCTTCCTCTTCCTCTGCTACCAGCAGCTGATACAGCATCAAATACTTTCAGAGCCAGAGCGTTTTTTGCTGCGCAATGTCTATGTTGTCGTAAAGCATTCAACTTGCTCACCCATTTATTAGATCTTCATGTCAAAGACGAGATAACTAAAAGGCGATAGACTAGTCGTACAAACTAGTATCACTTTTCGAGGAGTGGGTGAAAAGAAAGCAAAGTGATACTGATTTTTACCTTACACAGATACTCACCGGCCACAGCGGCTTTATGGAATATCTCCACCGCGTTCAGCTGACAGATAGCCCATTTAGCCCAAGCTGTCCTAGTGCAATCAAAAGCTCGGTAAACATGGCTTTTCATTGTGAACGCTCCGCACGAAATAGTGCAATACTTCAAAGAGTTATGGTAAACTCATTTAGTCCTATCAACCTCATAAGGGACATGGGCACATCCAGTACTAAGTGGGAGGCGGTTCGAGCAGTTGTTGGAAAAATCATGCTACGGCGTCAATTCATTGAATGAGGGCGCAAGGCCTAGCAGTAGCAGCTACAGTTGCAAGAACGAAACGGAGATGAACTGTTTCTGGACGCGACAATGACAAACGCAGGCACTTGAGTCAATCACTCATAGTTACAGCAGACAAAAAACACAAGGATAGTTCGTAAATACTGCGCTACCGCAAAATTTCCGATGTTCCATTTCCTTCAGAAATCTACTAATGAAAACACTGGGAGGAGTGGATACTATCACTAGCGTAAATTCTCGATGCGTTCTCAAAAGAAGGACCACTATTATGTCAATATACAATACATAAACTTAGCTCCACCTTGATAAAATATTTACTGCGGTCCCAAAGTGGAAATCAGTCGAGTAGGAGGAATGCTATAGTGTTAGTGAGACCATGCCCCACATAGCACTGCTGCCACGGTGCCTTTGATGATGTTTCTAACATTTTACAAAAAAATTCTAGCGTATGGAGGAACTCAAGTATCGAGGAACTTAACTCACTCAATCAATGGCTCGGTATAGGCTGGGTTTCAGAGAACATCGAAGATGAAGAAAGCAGATGAAGTTGCTAGCTTAGGATCCTCCTTACCACCCTCGACCAAAGCGGAGTCTGTAGAAGTTCCGTTCAGTCATATTAAGGCGGAACTTGAATCTCACTATTACAGCATTGTAGGCAACAATAGAAATTGTCCGGGTTTATCAGGAGTAGGCTTAGGAGCTTTGGCTAGCGGTTTCTCAAAAACGTGGACGGAATTTCAGGCTTCGCATTTAGGTATATTATGTTTTCCTTTTTCCTGTACACACACAATGAAGTTGATATAGAAAATAGCACTCTTGAGAACTTAACAACCAATACATAAGAGGATTGTGGTAACAAAACGGCATTAGGCGCTACTTCAATGTGTCCCACTACTCAAATAACAACAACAACGGCAAATTTTTAATTTGGTTAAACTTTACTTCTGAAACTTCGTGTTTACTTATTTTTACTCAAAAATATCAAACCGACGAATCGGGACTGTGAGAGTCCCCATGAAAATGTGAGTCACCCATATGGAAATGCAAAAGTTTTTATCTTTATCACTTAAATCAGATTGCGAGCAGAATACACAACCTCTTTGATTTCTCAATCCTCTTAGCGAATATTTGTATCTATAGCAGTCCAACGGGTGGGCTCATCAAACAAGGTTTTTCCCCGAGTGAATTTCAGTCATGAAAATTTTTCGCATAAAATCATTGGCGTTCGGAGAGGCTCAAGATTATATAGACTTCTCTTCAACATTTAAAAATTTTTAGGAGAACCCCAGCCAAACAGCTATCAGAAAATGTGTGCGTGAATAAACTTCCGAATTTCCGCTAAACAAAATTAACGTCAATCTATAATTCTTTTCGCACTTACTTCATTGAGGCCATCGACATATTCGAACTACTCAAACTCATCGTTGTCACAGATGTGCTGCTGCCCTTCTTCAACATCGGTGGTCGATTCACACTATCGCTGCTGGATGACGAGCGTTTACTTGGATCGGCTGCTTCAATCTCCAAAACTTTCTTGCTTATATGTTCGGCATCTTCACAGGATTTGGCAATTTTATGGAGCAATGCTGTTGTTGACGAGGTTTTGAATAAACCCAAAGCTCGTCGCCGCAAGCCATGACTCAAACAGGCCTCTACGGCAGCGCATAATTGTGTGACAGAACTGCTCTCTTCGTGTATGTATTTCTTGGTGACAGCTTCCTCCATCAGCTGTTTCACTTCTTTCTTAACAGCGGCTATAAGACGCTCCTTGGGATCGACTTCTGCAAATAAAGATATGAAATATTAAACAAAATGGATAAGAGTGTTCAAGTTTCAATGGAAATAGTCGATAGTTTTGGAATAGGTCTATAATTTCTAACGACATTTTTATCTTGCATTTGTCGATTGAAATCTCAGACGATAAATATCTGTTGGATATGGTGCGCAACTAAGTTCCCGCTGTTTGTCAATAGATGCCGCCAGCAGTGTGTACTAGTCGATTCTAACATAACCTAAATGTCATAAACCAAGCTTAGTCATATGGTAAACAAACTGCTTCGACACATTAGTGATTTTGTTTTGGTATCATCTACTTTTGGGTTTGTGAAAATGTCTGATTTTGTGCCGAATAATCGTCATTTGCGGCAAGTGTTTTCTTCTTTCATTCGAAAAAAAACGGCGGCTGAAGCGCATCGAGAGCTACAAACAGTTTATGGACAAGCGGCTTTAAGTGAAACAATGTGCCGCGATTGGTTCCGTCGCTTCAAAGACGGTGATTTTAATGTTCACGGCCGTCCGCGTGACGGAAGGCCAAAAAGCTTCGAAGACGCTGAATTGGAGGCATTGCTCAATGAGGATCCGTGTCAACCGCAAGAAGATCTTGCTTCAGTATTAGGATGAAAAATGGATTCATTACAGCAATCCAAAGAAAAGAAAGTCATGGGGACTGCTCGGTCATGCTTCCACGTAATCGCCTCGGCCGAATATTTACGCTACGAAGGTTTTGCTATGTATTTGGTGGGGCCAAGTTGGTGTTATTTATTATGAACTGTTAAAACCAAGCGAAACCATCACTGGGGATCGGTATCGACTTCAATTGATGCAATTAAGCCGAGCACTGCGCGAGAAGCGGCCGCAATACGCGGAGAGGCATGAAAAAGTGATTGTACAGCATGACAACGCTTGACCTCATGTTGCCAAACCCGTTAAAACCTACCTGGAAACACTGAAATGGAAAATCCTACCCGCCATATTCTCTAGATATTGCGCTGTCCGATTATCACCTGTTCCGATCGATGGCACATAGTCTAGCTGATCAGTAGTTCCACTCATATGAAGACATCAAAAAATGGCTTGAACCGTGGATAGCATCAAAAGGTGAACAGCTTTACCGCGACGGTATACAAGATCTACCAGAAAGGTGGGAAAAGTAGTAGCCAGTGATGGGCAATACTTTCAATGATTCACTTCTAACCATTTTTTTTTTAGAATAAAGTTGTATTTACATCAAAAAAAAAAGTGAGAGCTTAGTTGCGCACCTAATACTTCCAGGGGATAGACCAAGGCCAGACAATTTTTTATCAAAACTGCTGAAAATCCATCAGCATCAGTTTGAGAAAAAGATTTCAGTTTAAGTAAGGCATAACTAATGTCCTCAGGAACAAAGGCATAGAGCTCCAAAGTTCAAAGCGTAATCGGATCAGAAGAAAAGTCACACGAATGAGAAGGGTTCTTCATGAACAAAATTCGGTTTAAAAAAATCAGCAAATAAATTTGCCGCTTCATTTGAGCTTCGCGCTTGACTAATATACAATATAAAAATAAGCCGATGGGAGAACTGGCACCACTCCTTGTAGATTTTATGTCATTTCAGAAGGTTTTCTGATTTTATTTAATTTTTAATTGCATGTTATGAAGGTATTATATGTGAAGAGATTTATTTAAATAGTTGAAGCCCTTTAATTTTTGCTTATATTTACCGAAATACAAATGATTTTCAGTAGATTTAAACTTGTGAAAATAATTATTTTTAAGACTTTTAGGCCTTTTAAAAGCAGGGTAATTTATTCTCAGCTTTTAATAAAAAAAACGATAAAGTAATCTTAAAGGGCACTTTTCCAAAGAGAACAAAAAAAAGAGAATTTTCTCAAAAAAAATTTTTTTAATAAAAAAAAAATTTTATAAAAAAGTTAAACGGAACCGAAGGTATTTCTCTTTGAAAAATTCTACCCCAAAATTTTCAGCATTGAATAAATCTCAATAATACAAAATATTTTTTTTACTTCTTATTACACTCAAGCTTACAAACAAACTAATGTTTAGAAGAATTAAAAAATTGTTCTGCATTGCCTTCCACTCAGCCTTCCTGGCTCTCATCTTACTTGCTCAATCACCATTGCCTGGGTGTCGTCGGCATTGTTAGGTCTAATCCGTTTGCTGCTTGCCCTGCGGTTCCACAAACTACAATGGTATTCTGGGCCCACCTTTTTCACTCTGTCAATGATATTTACTCTTCTACGCTTTACGCTTTAAGCAGATGGCATTAAAATTTATTCGACGATCACTAGCTCTCTTGATTCTGAATTGATGCAAATTGATTTAGATAGTTTCAGTAGCTGGAGTATCGTCTATCCATGAATTACCATTTCAAGGCGAGCCTCTCTTGCAGACACCTCTTATCACATAACTAGCATACCCCTGTCAGGTGTAAGTTAAGTTAAAGGCCGCGGAGTAATATTTGATTCAAACCCGAGCTCGAGCTTTTTCTATGTTGGTCCTTCAAAATGTCTTTATCCTCGAAATGCTCCTATTACTAGATCCTTAATTGTGTTCAATTAAATCTCTAAATTTGTTGAAATAGATTTTTCATTTTTAAAAGATCGCCGACTGAAATTTTTGAATATTTATTGTAAATATTGGTTCGGGGAATAAGTTCATAGCGGTTATATATTTTCTTTTATTTTACAATGATTTGTTTGCTGTTAGGCAAAAGGAACTCTTTCTACTCTACAAAACTATGTTAATTGTATTTTTGAGTTATTTAATCTTTTATTATTATTTATTAGTTTTAAGGCTTAGAAATGAAATACCCAGGAGGTAAAAATCAACATTTTTGGCACCTGCTCTTCTTTGCTTTTCATCGAGGTTAAAAAGCTGCCGAAGCAGCTCGGGACTTTTGCGAGAGTGGACATGGAGATGGTGTCACAGGCGCGTGTACAGTACAGAAATGATTTGCAAAGTTCAAAAATGGTGACTTCTCGTCGCCTTCGTCGATGGTACGACCCGCAGCGAAAGGCCTTCTGAATTCGATGAAGAACGTCTCAAATCTCTTTTGGAGGAGCACGGTTGCCAAATCAGTCATGAATTATAGGAAAAAATTTAATGTGGTCATAAAATGATTCTCAATCACTTACATTCAATGGGATTTACCGAAAAATTAGATGCCTGGGTGCTTCACGAGCTCAACGAAAAACACAAAGAAAGATGCCTTCAAATTGCTTCTCATCATCTCGCCCGCCATCGAGCCACACGCGGTCATAAAAAGCGCTTTTTGCACCAAATCGTCACGGGAGATGAGAAGTGGTGCCTATACACCAATAAAAAGCAAAGAAAGGAGTGGTTGGCTCCAGGCGATACGCGAAACCCGAGAGTCAAGCTGGACTTTCATCCAGAGAAGATCGTGATATGTCTTCGATGGGATGATGCACTGAAAAATGCTCGAAAAGAATATCACGGTCAACAAGATGCTCTACATTGCCCAGCTACACTGCGTGAATGGGGTTATTCGACTGAAAGGACCTGATGGGCATGGTCAAACCATTCTCCTTCACGACAACGCCAGGCGCCATATTGCACAAGTCGTCAAAGTCGCGTTCCCCGAGCTCGAAGCTCGAATGGGAGGTTCTTCAGCATCCGCCGTATTCTCCGGATCTTCCACTGACCGATTACCATCTTTTCCGCACTCTGTCAAACCATATGAAGGGCGTTACTTTCAATAACAAAGAGATCCTTAAAAACTGGCTCAACAACTTATTTTACACCAGGCTAGGCGATTTTTGGCGGAACGGCATCAACAAATTGGTCGAGAGGTGGAAAGATGTTACACACAGCAACATAATTCCTTGACTTATTGATAATAATTATTGTCTTTTGTTTAATAAAATAAAATTCTTCTATAACAGCGTTAAGAACTTATTCCCCAAACTAATAAATAAATAAATAATTTTAAATAAATTGACGACAAAAAATATAATCCAAAATAATTGAATCACTTGACATGGACTCGCTCATATGCAGATGTCAATAACCAGATAATTAATTCCCATGCAAAATTTATCTTTGATTCGAATTTAAGAAAAAACAGCCCAACTTGAAAGACCCTGTTGAATAAGATAATTAATACTAAGTGTGAGGAAATCATTCTCAGTCGAAACATTTGACCCGGAATAACATCTTACCAACTCCCAATATGAAAGCCAAGTAAAATATTTGGATTTGTTTTTTTCTGCAATATTTGAAAGAAGTATGGTCTACTCATAAACGTATTCACATACATATGTACGAATGTATATGAAAGCAGCATGCAAAGTATGTAGTCAGGTAATTGAGTGTGCTCGCATAATTTTAACGATTAAAATCACATAAAATGGCGCCATTAACACCATCAACGATAAAAACGACACTACGCGGGATCAACAGAAGAGGATGTAACGAAAAGCCAACACCCAATACCTGCAATCCATGGCGTCGAAAAGAATGGTAAGAGTCTTAAAGCCTTAAAGAGTTTGAGTGTGAAATGAAAGAACTTGCTTCCGCTCATTTCGCTTAATTGTGTCACAGCGTTTGCTACAATGTAGAGCTTGCACGCATATGCATGCTTGTAGTGCATAGTAGCCCTGCAGGAAAAATATTAGTTCGTGTTCTATCTTTTTCTAAAGGGTGTTCAATAACAGGTGTTATTTTGAATAGCCCACTATTTTGGTAGATGTTACTTTTGAAGCTGTCTTTTTTTATATTTGACAAGTAGAAACTACGCCATTAATAAAAATGGAACGATACTCGCTTAAACAACGCACTGAACTTATTAAAATTCACTACAAAAATGGTGAAAATTTGGCAGGAACGATTCGTAAGACTCAAACATTTTTGGGTCATCGTGAAGCACCTTCTCGAACCGCAATAGAGAAATTGGTGAACAAATTCGAGCTGTTGGGACAAGTTAGTGATGTGAAGAATAAACCCCGTGCACGTCGCTCAAGAACAGCCAAAAAAGTATTGCTGTGATAGCCGAAAGTGTTGAAGAAAACCCAGGTTTGTCTATTCTTCGTCGTTCTTTGGCATTAGGCATAAAGATTTGCATAAAGATATGAGTCTTAAGTCTCATAAAGTCCATTTAACACAAGAACTCAAGCCGTCGTATCTTTACTGATTGGGTCGTTGAAATGCATGCAAATTATCCAGAACTCCATCGAAAAACCATCTTGAGTAATGAGGCCCATTTCCATCTCGGTGGCTTCGTCAACAAGAAAAATTGTCGGATTTGGGGCTCAAAAAATTCAAAAGTTCTTGTTGAAAAGCCTCTTTATCCTCAACGTGTGACTGCTTGGTGCGGTTTATGGTCCGGCGGAGTCATTGGACCTTACTTTTTCGAAAATGAAGCTGGAACAACAGTTACGGTGAATGGATTGTGCTATCGAGAGATGATTCACAATTTTTATGGCCGGAATTGGATGGTATTGATCTGGACAATGTTTATTTTCAACAAGGCGGCGCTACGTGCCACACAAGCAACGAAACCATTGATCTTTTACGTTAATAACAACTCTCATGGGAAAACCCTTTATGTTAGCAGGTGGTGTTTCTCACATCTCCTACGAAATGTCACTTGTCCGGCCATGCATCGGCAAAACTCCCACCAAAAGGAATTCTAGGCAAATATGCTTCCAAAATAATCAGTTAAAATAGAAAACAAAACATCCATTTCGTTCAACTATACCGTATCAAAAGATTATACATTCTGTCAAAAAAGTACCGAGAATTGTTCAATAATGCGCAAAATAATTGCTTAATTATCAAAATTTATTTTCTCGCCTTCAAAAAAGGCTCCATTCGAAGTAATATACATATGCCAATGATTAGTCCAGTCATCAAAGACCTTTTAAACGCGTTTGAAGAGATCTTCTTCAGCTCCTTCATCGAATTCTCCTTAATGGCCTCTATCAACTCAAACTGATGCTTGCGGAGTGGCAATTTATGTTTTGGGAAAAGGTAGAAGTCAAACAGGGGGCTAAGCCCGGTGAATACGGTGATCATTCGATGATATTTGTCGAGTTTTTGGTCAAAAAAGTGTTCACAATATGAGCCTTATGAGACGGAGCGTCATCATGGTGCAAGATCCATGAGTTTTCTTTTCACAAATTGGGCCGTTTCCTTAGCAGATTCTCTATCAAACGTCGCATAACCTTCACATAATATTCTTTATTTACTATTTGGAATGAACTCCAAGTGCACAACACCATGACAATCAAAGAAAAAGACTTTCACTTTTGACTGACTTTGAAGTGGTGCTTTGGGTTTCGGCTCATGTGGATAGCGTCATTCAGCCGTCTGTTGACTGGTTTGCATGTCAAACTCATATACCCATCACATGTTATGATGCTCTGGACAAACGGATGATGTTAGTGGCAGTCTATGTTCAACGTACAAATTTAAGAGTTTCTTTCTAAATGAGCATTCCGCGATTTGCGAAGATGAATTTTCAGTTTGAGAAGACTCCGAATTATCTGTATTGGAAATGGAAATATGTACAATCTATAAGAGGTCTGTTAAAAAAATAAGGTAAAATTTCAAATTTCGCGGGCTACGTACATTCGACTTTCGATTATTATTTTTTTTATGTTGGTACACTCGTCTCGAAGATATGTTCACGGTTTCTTCAATATAGCAGGTTTAGCTTGTTTGTGAGAGGCATAAATACGACAAGTGTTTTGCGTGTTCGAACGATTTTCTGCTATTAACTCTTGGCTCTCCTGGACTCTTCCATTGGCACGACCCATGATTCGTCACCAGTTATGACCCTTTTAATAAACAAATCTGGATCATCGTTGACGTCATTCAACAATTCATGAGCATCGCGACGTTGTTTTTGGTAAAAATTCAGCAATTCTGGGACGAACTTCGCTGTCACACGCAGCATGCCCAAATTTTCCGGAAAGATTACATGGCATGAGCCAACCAATGTGCCGACATCCTCATCAGCTTCTCTAATTGTGATTCGACGATTCTCCACAACAATTTTCTTGACTTTCTCAACATTTTCATCGGTTGTTGATGTGCTGGGGCGTCCAGAGCGAGCGCCGTCACTCACATCGTCTCAACCTTCTGTGCAAAGTTTGTACCACTTGCAAACATTTTTTTAGCTCAGAGTACTCTCACCGTATGTCACTGTCAACATTTCAAGCGCTTTAGAGAACTTAGTTCCATTTTTTACACAAAGTTTGATACAACTTCTTTGATCTATTTTTTTCGTTAGCAGAAAATCGCCGAATACGCAAAACATTTGTCGTATTTATGCCTCTCACAAACAAGCCAAACCTGCTATTTTGTTAATACCATGAACATATCTTTGAGACGAGTGTACCAACAAAAAAAAGTAATAATCGAAATGGTATATTTTCTTAATTATTATTCTTCAATTATTGTGGGTACTTTGAGATCACGATGAGTTTGTACATTTGTGATGTAATAATAGAGGCGTTTGAGATTATTCTGAGGTTTTTCGACTAAAATCTGCAGTGGTTTCAATATAGCTGAGTAAAGTGAGAGCTTACTTTCGACAGAAACATGAGAATTTCGATATAGTAACCAATAAAGGCTTTTGAGTTTTATTCCCAGAGTCTTCCGTTTGGTCAATGTGAGTGTGCTATCAAGATGCATGCCGAGATATTTTGTGATAATATTAACGGTTGGACAAGTTTTTCGATATGGCGTAAAAGTGCCTTGGGGAGGTTTTGTCTCGCTTTCTGGAGTTTTTGGGAGGTCACATGGGAGTGGAGTCAATTATGAGTACGGTAGTGTCATCCGCAAATGTTCCGACTATTGTTTCTTCAGAATCAGGTAGATCGTATATGTAGCAAGTATAGGATGCGGCCCATAATACTGCCTTGTGGTACAGCAGATGAAATTTCATACAGTTCAGACTATTCTCAACCTTGTTTGACAAAGAAATATCGATTTTTGAGGTAGCACTTAATAGATATGTAATAATTTATTTCTATGTGAAACGAGATTGGTTAAATAAAATAACATAATATAACACTAATATACCACCCATTGCTTAAGCATTTTGCTAAAACTTTTAGCTCACAATTTTTTACAACTCTGAAGCAAACTTTATTTACAATGTGTTTACATGCAAATTGATCATTTTGCTATTGCTATTAATCAGACAATGACGAGCTAGTTTGATTTCTTCTTTTAAATATCAGTATATGAACTTGAATGCCTCTTTACTAGTTGGGCTTTTCCCTACAGGGTAGTAGTGAGCTCAACTATATGCGGATGATATGTGAAGATGTAGCCAACCATAACGAACGACTGAATAATCGTGACATTTGTGCATACGGTCACATATTCACAAATGTACATACCTCATCTATGTGCGTATTATACATTTATTAACTTAGAACAAGCAGCAAAATAAAAACAATCAGTCAATAATACTGTAGGTAAGTGTGACGTCGACCCACGGCAGTGATTTCGCCCAACCTTCGCACCCACTCAACTCCGGGATGCCACTTATCACGCGGCTGGTGTTGGAGACGCTCGTCTGCCGCCATTTACTTATCGTTCTCGGCGACGCCATTACAAATATGGCACAATGTCCTTCGCCGGCGTTTCCCTGTTGTACGCGACATTGGCAACTAGGGTGGGCTGAATGTGTCCAATATCGAATAGGGACAATGACGGCGGCGCCGTCAACACACTGGGTGGGTGGTGAGTAAATACAACCATACAAATGGAGTGAGCTAATGCTTATGCATTGTTTACAAGTGCACGTGCCCGCAGGCCACAATTTGCTGTGGAACCATCAACCACCTTTAAAGATTGCAAAGTAGATAAAGAATCCGTTATGAAAATGTGTTTATTAGGATTATATTTATTACATACACTTACCTAGTGTAGGAGTACATGTGCAGTATGCCGGGCTTGTTTACAGGCAATAAAGTGCCTTGAATTTGCATAAATATTTCGGTATGGGTTTTTTTTTTCAATTTCCGTTGAATAACAACGTAAAGAATTAGCTTCAGCACCGTTTAATGTTGTGAGTATAGATTAAGTTATGTTAAGTTAGCCAGATGGCTAATCTAAGATAAGACACTCGGTGGCTCTAAGGCCCTGCATTTGATTTCCATCCCCTAACTAAGTTGCTTAAATCACTTAGACCTCTTTAAGTAGGTAATGAATCCCTCCAGTGAAACATTTTGCAAATTTCCCAGGTCTACAAAGGAATAATCGCCAAGATATTTGGTACGCCTTCTCTGAAGTGCCTGACATTCACAGAGGAGGTGCTGTACCGACTCAATATCTATTTCATCTCCACAAGTCCTGCAGAAGTCATTATGAGGTACTCGTAAACCCATTCTACTGTCTAGGATGCCAATAGTGCAGTAACCCGTTATAACACCTGAGAGGACGCTGGTAGTTGATCCATTGAATCCAAGCAGACGTTTTGCCCTTTTAAGATACAGTTTTGGCCAAAGCGCTTAGGACACCCTGCAGTTAGTAGTAGTGTGAGTATAATTAGTGGCTCTTAAATAGTGATTATTGTATGCCAGAGAAGAACTGGTCTTTTGCCATAACACGAAAACATTTCTTTTGTTTCTCAAATAAATGTACAAAATTTACCATAAGACCTTCTCTTTTGCTGTGTGAAAAATGCATTGCAGTACGAGGGCCGTTTGAAAAGTCCATGCATAAATAAAAACTTTTTAATAGTCTATAAACATGAAAGACAAAGATAGGATTATTCTCCTGTTCTGCATCGATTTTAAGTTAATCAATAAGCATCGCGCTTCATAGCTACGGTAGGATCCGAAAAGCGTAAATTACGCAACGCAAAATGTAGGAATACTCGTACTTTCTGGAGTCCTTCAATTCCAGCTGCATGGCACGTACTTATATAACACGGAGACCAAATGAAGGATGAATACCCAAGTGTGGAGCGTACAAACGCCGTATACAAAAGCTTCAGCGTATAAGGGTCGGAGAAATCGGAGCTATAGCGGCTAACAAAAGCAAGCATGGCGAAAGATTTGATAATAATAAAATTTATATGACTAGCAAAAGTAAGTTTGACGTTCTTAGTACCTAATTAAGATAGTGTTTGTATGTATTCACAATTGAATGGTCATTTAAATGGCATATACAAGTATTACAATAATAATTTAATAACAGCAGCATGGCCTTTCAACCTGCACTTATTACTGATATAACCATACGAGAGCCCCACTGTACACCTCATAAACAAATTACTTGAAGGGCATTTCTATGCTATTGATTTACTTGTACCTGCACTGATTGAATTAACCAGCTATACAGATGTGTTGAGATGCCGTTTACATTGCAATTCTAATAGTAGAATTCGATTTCAAATGCATTTTTCTATTTTTAGAATGTAATGAAGTTCTACTGCAGCTATTTGCGTCTCAGTTCCTTTTAAAAATACTTGTAAAAATTGTATAAATACACAATCATGTAAATTGAAATATAAGGCACAGAATAATTTTGTTATTTAGAAAAGGAAGCATTTGCATAACCGTACATAATGGGTGTTTCAATAGGGATATAACGTTCTCATATTTAAATGCAAACGTAGGCTTACTTTTCTTTTTTCTGTTTTGTTTTTTTGTTAATAAGTCCTTCAATGTCCGGCTCTGGCGGCAAGGCGCTTGAGATTCCTTAGCGTGTCCTTTGGGGATGACTTGAAAGAATTCTCCAGATCCCTTTTCTCTCCTCCACTACATCAACAGCACTGGATGGTTGTAGACGATTTTTCTCTTCCCTAAATTTTTTCACAGGTAGTGGTCCACATTTTGGTATCAAAACGGCACGTAAGTGCTACTTGAAGTGTACCTGGGGTACTCTTGCCTTCTTACGTACCTACCTTCAAGTTTTATATTTTTAGTGAAGTTCATGGTGAAGTTCGCAAACGGGCCACATTTCAAAAATAATATTAAAAATCACTTTAACATTAAATTGAACCGGAATTTCAATAAAGCGCATAAATTTATATGAGCATGAGAACCGACGGCCCTAGTAGTCAGTGCGCTAATGATATTAGGGTTATATTGTATATATCCCCTATAAATAATAATAATATATGGATACGATCGACATTTATGCTGCCAAAAATACGCACAGCCAAAAAAAAATAAAAAAATACAGTCCAACTTCCATAACTTGAACTTCAATAACTCGAATTCTCTATAGCTCGAACTCAAAGATGATAGAATACAAGGCAGCGTATCGTCAGAGCCCATGTATAAACGAGGGAGAGGAGGAGTAGGCGAAAGCAGTGGAGACAACCAAACACAAGAAATTATACGCACACATAAATATTTTTTTGTCACAGCGTCTTCCGCATAAAAACGCTAACAAACTGCATTTGGAGGCTTTATATTAATTTGTGCTTTCACAATTTAACACAAGGCACTTTGTTTTCATTAGTTTGTTTAGTTTAAATCTCACAAATCGCAATACTACCAAGCCATTCACTGAATTTTCACAAACCCGTAATTTCTCCTCCTGAGAAAACGTCACCAGCAGTACTCAGCTCGCCTTTACTCGAACTAAATCGAGCGGCAATAGCTTAAAGCCAGGCGAATCTATTAACGGTGGTGTTGGTAAATCAGCTTATTTGTTTTTTTCTTTCGCTGTGTCCATGTAACTGTCAGCTCAGAATAAAACAAGGCGAAATAATTTTTTGTTTTCTACTTTGCCAATACCTTGCCGTGGCAATCAAACGTACAAAACATTGTTTTTGGTATAGTGCCAACACATTCAATAAATGCGCCTTGGCGTAAAGCGAGCACCCTTTTTCTTTTTGACGTTTATAAATTAAATCATAATCAGTTTGAAAAGCATCTTCGTAAACTGAAGTCTATTTATCATGGTTTCAAAGCGTGTTTTAAAGTTGTTGCCTATTGAAGAAAAATCTAAGCCAATAAAAGAGATCGAAAGTAAAAAACAAGAATAAGGAAGTGGCTGATAAATATGGCAACCCAGCAAGCCCATTTCCCACAATTTTGAAAAATAAATAATCAATAACAACATCGTTCGAACCTGGTGCTACTTCTGGTGCCACTTGAGCCGCGCTTAGCAGTGGGAGCAAAGCTGTCCTCGATTGGTTTACGGCAACTAGAAATCAAAGCATGCCAATATCCGGAGCAATATCAAAGGGCAAAGCAATGGACTTTGCAAGCACAAACTCTCAATCAGCAAGTTAAATTAATGGTTGCAGCAAATATTGATGGCTTAGTAAGGCGTAAAATTCTTTTGATTGGAAGAAGTAAAAAAATACCGTGTTTCGTTGTTGTTTTAGTAGTATACTTAACCCTATCAGTGTAGTGTAGATTACCGGTCATCTTCGTCTACCTCATCTAACGGTAGGCCCAGAAAACTTGCTGTTTCGACAGGTTGGATGCAGAGGGAGAGGAGTGTTAGATGAGTGGGTTTGATGGAGCATGTGAAAAGGTGGACAATGTCGTACTGGGTGCCTTCACATGCTGGACATATCTTTAGTATGTCGGGGTCAATTCTGGATAGGTAGGTATTTAATCTGCTACAGTATCCAGAACGTAATTGTGCCAAGATTACGCAAGTCTCTCGAGGTGGCTGGAACTCTTCATCTACTATGAGTGGTGTTTGGACTCCGATTACTGCATTCGGTGGTCGGTGGTCGGGAGTTTAAGAAGGTGGTAAGTGTCTCCCGATGAATGTCGTTTATTGTATGTCTAAAAACTGTTTGGTCCAGTAGTTGTCGATTTCTTTTGTCCTAGATCTAGTCGGCATAATTGAAAAGGTCCCTCCGGACGTGCCTGAGAGGCGGCTCTAGTTCAAGCAGATGTTTACATGGATGAAAAATGCAGTAGCACCCTAGTAAAAACTGTTTGCTGAGCAATTTGTGGTGCTCCTTCACAGGGAGTATCTGTGCTTCGTTGGGAAGGTGTTGAAGAGGGGATATCAGGAGGCAACCTGTCGCAGTCCGTGTGTTTTGGCATGTCTGAAGCTTTGTCCACTGCGTATCACTAATTCCAGACGACCAGACAAGCGTAACGTAATTCGGAGCCGCCCAGCCAATTGCTTTAAATGTCGCCAACAACATTTCTTTGACTTTGCTCCAAGTACTGCCGGCTAACGATTTGAGGACCTTGTCGCGGTTTTGAACTTTAGTAGCAATTGCGGTAATGTGCGCAGAGAAGGAGAGCAAACTGCCAAAGGTAACTCCCATAATTTTGATGTTGCTTACAGTTGGTATTGGTGTGTTGTCGACTTTGACCTTGATTCGCAGTTTGACCTCCTTTGTCCAGGTGGCAGAGAGGGTCGCCGTGGACTTAATGGGTGAAAGTTGTAGATTCCTTGCAGTGAAAAAGCGAGAAAGGCAGATGAAATAGTCGTTTACCTGTGGTGATTGGGAGAGCCCAAGGCAGACGGTTCTACGTTACCGAAATGACTCGTATTTTACTCGACCAAGGGCGACCGCCGTAGCCGAATGGGTTGGTGCGTGACTACTATTCGCAATTCACAGAAAGAACGTCGGTTCGAATCTCGGTGAAACACCAAAATTAAGAAAATCATTTTTCTAATAGCGATCGCCCCTCGGCAGGCAATGGCAAACCTCCGAGTGTATTTCTGGCATGAAAAAGCTCCTCATAAAAAATATCTGCCGATCGGAGTCGGCTTGAAACTGTAGGTCCCTCTATTTGTGGAACAACATCAAGACGCACACCAAAAATAGGATGAGGAGCTCGGCCGAACACCCAAAAAGAGTGTACGCGCATATTATATATATATATATGCATATATTATATATATATATATGCATATATTATATAATAGATTCTCCATATAGTATTGTAGAAACTTTTATGGTCCATCTTTTTTTAATCCATACAGTTGTCTGGCGATATCTCTAAAACTACGTGACAGAAAAAAGTGGATTTCCGGACTCACGAACCGATTTTACACAGCAATTGGATGGTTTGCTTTTTGTGTAAAAAATCAGAATTATTTGTAAACACAATTTGCCAATTTTCAGTCCCCAGTCAAGTTATTTTCATTTTTAATAATTCACAAATTTTTTGCCATAACAACTCTTGAATCCGTTCACTTTTTAAAGCATTTATAACCACCCCTTTTACGCCCCCACTTTTCTGACTTCGATCAAGTTAAGCGATAACACTGTTAAAGGCAACTCTTTCTGGTGAATTGGAAAACTAAAAATAACTAAAATCAAAGTAAAGTTTCGACACAAGGTTTGCCACAACACATACACAATGAAAATGTGGACGTAGGCCAGGATAACAAAGCGCACTTCAGCAGTTTGCTATCGGCAAATTGTGACTAAAAATAAGTCGATTATTTAAAGCTGTCGAGTATAAAGCGCTTTAAAGTCAAGTGCAGCTAGGGAAGCAAAATTGAAACGCAAAATGTTTTCTATGGTAATCTTTTTAATAATTTCATAGCTGACCATAAAATTTTTTAGCGTTTCTCACTTTCATTGTAGCGCTTTGATATCTTCCTTTATTAGCTGCCGCTTTTTTCAAATTATTTTTCTTTTTTTCTTGTTTTACTTGCGGCTATTTGTGAAGCAAAAGAATACTTTAGCCACAGTCCTCTACAGTAGCGGGCGTAGGTCGACTTCACTTCATAATAATATTTCCGCACGTTTCATAGAAGCCGGAAAATCAATGCCGCTAACTTTTCAGTCATTGACAGTGCGCAACTTGACAGCAATCACAAAGTGCTGATGGTGAAAACCATTTAGAGAGAGGGAGAAAAAAATGAGTAAGAATAGAAATAGAAATACCAATTTACTAGCAACTTTTCTTTTTTTTTAACTTTAGGGCTTTCGAATGGTGTAACCAAAAATCCTGCATTTGTCGCACCTCCTGATGTTTATAATACTTTGAGATTATTATTTGAAGTATTGAATAGAGGCAAGGCGTATTCAAATAGTACATCAATAGCTTCTGTGAACTCTGCTGTGAATACGAGCCGCAGAAAAGCATTTAAAAATGAGAAAAAAGACAATGGAATTTGGTGCCAGTAATATCGGGATGTCATTGTAAGTACAACAAGAGGAAAATTTCAGAAAAGCATTTGTGATATCGCGTAAAGAATATTGCACATAATTAAAAAAGGGCGTATTTGAGTAGTGGACTCAGTACTACGAGGATTGCCTTTTATAATTTGCGCCCAATAATGAAATTGGAAGTTAGCATATTTCTGCATTCGCTTGAAACAAATTTTAAAAACATTTTTCCCACTCAGAAGTGGATACATGCAAAAAGAGCTGTTCAAAGGCTTCACCAGCTTCTTCAGGCGTTGAAAAGCGTTGATCTCGCATTTAATTTTTGATATTCGGGAAAAAAACGAAATCATAAGGTGCTAAATTAGGGCTGTACGACGCAAGACCCAATGACTAGACATGCTGAGTGCTCAAAAACTCTCGACGAGAGCTCGCATTGTCTTGGTGAAACACAGCTCCTCTCCGCCGGTTGGTTTTCCTTAATTTTCTGAAAACTTTTGACAATCAAATGGTTATGTACCACTCAGAATTGACTGATTTAAGTTTCTGTAGTGGCACAGTTCCGATATGATCAGATTTTCTAAAAAAAAAACAGGCGACAAGTTGCAACGATTTGAGGTGCTTCTTCCATCTCGCCTGAAAGATGGAATTAACTCATGAAAATTTTCATACGATGATTTATTACGAATTTCTACGTGGATTATCAAGACAGAAGTGCATCGCTCAACTTACTTCGATTAAAAATGGACAGAGCTACAGTTTGAAGCCGAATCCGAATTTTCCAGTCAAAATTATTGCCTCGATAACATCGTTTATCATTTTCTTGACTGAGAGTCTGGTTCCGTTGCAAAGTCGTGGTGGATTTATGTTTCGAAGAAGAATGATGGGTACGCCAATTTTCAATGTAAGAATGAATTCAGAAGAATTCAGTTGGATAGTTGACAACTTCGTCTTGATTCTCCACAGTATCGATAGACTTATATGTTGTCGTTTCACTGGTAGGAATACCATGCTGAATGGTGAATTTGATGGTATTGGCATCGATGTTTTTAGCTGCTAATATAACACGGGTACTGAGCCACTGATGGTTTTTGTATGATAGTTTTGTGCAATGTTTGGGAAAGCTTTTTGCACCAATGATCTTACAGAAGTTTGCGGCAGGGTGATATATTGTGTAGATTCATCAATTACCATTCGCCCATTTCCAATATCCAATAATCGTTTTGCCAAATTTCCAGCCGATGCATCCCGTTGTAGTTCTACACGCATGTTAGTTTTCAAAGTACGATCAAGCGCTTCCAATGTTTTCTTGTGAGACATTGTACATTCGTCCCATATGACAATTTGACACGTTTGGGGTACTTTCCTATTCCAGAGTTTTTGCTGATGTTGCATGTTGCTTGTGCCTAAGTGTTTTGCAAATTCAACGGCAGTTTTAATGCTGAATGCGCTGTTCGGCCACGATCCAAAAGAGTTGCCGCAATTCCATATGATGCAATAGCCAGTGCAATATTATTTTGTGATCGTATGGTTGCCAAAATTAGTGAAAGAAGAAAAGTCTTGCCTGTACCACCGGGCTCATCTATGAAAACCACTCCACCGCTTTGTTCTGTGATTGCACGCATAATTCTGTCAAACGCAATGCATTATTCTGGAATAAACTGCGGAAGATTTGTTCTAACGAATGTCCCCAGTTCGTCAGAATCATAGTGTGTTTCTCGTTGCAAATCTCGCTCGGAAAGGTTGTTTGCAGGCCGGTTTGAAGCAGGCATTCCCCGTTGCACCAGTGCCTTGTTAGCGATTGTCAAACATATGCCTTCAATCAAAACCAATGCCTGGTTGAACGGTGCAGAAGTTGTTACTCTGCAGCGCCACCTGGTGGCGAGTGGCATCAATAAGCATATTCTACAAACCTTCTCCGTGGAAAAATACATATATATACCAATTTTTCTAATAATAGGTCCAGTAGTTTTTGAGTTCATCGATAACATATTGAATTAGTTTTAAAGGTGGCACACAGATGGCGCTATTTATCACTTTATCGCGTTGGCAATACTGAATATATATTCATGACAAAGCCTCATCCCTAGGCTTTGTTTATCAGTATCTGTCATTTCGCTGAAGTATAAACAACGCAGTGTTTTCGTGCTCCGAGTATGTCAACTTTCGTGCCGTCGAAACGCAATTTGCGGGAAGCTTTGCTTTTTTGCTTCAATTTGAAAAAAAATACTGCCCAAGCCCGTGAATTGCTGCAGGAGGCCTACCCAGACCATACTCCGTCGATTTCAACATGTGAGTACTGGTTTCGACGATTCAAAAGTGGTGATTTTCACACCGAAGACAAGAAGCGTCTTGGCCAGCCCAAAAAGTTCGAGGACGCGATCACGGGGGATCGTTACCGACTGCAATTGATGCGTTTAAGCCGGGCATTGAAAGAAAAACGGCCGGAAACGGTAAAAAGGCACGACAAGGTTATTTTGCAGCATGACAACGCTCGGCCGCATGTTGCTCAACCTGTCAAAAAATACCTTGGAAGGCTTGGCTGGGAAGTGTTACCCCACCCGCCGTATAGTCCAGACATAGCTCCCTCCGATTATCATTTGTTCCGGCATATGAGTCTCGATTTGGCGGACCAGCGGTTCTCCTCGTACGAGGCTACCAAAATATGGGTTGAGTCATGGATAGCCAAGCAGCGGCCAGAATTTTGGAGAAACGGCATCCGGAAATTGCCCGAAAGATGGGCGAAAGTTGTAGCTAGCGATGGCCAATACTTCGAATAAAATATTTTGTACCGTTTTTTCACAATAAAGCCCCAAATTTTCGAAAAAAACCTTTAAAACTAATTCAACCTCCCAATATATGTATAAGATTATTGCATGTTTAAAATTTGAAAGTTTCTGTGAAATAGTTTTCAGCTCACAATAATAATTTATGTCTGTGGAAAGTTTCCGTTTCCACGAATGGAATTAAACCTGTCATGACATAATAAATCCAAATCCAATCACATAAGAACTGCGCTAAAATATTTATCAATTTTCTATAATTGGAGAATATTACTGATTAGTGGAAAAATCACAAAAACAAAGTTGAAATGTCCATCGCAGTCATTAGGAGAAATATTGTTTAATAAAAACAAGCGGGTCCGAAATGACATTTACCCAATGCCAATGTGCAAGGCAAAGAGCTGAGCCTCCAACAAATGTAAATGTGCGTGTGTGACGGATACGTGCAAGGGCATTTATTAAAAATTGTAGATATGTATATGCAATGATGCCAGCGAACTTTCCGCGTTGTATATACAGCGGCAAGCAAAAAAAATGCAGCTATGCTGAATGTGATGAATGGATACTGAGTGAATGGATAATACATTTGTGTGCAGTGAGTCACAGTCAAAGTGAGCCACACCACCTAATTATCAGATTTACTGGAAAATTGTTTAAAAAGAATACAGATAGGAAAAAAATTGTATGTGTTTTTATTGTTTGAATATTAAGCTTGAAAACCCCATCGCGTACATGAAGGACTTCCTTTGTTTATTACGAAAAATTAACAAAACACAAATTTATCTCACAGTTAAAGTGAGCCACCTTAACTCAAATAAACTTAAATAACAAATTAATACTTGGTTGGGCCACCGTTGGCGGAAATAACGGCTTGTAGACGTCTGGGCATTGATTCTAATAAATTGCAGGAATATGTGGAAGGAATTGCACGCCACTCGTCTTGTAAGGCATCTAAAAGGTTTTGTCTCGACGAAATGCTATGTTTCCGTAGGTTTTAATCAAAACGGAACCATAAGTTTTCAATAATATTTAGATCTGGAGACTGCGGTGGTACTTCCAATCAGTGATGGTAAATGTAGGGAAAATTCCCTACATGTAGGGATTTTTGTCGAAAAATGTGGGTGTAGGGAAAAGAAGGACAGATTTTTTTAAATTCTGTAAATGTAGGGAATTTTCAAGAGGGACAGAAACAATTTTTAAATAGCGGGGTAAAATTAAAAAATTTAATTTAAAATAAAAACCCGCAGTAAGATTTCATGCCAGACTTCTTTTCCTTATGGCAGCATACTTTAAAAAGCGTTAATATGGCAACATTGCCGTGTTTTTCTTCGATAACGCTAGCACGATTTTTTCTTTGCGCGGAAATTGTTAGTTGCCCCACGTTTTCTGGTGCTTTTCACTTTTGAAGTAAGTTTACAATTATTTTAGTTTTAGCTTTTTTTATATTTAAAATGCATATATTTTATAGAAATCAGCTCCTCCTCTTCGACTGACTCTCCGGAGGAACACCAGGAAAAACAATGCAAGTATCGGAAACAAAAGGTCAATAACAAGTGGCTTGACGACGAAATTTTAGTGGCTAGTTTGAAGCTGTGGCTAACGAGCAAGTCTGATTAACAGAAGCACGCCGAAACAAAAATGCACCAAAAAATATGAGGGCAATTAAAAAGACATCTAAAATAAACAGCTTTTTTTTAGAAAAGGCGAGTAAACCAAATGGTTCCAGAAATTTCGAAATAAGACTCAGCATGTTCTTCGCTGAGCATAATGTTGCGCTGCAAGTGGTGGACCATTTAATCCCACTCTTAAAAGAAATCGTGCCTGATTCTGAACTAATAAAAAACTCTGAGCTCGGAAGAAAGAAGTGCACCAACATAATAAAAAATGAATTGGCAAAAGAAGAAAAAGACAATTTAGTTAAAAAATTTAAAGTAAACAAATTTTTCATAATGATCGATGAGAGCACAGACATCGGACCCAATAAGCTTATGTGTCTCATGGTGGGATTTTTTGGCGAGGAAAGCGAGCGGCTTGTGGTTAAGCTGCTGGATCTAATTCCAATAAGAACTGAATGCACTGCAGAAGCTCTGTACGGAATTTTTAAAAAATCTTAAGCAAACAATTCAATTTGGACTTTGCAATTGCCTCATTATAGTGTAAACACAGGAGAAAAAAATGTAGGGAATTTCGTAGGGAAAATTTGTTGTAAGCGTAGGGAAAAGTAGGGAATTTTTTTGGGTTGTGTAGGGATTTTTCAAAAAACCATTTACCATCACTGCTTCCAATACGTGGGGGCAATTATATAATAGATATTCCCGCCCAATGATTGTGTTTGAAATCATTGTCCTGGTAAAAATAAAAGTCGCCTTCGATCCCTAGTTTTTCGACACTTGGCTTAAGATTTTGCTTTAAAATATCTATATAAACGTATTTATCCACTATGCTGGAATAAGTTTAAGATTTCCACTTCCACCACCTGCCATGCAGCCCCAAGCCATGACGAAGCCACCGCCATGCTTCATACTGGGAGTGAAGTTCTTCTGCTGAAACTCAGAGTTTTTTTGACGCCATACCATCCTCTTACCGTCAGAGCCAAATAAGTTAAATTTACTTTCGTCTGTAAGTAGAACCTAAAAAAACATTATAGTCTCTACAACGCATTACGCCGCTATGAACCTTTTGCCAAAAACTCATATCCTTATGAACATATTTCCGTGCAAACTTCAACCTTTTTTCGATTTTTTTGTTGTTAATAAATGGCTAGTTTCTGGCCGTTCGACCCTAATAACCATGCTTCCTTAGAACTCTTCGTACAGTTTCGGAATTAACGAGGATATTTAATTGCTCCTCAACCGCCTTCGTCAATTTCGGAGCTCTTAGGTGAGGATTTTTCTTTATTTCCCGGAGAATAAACGCCTCGCCCCTATCTGCAAAACGCTTGTTTTTAGCTCTTCTTCTGCTTGTTTGCTACTGTTCCTCCTCTAGTAAAGCGATGTATGACGTGCGGGACAGTTCCTCGACTTTTATTTACATATTCCGCAATTTTTTTGTGGAATTTTCCTTTTTTGTAAAGATCAATTATTAACTGCTTTATTTGAACACTTGTTTGTCGACCCAGCTTTATTACCCGCTTGATAATAAGCAACTAAAGCACTGAGAATAAGATGCAAGCAAAAATTAATATCCAAAATTAGATATCCCGTTATTTTAACAGAAACAGGTGGCTCACTTTGAGTATGACGTAAATTTATTCAATCGTTTAAGTTGTTCGTTATTACTCTTACTTCGGCAGCGAACAAAATAACGACTTTTGTCCGAAATGGCGAATGGCCTTAAATATGCTACAAAAAATAACCCCAGGTAAAATTTTACTATATGTGTCCGAACTAGAGAATGCGCTCAAATATGCATTTTAACCATTTGTTCCACTTTTTCGACGGCACTCAGGTAAACAATTAACACCTTATTTAGGTCATCAACAAATTGGCCTGAGAACGCAATCAGCTTTTGAGGTTTTATTATGTGGGAGTACTTTCATTCATTATGAGGTTAGAGGTAGACAGAATTTTCAAACAATTTGCTTTTTTTTTGCATTTTCTTAAAGTATAATATCTTAAAAATATTTTGTGAATATTTGAGGTGAATCCGGCAAATACTTTTCCGAGTTATTCAACAATTAACAAAGGGCGCTCGGACGCTACGCTAATGGCGATGTCAATTGATCCAAGTATATATTTGGGGCCTTGTCGTCAATTCTTCTGAAATTTTGGTATAGATAGGTAGGTAAGTAAAGTTGAAGTACCACCCTGGCACTCCAAGTAGCTCAAAAGCGCCGTTTTGATACTATTATCAGGTCTCCAACAGGCAGATATCTACAGCCAGCCAGAGCTTTTGATGTAATGGAGAAGATTGGTGGGATTTAGGTTGGAGCATTATCCCGACTGTCAAAGAAAGGAACACCCAGTGACCTTAATCGTCTAGCTGCCAAACCCGGACATTTACAAAAAGGTGCTCAACAGTCGCCTTCTTTGAAAGGTCCACACTCAGCTTTTGCAATGGGGGTTAAATGGTAAGCCTGACTTTTCCGCATGAGTTCCGATAGATCAATGATCGGTAAATACACAGCGATAAGTTTGGAAATTGAGTGGCGTGGAGTACTCAGGCACTTTCTCAGTCCTCCTTCTATTGAACTGGGGTCAGAGGTTTTCGAAATAGCACGCGAAAAAATGAAGCTCCATCTGTCCTGCGCTTTTCTGAGAAATAAGTTGTGCGATTCAGCAATTTGTCCTGGAACCCAAATCAGAGGAATTTCACCTTCACGCCCAAGAGATTTGGTCTCCTTCTTACAGGAGTTGACTAGTTTGGATCTACACTATGGCGTCGTGAGAGCTTCTCCTATGCTCCTTAATCCCTACCAAGTAAATTGGCAAATATTTAAAAGAGTTTAATAATTTTCAGATGTATGCATTACTTGCTTTAACCCGCGGCCCCGCTCGCGAAGGAGTAGTTTTGAGGGATTTAGAAAATTATTATTGAATTTCGAATGTAATTTTAAATGCTTTTATCTGGCATCCGTTGCTATGTCTCGTTGAATAAAATCAAGACAACCAATCAGAAAAATATCAAGCAAAATTATTTTTATTAATTTTCTATCTCAACCCGTTTTTGAACTTTGCATTTGGGTCATAGTTGAACAGCTTATGCGGATTATGAAGTCTAGAGTGTGCTATAAATAGTGGTAAATAGGAAAAACTAAGATTTTTTAGATTAAATTTAAGCAAATATTCGATTATTAGTGACGAATGAGGGTGGTGGCGCGGCCTGTGGGAAGGAAGTTCCATCATAAAAACATGCCTATAACCTTCATTGGGTGAAAATATGAATGTATACAAATTTTACGTCATTTGGTGTTGTCGTTTCGTAGTGATGCGCGGACAACGTACAGACATTCACCTTTATAGTATAGATTGAAATTTTTAGTAAGGAGTTTTATAAAGAGAAATATGTTCGGTTCTTTTTACCATTTAAAAAAATTTCTTCTTTCTACTATTTTAAAATAAAATATGCTTTGCTATTTTTTGGATAAAATTAAAATTTTGTTTGTTGAAATTCAGATATTCTTCCTATTTTTTCAAAGTCTTGTGAAAATATTTTTTTTTTTCATTTAGGTATAGCTGAAATTACGCTCAAAAATTCCTGCATTTTTCATATCTTTCTGTCATGTATTTTTTTATCTTTTAAGATAAAATATATGTAAATTAGAATTTTGTTTTTTTTTTTTAATTAAATTTTTTTTAGAAAAAATTAATTTGTTTTTTTTAGAAAAATTTTTTTTTTTGAAAAATTTTTTTTTCAGAAAAAACATGTATGTTTTTATATTTTTCTTAAATATAAATTATTTACTTCAAAATTTTTTTAAATAAATTTTTTGAGACTTGGGTATAATAAAAAGTAAATTGGAGAATGTTTAAAAAAGTTGTATAATTTTCAGTTATGCAAAATTGAAAACTTTGGTAGAGAGTTTTTTAAAGGAAAATATATTCGGTTCTTTTAAGCATTTTCACAATTTTTTTTCTTTTAGCTTCTTTATACTTTTTTTGGAAAAACACTCAATTTTTTTAAATTTTTGTGATTTTTTTTTTGTTATTTTTGAAGATCACTCCATCAGATATTCTCAGTGAAAATCTCTGAAAATCTCCTCAGTTTTATGAAAATCTTTTTTTTTGTCATTAATACATGAAACCAATAACTCCTGCAAGTTTCATTTTTCATATCTTTCTAACATTTTTATTGTTTGTTTTTTAGTTTATTAAGAAAAATAAAAAAAAAATTATTTTTAGAAAAGATTTTCTTTGTGCTTAATTTGTAAAAACTCCCTCAAATTTTATTTATTTCTTTTCATTAATAGCTAAAATTATTCACAGTAAAGCAAGTTTCATAATGGGATCCTAATAACTTTTCGAGCTTTAGTTGTAAAAAATATAGATCTTCCTCTTTTCAATAGAGGCAGTTTTATCGTGAAAATCCATCCTCTTTTCTTCATAGAAATATTTAAAAACAAATTATAAATCATTTTTCCTATTTTTGTTTTAAATAATTCGAATTTTTCGATCCTAAAGTTCATAAATTAACTTAAGTATAAAATTCTACAAACAATAATATATACCCGAAAAAGAATTTTCATGTCCGAAATTGCATTTTAAGCGCTTGCAACTGTTGAATACTCGTGTACAAACAAAAACAAAAAACGAACCTACACAAATATGACCTTTCGGTGCACTCAGCTATTCACCGGTCAAAATACGCATTAAAACTTCCAATAAAAACGAATGGAAAATGGCAGCGATAAAGCTGCAGAGGTATGTGTGGCATTGCAAACAAAATATGATATGCACCAAAGCGCGTCGTCTTTCGTTTGGTTTATGTGTGTACATACCATACACAGATATTTGTAAGCACACACGCGTACATGACGCTACCCTGCAGGGAAAAATACTAGTTGTGAACTACACAGAATAGTAGAAGTTCACATTTCAGTTCAACCACTCCGTGTTCTATCTTTTCCCCCAGTATTAGCAAGTGATCACTTCAACATGGCGATGTGCAATGAAATGACAATTGCTCAGTCATGCAAAATAACACTTTCATTTGCAAATCAAGTTTAAGGTGTTTGCTGTAGTAATGTAAATAAAATTAATAATAATCCAGTATTTAAATAGGATTCGTATTTTATAAGACTTTTCTGAAATGACCTGTTTTTGGGAAACCCCCGTTTTTTATTCAATTGAATCGCTTTAATTTATTTGATTTATGGTTCATCGGCTCTGATACAACTTAATGTAGATTCTGAAACAGAATACATACATACAGTTTGTCAAGAATATCTTTGCATAGTGAAGAACAATATAAAATTTTAGCTTTGATCGAGAATTCCAACAACAAATAAAAAAGCAAACAAAAAATTTATATTCGACGGACCCATGTGTTTTTTTTAATCAAAGAAAAACACAATTTTTTTGATGTTGACGATAATAATTATTTTATTTGGTTCAAGTAAATTTGTTGACATCACTTTTTGAATCTCTAAAATGGCCGTCTTGAGCCTGTACGGCGCATTGTGCCCGTTTTGCAGCATTTTCCATAGTTTTAGCTAACATTTCGGCTGTAATAGCGGCTATTTCCTCACGAATGTTGTTCTTGAGCTCTTCTATGGTCTTTGGCTTATTAATATAAACCTTTGATTTTAAATATCCCCACAAGAAAAAGTCGGGTGGCGTTAAATCGGGCGAACGCGGTGGCCAGTCAAAATCGCCATTTTTCGACATCAAACGACGGGGAAACAATTTCTTCAAAAAATCGATTGTGGTGCGAGCTGTGTGTGGTGGAGCGCCGTCTTGTTGAAACCAGAACTGCCTCATACCCTTTCGACGAAGAACTGGCATCATATCGCGATAACGCTCCTGATTGACGGTAACAGCTTGACCATCTTCATTTTCGAAGAAAAACGGCCCGATAATCGTTTTCGCACTAACGCCGCACCAAACAGTGACTTTTCGTCGTTAAGAGGTACCTCTTGAATTTCGTGAGGATTTTCAGTGGCGTAAAAACGGCAATTTTGCTTGTTTACCGTCCCATTCAATAAGAAATTAGCCTCATCGGACATTGTGTTCTTCTTCTTCTTTCGACTTCTTTTGTTGAATGTAAATTTCAACAATTTGGGAGCGCTCGCGTGTCGTGTACTTTTCCATGGTAAAAATCTGCTTGGACTGACGCTTCCAATGCGGTATGTCATTAAGCAATCTGACGTCTCTGTCAAAAGATACAGGGGTTGCCAGATGTTGTCCGTCGAATATGGGCAAGCCTGTATATTTAAAAAGTGTCAGAAAATCTTTCCATAACTGATGAAAACAACAAAAAATGCAGTTATTTTCCGAATGCAGTTATTTGCAAATGGTATGGAATGTGAAAGGTAAGAAATAATTTAGTTATAAAGTGATTGTCTTCAGTGCTGCAAGGATCTCAGATTTGAATACAAAAAATGCCAGGAAAACGAGTTTCAAAAAAGATTATTCAATTAGTGCATTTCAATCACTACAACGGCAAATCAGCCAGAGAAATCGCCGATATGTTCTCTCTCAAAATTAGAACTGTATATAATATCATAAACCGTGCTGAAAATGAAGGAAGACTCGAGTTGAAAGGATCTACAGGCAGACCAAAAAAGTAACGCAGCGAATTGAACGTAAAATTATTAAAACTATTTATAATAGCCCGCAAATCGGTACAAGCTCTTCAAGTGGAAAAAGACTACGGGTTAAGAGTTTCGAAAAGTGTTGCAAAAACACAAATATTCTTCAAGAGTGGCTAGGAAAAACCACCTGTTATCAGCACAAAACATTGATAAAAGATTGCGATTTGCCACCGAGCACATATCGCTACCCACAGAGTACTGGGGATGACGTTATTTTCTCAGATGAAACGAAAATGATGCTCTACTACCATGATGGACCCCAGTGATTTTGGGGTAAGCCTCTCACAGCACTACAAAACAAAAATATTATCCCTACCGTAAAGTTTGGAAAACTGTCAGTAATGGTTCCGGGTAGTATATCAACAAAGGGAGTGGGTGAAATCAAAATTTGAGCGAAATAATGACCAAGGAAGTATATCTCGATATTTAAAAAAACGAATTGACTTCCATTATTAGAAAATTCCGCTTTGTTGACCCAGAAGATTCGAACAAATTTAAATACAAATACTGTCAAAATAATGATCCCAAACATAAATCTTATTTATGCAGGCCCCGGTTACTCTACAACTGCAGCAAAGTTATTGATACTCCCGCCCGAAGTCCCGACATTAACCCAATCGAAAATTTGTGGGTTCATTTAAAAATAAAAGTAGGAAAAAGATCGTCAACTAATAAAACTGAGTTAATAAGATTCATCAGAGAGGAGTGGGAAAAAATACCATTGGAATATGATATTCCGAAACTAATTAAATAAATCAATGCGAAGTCGTCTTCAAGCGGTAATTGATGCTCAAGGAGGACATACAAAATATTAACCCCAAAAGATGAAAAATTCCACCAAACTTGATTTTCAACCAACTGTGCAAACACTTTTTGACAGCAGAGAAATTGAACTGTTTTTATGTTTTAGTATATATTAGCATATTATTATCGCCTTAGAAGGTTTTTTTATTTAATATATTTTGGAAAACATGTTTTTGTAAAACATTGTTAAAAAAATAAAAAAAGTTGTTATTTCAATTAAAATCCAATGCATCTTTTGATTTTTTCTTTTTTTATTTTCATATGCAAAGATTTTTTTTTTGGACAAACTCTATATAAGTCAAAATTCAGTGTACTCTCTCCTAACGGACACGTCTCTGCAGCGGACACCTCCCATAAGCGGGCAAATTTTTCAATCCCTTAGGTGTCTTAAGGTGCTGTATTTCAATTATCTTGAAATTATGTAAAATTTCATTGCCCAAAAACACGCATAGAAATTTGTATGTGTCTTCAACCCGTCTTTCCTCCGTAGGTCCGGTCACTGTTGTACTCCATTCTTGAATCGGTGCTACATACGTTTCTTAAATCTTTTTGATAGAAATCTGAAGTAGGCTCTTTATTGCAGAAATCTTTCTAGGATAAACATATTGTTTTTTGTTATCGAACCACGTTTTCATTCATATTAATTGAACTTCTATAGAGCTCAGCGGAAACAAAATTTAGTCGATCCTTCCATAGAATTTTGCCGAACCAATTAAAAAAAAAATATTTTTTTGCTGTGCCAGCGCGGACATTACCGAAATATATTGTAGTAATTATTTCTTTTGCAGTTTTAAAGCTTAAACTGAGATGGTGTACCATTATTGTAAATTCGTTACGCTAATCTTACGAACTTGTAATGTGAGGCTACACTTTAAGTGTGTAAATTGTATGCAAATATTAATTTATTGTTATCTTTATTTCATGGACTTGGATATAGTGTTTTTTAAATAAATAATCAGGTATTCATCGGCGTTTGTTTATAGATAATTCTCGAATCAACGCGATGCATTGGTACGTCCATGGATGTATCATAAACTTTCTTATCTAAAAAAAACAACAACTAATTTGCAGGCATATCAAACATTGTACTACTGTTATTATACTAATCAATGACGAACGAGTATAATTTCTTCTATTAAGCACCAGTATCTGCACTAGAATATTTCCATACTGGGGGTTGGGCTTTCCCTGCAGGGTACTTAGACTGGCTTACTTCAATATGCAATTTTATGCCGCACGTGATGTAACATTGAACCCGAGTCTTTAGAGGCAAGCAAGCAAGTAGGCAGTCGAGTGTCGAGACAACCGGAGACCAAGCCGTCATTTGTCTGCCTCTGATTTGCAGTCATTTAAATTTTATGGTGTACAATTTAAGTACTAAAACTGAATTAAAGCAGTAACCACTAACATAAATGCAAACCACATTCCACACAGACAGAGTCAAGATTCTAAAGGTTAAAAATGTAAAATGTGAATTTTAAAATTAGTGAATTCTCGAACTCTTCATGTGCATTTCATGCAAATTACACCTCACGACTATCGCACACATTTTTGTTTTTTCGTTGAGTCGATTTTTTTAAATGTATTCCCAATGTATTCCCATACCAAATGAATGTTTAATCAGTTCTTCCACTTTATATTTATTTAATTTAATTATTAATCTAGTTAATCGACTTCGGTCCGTACTCCATGAAATTAGATAATTTGTGAATGAATTCAGATAATTCAGACTGAAAACTTCTGAAGAGCAAATGCTGCAGCAGTTGGGGGGAAATAATGGTTGATCTGGCGAATCTGAGAAAAAGAATCTGAAAAAAGCACGAATTGAGCTGAACGACCAACTGCAAAGTGAAATTGCGCTGCTTAAGACTCAACTGGATGAGTGCCAAAATCAAGCTGTCTCCACCTTTCCTTTCATCAACGGTCTACCGTACATGAATGGTGAGAATATTAAAAAGACATCTTTCACATCTTTACCCCAAGTTTGCTCCGGCTTTCGAGTGTCTTTCTACCGCGTCTGCTGTGATAGTAAAATTAGCATCTTCTGCCGATCGCTCAAGAGTATTCAAATTAGCGGCTAATTATTGCAAAGCCAAAAAGCTGCACTATTACACAGCGATGCTAGACTCAAATCAGAAGGGAAGTTACAAATACATACATACACGAGAGCCTCACAAAAAGCAATCGCAAGCTAATGCGTATTGGAATGCAGCTGAAAAGAGAACAAAAACTCGCAGCTGCTTTCTCAATTCGTGGCAACGTGTATGTGCGTGTTCACGCTAAATGCAAGCGCTTAAGGTCCTGGTTTATAAGGTCAAAAAAATCAATTTTTTTTTTTTCATTTTAAGCGATTCCTAATATATTTCAGAATATTCACACAAAGTTACAGAGCCTAATTCTCAATATTTCCTTTATCTTCTTTTCTCGAGTTTTCATTTTTATGATTTCTTTGAATTGGCGTACATGAATGAAAAAAAAAACTAATGAACCTTTTGAAATGAATCATAGCTTGTTCCCTTCAGTATTAAATTCTCTTCTATTTCAACTAACAAAATAGATAAAAAAAAATTTTTCAAGATTTTTATACCAAGTTGAAGTGAATTTTTTTTTATAGAAAGGCATTTTTTTCTTTAAAACCTCCAAAAAGTTGAAATTTTGGAATTTCTCTCAGTTTTCCTAGTTCATCTAGAATAAAAAATCATGACTATTAGAAATCCATTTGAATTTTTTGCTTTAGATAATAATTACGAGCTGTATCTTGTACGCCAGTTGGAAACTCCAGCGTTGCAGCGCTCTACTAATTTCTATGTTAAACATTTTTTTCAACTTATTTTAACCAGTACAAAAATTTTGTATGCTTTTTAAATGTTCATTAAAAGATAGAAAAAACTTTGCAGTACTAAATTAATTTTTCCTTAAAAAAAAATCGCAAAGAGATGCAATTTTTATACCTCATAAACCAGGCTCCCCCCTTAAGCAGTCCCGGTGGTGTAGAATTTTCACAGAATCGATTTTTTTTTTCGATATTACAAAAGTATAGGCTTTTAAGAATATACTGTACAATTTTTGGATGGATATTCCCTGTACTTTCGATTCTACACCCGTTTTAGCAGGTAAAGGCGGATTCGTCACACGGCCAATCCAAAACTACTTTTTTCGGCCTGGTGTTGTCACAAAAAAAAAAGCACTATTCAACAGAATTGTCTGAAATTTTAATACGTTAATCACAACATCAAAGGTTATCGCCCGTACTAGAATCATATTATTATTTCAATTATTTCATTTTTTTTTATTATAAAACTGAAAAAAAAAACCATTTTTAGAGTGTCAAGTTCAAAACCGCGCCATTTTGTGAATTTGTTTCCTTTTTTTTGATTTTTATTAGGGGGCATAGCTACAGTCATAGGTAGGTAGGTAGGTAAAATGGCAAGAGAACCCCACGCACACTTCAAGTAGCACTTAAGTGCCGTCTTGATAACATGATCTGAACCACAACCTGTGAAAAGAAAAATTTTGGGAAGAGAAAATCTTCTACAGCCAACCAGTGCTGTTGATGTAGCGCAGGAGAGAAAAGGGATCTAGGCTGGAGAATTTCTTCAAGTCATCCCCAAAGGGCACACTAAGGAATCTCAAGCGCCTTGCCGCCAGAGCCGAACATTTGCAGAGAAAGCTACAGTCATACTGATTAAAGATTTTTTTAGTTTTTGTGTTTCAGATAAATAGAAGAGCCAAAATGGTCAACACGGGCCAGGTCCAATTTTTCGAGAGGGCAGCTTCAGCGGTATTTTTAAAATTATTAAAATTTAATTTTTTTTTTTCATTTTTGTATGTAAAAGAAGTTAAATAAAAAGCGTAAAAAATTTAAATATCGTTTTTCATTTTTTTTTTTATTGTAAAAAAATTCCTAAAATACTCTAAATTTTCCAGCTCTAGACCCCTTAATTTGCAGATCTTCCGCTAATGCGTTCCGTACTCAATAAATTGCACAAAGTCCTTCTACACTTACACACATCCCTTCACAAGCTATTGTTTTTCCATTAAACAGCAATTTCCCATTTGTGTTTTCTATAAGCACATTTTTATTACAAACATTTTCAGAAATTAAATTACTTTTTTGCCAGCCAAATAGTGAATGATGTTTGCATTTAAGCAGCGGGCAATAAAATTGAAATTAAATTAATGTATTATTTTCCGGTAAATGTGGAATTCGTGTAAATGCATGAACGAGTTTGTTTTATTCCCTTACAATAAGCACACCGCAACCCCCCACTCAAAAAGCGAAGCACTTCTAATGGCCAATTGCAATTGACTACGCGTGGGTGGCATAAAGTAATTTCATGTCAAGTCATATGCGCGGCTTCCCTGTTATTTATTTAGTGATTACCGATAATATCGTTGCGATTGGATATTTCATTTGTCACGGTGTTGCCAAATTGCACCGAATAATATAATATATTTTATTTTCAATAGGTACAGAATAACAAATAATAAAATAAATTATCACTTTATTTCAAAGTTCCAACTTTTGTGCGAAAGGTCGCCATTGATGCACAGTACGCACGAAAACATACGTCCTAATTTTCCAGCCGAAGCTGCCGGTTTAGCAAATGAGCGTGACCACCTACGCCAGGTCAATCCTGGGGATCCCCGCATAAGGCATCTCAATTCGGAGATCCGGCAAATGGTAACTCAATGCAAGCGGACTAAATGGGAAAAGCACTTGAAGTCCTGCAACTTCACCTCTGGTGTGAATAACTGACGAAGCACAATGACAAGGTGGCAATCACCTTGGTTACACTTCGTCGGAGATGCGCAAGCTATTTTAGCCGACTATTGACTTTGCATTCTCCGGCCGACAGATCCAAGCGTCGTGCCACCAGACTGCTGCACAAACTAACGAACTACAGTGCGGCACTTACTTTCTCTTGTTATGAGGTTCAGGGGGCCATCAACAAAGGCAAATATCAAAAGACATTGGCCCTGACGGACTAAACACGCTGATGCAAAAACACCATTGGCAAAAACGCCATTAATGGAACGATACACGATTAAACATCGCACTGAAATTATTAAAATTCACTATAAAAATGGTGAACATTTGACAGAAACGATTCGTATGACTCGAACATTTTTGGATCATCGTGGAGCACCTTCTCGGACCGCAATACAGAAATTGGTGAAAAAATTCGAGCTGTTGGGACAAGTTAGTGACGTGAAGAATAAAACCCGTGCACGTCGCTCAAGAACAGCCGAAAATGTTGCTGTTGTAGCCGAAAGTGTTGAAGAAAACCCAGGTTTGTGCATTCCTCGTCGTTCTTTGGAATCACTAGGCATTCCACAAACGTCATTATACCGTATTTTGCATAAAGATTTGGGTATTAAGGCTTATAAAGTCCAGTTAACACAAGAACTCAAGTCGGCCGATCATCAACAACAACTGATTTGCTGATTGGGTCGTTGAAATGCATGAAAATGATCTGGAATTCCATCGAAAAATCATCTTGAGTGATGAGGCCCATTTCCACCTCGGTGGCTTCGTCAACAAACAAAATTGTCGGACCGGAGGTTCAGAAAATCCAAGAGTTATTATTAAAAAGCCTCTCTATCCTCAACGTGTAACTGTTTGGTGCGGTTTATGGTCCGGCGGAGTCATTGGACCTTACATTTTCGAAAATGAAGCTGGAGCAAAAGTTACGGTGAATGGATTGCGCTATTAAGAGATGATTAACCATTTCTTATGGCCGGAATTTGATGGTATTGATTATTATTATTATTAGAAGGCCATTACGCACTGCGACCAGAGCTGATCTATTGTGAAAGGCCTATTTTGTAACCCTAGAGTTTTAGGCTTTTTAGAAATTTTAGCACAGTTTTAGGTTTGTTGTTCCAAAGATTGCATGGAGATACTACGATACCACCAAGGTGGTGAAGTCTTTGTCTGCCCAACGCTGGACATTCACAAAGCACATGTTCTGAGCTTTCTATGTCCATTTCGCAAATGCGGCAGACATTGGTCTCGGATAGACCAATATTGTTTAGATGGTACCTCAGGCTGCAGTGACCTGTAAGGTATCCGGTTAAAAGACGCAGATCTACTCTGTTTAGTGAGAGAAGTTTGTCAGATATTCCTTTGTTGGGACTTAGGAATAATTTAGCTTGACGCTGACCGGCACAGTTTAGCCAGTGTGCGGCAAGTTTTCTTTCCTCCCATTTCCTAAGGAATTCGTTAATGTGGCCTTTTGTCAGTCCACAGAAAGGCTCAGGACCAGTAAGTTGCATATTTGCTCCTTGTTTTGCAAGGTCGTCAGCCATTTCATTTCCCTCATGTCCTTCATGTCCCGGAATCCAGCCTAGTGTTACTATGTTGAGGTTTCCTAACGTGTTTAGGAGGTTTAGGCAATCGTTTACCAATTTAGAGGTGATGGTTGTTAATAGAAGGGCTTTTAAAGCCACTTGGCTATCTGAAAGTATGTAGATGTGAGTACCTCTCATTTTCCTTCTAAAGCATTCTCTCACACATATTTCAATGGCATGTATTTCTGCCTGGAATATTGTTGGGTAGGATCCCATCGGAATCGATTTTTTGAATTTGGGCCCATTGATTCCTGTCCCTGTTCTACCATTTTCCAATTTGGACTTATCAGTAAACCATAGCTGGGAGCCAGGTTTGAAAGTGATAGAGTTAGTTCTCCAGTCTGTTCGTTCATTGATTATAATTTGGAAGTTCCTGAAGAGTTTTGGTTTGGGGATCCCCGCATAAGGCATCTCAATTCGGAGATCCGGCAAATGGTAACTCAATGCAAGCGGACTAAATGGGAAAAGCACTTGAAGTCCTGCAACTTCACCTCTGGTGTGAATAACTGACGAAGCACAATGACAAGGTGGCAATCACCTTGGTTACACTTCGTCGGAGATGCGCAAGCTATTTTAGCCGACTATTGACTTTGCATTCTCCGGCCGACAGATCCAAGCGTCGTGCCACCAGACTGCTGCACAAACTAACGAACTACAGTGCGGCACTTACTTTCTCTTGTTATGAGGTTCAGGGGGCCATCAACAAAGGCAAATATCAAAAGACATTGGCCCTGACGGACTAAACACGCTGATGCAAAAACACCATTGGCAAAAACGCCATTAATGGAACGATACACGATTAAACATCGCACTGAAATTATTAAAATTCACTATAAAAATGGTGAACATTTGACAGAAACGATTCGTATGACTCGAACATTTTTGGATCATCGTGGAGCACCTTCTCGGACCGCAATACAGAAATTGGTGAAAAAATTCGAGCTGTTGGGACAAGTTAGTGACGTGAAGAATAAAACCCGTGCACGTCGCTCAAGAACAGCCGAAAATGTTGCTGTTGTAGCCGAAAGTGTTGAAGAAAACCCAGGTTTGTGCATTCCTCGTCGTTCTTTGGAATCACTAGGCATTCCACAAACGTCATTATACCGTATTTTGCATAAAGATTTGGGTATTAAGGCTTATAAAGTCCAGTTAACACAAGAACTCAAGTCGGCCGATCATCAACAACAACTGATTTGCTGATTGGGTCGTTGAAATGCATGAAAATGATCTGGAATTCCATCGAAAAATCATCTTGAGTGATGAGGCCCATTTCCACCTCGGTGGCTTCGTCAACAAACAAAATTGTCGGACCGGAGGTTCAGAAAATCCAAGAGTTATTATTAAAAAGCCTCTCTATCCTCAACGTGTAACTGTTTGGTGCGGTTTATGGTCCGGCGGAGTCATTGGACCTTACATTTTCGAAAATGAAGCTGGAGCAAAAGTTACGGTGAATGGATTGCGCTATTAAGAGATGATTAACCATTTCTTATGGCCGGAATTTGATGGTATTGATTATTATTATTATTAGAAGGCCATTACGCACTGCGACCAGAGCTGATCTATTGTGAAAGGCCTATTTTGTAACCCTAGAGTTTTAGGCTTTTTAGAAATTTTAGCACAGTTTTAGGTTTGTTGTTCCAAAGATTGCATGGAGATACTACGATACCACCAAGGTGGTGAAGTCTTTGTCTGCCCAACGCTGGACATTCACAAAGCACATGTTCTGAGCTTTCTATGTCCATTTCGCAAATGCGGCAGACATTGGTCTCGGATAGACCAATATTGTTTAGATGGTACCTCAGGCTGCAGTGACCTGTAAGGTATCCGGTTAAAAGACGCAGATCTACTCTGTTTAGTGAGAGAAGTTTGTCAGATATTCCTTTGTTGGGACTTAGGAATAATTTAGCTTGACGCTGACCGGCACAGTTTAGCCAGTGTGCGGCAAGTTTTCTTTCCTCCCATTTCCTAAGGAATTCGTTAATGTGGCCTTTTGTCAGTCCACAGAAAGGCTCAGGACCAGTAAGTTGCATATTTGCTCCTTGTTTTGCAAGGTCGTCAGCCATTTCATTTCCCTCATGTCCTTCATGTCCCGGAATCCAGCCTAGTGTTACTATGTTGAGGTTTCCTAACGTGTTTAGGAGGTTTAGGCAATCGTTTACCAATTTAGAGGTGATGGTTGTTAATAGAAGGGCTTTTAAAGCCACTTGGCTATCTGAAAGTATGTAGATGTGAGTACCTCTCATTTTCCTTCTAAAGCATTCTCTCACACATATTTCAATGGCATGTATTTCTGCCTGGAATATTGTTGGGTAGGATCCCATCGGAATCGATTTTTTGAATTTGGGCCCATTGATTCCTGTCCCTGTTCTACCATTTTCCAATTTGGACTTATCAGTAAACCATAGCTGGGAGCCAGGTTTGAAAGTGATAGAGTTAGTTCTCCAGTCTGTTCGTTCATTGATTATAATTTGGAAGTTCCTGAAGAGTTTTGGTTTGGGTGATAGTATATCATCCCTATGAAGAATGGGACTATGTAGGAAGTCTTCTAAGATCTTTAAATGTCCTTTCATATCCCCACTTTTAAGTTCAGATATACCTTTTAGTCTTAAGGCACTCGAGCGAGCTTCCCTTTCAATTAGAATTGGAAGCGGTGGTATGTTCAGGAGCACACCCAATGCATCCGTAGGACATGTTTTCATAGCCCCTGTAATACCAACACATACCAGGCGATGCAGTTCGCTTAGTTCGTTTGCCGCCTTTCTTTGCTTGACCTTGGACAACCATGCTAAGGATGCATAAGTGACTATAGGTTTTACAACTGTGGTGAATGCCCAGAAGGTCATTCTAGGGCTTAGTCCCCATGTCTTACCAAAAAGCCTTGTACAGGCAAAGAATGCCCTTGTGGCTTTTGAAGTAACTCTCTCAATATGGGAGTTCCACGTAAGCGTTTTGTCAAGACTAACGCCAAGATAGTTCGCTTCTGTCGAGAGTTCAAGTGTTGTTCTATTAAGGGTCGGACATTTGAGATTTATGTTCCTTCTCCTAGTAAACGGTACAAGTGCTGTTTTGGATGGGTTAATGAAAAGCCCTTTTTCCGTGCACCATTTGTTTATTATTGTAAGGGCTTGCTGCATGCGATCCGAAATGGAATGGTAATGATGGTATTGATCTGGACAACGTTTATTTTCAACAAGATGGCGCTACGTGCCACACAAGCAACGAAACCATTGATCTTTTACGGGAATAATATCAAAATAACACCTCTTATTGGAAAACCCTCTACAATCACTGCACGCTTCATTAACTATTCAATAACAAGGGCGTTATGCTCTATTAGCGGATATTTAAGCATAAACAGGAAAATATGTTTAGTTGTTTACATAAAAATATGCACTGTGGCGGTCAAAATAAAAGCAGCGCTGCATATTGCGAAGTTTTGCTTATTCTTTTTTTATTTAAAAACAATATTAAAAAATTCAAAAAATTTTCAAAAAAATTTCAATTCATTTCACTTTTATTCAGAATACTGCATACCCATAGCCCATTCGATTTCGGTAAAATATGGATGTATTTTGCTAATTTGAAGGGCTAACAATTTTCATTAAATTGTTAGCATTTTTTGGTTTTTTAGTTACGGTGTTGCGCTTTTGCTGTTATATACAAAACTTTCGAGCATTCGTTATTAAATAAAAAATAAATAAATAGTGAAATTTGTGGCGCTGTTACTATTTTAACCGCCAGTGTACAAGCGCATACTCTCATACAGTACGATGATGTGTTTACGGCATTATTAAAAATTTTGTGACTCATTTTGAAACAAAGGCATAGAAAGGTATACAAAACGCGCATAAGTTTTTTCTTTTGTTTATTTTTGAATTCTTTTATTGAGCCGAAAACAAAATTGATTCAATAAAAATAAGAAAATGATGGTGCTGACGCTGTTACCTGGTAGGAAGGGGTCAAATGGATTGTTCTCAGAGGTCCCAATCCGGTCGTCGACATCCTCCTGCTGTTGTTAAAGGGGAATTGCACAACTTATTCGAAAACCGTAATAGACTCAGGACGCAGAAAGTTCTAGGCACTACACGCCATTCTATTTCCAAACTAGTAGCTATATTTTTGAACGATCAATCAACGATCGGAGCATAAGCGGAACAGCTGGGTTTATCATTTAACCCCCATTACAGAAGGAGGAGAAGAGAAGGAGACTGTTGAGCACTTTCTCTGTAAATGTCCGGGCTTGGCAGCTAGACGTTTAAGGTCACTGAGTACTCCTTTCTTGGACAGCCTGTAGCACTGTCCCAACCTAAATCCCATCACCCTTCTCCGCTACATTAACAGCTCCGGCTGGCTGTAGATATCTGCCCGCTGGAGGTCTCATAATGGTATCAAAACGGGAGTGCCAGAGTAGCAGGAATGTCCTTCAGGATGTTGGTACTAGCCTTTGGATGGTCGCTACGGACTCAAAACGTTTTCCTTTTATGGCCAAATGCAATTTTCCTTATAGTTAGAAGTCACAAGGACCCATATCAGGCGAATATGGTGAGTGATTGATGGTTAAAATACGATTTCTAGTCAAAAAATCAGTCACAAGAGTGGATCCATGAGTGGTGCATGAGGTGCATTATCATGTAATAAGCGCCAGCTTTCTCCTTTGCGGTATTCAGAGCGAATTCGACGAAAGCGATGCAACAAATGCTTCAAAAGACCAAGTCAAAACATTGCATTGACGGTTTGGCCCGTCAGCATGAACTCCTTGTGGACAATTCCCTTGGAAGTGCAAAAACAAATGACTATCGACTTGATTTTTGTACTTTCCAAACGCGATTTTCTGGGGGGAGGCTCGTCTGGGGACTTCCATTCGGCACTTCGACGTTTACAATGTTGTAAAGGAAGTTTTCGTCTTATCTCGTCTCTTTAATGAGGTCTTTCGAATGTTGAATTCTGAGCAATTTTTGGTCCTCAGTTAACTTGTGCGGACCTTTAGTAAGCCCAAATGATTAGTGAAACTGCAATAAATCGATACTTTTGGGATATTCAACTCCAATTTCATGAATTTCAACTATGGTTTCGGTTAATTTTTGATAAATTTACGAACAATTTCGATGGAGTTTTCGGTGATTACTGATTTTTGGCGGCTCGTATGTTCACTGTCACTTGTGTCCTCACAACCATCTCTGAAATGTGTGAATCATACATGAACTCTGGCACGATATAGACAATCATCAAGTCAAAAGTTTCGGTAAACGTTTTACCGATTTCAAAATAAAATTTTATATTCGCTCTTTGTTCGAAACTCATTTTTGTTCCGCTGACACAAATATACTGACACTTTAGACGCAATAACTTCGCGTTCACTAAACCGAATGTCATCAAACTTTCACTAGGAATGTATGATAACTTCCAACGCACTAACTCATTAAAAAGAGGGCGCCACCAAAAACATTTTTATGACGCCAGTCTTGTTTTCAATGGATCGGTTGGAAACTTGTAAACCAATCGCCAATAAACAAGGGAAGGTTTTGTTGATAGACGTTCGTTTGCCTCAATATGTTAAAAAACATACGAGCCACTTTGACTTGCAGTAGAATTTAAGTTTTATTATGCTAAGCTTTCAATGTCATCGCCGCCATCATCCTTGTCGCTAAGATCCATCGTACTTTTGAAATGCTAACACTTTTGATAACTCCTCGCAATTTGGTTTGAGTTAATTTGCAACCGCGCATGGCATGGTCAAATACTTATGGAATTAGCTCCCAATTAGCATTCCCATAATATGAAATTAACAAACCAACAAACTTCCAGAACTCATTTGTGTAACGAAAGTCTGTTGTAACCGCACACGTACGAGCAGATAAACTCAACCTTGTACGGTCAGTAAATCTTTGTTGGTTACAAACTCGTTATCAAACTGCTAATGCGAAACACTCAGTAGTTATACAAATTGTGTTCTGCAAACTAAATTCATTTGAAAACTTTCTTAAATTTACACATTAACTGTCGTTTGTGTTGCTGCTATTTCCCCCACTACCATCTCTGTCCACTTAACCGGCTGCCAGAAACGCTTGAACTTTAACCTTAAACTTGCCGCACTAACGAACGAATGTCAGCCAACCAGCCAACCGTCATCCAATGCTATTTACCAAACACAAACCTACACTTATTATTGCACATTTGCACATTCGTTTGCGCATTCATTTCGTTGGAAAGTAAATCTAGTACAGCTGTGCTTTTGCTGGAGAAATGGTCATGGTGACTATGACTAAGTTGAACTACCAGCAAAATAGCGATGCTCATTCAAAATCTGATATGGAATAGTGTTTCGTTTTCCCATAAGGAAAAACAAAATAAAATGAAGTGAAATAAATAGTCGTAAATAAATTGCAGAGTAAATTAGGATGTTGCTGTGTGGGCAAGTAAAAGTGTTGTACCATAAAGATAGTGTCAAAGGAGCTGTGGCATGGGAAAATTGCATGACAGACAAATGCAAGGAATTTCAATAAAATAGAGAAATTTGTGTAATCACTTACACACATGCATATTTATGTAAGTACAGAGGTGAAAGTAGGGGCTATTACGAGCATAAAAAGAAGTTCTTACACACGCACACACACACAAATAATGATATTTTATTTCCACTGGTTATACAGGGTTGCTGGGAAAGTCGTGCCAAACACTTACGGACGTCAATTTTTAGGCTATCTCTGACTAATTTGGCTATAAGAAATGATGTTTGCAACTTAAATATTTTCGAGATATTCAATTTTGAAAATTTTAAAAATTTGTTTTTTTTTTTTTGCTGGACATTTAGCAAACATTTTTTTTAATGCTAATTCAAGAGTTTTCTCCGATAGTCACGCCGCGATCAAGACTCTGACGACGCCATGATGCAGATTCAAACTAGTCAACTGCTGTGAGGAGGCGATCAAATCTCTTGGGTGTGCAAGTAAAATGTCTCTGATGTGGGTTGCAGGACATAGAAACATACAGGGAAATAAAGTTGCTGATGAGCTTGCTAGGAAGATCACTACCCGGTCATCGGCATCCCGCTGACTGTAGTTAAAAATGAATAGCACAACTTATTTCTCAGAAAAGCTCAGGACAGATGGAGCTTCCTTTTTTCGTGTGCTATTTCGAAAACCCTTTGACCCCAGTTCAATAGAAGGAGGACTGAGAATGGCCTGCGAACTGCAATTTTCAAACTCATCGCTGTATTTACCGACCGATCATTGAACGATCGGCATACACGCGGAAAAGCTAGGTTTACCATTTAACCTCCATTGCAGAAGTTGTGGGGGGGACTTTTCAGAGCTAGTCGTTTAAGGGTGCTCCTTTCTTCGACAGCTTGGTGCAGTGCGCCAAACTAAATCCCATCAATCTTCTCCATTACATCAACAGCTCGGGTTGGGTGGAGGTCTTTCCCGATATCACCTTTAGAATTTAGCTGAGGTGGGAGGATTATTATACTATTAGTGAGAGATTGCCCCACACAACATTGGTGTGTCGACACCTTTGAGATGTTTCTGATTTTTTTATTTAAATTTCGTTAAAAAAAAAAAACAAGAAAAGCCCTCGCACACTTACATATATCAAAGGATAATTCAACCGCGGAGACATTTTTTCAAGTACATTTTTCATCATCGACTTCAGTTCGCGCTGCGACCTTCTTTTATGCCTTCTATCGACTGAAAATGGGTACTTCGAAATGGTAATTTCAGTTTTGAAAATTTGTTCAGAAAAACTACTACTTTCGCAGCACAGCCGCGGCGTATTTTTTAGTTCTGCTGCTGCTACATATTAGATTGGTCGCTAAGTTTTCCGGTTCGACAAGTGACCTAAATTTATTATTATTTTGTTTTGTTATGGTTGGTGTCAAGAACATCCAAAACAGCAACATCACTAGAAATCATAGAAAAAATACAGGATATCGTATTAGAAAATCGTCGTGTGACTGAAAGAGATTTAGTTGAAGCCCTGACATCTCCTGCAAGCAAAATTTTCACTGAATTATTGGGTTTCAGAAAGCTGTGGGCACAATGGGTGCCGCATTCGCTAAGAATGGAACAAAAACTCATTCGAATGCAGCTTTCTCAGCAATATTTAAAGCCTTTTTGAAAGCTTAAAGTAGATTTTGTGCATCGGTTCACTACTGTGGATGAGATTTGTGTCTATCACCACGATCCTAAATCAAAATAAGAGGCTAAATACAGGGTTGCCCATATTCGACGGATCCATCTGGCAACCCTGTATCTTTTGACAGAGACGTCAGATCGCTTAATGACATACCGCGTTAGAAGCGTCAGTTCAAGCAGATTTTTACAATGGAACAGTACACGCCACGCGAGCTCTCCCAAATTGTTGAAATTTACATTCAACAAAAGAAGTCAATTGTGAAAACTCAACGTGCGTATAAAAAATTAAATACTGTGAAAAGTGCGCCTTCTAAGAACACCATTAAACGTTTGTACGAAAGGTTTTCGACTGGTGATGCTCTTTCTAATCCAAAGAGGCCAAATCAAAACCGACCAAGGCGATCGGATGAGAATATTGCTCTTGTACGGACCAGTGTTAAGACGTTGCCAAGGACATCCCAAAATCGCCGTTCTCAGCAGTTGGGCATTGGTCGGACCACTTTACAACGAATTATCCACATTGGTTTGCATTTATTCTCTTATAAGATTCAATTGGCGCAAAGATTGTTGCCTGCGGACAAGCCTCGTCGATTGGAATGGGCCCAAAGAGTCATCGAAATGGCTGAAGATGACGAGCAATTTTGGAACAAATCAGGAGCGTTATCGCGATGTGATAACCACTTTTGTGATGTCAATTATTCGTCGAAATCGTATGAGGCAGTTCTGGTTTCAACAAGACGGCGCTCCACCACACACAGCTCGCACCACAATCGCTATTTTGAAGAAATTGTTTCCTCGTCGTTTGATGTCGAAAAATGGCGATTTTGACTGGCCACCGCGTTCGCCCGATTTAACGCCACCTGACTTCTTCTTGTGCGGTTCGTCGAATATGGGCAACCAGTAGTGGTGTAAACCTGGTTCTTCGGCTCCGAAACGAGTTCGTGACCAGAAATCGGCCAAGAAGGTGTTAGCATCAGTCCTTTTGGGATACGAAAGGAACTTCGTTTACTGATTACTTGTAAACTGGTGAAACAATAAATTTTTAATATTATTGTAACCTTTTAAACCAACTGAAAGAAAAAACTCATGAACTTTTCTTTTTTGCAAAAGAAAACAAAAATTTTGAATCAGGACAATGCACCGTGTCACAAGGGCATTTTGACACTGGCTAAAATCCATGAACTAAAGTTCAGAATGTTGAAACCGCCATCGTATTCACCATATTTGGATACTAGTAACATCCATCTGTTTCCAGACCTAAAAAAATGGAAAGCGTTTTCATCGAATGAGGATGTCTAACATCTGTGGCAGCGTATTTTGCAGTTCTTCCAGTTTCTCACTTCAGAGCTGGAATTCATAAATTGGAATCTCATAGGAACAACATTCATGGAGACTATACTGAATCGTAAAGTGTATTGAACCATAAAATTGTATAGGGCTTTTTTAAGAGGTGTTATTTTGATATTCAAAGAAAAATGCTATTTTTTAATATAAATGAACGGATGTTTATTTCTTTATAAAGAGGAAGGTATGTCGTTAATAGTGGAAAATATACAATAATAACATCAGGCAAATGACCAGCACGACTACGCTTACAGGACAATACACTTTTGATGAAATTTTCCATAACCGAATTGCAAAGTGGCTGGCCTATGTCCTCGATAGCTTCACGAATTCCATCTTTGAGGTCTTGAATCGTTCCTGGGCTGTTGGCGTAGACCTCCTCTTTCACGTGGCCCCAAAGAAGAAAGTCACAAGGTGTTAAACCACAAGATCTCGGCGGTCAATTGTGATCACCTCTTCGAGAGATAACACGGTCCGGAAACTTTCCCCGTAAAAGATCAGTGGTTGTTGCTTGTGTGGCACGTAACGCAGTCTTGTTGAAAAAAAACGTTGTCCAGATCAATACCATCCATTTTCGGCCATAAGAAATAGGTAATCATCACTCCTGTTTAACACCTAACACCTGTTATTGGATAACCCTTTATTTTTCTTATTGAACCGCAAAACTTACTGAACAACCTAGTACATGCAAGCTCGACTGCTATTCATTCTACACCAAATATTTTCAGTTGAAAAATGTTAGGCCACGACAATGGAATCCTTCATTTTAACTTGCAAGAATTCCTCGCTGCTTTTGACATTTTATCGGCACCATTTATGTGCACACAAAGTCTACATATCCCAAAAGTTGAGGCAAAGTTCGGGTATTTATCCACTAAACCATTTACCTCTTGCTCCGCTTTAATACTTTTTTCCTCCACATTATTGCATTCTTTGTGCTTCCAGCAGTCAACTTTCACTTTTCAGCTCCTATGAAACCAACGAAAGGGTATACATACATACATAGAATATACCATATGGCCTGTGTTAGATAACAGATAAATGTAAAAACATACGCATGTGGCATATGCGAGTAATACGATGTCCATGTGTGTGTGTGTATATAGGTATGTGGTCTTTTGGCAAAACAACTTATGTGACTTTAACAGGATTTGACTTAAGGCTGATAAATTCTGTTGCACCATAGAAAAACCTTATATTTTATTCAACTAGCATTAAGAGATTACTCAAGCTGCGGCTGTGAGAGCTTAATTCGTTTAAAAATGTCAAGAGAAGCAAGCAATTTAATGCTCTAGAGAAAAATGTGCCGAGTCGACTTAGGTTGTTTTATCAAAAGTAAACAGATACGTTGTGAATGAACATGTGCCGGCATATTTAACTACGCACTCACACATAGGTAGAATTACATATAATATACATATTTAATTATTTTCTACCATCACAGTTTACTCGGTCCATATGTTTAGTCAGCTATGATCCCACCAGTTGTAGTATTTATGTATATTAGATAAGCAAAAGCTTAAAGAGATTCGCAAATAAAGGGCGAAAACTATAAGCTTCGGAAAGAAGAAAGTGAGCATTTCCACAACTTGCAACATTGTACCCAATAAATAAATCCTATGGCATAATATAGTAGAAACTCGCACATATTCGATATTTGAATACCTCGATAACTACGACACAATTTTTATTTTTTTTTATTGCGTACATTCAGTACTTGCGACATTAGAAAATGAGAAAGTTAGCAAAATATACTTGGAACATTTTTTGTTTTCTCTTTCTCTTTTGCTCTTTTTACGTTGTATATTTGAGAATAAGGCTCGGGGAAGTACCGTCGATGTCAAACTGGTAATGACATTTTTTTAATGGAATCAGTTGAATAAATTTAGAGCAAGCACCATAATTTCCCTTTTGTACGATTTTTGCATACAAAAAATTATTCGCGGAATATAACGGAACTATTTATATTTTCTTTGATATATTGTGTATTCAACAAGCGATTTTAATCGTGGAGGATGCCCCACGTGCTGGTCGTCCTGATGTCTTTAACTCCGACGCCTTGCTCGAACTCATGGAAGCTGAGCCAAATTTGCCAGTCGATATGGTAGCTCAGAGGTTAAATTCATCGCATGGAACAGTTCACAGGCACCTGGTTAAGTTGGGAAAGGTTTCAAAGCTGAGAAAATGGGTTCCGCATAGACTTTCCGTCGCCAACTTTCAGTTCCCAGCTGCTGCAACGGCTTGAAAATGAAAGTTTTTTGAACCGTACCGTTACTGGTGATGAAAAATGGGTCCTTTACATTAATCCTGTTCACAAACGCCAATGGTTAGATAAAGATGAAACACCAGAACCGACCCCTAGAGATGGCCTTCACCCCAAAAAGATGCTCCCGTCTCTTTGGTGGGATATGGCCGGTATTGTTTATTACGAACTTCTGGAACCAAACCAGACGATAACTGCTGATTATTATTCCCATCAGCTATCAAACCTAAATGAGGCAACCGTCTTTAGTGAATAGACGCAAAGTTTTGTTTCACCACGACTACGCAGGACCTCATACCGCAAGGCAAATATTAGGCAAGCTGAACGAGCTCGGATGGAAGCTAATACCGCATCCACCATACTCTCCTTGTGATTATCACCTTTTCCGAGGACTTCAATCCCATATGAGTAACAAGAACTACTCCTCAAAAGAAGCTATAAAAAGGGATATCGAAGAGTATTTTGGCTCCAAGGACAAACAATTCTTTGCGCAGGGTATTAAAAAATTGCCTAAAAGTTGGAAAGATATTGTAAATAATGAAAGAAAATATATTATTGATTAATAAATACTTTGAACATCTTTTTTATTAATTTTAAAACCACCTTTAAAAAACGTACGAACTTATGCACTGATCTGATAATTGATTTGCTGACGAAATGAAATTTTTGCGCTGACTTTGGCATGGTGAGGTCTTATAAAGGCAAAGTGGAAATTTACGCTGCCTATAATAAAAGAAAAAGCTGAAACTGTGAATAAATTAAATGCAGGAATTTCGAGTAATGTAAGAATAACTAATATTTAAAAATATGTACAGTCCATAAAGAAGTTTATTACGTGAACTGAACTCGGACATTTAATAGGAAAACTCTTAAGATTTCTGAGTTTCCAAAAATGGAAAAGGTTTCAATTGGTTTGCGGAACAAAGTTATGCTAAAAGAGAAAGCTTAGTTATTCTCTTCTTCTTCTTCTTCTTCTTCTTCTTCTTCTTCTTCTTCTTCTTCTTCTTCTTCTTCCTCTTCTTCTTGTTCTTCTTCTCCTAATTCTTCTTCTTCTTTTTCCTCTTCTTCTTGCTCTTCTTCTTCTTCTAATTCTTCTTCTTAAATAGCACCATAACAACTCAGTGATTTTGGCCGAGTTTACCAAAGCGCACCAGTCGTTTCCTATTCGTACTAACCGGCGCCAGTTGGGTACACTAAGCGAAACCAAGTACTTCTCCATCTGATCTTTCCAACCCAAAGGAGGCCTTCCTCTTCCTCTGCTACCACCAGCTGGTACCGCATCGACTACTTTCAAAGCCGGAGCGTTTGTATCCATTCGGACGACAAGTCCCAGCCAATGTCTATATCGTCGATACTCACCGTTACCAACGTGAAAAGTTTCAAAAATCTTCTGCAGAATCTTTCTCTCAGACACTTCAAGTGACGCTTCATAGCACGAGCATATCACGGCAGCCGGTTCTACGTAACCTAAACGGACCGGATTTATTACCGGCCAAGAACTGTTACTTCGGCAGCAGGAGTGCTATATGTAAGCAGTATGTATATACTGCTACAACAACAACAACGGGCAGGAAGAATGTTAGTTTGGTTTGCCTATAGAGGACTTTACTACTCAGTTGCCTACTTGGTCCAAAGTAGCATTTGTTGGCAAGAGAGATTCTACGTCGGATTTCAAGGCTGACATTGTTATCGGTGTTATTGCTGATTCCTAAATATACGAAGTCTTTTACAACCTCGAAATCATACCTGTGCGCCGACTGTTTGTTTGAAGACAGGATGTACTTCGTTTTGTCCTCGTTCCACACCAGACCCATTCGCTTTCCCTCTTTATCTAGTTTGGAAAAGGCAGAACTAACAGCGAGGTTGTTAAGCCAGATGATATCAATATCATCGGTACACGCCAACAATTTTATGCTCTTATAAAATATTGAGCCTGAGCGATTAAGTTCTGCGCCTCGTACGATCTTTCCCAATATGTTAATGAAGTCACACGACAGCGAGTCATCCTGTCTGAAACCCCGTTAGGTATCAAACGGCTCGGAGAGGTCCTTCCCAATTCTGATGGCGCTGCAGACATTGAGCACCTTCATTTTGCATGGCCGTATTACTTTTGCGGAGATACCAAATTCAGACATCGCCGCATATCGGTAACGCCTTTTCGTACTGTCGAATGCAGCTTTGAAATCGACAAAAATATGGTGTGTGTCGATTCTCCTTGAATACTCCACATGGTTGGTGAATCTCAGTCGATCGTCTATTACTACACCCAGCTACTTAATTTCTTAGTCGTTTGCCATTTACAAATAGTTCAGCTTGTTTAGCATTACTTTAGGGGTGATATTTGGAAGACTCCCGCGGTACTAGGCGCAGATTGCAGTATAACTCTTCTTATGGGTTGGGCAGAGCACACTTAAATTCCAATCGGTAGGCATGCTTTCATCCGACCATATTTTCCAAAGAAGCTGATGCATGCACCTTACCAACTCCTCCTCGCCATGTTATAAAATAGCTCAGCGGGCAGCATTTCTTCATATTGATAATATTTTTTAAATACTTCTACCCACTCTATGATATTAATGTGGACATCAGACGACAGCGAATATATCCGGCTATTAAGCAAAGTTTTTGCTAACAATGCGCCAAAGCAAATATAAATAGATTTTTTATGGTAGCCATGGCGTATACTTTATTTTATGGGTGGAGAGTTCAACAACTTTTTTGCATTGAATTTCAACTTCTTGTTTTTCGCAAGAAGAACGAAGTTAAAAAATAGACAAATGTTTTTATTTATAGCTGGATCTATTCTTTTTCACCTAATGGAGTTAGTATAAATATTTAAAATTATTTTTAGAAAATTTTGTCCTTTGAAGTTTTAATGCGCTTTAAAAAATTGGATTGGTGGATAGCAAAAAAAGTTTATTTCTGTCAAACTGTCAAAGAGAGGGTTAAGTAAATTTATTTCTAAATTCAAAGTGAAGAAGAAGAACTCACACTTCTTCAGTAGTTATGAAGAGAAATATCAATCACATAGTGTTTACTTGGCACCCACCTCTTTACCTGTGACCTCAAATATTTAAATAAAAGCCTAAGACGCTTTATTTTATGCCAAGATTTTAAAAGTAGTAGGTCACTAGACCCTACCAGTGTGGTGTAGCCACCAATCGGTCTACGGCGAGACCTCATTAGGATTGAGGGGACTGAGTATTTGTGGATTACGAACAATGACTGAGTTGCGCTTGAGTTAATCGCTTTATGCTGCTGATGAAGCTCATTGGATTTTTGATATCATGTTCAGCTATATCAGCAAGCGTAGAAAAAAAGGAAAGAAGTTAGAACCAAGATGCCTAAATCTTAGCTCCGTGGGAGCAGGGTAGCTAAGGAGAAGGCGCTAAGATTATTCCACCTTACCCTACATAGTGCAAAAACCGCATACTCCTCCTCCGCAAAAAGGACTCGAAGTAATTTCAGGTCTCACGGCATGCATACCTCGCGTTTAAATACCTACGAAATTCGAGAGATCAGATTTTGTCATGCTCAGAAGATCTCTCGAAAACCTCCGATTCACACGTGGCCAAAAGCTAAGTTGACGCGAAACCCATCGTTCCAGGAATATCCAGCTCAGCCGCCTAGCAGCTTCCCGCAGTGTCGCTATGATCAGGTACCCAAGTGAGCCTTATGTCAAAGAATTCGGGTGCGATCGAAAGTGACGGTAGGCCTTCTCTGACCACTTTCGAATGCACTGTCATTGAGCCCAGGGCCTTAATTACCTCTTGGCAAGCGGAGATAATATTTACTTTCTCGACAGTTATTACGAAAGTGAGTAGGTGAAGAATTAACTGCTTTATTGATTACAGCTGTCTCTGCTGAAACCCCTCTGCAGTAATCCTGTAACTTATAAAATAACTCGGTAATACAGGGTGGGCCATATAGCGTTTGCTTTTTGAACCACCTCTTTTTTTGAGAATGGTAACAGAAATGGCATGTCAAATGTGTTCAGAATTTACTTAAAGGTTTGACATTTACGAAATGGGACGCTATACGCTTGAACAAAATTGGGAAATATTGAAACCCTATTTGGTGAGTCTTCTTCTTCTTCCGCGTTTACAGTAAATGACGAGCGTTACCGTGACAAGCTCAACGAGTTTTTGTTTCCAAAAGTAGAAGAGGATGACATGGACGACATTTGGTTTCAACAAGACGGTGCAACTTGTCACACTGCCAAAGTTACACTCGAACTTTTGGCTACCGTTTTTGAAAACCAAATAATCAGCCGAAATTCCGATATCAATCGGCCGCCTCGGAGCAGTGATTTAAGCCCGTTGGACTATTTTTTGTGGGGAGCCGTTAAGGGCAAATGCTATGCGAGCCATCCAGAGACGATTGATGCTTTAAAACATGAAATCGAAGTTCCCATTCAAGAAATAGGAGCCCAAACAATCGAAAATGTGCTTAAAAATTGGGTTGATCGACAGTCGTGGCAGTCATTTGAACGATATTATTTTTCATTCATAAATGACAATGTTCAATCTGCAAAATAAAAAAAAAAGTTTCAAAAAATATTGATTAGTTTTTTTTTATAGCCGATTCAAAAAGCATATTTTACATGGCCCACCCTATAGAAGAATCACCACTCAAACCAATACTTCATGTTGCGTATACGACCTGTAGACTCTTGCAATCTATACCTGCAATAGAGAACAAGAAACTTTGTATGTGGAAATCCTACTGAGAGCTGTTTAATCTACTTACAAAACTAAGTTATTGAATTTTGTTTCAATGTCAAAAAATTAATCACTCAATTTCGCTTTTGAATAGCAGTTTTACTAAACAAAACTGATTTTGAGTGATGGAAATCTTTATTTTGATCTTTACGCATTCCATTCCTTGTCTGTTTGTATACTGCAGTTGTCTAGTTCACAAGTGTCAAATAGGAATGCCTTTTTACGATTAATTTTGTGCCACCTGTAAATATAGCAATTTTAAGGGACTGAACTTCGACTTTTTTTCAATTCAATCCCTCAATTCCCTCTCAGGCGATCCAAAAGCATGTAAAACTAAAACTACTATTTTCAAAATTTTATAAATATTGAAAATTGCAGAGCTCCAGTAGGTCTAATATATTCCAATTAATGCTTCGCTCACCCAAAATCTCTTTCCTTAATACAATTTTCACATAGCTAATGAGTTCCTTTTTTTGTTTTTAAATAATATTGGATGACCTGTGAATTCATGTTAAAAGTAATTATTGGAATTTATTCGATTTATAAATCTAATTAAAGCCGGCAACAGAACAAACAAATAAAATGTGTGCCTAAATCTCACGCTCTCTCACCACATAATTCCATTTATTTGCACGGACACGCATCGGTTGACAAACCGAAAAATTCCAAAACAAATTGAAAAATTAAATATTTACCGAAGTACATCAGAAAGCAAAGAAGAAAACTTACTGAAAGGATAAACAAAGTTAAGTGAAGCACGCGTCATTTTGTTATTGGGAAGAAATCTTTAAAAGCCAAGTAAAATAGAAGTAATGAATAAAATACTGGGAAATAAAGAACGACTGAAATGTGGTAGCATATTGGAGAAGGTAGGAAATGAAATGAAAAAACAAACTTTAAAACTTGCGGGATGCCTGCTAACCTACATACAAAAGAAAATATAAACAAACGCCCACACATCACATGCCTAGACACGCGGGTATGTATGTATGTATGTATTAGTATATATGGTGGTAGATGTCTATGTGTATGTATATTTCATGTTTGTATATCAAGTAAGTGTGTACAATAATCTCAAATTGAGTCAATGGAAAAATGCTGTACGTTGCCGAAATGTATGCAAAAACAATGCTTAAGAGCTGACTTTGTTCTTGTTTTTTTCTTTTAAATTTTTTGTAGCAATCGCTCAGAGTTGTGGGCTAACCAGCTGCTGAGCACTTCGTGACCACCTGCTAACACAATTTTAATTATACTCCCGAAAGCCAGTTGAACAATTTTACAAAATGACGCTACAAGAGCAGTTAGGAGGAGAAAAGAGGAAAGGAGAGAGCGAGCAATGAGGTGAAGGAGTGCGTAGAGGTGAGGTCAGCATATACTTACACACCATATTTGTGTGTGTGTGTGCTTGAAAAATGGGATTCACCTACGTGGGCGTATGTATACAGAACGTCATCAGGTGAGGCAGCAAAAGCAATAACAACAAAAAAAGTTGTGAATTGCTGATAGCAACAATGTCTGCAGCGCTGGTAAAAAGCTGCATTGAATTTTTTATTTTTTGTTTTTGATATTTGGTACAAATAATTTAATAGTAATAAATAAAACTGTAATATTCTGTTGGTTTTTTTTTCATTTCTCAGTATTTTCGTGTTAGATTACAACCAACAGTTAATTTTTAATTAAAATAAAATAATTTTAAATCCTCTACTAAAATACTTATTCAGACTCATAAAGAGTCTCAATCCTTCGTCATTATTATCAAAACTTACCTGCACTATTATTCTGCGCCATTTTTCCTTCAAATTTTGCTTTAATTTCTTCAATAAAAATTCATGCAACGCACCAGCACAAATACTCTCGTAATTTATTTAATTTTTCACATCAATGACCGTATGAATATCGACATAAGTTAACAAAGCCCAAATTTTCACTTTTCCGCACTCTTGTGAAACTTCTAATTTCACGCAAAACATAAAATGTACGCTAAATAAACACTTATCATTCACCAAATTGGAGTTCCAGTCAAATGTCTCACAGTTACATACATATATATTTATATATGTTACCATACTAGAGTGATAGCCAAATTACAAGCCTAGTATTTGTCATGATGCGCTCTTTAACGGAGAAAATACGTCCGAACACGGAAAACTCAAAAGAAAAACTGCCAGCAAATGTCTTTATTTGCGAAGTTAAGAGCTCGTTACAGTTGGGCAAACGAATCAAATGCACTCCTTCGCTTTCCACTCAACCGACTCCCATCGCTAGCTGCTTGACTGCTAACCGTCGACGACATTGAGTGGGGCGATAAGCGAAAGTGCTTGGAGATGTGAAATTGTTGCTCTCGCAGTGACACACATACACACAGATATTCATATCCAGCAAGAAAACTGACTGGTTTGGAACTTATGTGCTCTGTAACCATCAACTGCCCTGTTTTCATATGTGTGAGTACTATTTTTCAAGCAAAATGCTAGCTACAAATTTTGGTACTTGTAATATTTTTATGATTTGAAGGCATAATTTTCTGCCACATGAAATTATAGTATTTGGCAACATTGAAAGCTGCTCACAACAACATATTTTTCCTCCTTTTTAAGGTTTTTTTAATTTTTTGTATTTGAGGTAACCAATCGATGCTTGCACTCTCCTCAACATTAAGCTTTATATTTGTATATTCTACTTAAGGGGGCAGATACCTGTAAACGGCCATACTACATTTTCCCTGATTTTCATTAAAATTATTTAAAATGAAAAAGTCAATATATTTTTTTCAAAATTGGCATACAGTTTATTTATACATTAAAATAATATAATTTTATTTTTTAATCATTTAAAATGGCGGATGTACAGGAAGGTAGCAGAGGGGCATCCCCATCGGCGGGCATTGTAGCATCGGCGTCAGTGACCTGAATACAAAACACCAAAAACTTTTTTTTATATTAATGTCATAATTTCTTTATGAATTGAAAAAAATTAGAAGAATAAAATGCTTCAAAATGAATTTTGAGGCGAATTTTCTTACTATTTTTGCTTCGAAAAAATTATTTTTTGAAATTTGAAAAAATCGTTTTTTTACATATTTTCAAAGTTTAGACCTTCAAAAATATGCCCCTTAACGGATTTTTCAAAATTCGAATTATTTTCGGAGCTACAGCAGATTTTGTGACGTGGCGTCTAAGCCGGCCGAGTGGAGCGCATCGCACAATGAACGGCAGATGTTACCGGACGACTTCAGGATTCCTTCTTTCCAGAAAATCTTTTGTATCCCACAGAACCTTTATTTACCTGGAAATATATAGCCGATTAATCCAGAGTGAGTAGTAAATATTATGATCTAAGTTATTCTATTGGGATTGTTGCTCAAACTTCGAACGGGGTTTTCTCAAAACTATTTTTTTTTGAGACGGTCATCATGATATCTCAAGTTCTACTTGACCGATCGCTTTGAAGTTTGATAACAATTTTTTATTATACAACTGTCCATCGCGCCTGCCTCGGATTTTGAAAATTTTAAGTTTAAAGTATTTTTAAAAGATTTAAAAACGTAAGAAAAGGAGAGTAAAATTTTTTTTTTTTTTTTGAAGTTGTCGCCATTTTGTGAATTTCTTTTTTGTTATTTGGCGTAATCCGATAGCGACATCCTAACTAATGAAGATTTTTTTAATTTGTTTATTTTAGATCACTACAAGGGTTGGAGCATCATGGAGCACCGTTTTTTATGTATCCGCCGGCCTATAATTCCACAATTTTTTTATTAATTTTTTTTAATACTTTTCCAATATTAATAAAAGCCATAAAAAAATGGATGGTAAAAATATTTTAAATTTTTTTTGTATCTTAGTTTTAAAAATACCTAAAATTAAGGCGTCTAGACCAGAATACCCCCTTAAGGGGCTAGCGGTAGTCAAATGCCCGAGAAAATGATGATTTTCAAGAATTTTTGTTTTGCTAATCAATTGGTTTATTTTATAAAAATGAAAACATAGCATTAATACATCATTTTTCGACTTGACTTTATTAAAATTTCAAAAAAAAATATTAATAATTGCAAAAGTTATCGCTGTTTGTGTGGATGCCGTTTCTCCAGAAGTCCCTTCCGGTGATCATCACAAGTCCTTGGAGATTCATCTAAAATCAATCGGACAAGAAAAATTAGTTTTATTAATAGATAATCTTGTGCCTGATCGAATAAGTTTTTTTTTCAAAATATAGACTTTATTTCAAAATTAACAACATGGCGGCCTGAGATTTTTTTTCAGATTTTCGATAAAAAAAGCGACAATTAATTGTCTACAAAAAATCAAAATTTTTGAAAAAAGCCCTTCGATCAGGCACGAGTTTTAATATTTTTCAAAAGCAGTATAAATTTTATTGAAATATGCCAAGTGGTTATTAGGTTACAGTGATCACCAGTTCAAAAAACTTAGTTTTGAGAAAAATGCATTTAAAGCTTTGTTTTTGACCGAGCGCCCTTTGTTAATTGTCGAATAACTCGTAAAGTATTTGTGGGATTTACTTCACACTTCTCAATTTTCACACAATATTTTTATGATGCCATACTTTAAGAAATCGAAAAAAGTCCAATTTTTTCAAAATTCTAGCTACCCCTAACCCCTTAAGAAAACTATGAGCTAACAGCACCCACCAGGAGCTGAAGGTTTCTGGTGAGGTTTTAGTACACAAATGTAACTATGAGGTTGCATGCAGCTCAAACTTTGCTAGCGCCATTGCAGTAATCTTTGCCCTTCTAAGTATTAAAAAGCTTTTATTCCGTCGATTCAAACCTCTACACATTCAGTTCAGTTCTTAGAATGATTGGGTAAAAATTTATTGAATGCAAAAACCAAATGTATATTAAGTTGCAAAAATAAAAGTAGAATTAAGGAAATTTTAAATAGTGTAGAAGCATTTCTGAAGATTTGCCCTACAGGGTATGCAAAAAACTATGCAAAAATAAAGTCTATATTGAGTCGAAAAACTAAAAGAAGATTTTTCCTACAGGATATGCAAAAAAAAACTATTCAAAGGTCTTTATTACGTGGAAGAAATAAAAGTAGAATTAAATAAATTTTAAGTAGTGCATAATTTTTTTTTACATTTTTCCTACAGGGCATACAAAAAAACAATGTGAAAGTAAAGTCTTCATTAAGTTGAAAAAATATTAAAAAGTAGAATTTAAAAAATGTTATCTAGTGCATAATTACTTCCTTAAATTTTTCCTACAGGGTATGTATGCATAAACGTCCGCACACACACAATTACCACAGCCAAGAACATAAGGGAAGAGCGTAATAGAAATATTATCATGCTTATCCTCTGGAAATTCCCTTAAAATACTATTTAACTAAGCAACTAAGCGAACATTTACTCCTCTCTTTCATTTATAGCACAACACCATTTTTTTATCATGCCAAACTGGAAATATTTATTCTTTTCTTCCCCCCTTTTTGATTAGACGCTCGCTCGCTTAGCATCACGTCCAAATTTACCGCTATCAGCACATCTGATGTTGTTATATACTTATACAAAACTACCCCACCTTCTCTTTCTCTCACAATTTCCGCAACCTACTCTCCTACCGAATATTAAGTTCTTGATTGCTTATTTTCAATCTACCTGATTGTCACTTTCATTTGGGTAGGTTATTTAGTATTGTCGTTACAGTTCGTTCCATCTGTTTACTTTCCTAACACAAACTAACGAAATAACTCAACTCAACTTAACTCAACTCAAATCATCTATTATACATTTTCACTCAGTCTCCTCACTGCAATTGCTTGCGCACTTTACGCTCTCGCCAAATAACTGCTACTCTCATTTTAGTCGTTGTTGTGGTATGAGTATGCTATATTTCCACCCCTACCATACGATTGGTGAGCCACAAAATGGTTGCCATGGTTTTTCAAAGGTTTTATGAACGGGTTTTTTTTGTTAAATGATAAGGAAAATCTAACTTTTAATTTAATAACTCTAACAAAGTATTCTATGAAGTTCCACAAGCATTGAAATTGAGCATAGTCCAATAATCAGAAAATCCGCCTTCATGGTGAGTCTGGCATTAACTGGCCACGCTACTAGCTCTTGAAGTAAAGATACTTTTGTCAACCAAAAACTTCACAACTTTATAAAGTTCTAGCTCTTTGCGAAACCCTTAACTTAGAAATATTATGAGCTACTATCAGCTATTTTTTTAAATGCTCAAACGCTTGTTATGTCATCCTACCATTTAACTAGAAGATGAGTTTAGCTGCTATCGGTCGAAAAAAATTCTCTAATCAAGTTTGGAATACGTGATAGAAAGAAGCCCATATTTCTCAAATCTGACATATCGCACCCTAAATACAAAAGGGTCACAACGCAAAATTTTCCACACTCGAGCTTGACTTGTTTACAGTAAGCTTATAACAGTCCTACCAAAAAACAAAAAATTTATTTTTGCCATATGTCATCAGCGGACCGTTTTATTGATAACGTCTCGTTCATATTTGAGCAGAAATATATTTTGAGTTGTGACCCTTTTGTATTTAAGGTGCGATATGTACATTGAATTTAATCCAATAAAGCCTAAAATGATATTTTTATTTTTTTTAATTTATGTTATATTAATAAAATAAAACGCAATTGCCGACCGATTTCGCCCATTTTCAATACCCCTCTAACTTCAGTCAAGAGTAATACACTAAACTTCGTTGCGAAATTCGAATATACTCGTAGCTTACAAAAAATGATTTTTGACCATTGCTTATTGCAAGTGAAACCACTGTTGGAGAGCATATCGCTCATTTGTCGCGAGAGTAGTTTAAAAAAAAACCAAAATGTCAAGAAAAACATGTTCAAAGCTTTCAAATTACCCTAAGTAAAAGTAATGAAATATTTTCGTCTAAAGAGATACTTAATTAATTTTGTCATTAATTTTTTACATATGAAGAAAAGAAAGAAAAATTTGTGATTTTTGTTTTATTTTTGGATTATGACATTCTTGTAGCCAGTGGCGTCAGATATGTTGTCACCACAACCCTTTTAGAAATAAGTAAAATAAGTAAAAATAAGTATGTAATATAAGTATATATTAAGAAGACAAAAATACGAATATTACCATTACTCTTGAACCTTCTGGCCGAAGTATCGCACTTACATTGCTTCAGTACTTTGCACACAAATATTTTGAGCCAAGTAATAAGTAATAAGTAATATTGATCCAATAGCTGATTTCGATTCACCAACATCCCAGCGAGTAGTGAATAAAACACAAAATTTCCCTTGAACTATACATTGCATATAATTTTGCAGCACTGCATTATTTACGTTTTGACAAACAGTTATGTAATTCCACTGTTTTTCAAAGCATCTCGCCTGAAGCAGCAAAATGTAATAAAAGGTATCCCTCCTTATACTTGGTAGCACTTTCCTAAGCATGTCGCTTGTGAGTTGAATGGCTTAAAACAAAGCTTCTCGAATATCGCTAAACTGTTGTTGCTTTAACAAATTGCTTGCTTAGCAAACAGAAAAGTGATGAAACGAAAGCAGAAGTGATGAAGTAAAAAGTTCGAAATATTTTCAGCCGAGCAAAAAAAAATGAGTGCTGCTATGAATAAGATTTAGTATAGAATGCAATAACAAGGTATGAGCCAATGATTCTGTTCCCATAATACAGGGTTAGGGGTAGTCAGAGGCCCGAAAAAATTATGATTTTCAATAATTTTTTTTTTTTTGGTAGTCAATTGCTTTATTTTACAAAAATAAAAACGTAGCATTAATACATCACGTTTCGACTTGACTTTACAAAATTTCAAACAAAAAAATGTTTAATTGTAAAAGTTATCGCTGTTTGTGTGGAACCCGTTTCTCCAGAAGTCCCTTGCGGTGATCATCACAAATCCTTGGAGAGTCATCCAAGTTCAGTCGGATAAGAGAAATTAGTTTTATTAATATGTAATCTTGTGCTTGATCGAAGCTTTTTTTCAAAATTAACAATATTGAGGCCTCAGAAAATATTTTTCAGATTTTCGAGAAAAAAACCGACTAATAATTGTTAATAAAAAATTTAAATTTTTGAAAATAAAATGCTTCGATCAGGCACGAGTTTCTTATGTTTTTCAAAAGCAGTATAAATTTTATTAAAATCTACCAAGCCGTTTATAAGTTACATTGATCACCAGTTCAAAAAATATAGTTTTGAGAAAAGCGCATCTAAGAGTTCTCTATCGATTTATGTAGACATACGAATTATTTAATTACTTACACTGTGTCATCTATTCCTGGGCCATATAAAAATTCTTCAGCCGTCATAGCCGCTTCCAAAATATCGATTTGCTGTTGCCTAAGTAGCATTCTACCTTATCGAGTGTTATCGTTAGGGCGCTTATCTGCCACTTTCATACGTGCAGCATCCATTCGGCGGTTGCTTGCAACTGCTGCTAGCCAACGCTCCGAAATACAGTTTTTTGAAAATTCTGATTACCCCTAACCCCGTAAGGACGTCGAAGATGAAGCGCACTCTGGTAGGTCAACCTTAGAAAATGATGATAAATTCATTCATTTATTAAAAATGAAACAATAACAATAAAATATTCATGTGCATACAGATAATTATAATTATGAGTATTTTATTGTTGGAGAAAAAAATTATGTTATGAACTTTTTTTATTTTTTAAGTGAATTTAATTTTCAAATTTAATTTAAAATTTTTCTCACTAAAGCGGCTATCCTATAAATAATTTTAAATGCAGAAGAAAAATAAATATCCTTTACTTATGTATTTTTAAAATCCAAATTTTTTATATGTTAAATCAAAAATTTAAAAAGTTTGCTCATTCAAGTGATTTTAAATGCATTTTTTTCCCTTGTTCACTCCTCTCGGGAGTATAGGGCCGCGACAACGCTTGTCTTGCGTTGGTTTCGTTAATCTATTTTGATTTCTGTCAAGGTAAGTGATTAGCCTGCCACTATCAGTCCTAAGTAGTGGGATGGCCCACCTGTTGTTGCTTAGGAGCAACGCCTTCTTTCTGCTTGGAACGCCATCTGTGTGTCACATTTTTCTGTCAGAAGGATCATACAGATGGTTGAGGACTTCGATAAATTTTGGCGTGTCTGCGCTATTACCGCGATTGCCCACTTCCTCTTGCTGGCGTCACTGATGTAATGCCACTGATTTTGCTTGTTTAGCAGTCACATTGCAATAATGCTCCATTGAGGTACGATATTTATGTTTGTTTTGTTTTTTTTTTGTTTAGGAGAGAAAGTAGGTAAATTTGGAAAAATGCGAGGTCCGTGCTTTACATGGGATTCGAAAACCCACAACCTCTGGGATGGTAGTTGGTGCACTTACTCTAGACTACCGAGGCCTTTCTTTGCATACCTAACTTTAAATGCAAAAGAAAAATAAATATCAATTATCTTTTATTTTTTTTTTTAAGGTAAATTCTTTTTTTTTTAAGTAAAAAATTTAAAAATTTTCCTTACTAAAGTGGATAACCTATGTATACCCAATTTTAAATGTAGAAAATAATAAAAATCCTCTACTTCTTTTTAAAGCCAACACTTTTTATCTTTAAGTAAAAAATTTTCAAATTTTCTCTCTAAAACGGCTGTCCTATACCGCATTTTAAATGCAGCAGAAAATAAATGCCTCTACTTATTTTTAAAATCAACTTTTTAATTTTTTAAGTAAAAAGTTTTAAAATTTTCCAAATTTGGTAGAGAAAGTTCCGCTTGGACTAAGCGAAGGCATGCACGGATCCGTCGACGAGGGGATGAACTCAAACTTTCTGAGGATGCTTGAGTGCCCATATGTGAGATTGAGCTTATAGCTCAAGCCCTTTAATCTAATTGCGGTACGTGCAGCTGCAATTCAACCTGCGATGTGTATAGGTACCACATTTAACATTACATTAAGCGCTAGAGTAGTAGAAGTTCGAAGCGCCCCACTGATTCCAATGAGTGCCGACCTCTGAACTCTCTCCAGCTTCTTCACCAATGTCGTCTTCTCTAGTGAATTCCACCAGACAACTTCTCCATATAACAAGATTGGCTTTAGTATGGTATTATAGAGCGAAAATACAACTCTAGGCCAGAGTCCCCATCTTTTGCCAATTGCGCCCTTGCATCCATACAAGGCGATTGTTGCCTTCCTTACTCTCTCCTCAATGTTGGGCTTCCACGTTAGCTTACTGTCAAGGATTAGACCCAGGTACTTCACCTTGTCAGAAAGCACCAACGGAGCGCCCCCCATCGAGGGGAGTTTAGCTCTGGGTATCTTCACCCATATTCCATCAAGGGAGGAGTGGACAGGGGGCAACACTTGGGGGCAGGACCCGGTTAATCTGTTCACGGATGGCTCGAAGTTGGACGGTAGGGTTAGAGGAGGACTATTCTGCAAAGAGCTCCCACCAAACTCAAATTCAGGTTACCGGATCACTGCAGTGTGTTCCAAGCAGAGGTGGCCGCAATTAAGGAAGCACCTGACTGACTACTTACTTGCGTAATAACTGTTAAGAAGGTAAATATTTACGCCGATAGTCAAGCGGCAATCAGGGCCCTAGGCTCTATGATGGTGCATTCGAAACTGGCCAGACAATGCCTGGTCTCTCTCTCTCGATTGCATCAGAATTCTTCGATATAAAGATAATTTGGGTACCTGGTCATAGTGACATTGCTGGAAACTGCGAAGCCGACGAGCTGGCCAGACAACGGACCTGTGAGGTGGTGTGCCCATGAAAGGAGATGATCGGGATCCCCTTGACAGCCTGCGCTCTACTCCTGCAAGGATGGGCTTTGCACCAACTCAGCGAGCGCTGGGTAAGTACACGAACGTGTAAGGTCGTGAAGTCCTTCTGGCCACGTTTGGATCGGAGGCGTTCGATAGATATTTTGAGGATGACAAAATCTCAGCCCTCAAATTTCATGGACATCCTCACGGGGCACTGCCCGCGGGGTACACATGCCGTGAGACTCTTCGAGTCGTTTTTGCATCAGCTGTATGGAGAATAAGGTGGAATTATCTCAAAACCTGCTCCTTAGCTGCCCAGCTCTCGCGGGACTAAGATTTAAGCATATTGGTTTTCACTTCTTTTCTGCGCCTGCTGATATAGCAGGTTTTGATAACAAAAATCTGATGAACTTCTTCAGCAGCATTAAGAGGTTGGCACAACCGCAGAGTAGTCACTGATCATAGTCCACAAACCCCACCCCTTTCCCTTTCGTCCTATCGTCCTTTTCCTTCACCTCTTTTCTCCTCTTGCAATGGTATCATTTCAATGGTATCAATCAAATTTCTTTCGTCCAAGTGGGCCCACTCTATGGGCAACCATCACTACCTAACCTAACCTAACCTAAGTCCAAATTACTAATTGCAGCAGGGAAATGAATATCATTTAATAATATCTAAAATCAAAATATTTTATAAGTCAAACATTTTTTAAATTTTCGCTCACTAAAGTGGTTATCCTCTACCTGTTTTAAACCGCTAAAATTATAATCTTTTACTCACCTTCGAATGCATTTAATAAGTAAAAACAAACAGCAGGTTGTTCTTTCAATATAAACATATATGTATACATATAATCTCATTCGCTACTATGTAATAATATATATTATGTATGTGTTTGTATATAATTTCACTAGATATTTTCTATGTTCTGGTATTTTTTATCATTTAATATTCATATTTTGTACATAAATTATATTAGCAAATTTTTCATGGTTTATATTATTTTTTCAATGATTTTTATTTTTTTTTTTTTGGAATATTCACTTCAATTGGAGAATATGAATATTCTGATTCATGTATTATGTATTACATACTTATGTGTTCGTTTGCAGTTATTCGATAAACAAATCATTACAAATATTATTTGCTATTTGTATATAATTTATATTTTATGCATATATTTGAATATATAACAAATGGTACCCCTGTAGAATTGCGCGTTGATGCGAAATTACGTATCTGTGGACATTTTACAGAAGTCGCTTTAAGCAAAAAAAAACTTTTGCGCGAAACTTAGACTGAAACTCAAATCAATATTCATACATTTTCGGCTTATCGGTAGAGAGAAGCAATTTCAAGTGTGTATAAAGTCCGGGACAAAACAGCTGATTTATAATAAATAAACTTCCCGAAATATTAGTTCTGTTCATGAAGCAAATAATGTGTACAAAACACTTGCAAAGCAGGGGAAAATGAGAGAGCAAAATGGCATCTAATTTTGAGGGGAAGTTGCAAGTTTTTACTGGATAAATTTTTACTTGTAAGAATTTGCAACAGCTGATCGCAAAGTAAAAATAAACACGAATTCAAATGTGTGAATTGGGTAAAAATTCTAAATTTATGTAAAAACGATAAACTTCCGTTATTTGTATTTTATTTTTGTATTTTATTTGCTTTATTTTTATTTTGAATTTTATTTGCTTTGTTTTTATTTTGTATTTTATTCGCTTTATTTTTTTTAATTTAACGAGGTAGCTCAACTGAACAAATGTTTAATTTGTGAGATTTTTTCCACCAACAATTAAATCAGCTGTTCGCCAAACTTGCAAATTGTTACTGGCTTTGCGTTCATGTACTTTTGATAATTTTATCTTTGAGAGCGAATTTTCGGATACTGGATAATTTTTTAATGAACAGAACCCATTCCCAGCTCCTTATATTAACACTTCCACGTCGGCATGGTTCACAAAAATTTTCTACTCTGCCGCCGGAACTTTTTACAAAGTTGTGCATTAAAATGTAGGTTGGTAGGTAGGTAAGATGGCTAGAGTACCCCAGGTACACTACAAGTAGCACTTACGTGCCGTTTTGAAACCTGTGCAAAGGAAAATTTTTGAGAAGAGAAAAACCGTCTACAGCCATCCATTGCTGTTGATGTACCGGAAGAGAGAAAAGGGATGTAAGCTGGAGAATTTCTTCAAGTCATCCCTAAAGGGCACGCTAAGGAATCTCAAGCGCCTAGCCGCCAAAGCCGAACATTTGCAGAGAAAGTGTTCAACAGTCTCTTTCTCTGCAGGATCCCCACAGCTTTTGTAATAGGGGTTGTACGGAATTCCAATCTTCTCCGCATGAGTACCAATCACCAAGTGACCAATGAGTTTGGAAATTGAATGGCGGGGGATTCCCATCGCCTTAAGCGTTCTGTTTCTACCGTATTGAGGCCATAGTGTATTCGAGAAAGCACACGATGAGACATACCTCCATCTGTCTTGCCCTTTTTTTTGAAAGAAATTGTGTAGTTTCTCTTTAACGACCCCTTCCTGGCAAGCTCATCGGCAATTTCTTTTCCCTCTATATTCCTGTGTCCAGGAACCCAGATAAGGAACATTTCCCTGCACGTTCGAGACGTTTGAGTTCCTCCTTACAGGAGTTCACGAGAAGAGAGCTGCAATACGGCGACGACAGGGCCTTGATTGCAGCTTGACTATCGGAAAAAATATTAAAATTTAAAAATGTAAAATATAAAATTCATTGCAACATAATAAACTTAGCTGATAAATAAAGGTATTTAACGATGTTATAAAAAAACATTAAAATATATTTCAGTTCAATAATAAAATATTTATTTTATTAAGTTTCTTTTGCAAATAAAATGTGCACTTTATTTATTTAATAAATTTGTTCTTAGCCGAATGGATTGGTGCGTGACTAGCATTCGGAATTCAGAGAGAACGTTGTTTCGAGTGTCTGCCAAAATGAAGAAAAAGTTGTTTTCTAATAGCGGTTGCCTCTCGACAGGTAATGGCAAACCTCCGAGTGTACATCTGCCATGAAAAATTCCTTATAAAAACCATCTGCCATTCGAAGTCGGCTTAAAACTGGGCTCGGGCAAACACTCAAAAAGGGGGTAACTGCCAATTGTATATGGATAAATGTATATAGTAGATAGCAAAACAGTTTCCGAAATTTAACACAACTTTTAGGTATAATCAAATTTGTTGTTTTCCCCCATTTGATGTGAATATTATATGTGACATCTTCTTTTACCTTTATTAGCTTGAGAAATTGGAATCAAATCATACAATAAAAACTTGATCCGTTGTCTTCTTCGCACTCCATATCTGAATCTGCAGACTCTGCATCACTTTCACTTGTCTCTTCTAAATAACAATCGTTCAAATCGGTAGGAGCGGCAGGAGCATCAGCGAGAACATCAGCATAATTATCTCCTAAAGTGTTATCGCCCTCGTAATCCATTCTCAGGGAATATTTTTACAACGTTACTGTTGTTGTTGTTGTAGCAGTACCTTTGCCCTGTCAGTGTAGCGTAATCACCGGTCGTCTTCGTCTAGCTTTTTCGACGGGTTGGATCCAGAGGCAGAGAGGTGTTAAATGACTGGGTTTAATGGGGCATGTGAAAAGGTGGTTAGTGTCGTGTGGGATGCCTTCACATGCTGGACATATATTGAGTATGTCGGGGTCGATTCTGGATAGGTAGAAGTTTAACCTGCTACAATATCCAGAACGTAATTGTGTCAAGGTTACGCGGGACTCTCGGGGAAGTTGGAGCTCTTCGTCTGCGATTGGTGGTAGTTGGACTCCGATAACGGCATTCGGGGGTCGGGAGCTTAAGAAGGTGGTGATAGTCTCCAGGCTCGAGCCTGCGGTAACATCCTAGCAGAAACTGCTTACTGGGCAATTTGTTATGCTCCTTAACAGGCAGCATAAGGGCCTCATCACGTAGGTGTTGTATTGGTGACATCAAACGACATCCTGTCGCGGTCCTTAATGCAGTGTTTTAGCAGGTATGAGGCTTCGTCCACTGCGAATCACTGGTTCCAGGCGACCAGACAGGCGCAGCATAGTTTAGAACCGGTCGACCTATTGCTTTAAAAGTCGACAGCAACATTTCCTTGTCTTTGCCCCAAGTGCTGCCGGCAAGCGACTTGAGTACCTTGTTGCGATTCTGTACTTTGGTTGCAATAGCGGTTGTATGCGCTGAGAAGGAGAGCATGCTGTCAAAGGTAACTACCAATATTTTGGGGTTGTTAACCGTCGGAATTTGTGTATCATCGACTTTCACTTTGAGTTGTAGCTTGAGCTCCTTTGTCCAGGTGGTGAAAAGGGTCGCAGTGGATTTAGTGGGGGAGAGTTGTAAATTCCTTGCAGTGAAAATGCGAAAAAGGCTGGCGAGGTAGCCGTTTACCTTGGAGCACAGGCCATCAATGGCTTCAAAATATAGCAATTGAAAAGCAAGGCTGAAAGGACACCACCCTGCCGTGGACCTTGCTTTATTTTCCTCTATTTCTATGTTTGGTCTCGAAATATAACCGACGAATGACGACCTCTCAGGTAGTTCGCGGTCCACCTCTTCAGCCCTGGCGGGAGTGTCGACTGTAAAATGTCATCTAGTAGCGTGGCGTGGCGTGGCTGACTGTATCCAACGCTACTAGTACAGTCCTCTCGCAGGGGCGGTACTAAAATTCTACATCGAACTGTAATGTGACGCTCTGAAAACACATGAGCAACTAACACTCTGAAAGGCTTTGCAAATGGCTTTCCAATAGCACCGCGTTGAGGTGAGAGAAAGTGTTAAGTGAGATAATTGTATTCAAGAGCTTTCAGGGCTTTCTCATTTCTCCAGCTTCTGCTTAAGTTATTTTGCGACACTACAAGACTTTTCTCATATCTCCGTTGCTGTTGTGAGCATCTCAGGCATCGTTCGGTTCTTATAATTTTGGTTGTATTGCAAGGTACTTTCTTCTCTTTCTGGCTTCTGTGAGAAAAATGTCCATTGTAATGAGCTGCACGCAATGCCGTAGGTTATTAAAAATATTCAAAATTAAAGTTCATAATGCATATCATATGCATGTCATTCGTTACTTCGACTAAAGTGACTTTTGAAATGCCCATAGATACTTATTGCACATAGGTACAGCTATAACCATTGTTTTCTCAAAACGCCAATGCTTTAATCTGAATAGCCAATCCTTGCATAGCAATCCTACTTTTTATGCGTCTTTACAATAATTTGCATTTGCTTATAATTTTCATTTAAAATCATAAAAAATCCAAGCGAATACATTAAAATATAAAAGTATAAAAATATTAGCAAATGCTCGTACAATGTGGTATATGTATATGTGAAAATGTATCACACTTCAGTAATTATTTTTATTTTCTAATTCCAGACATATTATATTTTTAACGGAATATAAATAATAAGCAAGGCGGCAGGTTTACCAAGCAGATAAAAAACATGTTTTTATTTATGTATAAATTTTAACAGATTATTGATCAACTTAATGTAAGAGCGAGGTTTAGCACAATAGTCCAGCATTTTTATAAATTTAAATAACAAATGCATCAATAGTAACTGTAAAACACAAATTTTAGATTATTTAACTTATTGAATATGAATTGAATTGATATTGGATCAAAGTACATTTAACGGAAACTACGTGCACTACTCCTGCGGGGGCAGTGGGTGAGATAAAAAATTTATTACGGCTCTGAGTCAAAGTAGTTGCAAAGAAGGAAGCGGAGAAATCGTTTGCGAATAAAAGTATCAGGAGAGCCGGCGCAGCGGAAATTTAAACATCCTTCCTCGAGCAAACTTTAGAGAGCGACCACACATCCTAATAGAGCAGAAGAAATAGCATCAATTCACAAGCCACAATTACGTTCTCTTAACAGATACATCACATTAGTGCAGTTGCACGTGTGAGATGGGAAAATGCGAACAAGAATGCAAGATGAAGAATAAATTACATAAATGGTACACGATTAATGTTGCGCAAGTGCGACGTCACACGCACAGAGATTCAGTCTAATTCGCCGAGAGCAAAATAGAGGCGCCGCCTTATTATAATCTCCATCGCGGGTATACCACTATTGGTGCTCACACTCACCAACGTAAACGTACGTTCCAGCTGACAGCCCCAATACAGGAGTAACTGAAAGAGATTTAGTAGAAGCCCTAGTCGACTTATCGGGCAGTGTAAGTAATATTTTGACTGAAATATTGGATTTCAGAAAGCTGTGTCCACAATTCGCTAAAAATAGAGCAAAAACACATTCGAGTACGACTTTCTAGCAACATTTAGAGCATTTTCGAAAGGTTAAAGGGGATTTTGCGCATTAATTCATCACTGTGGATGGGATTTGGGTCTATCACCATGATCCTAAATCAAAACAAGAAGCTAAAGAGTGGTGTGAACATATATAGTTCTTCGGCTCCAAAACGAGTTAGTGTTCAGAAATCGGCAAAAAAAGTGTTAGCTGTATGAAAATCTCAATCTCATCGAATCTTTTCATCGAATCGTAAGTGAAGCACTGTAAGTATTTGTTCGGCGATGTTACTATATGGGTAGTTACACCCCCTAGGTATGTGCCTTGTTATGTCCGCACGGGATTACCTTTCCGAACCCAAAAATCCCACTATGATTAATAGAGTGCGTTTAGGAACTACGCCCATCACAATCGCAGCCCAGTAAGTGATTGTCGCACCATTGGTACAGTAATCCCCTACCCCAGGCCTTAGGTGACTGGCGAAGTATGGGAATTATTTCAATCTGCTTGTATTCTAGAGTTATGGGAGGCAAGTTCGGCTAAATCAGTTCAACTAAACTAATTCTAGTGAGAAAATTTGTATTGAGAGGTAAACAGACATTAAATCAGTATCTGCTGCGAGGACCAATTCGTTTTGTGTACAAAAAGGCAGAGCTGGGATAGAGGAGCTCTGCACTAACATGCGTAAATAGTGGCCTTCTACTGAGTATCAAGACTTAAGAGTGTAGAGATTGAGCAGGCACAACTCTACTGAGTGCCCAAACTTAAATGTGTAGAGATTGAGCACACAACTCTACTGAGTACCAAGACTTAAAAATGTAGAGGAGGAGCAGGCACAACTCTACTGAATACGCAGACTAAAAAGTGGAGAGAACGAGCAGGAACAACTTTTACAAGCATATCATAAATACTCTCGATACTCCGCTCTCCGCTAACTAGGAACTCTGTTTTAAACAAATTCATTGTAGAAAGCAATGACATACGAGTATAACAGAAGTGCAATATTATGCTTTGTCAACAACTATTTTCTCACACTTCCCATGTTGGAGGATTATAAACTAATATTTGAGGGAGTTAAGCAGAAGTACCTTTATTGGTCGCCTTGAATCTGCCTTTTAACTCTGAATGAAAAATATTTTGTAAAAAAGTATCAGCAATTTATTAAAGCTCCCACAAAAGTTAAATTGATTGAAATCTGAAACTTACGCCTGCATACTTTTCATTATTTTGGCGACACTAGAGACCATTTTGTGCGGCCTATGTAAATTTTTTATTGATAAGCCAAGCTAACCTGACATTAATTAATTTCTTAGTTTAAATTTATTTATTCACGTTTTTTTTTGCAGCTTGGTGTAAGCATGAAACCAGTGCATTTTTAATATCGCTTTGTCAATAAAACCTACTTGCAGGCTGCAGCTGTTAGGAGTATTAAATTATAGTCCTTACTTGTAGTTGTAAATAAAAAATGGGTATAATTGGTTTGGTTAAGAATCACTTTAAGAATCAGTAAAACACAAAATGTGTAAGTACTCCAAGTAAAAATTGACCATAAAAATTATAATTACTAACGCCAACTCTAAATTGCTATTCAAGTGAAAAGCACTTTGACTTTTTTATTAATTTCATAATATTTAATGCATGCGTTTCTATTTTTCTAAGCTCTCTACATTTCCGCGTGCATAAGTAATTTCAGTTCTACATCAATAGTAAGCCATTTTACTATACCGGCACCAAACTTTCACTGCCAAAAGCTAAAAGTCTTGATTTATAGAGCTCAAGAACTTCGACTTTAGTTTTTTTACGCTCTTTCGCGTTTTCTTTTTATTTTTACGCACTTTTTTTATTGAACTATAATTTTTGGATTATAGTGTAATTACTCGAGACGTAAACTTAACTTAAGTTACGTAAGAACTTAGAAATCTTTACTCAAATCATCAAATTAGTTTGTATATACAGAATCAGCCAAATAAATAAGAGCACACGATTTATTCATTTTTTTTTCTTCTCAAT